>NC_044984.1:40772108-41372108 GCF_008728515.1 Papio anubis
TCAAAAAGTTAAATTCCATGAAAAGTCTCATTCCCATCTGCTTCACCACCCATGTCCCCCAACCAGATAACAACTGTTCACATTTCTTTGGTGTTGACTACATACAAGTGAATTCAGTATTTTCTTTTTTTTACACAAAAATATTTCATACCATAAATAATATGCTGTACTTTCTTGAAATTTTAATATTTTAAGTTTATTCCTTGCTGGTAAATAGCTTTCTCATCCTTCTTACAGCTATATAATATAGTTTTCCATTTTATGGATATACTATATTTAACTAGACCCCATATTGATAGACATTTAAATTGTTTCTAAAATTTAAGGTGCTGTTTTAAACTAGTCACTAATATTTTGCTGAACACTACCTGTCAGGCACTATGCTGAGCATTTTACTGTATTGTTTCAGCCTTCATACAACCCAGTGTAATAGTTAATATTTCACAAGTGGGGTAAAGGGGGTTAAGATGAGTAAGTACCTTGACCAGGTTCTTATAGCAAGTAAGCGGAACTATTTCTCCATCTCCTCTGAAGTCTAGTTATAAGGAGTAATTGGGAGAATTCTTTCCTCAGAGAGTCAGATTCAAGGCCAGGAGTCTGCTAGTATAAACACTATGTACCCCTAGTTTTGGTGCAGATCTTTTCATTTGTATTTGCCTCATTGTTACTCGTATTTTCTTTCTTTGCATTTTGTCTTTTAAGATTTTCCATAATTCTTCAGATTTCCCAAGTATTTCATTCATTAACTTGGCACCACTTCGTAAAACTAGAAAAACTTTCTGGAAATACCCTTGACAAAGGGCCATTTCTAAGACAAAACGTTTATAGTAAGTTGAAACCACAGTTTGTAATCAACTATCCGTCTGGTGCCTAGTTCAAACAGCCATCTGCTGACTCCTTTGGAAAGAGTCGTTCCTCCTCAACATTAGTATGATGTTAATGGGATTTTCCCCAGCGTACACTCTTAAATCACCTTCAGCC
Source organism: Papio anubis (assembly GCF_008728515.1). Classification (NCBI taxonomy): domain Eukaryota; kingdom Metazoa; phylum Chordata; class Mammalia; order Primates; family Cercopithecidae; genus Papio; species Papio anubis. The sequence goes on from NC_044984.1 coordinate 40,773,090, forward strand.
TGCAATACTGTTGGAGTACCTATGCTGCTGCTTCGGAAGGCGGAGATGTCCTGCTCTGAGGGTAGGCCAGACTTACAAATAATACCCAATGCAATAGAAGGTAAAAACATGTGCCATAAGGAAATTATAAAGACTTTGGGAGTTTAATCATGTAGCAGGCTTCATTTGATGCTGAGTTGGAAAGGGAAAATAGGAAGGGCTTTATGGAGAAGGCAAAATGTCTTTTTTATAAGTACTTTGTATTATTTTTTATCTTTTATTTATTTATTTTTAAGACAGAGTCTGGCTCTGTCACCCAGACTGGAGTGCAGTGGTGCAATCTCGGCTCACTGCAACCTCCACCTCCCAGGCTCAAGCGGTCCTCCCGCTTCAGCCTCCTGAGTTAGCTGGGATTACAGGTGCAAGCTATCATGCCAGGCTAATTTTTGTATTTATTTATTTATTTATTTATTTATTTATTTATTTATTTAATTTTTGTAGAGATGGGGTTTTGCTATGTTGCCCATGCTCATCTCGAACTCCTGAGCTCAAGCAATCCACCCACCTCGGCCTTCCAACGTGCTGGGATTACAGGTGTGAACCACCGCGCCCCACCCCTGAGAAGGGAAAATGTCTTTTAATGAGAGATTCTAAGGGCCAGTAGAAATTTGACACACCTCAGCCAGGCATCTATAATTCCAGCACTTTGGGAGGCTGAAGCAGGAAGATTGCTTGAGCTCAGGAATTTGAGACCAACTTGGTCAACATGGCCAGACTTTGCCTCTACAAAAAAGAATATTAGCTGGGTGTGGTGGCGCATGCCTGTGGTCCCAACTACTGGAGAGGCTGAAGCATGAGGATATTTGAGTCCAGGAGGTTGAAGCTACAGTGAACTGTATTCGTGCCACTGCACTCCAGCCTGGGCAACAGAGTGAGACCCTGTCTCAAAATAATAATAACATAGAAATGGACAGACCTAATGGTAGAGAGTTTGAGTTTGGAGAGGTCTGTTCAGGATAAGAGGAGGTTATAGGTTGACAAGTGCAGGGGTTAACTAACTAGTAAGAGATCAAAGCTATACACATTCTCCACAAACAAAATATACAAAAATGAAACAACAATTTCAGGGAGGAGCAGAGATGACAGAAATGGCTTGGCCACCAAGTAAACTGAACTAACAGGCCCCACAAAGTGTAGTTTTGAAATCAAATGTAATAAGTTTGACCAACACATTTGGTTGACAGGGGCTTCAGAATCTCTGGACTAGACATTATGACTTCCCTAAACTGCAGAAAACGTTTAGCCTTTGCTTTTGAGAAGATGTATTGATTTGAATTATCAAATATGCGCTGTTTATAGCTAAACTGTGAAAGACAAAACTAGACTGGCTTTCAGGTTGACCTTTTAAACAAAATCACTTTTGCAAGGCAGCTGCCTGGGACAGGCAATTTTCTAACTTGTACAACCATTGAAAATGAGTTTGTTTTTCATCTTTAGGTAAAAATGGCATGGTTAAAGTAACTTAGAAAAACAAAGGACCTGAAAGTTGGTGCAATCTAATACAGAAAGCACTGTTTTCAATTGATTGATTGGCTATAGAGACAAGGTCTCACTATGTTGCCCAGGCTGGTCTGAACTCCTGGACTCAAGCAATCCTACTGCCTTGGCATCCCAAAGTGCTGGGATTTATAGGCGTGAGCCACCATGCCTGGCTGAGCACTATTGGAAATGAACACACAACTTCACTCTTGTGCAGAGTAGGCCCTTGCATGTTTGTTGCTTTATACTTATTTCTGGTTCCGAACACATGTATGTCTTAATGTGATGCAAAATTATTCTTTGAATGGAGATTTTTTTTTTTCCCCCTTCAAGTTCATGGATTTTCTTTTTCCCATTGGGACTGGATTGAGAGAATGGGAAAATGTAGATTTGACTATCAAATCTAAAACAATGGCTTTGGGTTAACTGCTAGCCCCTTGATACTTTCTTTAAAAACTTTTAAATTATGAAATATAACACATATAACAAAGTGAGTAAAATGTAGAGTAGACCTTTATTTTTATTTTTTTAGAGACAGGGTCTTGCTATGTTGCTCAGGCTGATCTTGAACTCCTGGCCTGAAGCAATCCTCCTGCCTCAACCTCCCAAGTAGCTGGGATTACAGGCATGATTCACAGTGCCTGGCTTATTATTTTACTGCAAACCCTACGTACCCACTGCCCAGATCAAGAAAAGACCTTGATAGTCCCCCTAGAAGCCTCTCATGTCCCATCTCCATCAAAGCCCCTAAACCCCCATCAGTAACCACTATCTGGATTTTCAAAGCAATTGCTTCTATTCTTTATGGTTTTTTTACTTTTACTATGTCATTATGGATCTCTAAACACTATAATTTAGTTTTGTCAATTTTTGAACTATTACAGAAATACAGTATTGGATTTATATTTTTTCTTTCACCCAGCTTGGTTGTGAGATTCACCTATATTGTTGGATGCAGCAATGGTTCCCTTATTTTTATTGCTGAATATTCCCAACACTGATGGCATTTAGATTGTTTCTAGTTTGGGGCAACTACATATGATGCTATAAACATTCTGCTCTTGTCTCTTGATGCACTGGGGCATGTGTTTCTGTTGGACATTAACTTAAGAGTTGAATTTCCCTTATTATCTAGTAAGATAGTTCCACAGAGCAGTCTGGGAGGGTGCAAATGGCAAGTACAAATACAGTCCAAATTAGGTTCTGAGGGTGAATGGGACTAACCAGAAGTGCCTCAAAGGAAGTCAGATTGAGAGTCATAGGCAAGAGGATGGCTGAGCAGGTGTGCAGTCCTTACCTTCAGCCTGAGCAGACTCATTCCTTTTTAATTAAGATTTTGTATGGAGTTCTGTAAAGTTTGTTGGCAATGTGGCATAAAGGAGTTAAGTGGCTCATAACAAGTACATAATTAATATTAGATGAATTAGATAATTAGTAGAAGTCTGCAGGATGATCTGAAAGACTAAATAGGGTGACCACTTAGTTTATTATAGTTATAATATTTGACTGATTATGAGGACTTCACACACTTTGGAGCAGGATAATGGAAACAGAAATATACTAGAAGTTATTTCTAGTGCCCAAACTGCTAGATAGGTTGGAGGAAGGGTCAGTGTTAGGACCTGGATACTTCACAAAGGAAATATCACTGGGCAGACCATGTAATGAGCTGAGAGGAATATTATAAGATGGTTGAGAGCATTTTTTCCATTCTAAAATGAAGTTAATAATGGGTCCTACCTTTCAAGGTTGTTAGGAAAATTGAAGTAGGTAATACAAATAAAATTCTTGGCACAGAGCCAGTAATAAGCGCTCAGTGTTAGCCACTGCTGTTGTTGGTAATTAAGATTGACTGTACTTATCAGCTATATATAAAGTGCTATCTATATATAGATAGTGCTATATATAAAGTGTTACCAGCTATATATAAAGTGTATAAGAAAAAGATTTCTGGAAATTATTTGAAAAAGCAATACTACAATAATTTTAGAAGCTATAACTCCATTAGGCAAGAGTGTAAATAAAAATCTTGTTAAATTAAGTATACTCATCCTAACCTTACCAACAGCTGGGTTCCTACAAGAGGTTGATTGCACCGTGAACTACTGTGTGAACACCCTGGAAATGTTTGGCGTCTTGTCTCTGAAGGTGCTGTTTTGCCATCTTCCTAGTGCTTAGTGGGCTCAAAATCCCAGATAATGTGGTAAATTCGAATTTGAAAACAACGTTAAAAAGAGTTACGTGTGTGTACAAACTATCAGGTGCTGTTGATGTTTCTGAGAGCGGGGTAGAATCCACACAAGCTGTGATCTGGCCAGGCATAGTGGCTCACACCTGTAATCCCAGCATTTTGGGAGACTGAGTCAGGTAGATTGCTTGAGCCTAGGAGTTTGAGACCAGCCTGGGCAACATGGTGAACCCTCATTTCTACAAAAAATACAAAAATTAGCATGATAGCACGTGCCTATATTTCCAGTATTTGGGAGGATCACTAGAGCCCAGGAGGTTGAGCCTACAGTGAGCTGTGATCATGTGGCTGCACTCCAGCCTGAGTGATAGAGCAAGACTCTGTCTCAAAAAGACAACAAGCTGTAATCTAATTAATTATGTTACTCTAACAGAACAGCTGTGATCTGCAGGGGATCTAAAAAAGTTACATGGTTTGCTTCTTGGCTGCACATTAGACTCCACCTGGGAGATTTTAAAATACCCCATCCCAGAGACAGATACAATTGGTTTGGGAGGTGGGCCTGTGCTTGTGCATGGCCTTTTATAAAACTCTCCATATGACCCTAAGTATGCAGCTAGATTGCAAACCACTTGATAAGTTAAGTTGCATTTCCATCACTGTCCAGCAGGGATGAAAACAGCGAGAAAACAGTCCTGGTTATATAGGCAGGAATTTCCCCAAGTAAATGTGGAGTAAATTTCAAGACATTCCCCTCTATTATCTCAATCCTCAGTAACCCTGCAAGGTAGATAGGCAGCACCCCTTTTTATAGGTAATTCAGGTTCAGAGAGCACATACTCACTGTCACAAAACCGGGCCCTCTGTGAGCTTTAAAGCCCAGATACCCTTACTTATCACCAGAAATGGATTATCTTCTGTCAAACTCACAGGATTGGTGGGGAGTATGCTCAGCTAGTTACGGTTTGGGAAGTCCACTGCTTCATGACTTAAGCGTTTCTCACTCCAAAAGCCAGTGGGTGCTGACTATTTACAGACTAGAACTCATCGGTTGCCAGAGAAGTTAAGCTCCTCCCTGAGGAACTGAGTGTGAGGAGACATCAGACAGTTGCCCATCACAGCCAGATGCTCAAGCAACTGAGAACTCAGACCAGTTCCAGCGTGGGAAACTCAGCTCTTCAGCCTAGACCAAAGCCTTTACCCCATCTCTCGCCCTCATACCACAAGCAGCGAGGCCTGCAATTTTGAAGATAGTTTTTCTGATCATGCAATTTTTATTAACTGTGAAATCTGGGAGATAAAAGCATACAGGGGAAAAAATCCTCTGTTACCCAGAAACAACTTCTATTAATAATATATATATTTTTTGCCTTAAAGTTTTTAAAGACGGGAAAATATCCTCTATTATCCAGAAACAACTTCTATTAATAATATATATATTTTTGCCTTAAAGTTTTTAAAGAAAGTTAGGATAATTGTATATAGTTTTAGTCCTATATTTTCTCCATTTAATATTAAAGGAGTACATTCTTCCACTTCCTGTCCCCCGGAAACATTTAAAATAGCTGTAAAATACTTTTATATGAATGAACCATAGTTTATGTTAACCATCCCCCTCCAGTTTTCCACTAATATGGGAAAGAAATATGGGGACCAGGATGTTTATAGTATGAAAAGAATACATAATCCCTTTAAGGTTCTTTATACCTATTTTCAAATTGCCTTTCAGAAAAATTGTACATATTTGCACACCCCTCACAGTAGTGTTTGATCATGGCACTCTTGCCACAATTGGAAATTACCAGTTTCACAAAATTTAAAACACTGTTGTGTTTAATGTTTTTGGTTGAACACTTCTCATGTTTTTTGTTTTGTTTTGTTTTGAGACAGAGTTTCACTCTTGTTGCCCAGGCTGGAGTGCAATGGCACAATCTTGGCTCACCACAACCTCTGCCTCCCAGGTTCAAGTGATTTTCCTGCCTCAGCCTCCCGAGTAGCTGGGATTACAGGCATGCACTACTATGCCCGGCTAATTTTGTATTTTTAATAGAAATGGGGTTTCTCCATGTTGGTCAGGCTGGTCTGAAACTCCTGACCTCTGGTGACCTGCCCACCTTGGCCTCCCAAAGTGCTGGGATTACAGGCATGAGCCACCGCGCCCGGCCCACTTCTCATGTTCTAACCGCTTGTATTGAGCCATGAAACATTTTGAGCACTCATTTCAAAAAGCAAATCTCATCATGTCAAACAACTCCAGTTTAAAAGCTTTTCCTTACAAAATATGTTGCCAAAAAACTCCTCTCAATCTTCGTTCCAGCCATTCCAGGCTTAGGGATGCCATGCTCTCTGGCAAGACCCACTCTTGCCCCATTCCCTCTGCCAGTTCATCCTCTCCCTCCCTAGCTACCATCTGGCTCTTAGCTGAAGTGTCAACGCCCTTCCCACCCCAGGGGTCCTCCCTGACCAATCTTAGACTTTATAAACCCATCAGATTCTTGGAGCATCTGGTTGTCCTATTTGCACCCTCATCAGTTATACATGTACCTGTTCACCCAACAAGTATATGGTTCCATGATGATATTGTTTTGCTCCCTCTTCTCTACTGTGTAACACACACAGGCTGGCACTATCTGTTGAAGAAATGATGTGGAATAATTTGGCCAAAACTGTACTATTGGATGATTAGTCTATAGTGTCTAAGATGAAACTGGTTTCCACAGAATTTAAGTAACAGTTAAAACTATTCAAAGAAGTCAAAGGTAACATGGCTGGAAACAAGCTGGAGTTTATTGTAAAGGAGGAATCAATGCACAGGAAACTGTTTGAGAAAATGAAAACAGGGCAAGAAAAGCAAAGAATGCACTAAAGATGGCTTCATGGTTAAATATCTCCAAAACAGGAAATATGGGAGTGCTATTAAAAAGTCAAAAATGAGGCCAGGCACCATGGCTCATGCCTATAATCCCAGCACTTTGGGAGGCCAAGGCAGGACAATTGCTTGAGCTCAGGAGTTTGAGACCAGCCAGGGCACCAAAGCAAGATCCTGTCTCCACAAAATTAAAAAAATTAGCCGAGCGGAGTGGCCCATGACTGTAGTCTCAGCTACTTGGAAGGCTGAGGTGTAACAATCACTTGAGTCCAGGAGGTTGAGACTGCAGTGAGCCGAGATCACGCCACTGCACTCCAGCCTGGGCAACAAACCGAGACTGTCTCCAAAAAAAAAAAAAAAAGTCAAAAATGAGTGGACCTAATTAGACATATGATACATGTCCCTTCCTCTCACTTTCCCCATGCTGTTTTCACTTCTCTATATCAGCTATCATTCCTGCATTACTATACGAACGTAAGTTTATATATGTGAACTCAATGTAACATCCCCAAGTCTAGCATGGACTTGGATGTGAATCTTGGCTCCACTAAGTAGCTGTGCAACTAGATAACTCAGTTAATCCTTTATGCATCTCAATTTTTTTTGTCAAATTACTAGAATTGGTTTTATAAATGAAATGTGGTAATACATATGAAATGTTTGACAGAATGCCTAGCACATACTAGAAGCTTAATATGGTAATATTTACTGTACTATTCAAAACCTGACACGAAGAATCTAAGAATTCCTTATACACAGTAGGTGTGCATCATTTGATGAACTGAACATTCTGGAAGACCTATGAACAGGCCATGTGCAGTGACTCATGCCTGTAATCCCAGCACTTTGGGAGGCTGAGGCAGGTGGATTGCTTGAATCCAGGAGTTTGAGACCAGCCTGGGCAACACAGCAAAACCCCATCTCTACAAAAAATACAAAAGTTAGCCAGGCGTGGTGGTGCACACCTGTAGTCCCAGCTACTCAGGAGGCCAAGGTGGGAGGACTGCTTGAGCCTGGGAGGTTGAGGCTGCAGTGAGCAGTGATTGTGCCACTGCACTCTTGCAAGGGCAACAAAGTGAGACTCTTGGCTAAAAAAAAAAAAAAAATTGTTCAGTGGTAAGTCACAAAGGGTGTTCATTAAAGCGTTCTTTCTAATAGCCAAAACCTGCACATAACTTAAATGACCAGCAAGAGAGGAACATGATGTAGCCATTATAAAGAACATGGCACATTCATACATACTGACTTTATATCTTCAGTTTAGTAAGGGAACTAGAGATGCAGAACAATTTACAATATATAATTCATATGCTGGGAAAAACGATCTGAGCAACCTGCTTTCCTGGAACCTTATAAAACATTGTTTTTGAGATAGTATCTCGCTCTAACACCCAGGCTGGAGTGCAGTGGCACAATTTTGGCTCACTGCAACCTCTGCCTCCTGGGCTCAAGCAATTCTCCCACTTCAGCCTCCCAAGTATCTTGAGACCACAGGTATACACCACCTCGCCTGGGCAACTTCTTGATTTTTTGTAGAGACGGGGTCTTGCTATGTTACCCAGACTATTTCCAACTCCTGAGCTCAAGCAGTCCTCCTGGCCTGGCTTCCCAAAGTGCTGGGATTACAGGTGGGAACCACTCTGCCAAGTTAAAAAAATTTTTGTAAATGCATTAAAGAGTTTGGAAATATATACAAACAAATCTTTGTAGTGGTTGAAAAATCAGCTTAAGAAAATGAAGTTTCACAGGTATATGTAATTCAGTTTTAGAAAGTATGCATCATGTGTGTATAATCACATTAAAAAATTTTTATGAGATATTCTATTGGTAGAATCAAGCCCAAGAAAATCTGAAATTGGTAGAGATTGTTTATATGTCTTATTTATATTTTACTAATTTATATTCATAAAAGCAACTTAGGCCAGACACAGTGGCTCACGCCTGTAATCCCAGCTCTCTGGGAGGCTGAGGTGGGCAGATCACCTGAGGTTAGGAGTTCGAGACTGGCCTGGCCAACATGGTGAAACCCTGTCTCTACTAAAAATACCAAAATTAGCCAGGCGTGGTGGCAGGCACCTGTAATCCCGGTTACTCAAGAGGCTGAGGCAGGAGACTCACTTGAACCTGGGAGGCAGAGGTGCAGTGAGCTGAGATTGCATGCTCACTGCACTCCAGCCTGGGTGACAAGAGTGAACCACCGTCTCAAAAAAAAAAAAAAAAGGCAACTTAACATCCAACAGTGGAGGATTGTTTTAATGGTACAGTCACGTTATAGACTACTATACAGCCATTTGGGCCAGGTGCAGTGGCTCACGCCTGTAATTCAAGCACTTTGGGAGGTTGAGCAGGCAGATCACTTGAGGTCAGGAATTCAAGACCAACATAGTGAAACCCCATCTCTACTAAAAGTACAAAAACTAGCCAGGTATAGTGGCAGGTGCCTGTAATGCCAGCTACTCAAGAGGCTGAGGCAGGAGAATTGCTTGAACCTGGAAGGTGGAGGGTGCAGTGAGCTGAGATGGTGCCACTGCATTCCAGCCTGGGCAACAGAGCGATACTCCATCTCAAAAAAAAAAAACAAAAAACAAAAAACAAAAAACAAAAAAACACTATACAGCCAGTATATATCTTTTTGTTTTTTTTTTGAGACGGAGTCTCACTCTGTCGCCCAGGCTGGAGTGCAGTGGCCGGATCTCAGCTCACTGCAAGCTCTGCCTCCCGGGTTTAAGCCATTCTCCTGCCTCAGCCTCCCGAGTAGCTGGGACTACAGGTGCCTGCCACCTCGCCCAGCTAGTTTTTTGTATTTTTTAGTAGTGACGGGGTTTCACCAGGTTAGCCAGGATGGTCTCGATCTCCTGACCTCATGATCCGCCCGTCTCGGCCTCCCAAAGTGCTGGGATTACAGGCTTGAGCCACCGCGCCCAGCCCCTATCATTTTTTATTGACAAAATAATAAGCTATAATTTTTATTAAAATGGAAAATTCTCAGTACATCATTAAGTGAAAATGAAAGGTTACAACATAATTATGTGCAGTTTGTTTGGCATTAGTTGTTACCTTTGGTAGGATTACAGGTGATTTTTCTCCTTTTTCAGTGTCTTTTACACATTTACTAAAGTTTTTCTAATTTCTTACAATAATTATGTAATTAGGGGAAATGCCATTAAAATATATGCTTATAGCTAACTCTAGGCTTGCTTTAGAGCTTGGGTATTATGTAACCATGATGCGAATGACTTTGGTACAAATCCAAGTAACACTTCAACACATTGGTAAGGAATTATAATCAACAAGTCACCATTCCCCTGGAAACTTAATAATAAAATGTTAAAGACATTAGTTTATCAAAAGAATTTATTAGAAAATATTACACACTACATACATATTTATTTAAGAGTATAATTTCAGTAGACAGCACTCCAACTTCATAATAAAAACAGTATCTCATGGACCCTGGGGCAATCACTGTGCTTCTGAAGCTACATCTTTTGGATGGAACATTCAAGCAGTATACACTGTGGCCATTTAAAGGAAGGTAAGAGAAAAAAATGTGGTAATTACCAAAACAAATTTTAAAAAGCACAAAACTTTTAGAATGTTAATGGATAACTACTATTAGTCTCAAAATTCTAGGCATTTCTATAAAACATTGGTCAATGTGACTAGTAAATGAAAGGGACCAAGGTTTCAAAGATCAAGTCAATACTGAACCTTGATAAATAACAAGAGGAAATGTAACTCCACAAAATGTTTCTGATTAAGTTTGTGCCCATGCAAAATTAACATAAATTTCTTAAAGAATGAGGAATGTTAAAGCAATGTATTTTTTCAACATAAAGCATGCATTTTCTAATACATTCTTAAACATTTCAAAATTTTAAAAGTTTGAATTCTAAATCAAATAACACTCTTCATTAGCTATTAATGCAGTCTAACCAGTACCCCAATCAGATATGGAACACACACTTGTCATTGTCATGGAAATAATTCATGGGAGTGCTACTAAAGATATATGAGACTTCAACTCTTGACCACACCACTTTTGCTCCAAAACTTTAGAACTTGTTTGCAAAAGCTAAATGGTATAAAGCACATTTGAAAATGTCACCCAATTCTCAAATGTCACTGAAAGAAAATGCAGGAAAAGTATGTATTGTGTGATTAATCAACTTAGACACAGCAATTTGCTGCAAAAATTTCAAAGTATGAACTAGCCTTAACTCAAAATACTTTGAACATTCACAAAATTGTTTGTAGAGTTCTAACCTAAAACAACTAAGGAGGTGTGCCTTGATATTCTGAAACACTGTCTTAATACTTTATTAGAAGAAATACACTTGAAATTTCTTTATCATAATCTAAATGCAAACTTTAAAAATATATACCAGTAGAATACCATATTACAAATGCCCAGAAATGTAGAATGAAGGTCAAAAACTGCTTGGAAATATTTTTATGATTACACTCATAACTTAACAAAGCTTATGAACTAGCACAATCATTATGGGGCCAACATTTCAAGATATTTTGCCTATCAAAGCTAGCACCAGGAAAAGTATTATGCATGTAAAATTGAGAAACAGATAATCCTTACTTTAGAAAAGCACAGTTCTACAGAGTATTGCTCTGGCTAGTTTAGCTAGTAAAAGGGTCAGTTTATCTCATGGAGGCATGTATCTCCTTGGATCCATTAACTTATCTGAAGAACTTTCCAGGTACTTGGTATGTACTGAAAATTCCTACTGGAATCAGAGTTTATCATGGAGAAAACGCATTGTTCTTTCAAGATGCCAGTTAAAATAATGGCACGATAAACATTTTAAACTTACCTTTTATAAAAACTGAGATATTCTAGTACTAAAAAGAGGAAAACAAACAAACAAAACAAAAAAACAAATCCCTAGTCCCTGAAAGGCTAACCAAGACTCCATTATTCAATTTTCCTCTGCATTTCTAAAACACAGGTTTCATTGGCTAGAATTTTAGAATTCTGCAACATGGCTAATGGCTACCACCTGATCACCAAATTAACACTTCATTCATTGTAACAAGTGTGAAAATAATTTCATCAGTGATTAAACAACGACTTTATGCCAGTGCCATGAGTCTTGTAATTCTTAGTCCCAAGGAAGGGAGGATAACAGCTTAATAGCAATTCTCAAATTGGCACAAATAATTTATCATCTACAATGGGTAGAAGAAGATACTACGAAAGAACATAATTTCTACAAAGTCAACAGTTTTTTTTTTTTTTTTTGAGACGGAGATTTGCTCCTGTTGCCCAGGCTGAAGTGCAATGGCACGGTCTCGGCTCACTGCAACTTCTGCCTCCTGGGTTCAACTGATTCTCCTGCCTCAGCCTCCCAAACAGCTGGGATTACAGGCATGCACCAACACGCCTGGCTAATTTTTGTATTTTTAGTAGAGACGGGGTTTCACCATGTTAGCCAGGCTGGTCTCGATGATCTAACCTCAGGTGATCCACCCGCCTTGGCCTCCCAAAATGCTGGGATTATAGGCGTGAGCCATCATGCCCGGCCGAAAGTCAACAATTTTTCCAAATCTTTTTCTTCAAAGTCTTCAACAAAGACTTTGAACTGCCAAAGTTGTAATCTAGTAAGTCAAACTGCTTATCTCAATTCAGGGTAAAAAAAGGCACAAAAGAAAAACAAGCAGCATAACCTTTATTTGGTCATACAATAGGTGAAGAGTGTCTCAATGTTTTGAACACTAAATTTTACTCATGTGATAATTTTTTTCTATCTAGGCAATTTATTCAGATATGTGCTTTAAAAATACACATTAGGAACTCTGCAACTGATATGTTCTATTTAATATTAGAAACATTTTTCATGGTAATACATTATTTAACTTTCTATAATTAGAGGGAAAAAATCAATCATAAAGATCATACTTTATATTTTAACCTGACAGAATAAATGCATTTTATATATATATCTCTTTGAAAACCAGTGCACTTAGAAGTTTCTAATTTATGCACTCCATTGCTCTAATCAAAAAGCTATACATCTTTCAGTATCCACACTATAACACAGTCCTAGTAAAGATGCACATTCCTTTCAACACTTTACTTTCCCTTGAATTTTGTGGGGGAGGTTGGAGGGGAAGGAAGGATACAGAAGTTGCAGTGCAGACCTATATTTATTTAGAACAAAACATCATATCCTATGTTAAAAAAATAATTTTATCAAAACCAAATTTCAATCACAGTTATGTATGATTTTCAGTTAATGGTACATGTTGAAATTGCACTTTGCAGATATCCTGATAATGTCTTTGACAGCGTTCCCCATTTCAGCCTATGTTTTTTTCAGTAGACACAGGTTCTTCCAGAGTTTTCTTTTGGCTCCCCTTCCGTGAATATTTGTATTTGTCTACATAGGCTTTAACCAGATTTGCCACTTTAGTAGAATTTACTTCTCCACTCTTACTATGACAAACCTAAGAAAAAAGGGGTGGGGGGTAAACTTTTTTCATGCTTAAAGGGATTAAAGCCAAAATAGAAAGCTTTGTGAAAAACAACCCCAAAGAGATAACCAGACTTATTTTCATGTTTCATTATCTCACACAAACTAGTCAAAAGGCAAAAAAGTAGACAGGAATTAGTAGGAGCTAGCTTTTATTATTTTAATTAAACTTCAGCATTCATTTATTAAAACAGAGGTGGTTCAAAACAATGTGCACATACTCCACTAAAGGCATAACTTACTTTATCTACTGCTTTCCGTACAATTTCTTTATATTCTTCCTTGGTGATATCTTTATTTTGGTAAAATGGCTTAATGGCCAATTTTACCTCTTGTGCTGCTTTTTCTTGAATTTGCAATTTCTGATGAGAAGAAAATGTATAATTTATTATTTACCAGTCATATGCTCTCACGAAATTTCAAACAAGAAATTGAAAATACTTCACATTTACAATAAGAGACTCTCCAACTATTAACGTGACAAATACAAAACAGTTTACTAAAACATATCAAACATTTCTAAAAACAATTATAAAGTATTACCAGTAATTTACTGGACATCAACTCATCTAGAGAGAATCCTTCAAATAATACTGGCATTTAGACTGCCAATAAGAAATTCCCTTCACCACTCATACAATAAAAAGCTGATATTTTTCACCTTTATCATATACAGAATTATGGAGGTTGCTCTCAACCTTGAACTTGCCTTGTCTGTCTTCGAGCTATCTGCGCTGGCTTCCACTGTAACACTTACTTTGCTTTCTGCCAATTTTACAGCAGCAATAGAGGCTTTGCTGTGACTTGATGACGAAGTATTACCAGAACTTGGTCCCTGAACCGTTCCCGTATTTCCTGGGGCTGCTGTTGGAGCAGGCAAAACTGGTGTACTCATGTTATTACTTACATGAGAAGAACTAGGAATACCCTGTGTTAAAGAGTTATCATCAGTTAATGAATTACTTGTACTCAATAGAAGTCTTTTAGTGATGTATTAGAAATAACATTAAAATACACAAAGCAAACCAACCTTAGTACTAAAGAAAAATGCATATTTCAGGTAATTATATCTAAAGGGCCCTTTAAAGAAAAATGATTAACACTCTTAAAAAGGGCCTTATTTAGATATGTCAAGATGAGTTTTAAATTATATATATGGATTGTAACATTCTGACAGCAACACTAAAAACAAGGAGGAGAAGAGCTTTTAAAGAACTGTATCTTTCCTGCAAGGATCTTCAGGAATATTAATGAAAATAAGTGCCCCCACTTTAAAGATTGGAAAAAATAAGGCAGTAAAATCAAATGGCTTGTAGTAAGTTGATAGGAGAAAAAGATTAAGATACAAAATACTAAAATCCAATTTCCCTATTCTTTCAACTCTATTGTACTGTCAGGATTCTACTTTTATTTATTTATTTATTTATTTTGAGACGAAGTCTCACTCTCTCCCACGCTAGAGTTCAGTGGCGCAATCTTGGCTCAATGCAATCTCTGACTACTGGTTCAAGTGATTCTCAAGCCTCAGCCTCCAAGTAGCCGGGATTACAGGCATGCATCACCACGCCTGGCTAATTTTTGTATATATATTTTTTTCGAGACAAGAGTCTTGCTCTGTCACCCAGGCTGGAGTGCAGTGGCACGATCTCAGCTCACTGCACCCTCCACCTCCTGAGTTCAAGCAATTCTCCAGCCTCAGCTTCCTGAGTAGCTGGGATTACAGGTGCCCGCCACCACACCCAGCTAATTTTTGTATTTTTAGTAGAGGCAGGGTTTCACCATGTTGGCCAGGCTGATCCTGACCTCGTGATCCGTCCACCTTGGCCTCCCAAAGTGCTGGGATTACAGGCGTGAGCCACCGTGCTTGGCCTAATTTTTGTATTTTTGGTAGAGATGGGGTTTCACCATGTTGGCCAAGCTGGTCACGAACTCCTGACTTCAACTGATCCACCTGCCTTGGCCTCCCAACGTGCTGGGATAACAGGTGTGAGCCACCGTGCCCGCCTAGGATTCTAAAATTTTTTAAAGGCAGTCATAAAATTATAAGCAACACAATGTTTGCAAATTATTCAAATTTTCTATGTCTCACAGAGGCACTTCTCCTTTCTTTTCAGCATGATAAATTCATGAAAATGAAACACAGATGGTAATGGATAATGAACAGCTTTATCTAGTGTTTGTGTGAACAAGACAATAAAAAAAAACTTCATCATAGTACTTAATCACTAATTCCCACCGCTGCATACACCCCCCATAAACAATGCAAAACAGCAGAAAAATGTAAAGCGCCCACCACTTGATCCTAATTTGGTTTATAATTTGGTTTACTTAATATGAAAAAAAAAAAATCCTGTTCAGATATAAGTAACAGCATATATGTAGCTTGGATTTGGTAATAAGTATTTAATTAATTTTCTAATTTGGGAGTTGGGGGGTTTTGAGAAGGATAGTGAAAGAGGGACTATGAAGGTTTACCATAACTAAAATCAAATAAACAAGTTGTTTTTGAATGCCAGGATGCCTTTTTTTGAACATCTGTCCTGAACAGCTAAATGTTTACAATGGCTATATTGATTAAACTTGAATTGCTAAAAACATACCTGCAATTGCTTTCCATCTGGTTGTGAAGTAATGTAGTTGACTTGTTGGGATGGTGGGGGAGGAGGTGGTGGTGGTGGTAATCCCTGAGATACACCGGTAGGAGCGGCTACCTGCATGAGGGGCACTCCTGTGTGGAGATGCAAGGGTAGCTGAGGATGAACATTAAATGGATTGCGCTGGATGTTCATCAAAGGAGTATGAACACCCACTGGATATGGGAAGATACTCATAGGCTGGTGTTGTGCATTCATTTGTTGCTGCATTACATTCATTTGTGGTTGCATCATATTTATAGGTAGCTGAGAACCATCAACTTGCTGGTTTGTTTGGTCTTTTAGGCTAGAATCTATCAAAAGAAAAAAAGCTTGTGAAAAAAATCACGTTATAAATCTCTATAGACAAAGAAACAACCACTGGTTACAGTAAAATTAAATAGCAATTAATAGGCTCAGTATAACAGTACCAATCTCCAACTGCTTAATTTAATCCTGTCATTTCTAAATAATGTGAACTGATTTTCTAACTGAAAGAAAACATTTGGCCAGGCGCGGTGGTGCAAGCTTGTAATCCCAGCACTTTGGGAGGCTGAGGCAGGCGGATCACCTGAGGTCAGGAGTTCGAGAGCAGCCTGGCCAACATGGTGAAACCCCATCTCTACTAAAAAATTACAAAAATTAGCTAGGTGTGGTGGTGGGCGCCTGTAATCCCAGCTATTCGGGAGGCTGGAGAATCGCTGGAGCCCAGGGGGTGAAGGCTGCAGTGAGCAGAGATCATGCCATTGCACTCTAGCCTGGGCAAAAAAAGAGAAACTCCACCTCAAAAAACAAAACATTCACCTGACAATATGTTTTAAGAGTAAGTTCATGCAAAACATACATCAACAATCAGTACCTCAAGAAACTGACTAGTTAAAAAAGTCACATAAAATTTAGTTACTAAATTATAAGATTATTCAATTTTTATATCTTCAACAGCCTTTTTCTTGCAATGTTCTTAACAAGAAAAAAGCCGGGCGCGGTGGCTCAAGCCTGTAATCCCAGCACTTTGGGAGGCCGAGACGGGTGGATCATGAGGTCAGGAGATGGAGACCATCCTGGCTAACACGGTGAAACCCCGTCTCTACTAAAAAATACAAAAAAGTAGCCGGGCGAGGTGGCGGGCGCCTGTAGTCCCAGCTACTCGGGAGGCTGAGGCAGGAGAATGGTGTGAACCCAGGAGGCAGAGCTTGCAGTGAGCTGAGATCCGGCCACTGCACTCCAGCCTGGGCGACAGAGCGAGACTCCATCTCAAAAAAAAAAAAAAAAAAAAAAAAAACACAAGAAAAAAAAAGGAAATATAAATCTTTACTATTAAAACAATGGCTTATTTTATTTGTATGAGAATAATTATCAAAAAAATTAAAAGTATACATATCTGAAATCAACAAATTAGAGGTTAAATCCTGCATAGGAATATCCCAAACTCTTCTATTGTAGCAAACAGTGCTGAAAATATTTAAGTCTTTGGCAAGGTCTGGAGCAGAGGTAGCGTTAATAATATACTTATGTAGATAAATGTGCATGTATATACATTTATATAATGCAAAGTGACCTGCAAACAACTAGGGTTCAGCTTGTTATAAAAACTACAAATAAGGATCATTTCAACTCATACAAATAACATATTAAATTTATAATTATTCAAATAAAACAGTATCAATAAACCAACAAGAATACATTACCCTGTCCAGATGTTTCCTCCTCTTGTTTCATCCATCCAGACTGTGGACCTGTAGAATTTCTGCCTCGTCGCGAGTAGTAGTTTTGTACATCTGCTGGCAAAGTCTTTCTCACAGCCCAGCTAGATGCAGATGTCCATCCAGATCTATCTGCTGGTGTATCAAATGAGAACTCCTGTTCACTTTTCCGCTTATAGGATTGCTGTTCCACAAACTTGAAAGATTCACTCCCTGAACTGTTTGAATTCCCTGAGAGTGGTTTTCGATTTTGCCACCTATTTTCATTCTGATCTTTATAGGCAAAACTACTTCTGTAAGTGCCTCTGCCACGGTTGCCTCTGCCTCTACCACGGTTAGATACCCAACCAGAACCAAAGTTTTTATTCCAAGAATTTCCTGAATTTTCATTTCTATTTTCTTCCCAGTGAGACTCTTTCAACTTTTCTGGATTTCTGGTTCTTGGATCAGGCCCAGAGTTTATTTTTTCTGTTATCCAACTGGGACAGTCATTTCTATGTTTGTCAGCAGAATTTGGATCATCAGCGTCTAGATGGATGTCATTTTTTTCTTTTCTTGTATTTTCATTCTGTTTCTCTGGGTCATTCTTTCTGTACCGATCATTTCCTCGTGGACATCTCCAACCATCATTTGCCCATCTTCCCTTCCACCGGGGAGAGTAACTATCTCTGTCAATTCTACCAAACGATGAACTCTTACTTTTTGCTCTACATCTTGAGGGGGACCTAGAATGAGATCTGGACCTAGACCACTTTCTGGTTCTCCTCTCTCTCTCTCTCCTCTGCCCATCTCTATCACTTTCTCGTTCTCTGCTCTGGGACCTGGATTTTTCTCCTGGGGAGGAATCTTTCACTCTTGGCTGAGATCTTTTGTTCTCTCTAGAAGTTTCTCTTCTTGGTGACAGTGATTCAGATCTTCTGCTTTCCCTAGTAGTATCCCTTTTTGGAGACCGAGACTGAGATTGTCTCCTTTCTCTTGCAATATCTTTTTTTGGGGACTGAGAACGGGATTTTTTCCGGCCTCTGGCTGACTCATTCTTAGGAGATGGTGATTGAGACTTCCTGCTTTCTTTCCCAGTTTCTCTTCTGGGAGATGGAGACTGGGGCCGCTTCTTTTCTTGTGGAGTGTCTTTGTTGGGAGACCAAGTTGTAGATGGAGAATGAAATCTAGATCTTCGAGTACGAGGCTTTCTGGCTTTATCTATGGTATCTTTTGGGCTTTCAGATGGTTGAGAAACAGTTTCAACCTTTTCATCTGCAAGATCAGGAGATGGCATATTATTTTCGGAACTGTGTGTCACAGAATTTTCATTCATTTGCTTAAGATCAGCATTTACAGATGGTTCAACTTCACATTCATTTTGGTCACTGCAAAATGAATCACACTCCATAGGTATCATTTCATTGTTGTCCTCACTAAAATGCTTCTGAATCTGTTCAATGTGTGTTTTAGGCAACTCTGTAGATCTAGGATGTTCGGTCAGCGATTCATTCTTTTCTTCTAAAGAGTTTTCCAATTTGGTGTTCATAAGATTATTTTTTAATAAATTATTTTCAGAGTCTTGAACATTATTGAAATCTTCATTCCCAAAAGTATCACATGTTGCAATTATTTCTACATCTTCAGTTTCAACATGCCCAAGCAATTGAACCTCTGGGCTTTCAATAGATTGTCTGTCCACCGTTTGTATAATTTCACCCTCAGAAGATTTTAACTTGGGGCTCTCTATAAGCTCCTCTGTTTTTAGTGTAGAATCTTTATGTTCAGTAACTTCTACTATGGAACTCTCTGTCATTTTTTCTTCATTAACCACTGACTCTACATTCTCAGATAACTCACTTAGGGGACTAGATACAGGTTGGTGCACTTTGCTTTCAGATGTTAAACATTTAGGAAAATCATTTGGAAGATGAACTGTACATATATCTGCCTTTACCTCTGATTCTGAAAGTCCAGATATCGGGTCTTGCTTTTCCAATGGATCACCTCCTTTTTCAAAAATATTTTTAGAAGTCTCACTTTCCAAACACAAAACTTTAGCCTCTATACCTGTATTCTCAAGTTTTTTAACTTCCCCTTCCTCACCAACTAGCATAGGAGGATCCTGAGCACAAGACTCAGAAGATGAAGATTCTACTCTTTCCTCTGTATCATGATTTGCAGTATGCTTCTTACTTTCTTCTATTTGCTCATTGCAACTTTTCAAGCAATCAGCAGACTGGTTTTCTACATGTGTCTGCACAGTACAAATGTTACTACTGTCTACATCTGATTGGTGCTCTTTTTCTAACACAGGTGATGTGTCAGATTCTGCTGTTTCTTCATCTACTGAATCATTGGAAGATGATTTTTCAGGGGCAGCTACAGAGCTCCGAAGTTTCTTTTTCAGTAAAGGTGGTTTTCTTCCTCTTCTTACAGACTTCCGTTTTGGAGCCTGTCTTGTTTGCTTTTCTGACTCAGCTGAAGAGGGAACACTTAAAGATGGATTACTGTTACCTGGGGCATCACACCCAGAATTGTTTGATATTGGGGATCTCTGAGACTGACTGGCTGTTTCGGCTCTTGTGTTACGTGTAGACCTCCTTGTAGGAGTTGTCATTGCAGGTTTCCGTCTTGATCCTCTGGTATTTGATGTACCAGAAGTTTGCTTCTTTTCTTCCCCTTCTTGAGGATGTGCTAATGCATATCCTTTGCAAGAAGTACCTAATATTTTTTTAAAAAAATAAAGGGTAAAAAATATGTGTTTTAAGAAACAGTAATTTGGCTGTAGCTAATTTTAGCATAAAACAGTCTGCAACAGAGTGAAACAAAATACTTACAAATAAAACTATTAATAAATGCACAGCTACTAACCTCTGAGTAATATGAGGTATTCATCAACTTTCTTAATGACACTGAAATAAGTTATAACTAGATTTGGTCCAAGTGGGCAATTTTATAGAGAAAAAAAGGAAAATAACTTTTGGTCTCATAACTGCTACTTGCTTAATTTTTTTTTTTTTTTCAGAGACAGGGTCTCACTCTGTCACCCAGGCTGGAGTGCAATGGTGTGATCACTGGAGCAATCATCGCTCACAGAAGCCTCAACCTCCCAGGCTCAAGCGATCCTCCCGCCTCAGCCTCCTGGGTAGCTGGGACTACAGGCACGCGCTACCATGTCCAGCTATTTTGCATTTTTAATAGAGACAGGGTTTCGCCATGTTGCCCAAGCTGAAATCAAGTGATCTGCCTGCCTCGGCCTCCCAAAAGTGCTGGGAATACAGGCGTGAGCTACTGCGCCCGGCCATGACCTGGGATTATCTAGGCAAAAGGAGAGAGAAAATGGTCAAGTTATTCATGAATTAATAAAGACTCAAACTATTTATTAATAATTAATTAACAGATGTTACTTCTAAAGATCTATGGTTTGGATATGAAAGCCTGAAACAGGAGACTTCGAATCAGCTCCTCAAAGCCTCCAAGTTGTAATTTCTAAAAACTGTAGAAGAGAGTTTCTAGTTGGAATATTTTTTATTTTTAAAACTGACTGACAGATAAAACTGTATGTGTTTACCATGTACAACATGATGTTTTGAAGTACATAAACATTGTGGAATGACCAAATCTAGCTACTTAATATATGTGCTACCTCACATAGTTACAATTTGTTTAGTGAGAACACTTTACATCCACTCTCTAGCAATTTTCAGATATAGTTGACCCTTTAACAACAAAGGGATTAGGAGCACCAACCCCCCACACAGTCAAAAATTGGCATAGTTTTTACTCCCCGAAACTTAACTGTTGTTCACCAGACTCCTCACCAATAACAGTGAATTAACATATTTTTAATGTTATATGTGTTACATACTGTATTCTTACAATAAAAGAAGCTAAAGGTTATTACAAAAATCATAAGAGAAAATACATTGCAGTGCTGTACTGTATTTATTGATACCCTAAGTTTGTATCATTTTTTTTTTAATATATCATTTGTTTACAAGATGAATCATCTGTCTGAAATGGTGGGCAATTGTAGCTATAGATCTTGATCAGTTCCTACCAAGGAATTAAACTTCTTCTTATAAAGCCATAACTTTGCTTCTTGGGAGCACTTCCTACATCACTAATGGCACTTCATGTGGGTCCCAAAGGTGTTACTCAAGGTTTACAGTATTGCACTAAACACTATGAAAAATACGCAAGCACTGCAAGAGATCACTTTTTACTGTGATATGCAATCTATTAGAAAGACAAATGCTCACATGGAGATGATTACATTACACCAAGTTTTGAAGGTTTTTTTTTTTTTTTTTGAGACAGGCCCTTGTTCTGTTGCACAGGCTGCGGTGCAGTGGTGCAATCACAGCGCATTGTAGCCTCAGCCTCCACTTGAGCTCACCAAAATAGCAACAGGTGGCAGCCACAAAAATTGTTACACTGGTAAATATGCACTATATTTAATTTTACACAGTTATGAGTTAATACTGTATCTTTACAGCTGTTTACATTTCTCATGACTGCAAATGGTGGAACCATGTAGTTTGAGTGTGTATATGTTTTGATAAATTTTAACTTTTTATCATAGATTTGTATATATTTTATGGTAGTAAATGATGAAATAGACTAGTATCTACATATATTTCATGCATTAATGACATACCTTTTCCTTAATTTTTTCACTATTTATAGACTATGCGATTTGTCTGTGAGTTTTTTCATTGTTGCAAATCTCCAAAAATTTTCCGATATATTTATTTTTTTAAATTCATGTATAAATGTCGCCACCCAGTTAAAACCTGTGTTTTTCAAGGGTCAACTGCATTATTATAGTCATCACGTTACACAATAGACCTTTAGAACTTATTCTGTCTAGCTGAAACTTTCTATCCATTGACCAACAACCTCCACCCCACCAGGCTACCCCACCCCCTAGTCTATAGTCTAGTTCTATGAGATCAACTTTTTTAGATTCCACATGTAAGTGGATCATGTGGTATTTCTTTCTGTGCCTGCCTTATTCACTTAGTATAATGTCCTCCAGGTTCATCCATGTTGACACAAAAGACAAGATTTCCTTCTTTTTGTAGCAGAATAATATTCCATTGTGTGTGTATATAGGATACATACAGTGTGTGTATATATATATACACACACACACTCTAGTTGAAGCAATTTTAAAGTTAAGTCGCTGTCCAAATATTTATAGAAGTATTTACAAGTTACTATGCCTTACTTTACAGCTTTTCTAAGTCATCAAACACACATTTTTATGAAACTGGAAGAAAATAATAACAATTTTTAAAATAGAAAATGATTTCACAAACTTTACCAAAATGTTCTAAAGATATGGTACTTGTTGGAAAAATAGTTCTTGGCAACGTAGAAGAAATGAGAGGAAGGACTTCTGTTTCAACATTCCAGGGTATAAAAGCAATTCTGAAAACATAATAAAAATATTTTTGTTTAAATGGTTTAAAAAATTAAACCAGCAATCTAAAAGTATTAATTCTCTAAATCAGGTTAGCAATATTAAAATACAGTGCTTAAACGTTTTTTGCCCAAATAACTAAAAATGTAAATTCAAGGTTACTCCTTGTCTGAAGATAGCTACCAATTGGCTGCAATTCAGAAAAAAATCTTTAAAACTATGTTTTTCTGATAAATTCATGGCAAAGAAAAGACGAAAGCAACTTAACACAGACGTTTCTCTTTGAAATAATTTATGTAGTATTTTGACAAGATATTTTCTAGCTTTCATCATGTTCTTCACTAGTCTAAAAAAATAAAATCAACTTTGAGGTGTAATTCAACATAAAATGCACAGATTTTAAGAGCACATTTGGTAACTTTTGACCAAAGTGTGTACATGTATATATATATATATATATATATATATATATATGTCTGTGTTAACCACCACCCCAATCAAGAAAGAGAACGTTTCCACCCCTGCAGAAAGTATCCTCACACTCCTTTGTAATCCTTCTCCCTCCTTTCCAGGCAACCAAGGAACTGATTTATATCACTATGTTATATTCTAAAATTCCTCGACCTGGGGATGGCTCTTCAAAGTTCTCAGTGTCCCTAGAGATCTGTTAAGACTCCCTCCCCTTCAAATTTTCTCCATTCAAACCCAAACCACTTCTCAGCTTTTTTTTTTCTTACTCATTTAGGTCTCCTAACAAAAGACTATCTGATTCAGTATAAGGTGAGATTCTGGAGTAAGAGAAGAGAAGCATGGAGAAAAAAAATGTAACTTGTACATGTACAAAAACATGTAACTATAAGGAAGGGTTTCATAGTACATACATCTGGACTTCTTCATTTGACTTCTATTATGTTCTGCCATCATTCCTAGAGGGTGAATGCCCTATACAGAACTATATTATAGTGACATATAAAATAAAGTCATAATATGTTATAGGAATTAACATAACACTCAGGCAGCGACCCTAATCTTAACTTAGGAGCTTGATTTAAGTATATATTACATATCTAGCACCATCTTAGTAGCTTCAGGACTAAACTAAGAAATAAAAAACGAGATTACAGAAAGTCATGAGTGTCGGGGTAGAGTAGGCACTTGATCAAATAGTTATTTAGAAGAACATTTTTGAGGAGAGGAATATGGTAAAAGTGTGATTCAGCTGACAGCATACAGGTAAGACTAGAACAGGACAACAGTACAGGAATGGTGACAGATGTATTACTAATAATAAATCTTAATATTCAGGTTCTCTCCCTTTTAAATAAATCTAGCATATACACAGCTATACTTGTTAAACAGATAAATTAAGGGTTCTTTACTTTCTAAGGGGTCCTTTATGTAACAATCTTTGTTGGGCATTTGAAACACCAAAGTTTAATTTGCACAAAACTTCCTTAGGAAAATAACAACTGAATAAGGTACCCCTGTATTTAAGTACTAATGCTATCTTGTTCACGTTAGCATGTAAACATCTGAGTAAATAATATTTTATTTTTACCTTCCAATTCCAGGTAATGTATCAGGAAACCATGACAATTCCAGTTCATGTCTCTTCTGCCTAATCAATGTACTGATTTCACTGGCTTCTATAAATTCTGTACTAAAAGATAAATTTTAGACCTTCATCAGAATCTCACAATTTTAGGTTCAAAAAAACAATTAGGTCGCACAAAGAATAGCAGCTGTTTTTGTACCTAGCATTATGAATCACACTTATCAGAATGTGAGCTTTTTTCTATTTAAACACTTTCAAAATAAACTCATTCCTAAAATAAGTATAATTTTTATATCGTAAATTAGAATTGTATTTATTTGTTAAAAATAACACTTGAATTTCTATCTTAAGTCACAGAATTTTTAAAATAAAGTCAAGTCAGAGTAATATCCTCATTATTGAAAGAAAGAAATTCTAGGTGCAATGGTTTCCTACTTGAAACTAAGCCTAAGACAAAAGAAGAAAATAAAGGAGGGTAAGATGACTGCAACCAAAAATGGGCATAGTTCAGCTTTTCAAAAGCCTACTTAGATATTTTGGTACCTTGCCAAGCTCTAAAATTAAATCACACAATCTTATTCTGTGCTGCTGGCTCAACTAACTATACGTGATTTTAAAGCCTCAATTTAATCTGCAAATTCCATAAATATCAACTTTGTATCTACATGCCAGTCACTAGGATTCAAAGATGAATGGATCAGCTCTAAAAGGGTTCTTCTTTAGGTAACATCCCCACAATCTGATAAATAACCTACTTCTCTATCATATATAGAACAACTTATTAATGAAAACAAAGCACACTGGCATAGGCAATCATTGCACAATAGAGAAGCTCCCCAAATTAACAGGTTTTCTCTTGGCTAGAGCTACTTTACATTCCAAAAATTAAAAAAAAAAAAAGAAAAAAGAAAAAAACTAAAGCAAAAAAACCAAGGTGGGCCTTTCAGATTTTATTGGGCCTTGAGTTTAAATTTCTAGCAAAGTTAATAATTAAACATCAAGTATAAACAGCATAAATTAAAAGTAGAAAATACTAACCAATAAGCTCTATAGGAGGTAAAGGAAGATTCTCCAGGGTGACTAACAGAAGAAAACATATTGCAGAAAAAATTTCTGAAGCACTGATTTGTACTCCAATTTGATCTCTGAGGCTAGAAAAGTAAAAAGTAGTTAGTGAAACCGCAAATAAAAATATCTCTAATAGGTAAATAATAGTTATACTTAAATATTTTGATATACCTGAAGCACTGGTTATTTATGGACTAAATAACCCTAAAGTGTTATTATTTAAGAAAAATATTTTTCTTGGTTTCAACAAACCTTATTTATCTTTATTGCTGCATTTTTCTCTCCTCCTGTTTCACTGTATAAAGAGTTTCCTGTACAAAGACATAAAAGGACTTGGTTACCTTGTATTAATTTTTATTAAAAAGGCTATAAACCAGCACTGATACCAGTATACTGCCAAGGGTTGAAATATGTAGAAAAGCTGCATTTCAAATAATACACATTTTTTACACAATTTTCCCAAATGCCGATTTCATCTTATCTTGTTAAGCTACAAATACAAGTAAAATATAAAAGGCCACAATAGAGAAAACTGGGTGAAGTATGTAAAACCTGCTATGTTTACAACATGTGAGTTAAAATTCTAATCATTTTCTGCCACCTTATGCAAACTTAAACTATCTTGTAACAAAAGGTATACACAAGAAGTCAAGCTATTTAATATCAATAATGCACTTAACATTTCTTTTCCAGCTATCATCTAGAAAACAGGTAGCTATCTCAAGTACAGGCTGACTAGGGGGCCTGGGGCCATCAACTCTTGTTAACCATAAATTACCATTTAGCCACTGGCACCCACTTCAGGTGTGTTCTTTCCTTCAAATTTTATACTAAGAGGGAAAAGCAGACGTGTTGTCTGAAACAGCTTTTTGTTACAACAATGTTGGTGGCTTCACTGCTTACGACCTGTCTACAGTGCATATGACAACTGCCTTTTAATTTTCCCCCTTGCTTGCCTCACAAAGGGCCTATTGACATAGTTCAAAATAAATCACACTAACTAGGAGGCTTGTTTCCTGCACTGCAAGATCATATATATTTTGTTTTACTTCTGTTAGTCCAGTCGGTAATAGCCTACTTTCTACTTAATAGCATAGTAATTTCCTTTTTAGTTATTATATAACAGCTGTTTGGTTTTGCACAAGTCCCTCTCAGAACTATTGTAACAAATGTAATTTCAATGATAGTGGCAGGCGAACAGGCTGAGTTCTGGAACTTACTGCCTTACCCCTTTGAAAATCTGTATCTAAAAATCTGTATCTAAAAGATGATACGATACGCTGATTTTTAAAATTGCTTATGAGGCAAGAAGTAAAAACGTGTGGTAGGTACATAGATACACTCTTAGAAATAACCATGTTCCTTCAGCTAGACATAGAATTGCTGTGCTATACCTACATAGTGTCTTTTATGCCCTAAGGATGCTGAGTTGTTTTGTTTCAGGTTGCATTCACTCAACACTTAATGAGTATGTAGTGTTTACATAGCATTCTTTCACTTGGAAACCTATCTCAGAAAGCCTTCATTAGATAAAACGCTCTCTACTGAAAGAACTGTTAGTTTTCTGTGGGCAATGCTACATGGGAAAATCCAGTCCAAAAGCTATTTAACGTATTTCTGGGTAATTCTGAGATAATTACTGAGCAGCTTCAATGACAATCCCTCAAAGTATTCAATACTGGTGAATTTGTCTAAATTGTGGTTTCCTGAAGATCGTTTCACAAATCCACCCTACTTGTCTGTTTTTGGAGGGCAGTGATACACCTTTTCATTTAGTTTTTATCAAAGTAATGCATGTACATACTTTAAGGTGTCAAACAGTACTTCCAAATTTATAAAGAAAAATTATGGAAATACCCGCTTTTGATTTCCACTTCCCCAAAGCACTCATCAAATCTTTTGGCTGTTTCTTCTAACATTTACTTCTTTATTTCTAAATAACATCCTTATACTACTCTACTTTTTTTTTTTTTTTTTTTTTTTGAGACAGAGTCTCGCTTTGTCGGCCAGGCTGGAGTGCAGTGGCACAATCTCAGCTCACTGCAACCTCTGCCTCCTGGGTTCAAGCAATTCTCCTGTCTCGGCCTCCTGAGTAGCTGGGACTGCAGGCACACACCACCACGCCTGGCTAATTTTGGTATTTTTAGTAGAGATGGGGTTTCAACATATTGGTCAGGCTGGTCTTGAACTCCTGATCTCAGGTGATCCACCCACCTCCGCCTCCCAAAGTGCTGGGATCACAGGCGTGAGCCACTGCGCCTAGCTGGCTTCAGATATTTTCCTAGGGTTAATAATGGCTTTGTTTTTTCTTTTCCTTTTCTTCCTTATTATCCACCATTAATTTAGCTAACTACAACAAAAGTATAAATCTGAGTTTAATACACTCAGTTACAACTCATCCATGAAGTCTGTTCCCCACTCTCCTTGCAAAACTCTTTCTTTGTCCTGGTCCAATATGAACTGGTAACTCTCAAAACTGCTGTTCAATAGTCATTCTGGGATTGTCCTTTGTCATTATCCTAATAATCCTCTTTGTCCTCTTTATCTTTTCCTGAGTTGGAACTCATTTTCTGAATCTCACATTGTTCTTCCATTTACTATCTCATTTAGTGAAGTATATACATCCTCCAGCAGAAGTGGAAAAGGGTGGGAATTCTGAGTTAATACATGATGGATAGTTTGATAGGTTACAGAATTTTCTAGGTTAGTAATCATTTTCCCTAGAGTTTTCAAGGCATTGCTTCACTGCTCCAACTATTGTTGATGACACTCTGTAACCCCAGTCCTCTATGTGGTCTCTTTTTACTCTCTCTCTCGTCATCCTCAGACTTCTAGAACTTTATGAAGTACCTGGTATAATTATTTTTTCATTTACTAGGGTATTATATTATTTCTTCATATCTGGACACCTGTGCTCTACTATTACAGAAAAATTCCATTTGTATTACTTTTTAAAAAATAAATTTTTGCATTTTTCCTTTCTGCAATTTTATTATTTGATATTGAATCACTTAAATGAATATCCTATCATCTCTTTGACTTTAAGTACTACTTTCTGAGACTTATGAGCTTATCTTCTACTCCTGTTGAATTTTCATATTTTTGCTGTAATATTTTTAACTTCTAAAAGCTTTTTCTTAAATATTATTTTTCTTAAATCATTGATAAAACATCCCTTGTTTCAGGCTTTGAAGATATTAAATTTTTTAAAGTTATTCCCTATTTTCCAGCAATGGGTCTGTCCCATCAGGTTCCTTTTGTATCTGTTTTCATCTTTATTATATTGATTTCCCTCAAATATCTGGAGATCCTTGATTGTTGGTGGGACACTAAAATATTGATTGAAAATTATGTAGATGGGTGGTCAGAGCCTTTCAGCTGTTTCACTGTAGGGTGATCAAGCAGACATCTGGTTATTTCATTGGGAGACTCTCAAATGACATTATCTTTAAGTCTTTTCTTTTGGGCAAGTCAGTTTTCCAAAAGATGCCCCTTATCTCCTACTTTGGAAAATAACAATAATAAAGATTGCCAGTGCTTTGAAAAATGATCTTGGGTAGAGGACTAGAAGCCTCATCATTTGACTTAATTTCCCTCTCTGTTGTTTCCTGTACCATCATTTATGCTAAAGTTTAAATCTGGTTCAAATACTCATTTTAGAGAGTAAAAATCTCCAGTCTTTCATTGCATAGTCCCCTTGTTCTACCCTGTTCAGCCAGGAATCTTCAGGATCTAAAAATTTTTAATCAATTCTGTTTTCTGCAACCACCCCATATCTCTGCCTTCACAGATAATGGAGGCCTTCAAACTCAACTTTCTAAGGTTCAATGGCATGTGAACTGTCTTGAGATTCTTAACTCCATTCTCCTCGTGAAATGTCTATGTATCAGCTTTCTGCTAAGACAATTTACCATCCCCCTCATACCATTTTACTATTTTGTGGACACTTATGTGCTATCCCCTCCTCTCCAGCTTTCTTGTCTTTGTGGCTTAAACTTTGTGGCTTAAAACTTTTCTTTCCAGCCAGGCGCGGCAGCTCACGCCTGTAATCCCGGCATTCTGGGAGGCCGAGGTTGGTGGATCACATGAGGTCAGGAGTTCGAGACCAGCCTGGCCAACATGGTGAAACCCTGCTCTACTAAAAATATCAAAATTAGCCAGGCATGGTGGCGGGCACCTATAATCCCAGCTACTCAGGAGGCTGAGGCAGGAGAATCGCTTGAACCCGGGAGGCAGAGGTTGCAGTGAGTCAAGATGGCGCCACAGCACTCCAGCCTGGGTGACAAGAGCGATACCCCATCTCAAAAAAAAAAAAAAAAAAAAAAACACCCACACTTTTCTTTCATTCCTTTATTGTCATTTTAGTAGAGATTTGGGATCAGAGGGATCAGAGCATTAAACAAGTACTCAATCTGCTATGCTTAACTAGAAGTTTGTTTCATTTATTTTAATTCAGCATATCCCCAAACATGTTTCATGAAACACTAATCCCAAAGGATGTTTCATTAAAACATCCTTTTGTACAATATAAACAAGTATAATAAAGGCTCAGAGCTTAGAACCCAGTACTTGGCAGGCATCCAATTAAAGTTTGATTAATTGATTCCAAAGTTTAATAAAGACATACTTAGATGGATCTAGTATATACTTAAAGAAGTACTACATTAAGAAATGCCTGAAAGGGAGATCCTTCTGTAAACTATATCAATTATAAACTACTATCCCAAACCAAAGATTAATGTTCATTCCAAGAAACAAAGTGAATATAAAGGAGATTAAAAACAAAAAGGTATAATTCAGTTATCTAGTATGACAGAAGAAAGTGATATTTCCTCAACAAATTTGCTAATAAGTTTGCTGTCTAACCTTTCACAATACCTCTAGTGTGGCAACATCATCTTCATTATATGAGAAAACTAGACAGTTTATATAATTTTACTAAAGTCACAGGTGTTTTAATGGTAAAAAACTGTACAAAACTCAAGGGGCTTGACTTCCAGTAAAACCATCTATTAGACCTGCTGAAGTTTTAACTAATATACTATATTTATAGGCTATAATAATTTCTAATCAAGATATAAGAATTCACAACTTCATAAGCTCTACTCATTAGTTTGATTACTGTATAACAAATGACTTCAGATAGAAAGTCACACACCTATGTTTAAAGAACAGTCCCATCCTGCTTCACAAAACTTGAAGAAATTAAAGAAGTTTGGCCAGGTGCAGTGGCTCACGCCTATAATCCGAGCACTTTTGGAGGCCCAGACCAGCAGATCATCTGAGGTCAGGAGTTAGACTAGCCTGACCAACATGGTGAAACCCCATCTCTACTAAAAATACAAAAGTAGCTGGGCATGGTGGTGCATGCCTGTAATCCAAGATACTTGGGAGGCTGAGACAGAAGAATTGTCTGAACTCAGGGGCAGAGGTTGCAATGAGCCAATATCGTGCCATTGCACTCCAGCCTGGGCAACAAGACCAAAACTCCATCTCAAAAAATATATGTAAATAAATAAGAAACCAAAAAAAGAAGCTAGGCTAAGCAGAGTTGCTTCTAAAATCTAACCAATCAATCCTAGATAAAGAGACAGACAATAGTTTCTCAAGTAGTTCTTTTATTAAAAGAAATTTAAATTATCCTTAGGCTATATCATGGTTTCTGTTCAGTGTAACTGGGCAAACAAAGATGTATTCAATTTGCACAATCCCTCACTAACTCTACCTTCACCTTGACTTTGTCTCTTGGTTCCTTGCTTAGTCATCAAATGTCAACATTTAAGGATACAAGTTGTCTTTTCTGTTGCATGACAGGCTCATTTCTGCCCCTAAACTTTGCAATAATTCCAAGTTACACTTACAGGTTCTCTTGGTCTTCTAATTAGTCCATTTGTTAATAAATACTGTCTAAGAAACCTTATAAGAAATGTGAAAATTAAAAGAAAAATTTAAACAAAAAAAATGTCCAAATTAAAGGCGAAAACTCTTAAAGGTTCTAATCTTACAGCTATGATTTATGACCTTTAGCCTGAAGGAACAAAAAATTACAGTTAACTGGTAAGTGGCAAGCAGACATTCTGTTATCAAAATCAAAGAGAGCTAATTTTACATTAAAAATTATTTTTGAGCTTGAAAGTACATCCAAACAAGATCCATCAGAATGCCAATAATTTAAGTTACAAAGGTTGCAGACAACCATAAAGTGAGAGGCTTAATTAAGGTCGGTAACACTAACAATATCATGCTTTAGTATTATTTTGTAGTAGAAAGTGGCATTGGATATGGAGTCAGAAGACTGGATCAAATTCTGGTGGCTCCAATTATTAGCAATGTGATCTTGCACAAGACATTTAGCCTTTTAAAAAAGACTTTACAAAATGCTGTTAATATGCAATCTCAGAAGACAGAGTTAGTTTATTAACCTCCTCTTTTGACATCTTTAGAAACTTTCTAACAGATACTTGGCTTCCCATCCTTTTGGAATACTTTAACCAGGTTAGTTTTTCTACAACAGTTTCACCGCATTGTATCTCAATGAAAAAAACTTTTGTGTCTACCTGCATAGCAATCTTCCTTTTCAGTCTCATTTCCTTTTATTTATTTATTTTTTTGAGAAAGGGTCTTACTCTGGCACCCACACCAGAGTGCGGTGGCATAATGATGACTCACCTGAAGCCTCAACTTCCCCAGGCTCAGGTGGTCCTCCCACCTCAGCCTCCCAAGTAGCTGGGACTACAGGTGTGTATCACCACACTTGGCTAATTTTTGTATTTTTTGTAGAGGTGAGTTTCACCATGTTGCCTCAGTCTTATTTCTGATCATCATAATCTTAAACATTCTGCCTGAACTCAAGAGTGAGAAAAGAAATGACAACTGGAAGAAACCATCAATTTAACTGAGGAGTCAAGCATAAATAAACATATATATCAACAAAAACTGTTCATTAAAATAACATGAAGATGAATAGATCTTATTTGTACATGAAATGTAAACATCCAATTTCTTCAGAGCATCTCTATGGTCGTAGACACCTTACTTATCGAAAAACGAATTTGCCCCTCATCTTTACTGAGGTACAATTGACAAAAATTGTATATATTTAAGGTATACTACTTAATGTTCTGATGTATGTACACATTGTGAAAATAATCACAAAAACTAAACATATGCATCCCCTCACAGTTACCATTCTCCCTTTTTCTTGTAGTGAGAACACAAGATCTACTGGGTCGGCGAATTTCAAGTGTACAATACACCACTGTTAATTATATCCACATTGCTGTACATCTATACATTAAATATCCAGAATTTATTCATCTTGCATAACTGAACCTCTGAATCCCTTGACAAACATCTCCCTATAAATCACCACCATTCTACTTCCAAAAGATAATTCTTCATTATACCCTCCCAGACGTTCTCCCACCAGCCTTCCCCATCTCAGTAGCTGGCAACTCCTATTTTACCAGTTCCTTAGGTCAAGACCTTGTAAGTCAACCCTGACTTCCTTCTTTCTTGTAGCCTATATCCAATCCATCAATGAATCCTGTTAGCTTCATCTTTCAAGTACGATGTAGTTGACCCTCGAACAACATGTGTTTGAACTCCAAGGGTCTGCTTATTCATGAATGTTTTTCAGTAAAAGTTACACTGAGTATGCTTGCCTCTTCTGCCTCCCCTTCCACCTTTTCTGCCATTGCCATCCAAGACAGCAAGATCAACCCCTTCTCTTCCTTAGCCCACTCAATGTGAAGACAACAAGGATAAAGACCTTTAGGATGATCCACTTCCGCTCAATGAACAGTAAATATATTTTCTCCTCCTTATGATTTCTTAAAAACATTCTTTCACTAGCTTACTTTATTGTAAGAATACTGTATATAATACACGTAACATATAAAATGTGTTTATCAACAGTTTATGTTTTATCTGTAAGGTTTCCAGTCAACAGTAGGCTATTAGTCAAGTTCTGAGGGAGTCAAAAGTTATACACTGATTTTTGACCTAACTCTTGTGTTGTTCAAAGATCAATGGTACATACAGAATTGAACCACTTCTCATCCACTAATATCTTCCTGGCCCAAGCCACTATAATTTGTGGCCTTCACAGCCAGAGTAATCCTTTAAAAATGTACCAGATCATATTACTCCTGAAAACACTCCCTAGCTCACACTGGCCCTAAATGATCTCCCCTTATGTTTTACTGTTTCTCCTCCATCGACCTAATTCAGTCATTCTAGCCACAATAACCTCCTTGCTATTCTTTGGAGACATTCCAAGAATATTCCTGTCTCAGGCTTTTACACTTGCTGTTCCCTTGCCCCGAACAATCTTCCCTGAGATATCTTCATGGCTTAAATTCTTACTTCTTGAAGGTCACTGCTCAAATATATCTTTATTCAAGAGGGTTTCCCTAACACTTTAAATAAACGGTCATCTCCACAATGTCATCACCCTTTAACCTTTTACCCAGCTTTATTCTCTTTAAAGCATTTATTACCACCTGTTTTATATATATTTATATTTTTGTTTGTCTATGAGATCTCATTGGCAAGCACTCTGTTGTTTTTGTTCACTACTATACCCCTAAGAGTCACTGTGCTCAGTACAGTTAGGTATTTGTTGAATGTATGAGTGATCTCAATTCCCTTTTGCTTCTCCGAGTATGAACATCCAATACTGAGTATGTACTGAATATGAATCTAGAATTTAAACCTGAACAATTTTCATCAAATGTAATACCTAAATATAAGCTACTTCATCCAATAAATAATCTATTTCAATACAGGAAGAAAAACTGACCATGTTAGACTTATCAAATTTCCCCAGTAAAAAGTAACATCATAGCAAAAGTATTAATAACTAATTGGATAATCAATGAGTACAGTGGTCCCCCCTTATTCACGGTTTCTCTTTCTGCAGTTTCAGTTACCTGTGGTCAACTGCAGCCCAAAAATATTAAATGGAAAATTCCAGATATAAACAATTTCTAAGTTTTAAATTGTACACCATCCTGAATAACATGATGAAATCTTGTGTCACTCTACCTTCATCACAAGAAGAGTAAGTACAGTAAGATATTTTGAGAGAGCCCACATTCACCTTTTATTACAGTATATTGTTATAACTGTTCTATATTATTATTCATTATTGTTAATCTTTCCACCATCTAATTTATAAATAAAACTTTATCATGGGAATGTACATACAGGAAAAAACATAATACACACAGAGTTAGGTACTATCTGTAGTTTCAGGCATCAACTTGGAACATACCACCCATGGACAAGGGGTAACTACTATACCCAGTTCCCTTCAAATCAGTCCAGGTTGGTCAGTGAAGACATTTGCTCATAATTACCTCAGCATCAGCACTCTTGTATTATCCACTCAAAGTATAATCAGTATTTCTGCCTATCCTAAACCAAACAAATGACTACAGGCATCTTAAGTAGATACAGCATTGAGTTACAGGCCTTAGACAATGTTAACCTTCTGGCAGAAATGGTTTTTTTCCTCATTATCATTTTAAAATAGCTATCCAATCTAATATTCCACATTCTAAACAGTAAAACAAAATCTCAAATCAGAATTAATCATAGATGCTTATAAATGACCTTTACTATGTTGAAGCATATGGAATTTAAGATTTTCCTATATTTCACCTTCTAAAAATGAGCCCAGGCAAGAGATACACACTTTAAGAAAATTACAGTGGGCAGTGGTCTTAAAACTAAGACTAGCATAATTTAGTGGGCCAAATTATCTAGAGAAAATCTGTAACATCATTTAATCTTCCTCAGCAGCAAATTTTATATTGGGTCTTAGAACTGGCAAGCGAATGCTATTCATAAAAAAAGAATGCTAATCTACAACAATGACATAGAAAAGCAAAGACTGTTTTCATATCTAAAGCTGACAAAAGAAAAATGCCTTTTCAACAACCACAAAAGTCCAGAGATCAAAACAACTTTCGTTTCAATTTCACTTTAATAGTAAAATTTCAAAGGTAGAACGTTTGTTAATCTATAAATCTAACCTGAGGGATCATATTAATTCTAATCAAAAACAAAACCAACAAAAAACCAACAAAACTTGGTATTCATAATGCATAAAAAATGAAGTTATTCACTTTTTAAAACAATTAATTCTTTCACAGCTCACTAATTCACTAGTTCTAGCTGTAAGCGGAAATTCACTGTGACTTAGTCTGGAAAATAAATGCCCACCTCCTTGCTTACAAACAGACCACAGTTAGATGTTCTCTGGGACAGAATAAACAGCCTGAATCCCCCAGGAGGAGTCACAAAGAACTATGAATGTTGTCATTTTTATGCAGGCTCTGGTGCAAAGCCTTCCTGTATATTAGAAAATCATGTACCAGACAAAAACAGAAGACAGGAATATTTAACTGCTCATGTAGATAAACATGTTAGAGATGCTTTATTTTTAAGTTTCGAATTAGAAGTAAGGCTAGAGGCCAAACTACAATTTCCTTCGGGAACTGCGAATTACTTTCTTGCTGTCACAGTCTTCCTTTGCTACTGCTTACAGTTACTGGCCCACAAGGTATTTAATCTCATCTCCCCTACGGACTTCTGCACTAATGGGTGGAATAAGGCCACAATATGAGCTGGTCAACACCAAAAAATTGTGAAACACTCTTTTCTCCCAACACACACACACACACACACACACACACACACACACCCCTACCTTTTAAGAGGAGCAAGAAGAAAAGGGCAGAAAACAGTATAAATGGCTCCATGAAAACAAAATTTATGTAGGATTTAACACAATGTACAGACCTGAGGACTATTTTCCAGCCCAAGGTGTTACTGATGAGAACTCTGGCACAACCATTAAATTAAAAAACAACAAAAAAGGTAGAATACACAGGCAAAAAGTCACTTACTATGTATCAACTTCAAATCACAAACTTTTGCACTTAATAGATCTTCTCTTATGATGGCTTTTCTTCTGTAAACATTAATAAAGACAGGAAAGAATTAAGAAAAAAAATTGTCATTTTGCCCACTTATTTTCAACTCATTCTCCTCCATCAAAACGAAATCTATTATGCACTGATTTTAGTAATTATGCTGAAATCTGGTAAATGGTTTAAGGATATTCTCACAGACTCCCATGAGATATCAGAATGTCAAGTTAGGTTTCAATAACTGTTGAGTTGTATTATCTCAGTCTTTTTTTTTTTGGAGACCAGATTTTGCTGACACCAGGCTGGACTGGTGTGGTGCAATCACGGCTCACTGCACTCTTGACCTCCTGGGCGGAAGCAATCCTCCCAGCTCAGCCTCCTGAGTAGCTGGGACTACAGGCATGCACCACCTTGTCAAGTTAATTTTTTCTATTTTTGCAGAGAGTTTCCCTTTGTTCCTGAGGCTATTCTTGAACTCCTGGGCTCAAGTGATCCTCCCGCCTTGGCCTCCCTAAGTGCTGGGCTTACAGGTGTAAGCTACCATGCCTTGCTAGTATATTTTTTATTCTTTTTTTTTTTTTTTTTTTTTTTAACTAGACATGAGGTCTCACTACGTTGCCCAGGCTGGTCTCAAATCCCTCATTTCAAGCGATTCTCCCGCCTCAGCCTCCCAAAGTGCTGGGATTATAGGCATGAGCCACCACGTCTAGCCTCATCTCAGTCTTTAAACAATAATCTTATTGGCTGATCATGACTGACTGGCTACTGAGCCATGCCGAGTAGAGGTAAGCAGATATTACATTTTTTAAAAAGACCATTAGGAAATTTTAGCAAAGAAAGCATAATTAGTTCCACTCCTCACTTAGTTACCATTCTCTACAATGACTTAAAATGGAGGTTCACTACCAAGAAACAAAATACCACTGTAGTGCCTTCTTTGGAACTGGTAAAAAGTATCAGAAAGAGAGAGGTCCCAGGGTTTTATTGCTTTGGAAGGGAGAGGAAAATTGAATGGAGTTTGTCTGCATGTTGGAAGACCAAGCATCCAGTAAACAGAAGACTGAATGACAGGACTACTAAAAACATCCAAGACTCCAAAAGAGTATAATGTAAATATCCAACAGCTGACAGAGATTTTCCACCTTGGGAAAAATTGTTAAGCTAAGCCTTGGTGGGCAAAGGCAAATTATTAATGTTGCAGCTGTTATTTCCTTATGACGAATCTCTGAGAAAAAGCAGTTAAATATGGGGACGACTTTTGCTATGTTAGACTAAAATAAGAACTGTGAGCCTTATAGGTCATTTTGTGATGACCACTACACTCTTGGTAAGAGCCAAGAGAATTGGGTAATTTTGAGGGAGCAAACAAACAAACAAAATGCACATCTATGATATTGTCACAGCCAGTGATATGAGTTGTACCAAGAATTAAAGTATTTCTACCAAAAGGCATTTCTTCACTACGCCTGGGAAAAGTGTACTAATACAAGAACCAAAGCTGATAAGTATTTTTCAGAAATAATTATAAAATTTGGTCTAATGCAGTTACTAACTTTGGGGCTCATGGGTAAACTCTTGGAGTGGGTATTCCGTGAATACCCTGAAATCACATACAAAGTTTTACATCTGTAAACGTGTATTCTTCTAGCAGAAGGGATCTGAATCATTCTTCACATTCTTAAAGAATACCATAACTACCCAAAAGTTACCATCTAAGGAGCTACAGTGTTATAAATTAGTCATAGGTTCAATAAACCTCAGTGACTATTGCCAACTGTTTTAGGAACTAAATAAACTTACTCTTTTAAGAAATTAGTATTCTGACGAAAAGTACTAATAAATCATATATTTAATTATGAGTGTGACAACATATTGACTTAAAAATTCAACTTTTGGACAGCTCTAAATACATTTCGAATCAAAATGAGCTTATGTTTCAAATGTATTAGAACAAGTTATTTTAAGCATTAATTTCCAGTGTACTACTCATATTCAATTTAGTTAAAAAATGTGTTAAACACCTATTAACCTCAAGTACTCAACACTGCCTTTCTAGGCATTTATGTTAAAACAGGCAATGGTTTTAATAGCAGCCAGAAAAAAAAAAAACATATATATACACAAATGTTTTAACATAAACACTTGTTATAGTAGATAGCAAGTGCCTGCTGCAACACAGGAAAGCAATATGTGAAGGTTAATAAGCAGTTTAAATTATAATTGATGAAGAATGTTGTGCTATACCATTAGGTAGTCCCTACTTTTTGTCCATAAATAACTTGGTCAGTGCTATTTACAGTGTGGTATGAGCACCAATGCTTATCTATTAGGTGTTTAATATTGGTATGTGATTAAGTACAATAATGAGGGTAAGCATTCAGAATTTTGGTTTGTTTTTGAGACAGAGTCTTGCTCTGTTGCTCAGGCTGGAGTGTACTGGTGTGATCATAGCTCACTGCAGCCTCAGATTCCTGGGTTCAAGATATCCCCCTGCCTCAATTTCCTGAGTAGCTGGGACTGCAGTCATGTGTCACCATGCCCAGCTAATCTGTAAATTTTTAGTAGAGACAGGGTCTCATTATGTTGCCTAGGCTGGTCTTGAACTCCTGAGCTCAAGTGATCCTCCCACTTCAGCCTCCCAAAGTGCTGGCCTTACAGGTGCGAGCCACCACACCTGGCCAGCATTCAGAAATTTGACATTGCTGAACATTTTATTTTACAAAAGGTTTGGTCTAAAACAGATTCTGAAATAAACCTAAAAGAACAAATTCTTTTAATTATTTTTATTTTGTGTTATTTTTTAGTAGAGACAGAGGAGGAGAGGACGGTCCTCACTATGTTCCCCAGGCTGGTACCAAACTCCTGGTTTCATGTGATCCTCTCACCTTAGCCTCCCAAAGCACTGGGATTACAGGAGTGAGCCACTATGCCCAGCCAGAACCAGTTCTTCACCAAAAACCAAGTATAGCTGAAATTAGATTCTCAGATTTCAGCTAGTCCCTCCTTAAATTATCAAGGGTGTGCTTTTGAATAAATGATTAAACACATTTAAACCCCATTTCATTTTTTTTTAAATACCCTTTTGGTACTAGTTAACTTCAGTTCCACTCGTTTGCATTCCACTTCTAAAGTTAATCACTAACCTTATACAGCTTTTAGAATTTTCATGACAGGAGAACTGTTTCTCAAGTGAGTTTTCATTTTTCCTGTTTTTTGTTTCTCTCAGCTGTTTTTTTACTTGAACCTATGAGAAAAGCAAACTTAATTTAGAGCAACAATCTAGCATTAGAAATAACTTTTTAATTCTTCCTTGAAATGATTAAAATTACAGGAACAAAACTGTCTGATTAAAAAGTGTAGTCCAAATACATATGCTTATTCATTCAAGCATGCTAAACCATAAGCTTAGCGAGTGTGCTTAGCTCTGGGGAAACAAAATAGTGAGAGCTAAGAATAAACAGATTAAGTGCTTATAACAGAGATATGAACACAGATTTGTATCTACATATAGGACTCAGAAGTTAACTGAGGATGTCACAGAAGACTTTAATGAGTAAATGATTTATGAGTTCGTCTTAAAGGATAGTTAGGAATTGGTCTAAGAAAAAAATATTCTAGATGGAGGAAAGAACAGAGTTGTAAGGAATAGTGAGAAGCCAATGTAGACAGGGAAAAAGAGAGTAGCTAGATATGAAATTGGTGAAATGTGTTAGGACTCAACTGTAAAGGTTCTTGAATAAGAAAATAATTCTACAGGCATCAGAGTGGACTTTTTAAAGAAAGTAAATGCGATGATCAAATTTGTTTTTAGGAAAATAACTTTGGTGTGATATGGAGAATCAACCAATTAAGGAGAGACTATAAAAACCAGGAAATCAAAAAGAAAGCTCTTAAGATAGACTAGATCTATGCTGTGCAAGACAACAGTCAATAGCCACATATGGCTACTCAGTGCTTGAAATGTGGCTCATCTAAATTGGAATGTGCTGCAAGTATAAAATAGACACAAGATTTCAAAGACTTAGTATAATTTTTTAAAAGAATGTAAAATCTCTCAATAACAATAATTTTAAAATATTATATGTTGGGCTAATACATTAGATAAAAAATAAAATATATCACTCAATTTATTTCATTTGTTTTTTTTTTTATTTTTTTAGGATGCCTACTTAAAAGTTTAGTTATTTAGTGGTTTATAGTATACTTCTATTGGACAGCACTAGTTAGATGACAGAATAGGGGTCTACAAAGAGGGAACAATGGAGGGATAAAGAAGAAACATATTGAAGACATTGAGCAGAAAAAAACAGATGAGGGAGTGAAAACTGAAAAGTCCCAGATATTTCTGATCTTGGTGACTGGGGTTGTGATTCCATTAACAATTGGGGCTGGGGAAAGGGGTAGGGAATGTGATTAATTTGGAGTTTGTTAATGTTAGATTTTCTTGGTATTCCAGAAGGAGACGCACAAGTGGCTGTAAATACAGGTCTGGCTCTCAGTAAAGAAGTCTAGGATAGTGACAGAATTGTAGAAGCATCCAAATATAGGTAGTACTTAAAGCTACTGAAGTATAATAGCTGAGAAGACTTAGAAAGAAAGTATACTGAGAGAATTTAAATGAAGATCCTATGAGCTCTAATGATTAAGAAAAGGAACAGGAGCGTAAGGATATGACAAAGAAGATTGTGAAAGGATGGAGAAGTAAAACAATCATTCATACATACATACATATATACATAACCACAAGAGAAGGATGTTTTACAAGCCGAGGAAGTAAAGGGTAGTCAGCAGCACTATACGCAGAAAACAAACCATGGAATGTGGAAGTCTGAGTCTGGACCTTGGTGAGGGTAGTGTTTGTAAAATAAGATAATAGAGGTAAATGTTCTATGGGAACTGAAAAGTGAGTAAGAATTGAGAGGAGGGAGTTGTCTCATTCAAGAAGTTCAGTTGCAAAGGGAAAAAGATAATGAAGTGAAGATTTGAAAGAAGTAAAGGTCTAGGGAAGGCATTTAAGAGAATGTGGAAGATATCTCATGTGCCAAGAAATACCTTTTAAGTTGAACAAAATTAAATTAGCACTGTACCAAACTTTTAAGTAAAATACAAACTCTATCAAATAAACAAAATTTTATTCTAAGCAAGAAAACATAACTTCGTAGAAAAATATATTTGGAATCTAGTTCACACTAATGTATCTTTTGCAACGTAATTATACACACACACACATACATAGGGTTTGGAAAAATGGAGAATACGTCTTCAGGAAAAGCCACACTTACTATATTACACTTCTATAATGTTTTATCTTTTTTCCGAGATGTAAACTAATTTGCATTGATAGCAAAGTTATACAATTACAATGAGCAAACCATTTTATTTGAATTGCAGTCCTGTTTGTACCTTGCTTCAAGATTCATCTGGTAAAACTATATCAAAACAAATTATAAGAACTACACTAAGACAAATAATAGTTGTACGTTGCTTCCATCTCCTTTCCTACTTACATAGACAGTAACCAAGTGGATATAGACTAACAGTGCTACCTAAAAACGGTTTGTTTCTCCTATTAATGGCATCACTTACGTTTATATTGAGTACTCTCACTTTTAGCTATTTTTCATTCATGACTTGGTAGTGATACATCAAGAAATCTTTCTCACATACTTAACTCTTCTCCTTTTTTCTTCTCTTACTCACCTCAGACATGTTTTTTTGCTTTTTTTCAGGTAAGCAAAAAATTAACTTAAATACAAATCATCATAATCATGGCTCACAATAGTAACATTAAGGAGGCAAGCAGAATTTAATTTTACTGGCTAATTTCAAAATTACGTTTTTCAGGAAAACACAGTTTTCAGGTACTTTGGACTTAAGGTTTTGTGGGAGTTGGCCTTATTTCAAACTTTTTTCCAATGGAAAACATGTATTCAAAGTGCTATCCAATTAAATTGTTTGAAATATGGGAAGTCCTCACATTCAAGATATTCTAAAATGTTAAGTATTTTATAATTAAGCCTTAGTATGAAATGTCCTTTAGATTATCAGAGATCTAATACATTTTGTGGTATATTACAAGGTGATCATTATGGATATGCCCTCTTTAGGGGGCAAATGAGTAAAAGGTTCAGAATTTAAGTATCCTAGTTGAAAGGTATAAATTTATCATGCTAAGGAGGATTAAAATAACATATTAAACCTTAAATTGAACAATTTTCAAATATACACAAACTGGAAATCAAAGTCAAACAGCTTCAATTAATTTTTACATAATTCATGTTGCAGAATAAAAAGACTTACCTTAACATAACCTTCCAATGCACTGAATTTAAACACTGCCTGAAAAGGTTTACGGTCAATAGGACATGAAGCCAGTGTCTGAAAAGTGATTAACAAATTATATCTTTACAAATGTTTCTTTAGATCAAAATTATAAATACAATTATAAATTTTCCGTAATAAAGAAAAATTGTTTTCGTCTCTATCTTCCAAAGAAAAAAAATATTTTATACCTTAAATTTGTTTCATTCAAACATTTACTGAATACCTCCTGTATGCTAGATAATTGGAATACAATGATGAACGAGACAATCTGTTATTAAAATCCCATTAAGATATGCTGCCCAGTTGAGAATTACTAATATAGTGAAAGACGAGTTGGGCTGACAGCAGCAGTTCTGTGATATAAAGCTGGCTGTTATGATAAACTTGGGCCACTCCAAACGGCTCCGAAAAGTCCCTCACAAATTTTAATATTCTATGACTTAATATTTTACCACCCAAACTAGTTACATTAAATAGGCAGTTGTGCCAGCAAAAAAAAATATTTAAAAGATATGAAGAAAATGAAGTACTCCTCCACCCCTCCCTCAGTCATATAACCTTTTGTGGATATCCATTGCATATGCATATATGTGTATATTTTTAATATATAAACTTAAGATTGATTCACATTAGTAATTCAGAGCTGCCTTATCCTTAACAGCATAATATGAATGAGTTTTTTAGTTTACATTTCCTTTTATAGGAGTAAGGTTGAGCATATTTTCCTATTTTTAAGGACTATTCAAAGTTCCTTTTCTTTAAGCTGTCTATTCAAGTTCTTTGCTTAGGCTTTTATTAAGTTGCTACTCTTTTTCAAATTGAGTTGTAGGTGCTCTTTATTAAGAAAATAGCTCCTTAAATCATTCTATGATTGTAAGTCAACATTATTATCCTGCTTTATTTCCTGTCCTTTTAAAATTCCTGTGCATCAACTATAAGAGTTTCTTCGATAAAACTATTAAATATTTGTATAAGAATGGGTTTACATTATTTAAAGTATTTAAAATGAAGTGTATTTTCTATTAGGGTAGGAGGGAAAACTGCAAAGAGAGTACCAAAAGGTGATATTATTAATACTTATGGTTACAAAAATAAAACAGAATTTTAACAATCTAATAGCAATAGTGTCAAAGACCAAAGATAGTAATGGAATCTAGATATATTATTCCTATATAAAAAATGTCATCTTTGGCCGGGCGCGGTGGCTCAAGCCTGTAATCCCAGCACTTTGGGAGGCCGAGACGGGTGGATCACGAGGTCAGGAGATCGAGACCATCCTGGCTAACACGGTGAAACCCCATCTCTACTAAAAAAATACAAAAAAAAAAACCTAGCCAGGCGAGGTGGCGGGCGCCTGTAGTCCCAGCTACTCGGGAGGCTGAGGCAGGTGAATGGCGTGAACCTGGGAGGCGGAGCTTGCAGTGAGCTGAGATCTGGACACTGCACTCCAGCTTGGGCGACAGAGCGAGACTCCGTCTCAAAAAAAAAAAACCAAAAAGTCATCTTTGCCTTTCTGGGTTTTATCAAGACATGCTTACACAAGTAAAAGTAGAGCAGATTGTGTATGGTCCTTGATCATTTAATACATTTTCACAAAGCTCACAAGTCACTTTGGGAGCCGCCAAAATATGAGCTGAGTTACTATTTTCTTTCTCTTTTAAGTGGGCTTCAATGGGAAAACAGCTTTACCACGTCCGAATTAGGAAATGTGACCTTACTATATTAAATTGGTTCAGACTGGAAGAAGCCAGTTCAGCCTACTTTTAAGTACTATGGATTTAGGAGGCTATTAGTTTCCCTACAGAAAACTTGACCTTAAGAAGCTTTGCTTCAGCAACAAAGTAGTTCATATATTTTTAAATAATGCATTGTCTAATTCAAAGAACTTATCATAACTATTGTTGTTTATCTCGGTGGCATACACTGTATGAAATTTCTTAGATATTATATTAATGCTACATTTACGGTTTTCAAAAATATTTAAAAGTTAAAATCTGGCTGAGTATGGTGGTGCATGCCTGTAATCCCAACACTTTGAGAGGCCAAGGCAGGAGTGTCCCTTGAGCACAGGAGTTCGAGGCTGCAGTGAGCCATGATCACACCACTGTACTGCAGCCTAGGCAACAGAGTGAGATCCCATCTCTGAAACACAGATAAATAAAATAAAAAGTGAAATATTTCTAGTACTTCCTATTTTTACAAAAGCTTCAAAATATATTTTTATTCTTAAAGGTAAATTTAGAGAAACATTAATAAAAAGGCTATACA
The DNA here is from genome assembly GCF_008728515.1 of Papio anubis. Classification (NCBI taxonomy): domain Eukaryota; kingdom Metazoa; phylum Chordata; class Mammalia; order Primates; family Cercopithecidae; genus Papio; species Papio anubis. The sequence goes on from NC_044984.1 coordinate 40,818,054, forward strand.
GTAATAAATGAAAAAAATTTTTTTTAAAAAACTAAGGTGTATAGGCTGTGAATTTACTGTACTACTTTCGTATCTTGTCTTTTGCGTAAACTTGAGCAAGTTACAGTCTCTCTGTGCCTCAGTAATCTTATTTGTGGAAATGAGAAAAAAAAAAACAACTTACCTCTAAGGTTTTTATGGGAATAAATAATTTCTAGAAGTGTGGCATATACTAAATATTATGTAAGGTCCTGTAATCAACTAATTTTAGTAACAAAAAAACTTGGTTAATTAACTAAAGACAACCACAATATGATACACGTGAGACATGAGTTCTTAAGAATTTTTATTGGAATTTGCAAAGTTTATGACGTAGATGGAAATCCAAGTACTTTATTATTTTAGCTATTTTGATTTGTGACACTAAGATCCAAAGAAAGTCACGTGTTCAAGAAATTTATATCAGATGCATCAAATCTTTCAAAGACTCTCAAATCATACAATCTCATTTTTTCTTCACTACATTTCCTCTATTGACATTAGCTAAATTACATTCTTTCCAATTTTTTCTTTATTTTTTGAGACAGGGTCTCGCTCTGTCACCCAGGCTGGAGTGCAGTGGCACTATCATGGGTCACTGTAGCCTTTGCCTCCCAGACTGAGATCAGATGATCCTCTCATGTCAGCCTCCTGAGTAGCTGGGACTACAAGTGCATGCCACCATACCCAGCTAATTTTTGTATTTTTCGTAGAGATGGGGTTTTACCACGTTGCCCAGGGTGGTCTTGGACTCCTGGGCTCAAGCGATCAACCTGCCTTGGAGGGGTTAATGGCACGAGTCGCTGTGCCCAGCCTTCCTTTACAATTTTGAATTCTGACAGTTTTAATCCAAGCTGTTACTTTTTTTAAGATAGGGTTTCACTCTGTTGCCCACGTTGGAGGGCAGTCACCTGATCACAGCTTACTGCAGGCTTGAACTCCTGGGGCTCAAGCAATTCTTCCACTTTCGCCTCCCACACCGTGCCTAGCCTTTTTAACTTTTTTCATAGAGACAGGGTCTCACTACGTTGCTCAGGCTCGACTTGAACTCCTGTGCTCAAATGATCCTCCCACCTCAGCCTCCCAAAGTGCTGGGCTTACACCACGCCTGTTCTGAGCCATTCCATATTTGTTTCAAAAAACAGAGTTCTGAGTAAGATTTCCCCCGCTTTTTTTTCCCTTAAGCATAATTGCCTTGGATTTGTCTAAAGTTTCATTTTAAGAAAAGGTTCCACTGGTATTACAAAAACAAAAGGAAAAACAACAACAAAAAAAGTAGAAGTAACAGGAAAACTACTGCCATATATCATCACAGTCTATATAATTTCTTAAAGATAATTTAGTTAACATCAAAAAATAAGTTAATTTTCTTTGTGACACAGGCTCAGCCATCAGAATTTTTTTTTAGACAGGGTCTCACCCTCTCACCCAGGCTGTAGTGCCGCAGCATCATGGCTCACTGCAACCTCAACCTCCTAGGTTCAAGCAATGCCCTCACCTCAGTTTCCCATGTAGTTGGGACTACAGGCACACACCACCATGTCCAGCTAATTTTTTGTATTTTTTGTAGAGATCAGGTTTTGCCATGTTGCCCAGGCTGTTCTTGAACTCCCGAGCTCAAAGGTATTGGCCTACCTCAGCTTCCCAAAGTGTTCGGATTACAAACATGAGCCACCACACCCGGCCCTGACTGGCCTAATTTTAAGGAACTCCCAAGGATGCCTCACTCTCATATCCGGCAGATATCCATCCAGAAAGGTCTGGAAGATGTTTTTAGTTTTCAGAGTAAAATTTGTGATTAAATTTGCAAGTTGTGAGGTTTTAAAAGTTCACATTTTAAACTAATGCAGAGAAATTTTAACTAATACTCTATTTTTTAAAAGTTATTTTAATTTTGAAGAAAAGTATCTCAAATTTTGTTTCCTTTAATACAATAAAAATATCCTTCAATTATTTACCATTTTGATTCCTTATATACAACAACATATCCTTCAATGATTCACTTGTTTGATTACTTTCATTTCAATAATTGTGAAAGTACCTAATTCAGTTTCATAACCAAGTAGTCTAATAACATCATTGGCTTTATGATACAGCTACAAAATTAATGGAATTTGCTCACTGCTTTACAGGGTAATGTGTATTAAACAGAGCATACGTTTTACTGTGAATGCTCTGTACTAAGGTTGTATCAGTTAAGGAGGCAATTTTGATAGAAAAAAAAAAATCTTCCTAATGATTTCAGTAAAACACACCCTACTATTCTGAAGCATTGTAAACTCTCAGCTCAGACAAACCCACATTTAAATGTAAGAACAAGAAACCTTCCTTATTTGGGAATTCAGGATCCTCGATTTCTAATTTCTCGCTTCCTGCTGCTGCTCTATCCTCAATCACATAGGCTGCTTATAGATAGCTCCTCTTAGAGAGAGAGAAACAAGTGTTAAGATAAGTGCTTAAAGATTACATCTGAATACCTATGCTTATAGGTAGCTTTGCCTGTTTGTGGGAATCTCAAACATCTATCTATCTGCTAACAAAATAGAGCATATTATATAAAATTCTAGTTCAAAATCAAATAAAGATGACTTAAGAATGCATACCATTAGTGGCTAACGCTTATTTCAAAGCTATTTCCCAGGACCTATCTTTTTTCATTTATGGTTCCAAGACACTTCACCTGGACTTTCAAATTAATTGTTCACCTGCAGTCAGCCTACATGTTCCCTATCACATTTAACCAGTTATTTCAAGACAATCTTTGTCAATCCATATTAGTGAAACTGTGGTTCTTTATACCAGTATTCAAAAGTGTATCCCTAAAGGACAATGGCTGTCAGTGATAAAATTAACCCCCAGTAAGAATGCATTTCATCAAACTACTTAAAATCCTTTCATGTTCTCCAAGATAACAGTTGGGGAGAATTACATTTAATCTTAATTTCTTCTGACAATTAATAGCTAACACTTTATCTAGTGTAAAAACAAAAAACTCAGTAAACTACCCATATAAATCATTTTACATATTCTGACATTTAAAACTAGGCACAAAGAAATGCATGTTAATTTACCTTACTGGTAGACATAGTACTTGACACTCTTATAGATACATGCTTTATGTAATGGGTGTTCGCAAAGCAAAAATCCTCTTTGCTCTACTAAAAAATATCCCAAAGGATTAATTCACAGGGAGAAAACAGTGGTGGATCTGAAGAAATTAGCTACAAGTTCAAGTTCTTGTGGAGCTAGCAATCACTCCACCTCACACTAAGGATGAAGATGGAGAGAGCCCTGATCATCTAATGCACAGGTGTAATAAATTTAAAAAATGTATTTCATAATACTTTATAAATTATAAAGGACTAATGTTAGTGGTACTACACAGGTACATTTACATAACTGTCCACAGAGAGCTACATAACAGAGGAGTCTGAGTTAGTTCTGGCTAATTTTATTTAAATTAAAATTTGAGGAAAAACTGATTGAAAATTCTAGACAAAGCTTTACTGAATTATATTACTTAAAAGTAGTCTAACGACCAGAATGGACAAATGTCCACTTACTGCATAAAGAAACCTGCATATAAAACACATTTGCAGTCCAGATATAAGTTCTGGACTTAATGATAATCATAAGTTCAGACATAAGAACTCACATCTTGATTTTTTGGTATTATTAATTCAAAAATATAATCCTCATCTATGTTGAACATTGTTGTCTGACTTCTTCAAGGACTGAATGTCACCTTAATAAGACACTTCATTTCTAGTTTATGAGAGAAACCATGCCTTTGCCAACTGCCCAATTTTGATTTCATTAACCTTACTCATACTGAAGCTGTCAGCATTTGATACAAAATAGATGACTGAAGTAAATAAATTGAGGGAGAATACTTTGCTTATAATGGGAAACTAATCACATTTTTTAAAATAATACTTAAAAGATAAGGGAAATATTTTATATTATGTAAAAGGGAAAAGAATGCCAGCAGACATCCAGAACATCCTCATCACATATACTGCAGGTTCCATTAAATAGTGTAAGAACTCTTAAATGCTTTAAACATGTGTCTTCAAACCATGACCTTTGAAGGGCCAAATTTTTAATCACTTCTTGGCAACTGTGGGAATAATGAATCTCACTTTCTCTTTTTTTTTTGAGACAGGATCTTATTTTGTCACCCAGGCTGAAGTGCAGCGGCATAATCATAGCTCACTGTAGTCTCAACCTCCCAGGCTCAAGTGACCCTCCAACCTTCCCACCTCAGCTTACCAAGTAACTGGGACTATAGGCATACTCTACCATGCCTGGCTAATTTTATTTATTTATTTTTTTCCGGTAGAGATGAGCTCTTGCCATGTTGCCCAGGCTGGTCCTGAACTCCTGGGCTCAAGTGATCCGTCCTCCTTGGCCTCCCAAAGTGCTGGTATTAGAGGCGTGAGCCATCATGCCTGGCCAATAAATCCCATTTACTCAACCTGTGTGTGTTGGAGATTATCTTGTCCGTAGGAAATATAATCAATTGTCGCTACTACAATGTGTGTCAAGACTTCTCTGTCCTTTACCTTCCTAAAGTATGCAAACTCAGACACATTTATTAAAAGCTATCAATAAGCACAGATTGTTTTTGCCCACCATATGGGTAAAATAAATAACTTCCTAATGAATAGCAGATATGCTTTAGCATACTGGCTCTATATACATTTCATCAGTTCAAATATCTTTTGTTTAATTTCAGATTGTTGGCTCTAACAGTGATGGTTTAAATTTCAGCCTTCCTTAATGTCAATTATTGTGTCATTGTTTAATATTCTATTTCTATATAATCATCATTATTTTATAAATCAACAGGCTTACCATGTATGAATTCCTTGAAACTAAAGATAATCATAGTGGACATGATTAATTTCAATTTGCTCTAGTGTCCCTAAGGGCAGGCAATTAGGCTATGGGCCATGAAGGCTACCACAGGTTCACTCTGAAACCTTTTGCCCTAAGTAAAGAGGACTGTGACATACCTAAAGACTTTTACTCAATCACTTTAAAGTTCTTACATAGGTTTTGTTTAACCACAGAACCAAAATTTTAGAGCTTGAAAAGACTGAAACTAACTTTGATCTACGTGTCCAAAATAAATATACTAGACCACAACACACTTTAATTTCTCAAAACACCAGCTTCTTACAGACCAGTGTTTGTAAGAATGTGTTCGATGCCTAAAACATTAAGGTGAAAGTAAATACATGAGTCCTTTTTTGGTGCTTAATATCCAGTCTGAATCATATTTCAGTGAACCTTGGGTACAAATCTCAGAAAGCACAGAAATTTTGAAAGATACAGAAATCTAGAAAGAGGATCCTAAATGCAAATTGTACGTTCTCTTATTATGCAGATTTCCAACCACTATAAATCTCACTTTGATTTCTACTCTACTACTATAAGTGAACATTCATTCCAGCACTTTGGGAAGCTGAGGTGAGTGGGCCACTTGAGGTCAGGAGTTTGAGGCCAGCTTGGCCAACTCAGCAAAACTCTGTCTCTACTGAAAATACAAAAAATGAGCCTGACATGGTGGCATGCGCCTGTAATCCCAGCTACTCAGGAGCTGTGGCACAAGAATCGCTTGGCCTGGGAGGCAGAAGTTGCAATGAGCTGAGATGGTGCCACTGCACTCCAGCCTGGGTGACAGAGTGAGACTCTGTCTCAAAAAAAAAAAAAAAAAAAAAGTGAACATTCATAAAATTGTAAACCACAGAGCAATTTTTAAAAAATATTTTAACTTCAGGCTATCCCTTGAGGCACTTAAAAATCTAAGTTTAGAATCCTTGTCTTGTATAGCAAACAAATATTAACATAGTGAATTAAATGAAATGAAATGTTAGAATGTGTATGAAAGCCTAGGCATAAGGCATGGCCTGTTAGAAGACTGCAGACACTTATTCCTGATCCTGAAATCCAAAGTAAACTGTAAACTTTGCTTTCAAGATGGAAGGAGACTGATGGAAATGAGAGGATGGAACTTAATTTATAATGATGAAAAAAAGGAATATATTCCTGAATTTGAAATCTGATTCTATTTGTGAAAGCACTTACATACTTCAAACCATACCTATTTTTATCACAGCAATAAAAGATTCAAACTGAAAACTTAGTCTACGCGATTTTTTTTAGCCAGCATTCACTTATAATTTATAATAAGAAATTTATTAATAGATTGTTCTCTTGTTATTGCTCAACTGAAAGGTTTATTTAACTGATGACTGCTATCCCCATCAGGGACAATGAAATAATTCAGAATGTTCTGTTTATTCTCCCCTTTAAAGGTTAATTACCTTTGTTTAAACACTATCACAACTCCTCCCTGCCTACCTGGCATTACAGTTTATGATAGCAGTATAAAGATAAGCACTTTCTTTTGAAAATTTGAAAAATATTACATGCGGGAAAGGTGTTGGCTGCCATACCATGTATGCTATCCAGTATTTTCAATTTAAAAATATTCAACAAGAGTTAAAAATATAGACAAGTTTGCCAGTATCTAGTAGAGTTGAGGATGTGCATCATCTACAACCTGTAATTCCACCTCTAGATACATACCCTAAAGAAACCTGGAACATGCACATCAGGGTAAAAGTTGTGTGAAAGATGCACTTGAAGTTGCAAGAAAGGATGGAGAACAATTATCTACTTATTACATATACATTATAATTTTCTTAGAGAAAAACATATACTCAGATTAAGTTGCTGAAGTTCACAATTATGTGGTCACCAAATACAATCTTATAAAAAGCACTGTATTGAAACCTTCCACTCATCCAGCAATATTATTTCTTTACCCGAAGCAAAATCTCTAAAAAAAATTAACCACAAAGCAACCATGTGCACTAAATTCAACACAGATAAAAATCTTTATTTGGGTGGCAGAAAAAAAAAATGCATTATTTCATTAAACAGTGATCCTACAAACAGAGAGATTTTTACCAACCATATGAATTCAGCAAAACTCAAAATACTTTTCCCCAAAATACATTTTCACCTATCCTTAGTGTCACTTCTTGCTAAAGATCAATTTAGGTTTTACTAAATTAAAATAGTTTCTATGTATACTATTATTAATTCAATTTGTATAATAAATCTTCTCTTCCCTCTTCTGAGAACTCAGCCAGAGTCACTATACAGTTATATTCTCCTTTCTACACTATTAATGAAAATTTAAGCAAAATATAGCGCTTTGAAAACCCCAATTATGTAATATGCAATTAATTCCAACGTATTTAAGAACATTAACAATTTGAATGCAGCCAATGTTAAAATATTTTTAAGATATTATCTTCTTTACTAATTTTTACAGACAAATATTAACTCAGAAAATATAGCATGATTAATATGAACAATAATTTTGTACTTAACATTTCATAATAAGGCTTATATTAAATTAACATTTACTTCAAAGTATTTGGCCCAAATTGAGTCAACATAATACAGTAAAAGTCACGAATGTCTTGTTTCTTATTTGCCGTCTATGACGGTAATATCTCTATCTGAAATTAGTCCATACTAAATTAAAAACAGGAATTAGAAAATCAGTTCTAAATTCACTTCTGCCTCTTAAACTATGAGATCTTGACCAAGTCATAGAACATAAAATCCAAGTTTCCTCATCTGTAAAATGGAAGGACACTATCGTATCTGCTCTGGTTATTCCACAAGGCTGATATAAAGAAGAAATCAAATAACCTATGTGAAAAGTCCCTGAAAAATACAAAACAAAAAGCAGACAGAAGGTGTTATTAGTGATAAACAGATATTATCCTATTAAGTACAGAGTAAAGTACACTGAAAAATTAATTACTGCATTTCTACCAGAAAAAAAATGGTTTGATCTGTTCTTCCTGTAAGGTTATTAACTTTTTAAAAAAGAATATGCATTTAAAGTGTTATTTGCAAAGTAAAAAGCTGATAAAAGAAAATTAGAAGAAAATGACTGACAGAATTTGAATAATAAAAGGAAATTTGTCCAAAGTAGGAAGAAAATACATTACTGTGAAATAATTTATGAAAGGCAGTATCAACTTTTTAGGTGAAATAAAATCATGCTAGGAAATTAAAATACATTAATGTATCAGACTTACCTCTGCCCATTTAAGAATACAAGTCATACAGAAGACATGATTACAGCTTTCTGGAAAACCAACTTCCTTTTCTAATAGACAATTAAGACATATTGGGCATCTGTCAGCCTCACTGTACAACAGACCAGTGGGAACAGTATTATCTCCGTTTTCTTCACCTGTTAAGGTAAAACAGCCATATGTGCTTTCAAGTTCTCCAGACCAAAAATCTTGCATTTCCAGGAGTATAGTGGATTAGATACTCTAAAGGGCCCTCCTACTATAAAGCAAATAGATCTTAAATAAACTATAACAAACATACTGCTTGAGCCCAACATTTTCTTGTATATTTTTTTTAACAGGGGAGTGAAACAAATTTTCATTAATTAAATTTAAAGTGAGTAATATTCACACAGTTCAAAAATTTAAGAGCAAATTTCTCATTCAAATTTATCTCCATCTACTAACAACTAATCCAATAAGTAACAACTGTTAAATTTCTTTTGTGTTCTTCCTAAGAATTTTTAATGTACAGAAAAACAAATGCTAATGCAAATGCTTCCATATTCCTTCCTTTACACAAATGCAAGAATACTATACACACCAGTCTGCTTTTTCCTTCATTCAAACCTACTGATGGACATTCACTTGTTTTCAACTTTTGGCTATGACAAACAATGTTGCAATAAAAATTTAGTTATTTCACATTTTTAAAAGTATATCTGTAGCGTAAGTTCCTAAAAATGGAACTGCTAGAGTAATGTGTGTATACATTTGTATTATGAATAGGTATTGCCAAATTATTGTCCTTAGGATTTGTACTACTTTAAACTCCCACCAGTAATGTAACCAACTCATACAAAAGTATGCATCACTGGCTCATAAGAAAATAAAAGATACTCTGAAATTGAAGATAAAAATAAAACAAAAATAAAGGAATGGTCAGCTGAAATGTGAACAGTAAATATCAAGCAAAGTTGGAACTGTCCTGAGCACAATTGTCCAAACTAGTGTTTAGATCTGGAGACTAAGCCTTAGAACCACTCCAGGAAGGAAAACTAATCCTGATAGACTCCAATGTCAAGCCAAGACTCTTAAATGGGGCTAAAGAGGGCCCAGCATGGACCTGGGAAGAAACAGATACAAATCCTCTACAGGAAAGAATACCTAAATTAGGCCCTTATAGATTTAATTTATCAAATGTGAGCTCCTAATCAAACATTACCAAACCTAAGAAAATAAGCTGTCTTGCATAAGAAGCAGCAGGAAACACATTTAGAAATCCACTAACTTCAAATATCAGAAGTTTCAAATATCACATAAAATGGACAATCAGATTAGATCCAAGAAAAATACTTGTGAATTAGAAGACAAATCTGAGGAAACTAACTAGACTCTAGCAGACAGAAAAGGAAATATAAGACATAGCCTGTGAAACAGAGGTTAAGAAATGAGGTTACAGAAAGGTCTACCATACTAATTGAAATCCAAAAGAGAATAAAGGAAAGGCAGTAAAGAGGTAATGGTTGGGAAATGATTAAAAACATGAACCAACAGACAAAGGAAACACAATGTATACTGTTAAAACACATAAAAACAATTCATGCCTAGAAACAATGGAGTAAAACTGTAAAATATCAAAGACGAAACCAAGACCTTAAAAGCAGAAAATGGGAAAAGATCACCTACGAAAAAGAATGATAATTAGACTGCGAAGAAATTTCCAGACAGCAAGGAAAAAAAAAGATTAAATAATATCTTCAAAGTGCTAAGAGAAAAAAAACTATCATTCCAGAATTATATACCCAGTAAAACTATCTTTGAATACTTTTAAGTAGATAAAATAGATACAAAAACTTAAAGAGTTTACCACCAATAGACCTTGACTACTGAAACTTCTCAGATTTATTTTCAGAAAGAAAAGAAATAAAGAGGAAATAAACTCAAGCAAACATAGCATAAAACATCATCTAACTGGTGGTGTCTGAAATAAAAGAACTCAAATAATGGAACTATAACCTATAAATTGAGATTAGGATGATCAGAGTTAAAGCATTCTTGGGTTCTTCTGTTGGTAGTGAAAATTAAATTAGCTTTAGAAGCAGAGGACAGTATTAAAGCTAACTTTTTTCTTTTTTAAAAAGACTAGGACAAAAACAAAAACAGTAATTCCTAAACCAGTAGAGAGTAAAGCTTTAAGAAAAAAGTAACAAATCAAAAAACTTGATCAATTGAAAATAAGATATGGGAAGAAAAAAACATGTATACTTAGCTTATTTTGGAATTTAAGAACAACAACAAAAAACTCCTGTGTATTTTGAAATGTATACAAGTGAACAGTTTGGAAACAACTGTTTTGCTTTCAACAAACTCTATAAAAATGAAAAGTTACCTTCCATGTCTTCATACTTCTTATCTCCCATATTTAGGGTATATACAGTTTTCTTCTTCATTTCTCTTTGGAAAAGGGTTTCCTATAAGATAAATCAGAGAATTTTTATGTTTGCCTTCTTCCAATAGTATCAATTTAAAAAAAAATCCTAAACTGTAAGAAATTATTTTACACATAAAAGAACACAGTACGAGCCAAGCCAAACAGTTTGTGGATAATCCAGTACTCTTTATACTCCTTGCTATCCAAATGCACAGTCTTATTGAAATGAAAAGCCTTGGCCATGCATGGCGGCTCATGCCTGTAATCCCAGCACTTTGGGAGGCCGAGGCGGGTGGATCACAAGGTCAGGAGACTGAGACCAGCCTGGCTAACACGGTGAAACCCCGTCTCTACTAAAAACACAAAAAATTAGCCAGGCATGGTGGCAGGCAGCTGCCCGGGAGGTCTCAGCTGCTCGGGAGGCTGAGGCAGTAGAATGGCACGAACCCAGGAGGCAGAGCTTACAGTGAGCCAAGATTGTGCCACTGCACTCCAGCCTGGGCAACAGAGCAAGACTCTGTCTCAAAAAAAAAAAAAAAGAAAAAAAAAGGAAAGGAAAAGCCTTATATAACTATTAAGCAACAAAGCCTAAATGATACATTTTGTGGCACAGACATAAATGCAATTGAAGCTTAAGGAACAGAGATCAATTTGGAATGAAGTTTTCAGAAAATGTGATAGGTTGTATGTGTTGAGGAACTTCAGGCATTCAAGGAGCAACATAGTATGGAGAAATAAAGTAGCATTTAGCTAGGCCAATCTCACAATTGAGTGGGTGGGAGAAAAGAGTGGGTGAGGGTGAGAGAAAGTGTGTGTGTGTGTTTGTGTGTATCTACCAAGGAAACAGTTGTGTGTGTGTATGTGTGTGTCTCTATTGAGGAGGGGGTTGGCATGTAAGCCATGAATTTTATCTGAAAATCACAGTGAGAGGTAATAAAAAAGAAATAAGCAGAGCAATGTAAATCAAGTGTGGCTAGATTATAGATGGATCACTAATGACTGAGAACCTCAGATTCAATCTTACAGATTCTCTGAAGAAGAGTGACAAGATAAAAGTGATACAAGTGGATTTTTTTAAAAAAAGATTGATATGCCAGCCAAGTATGGATTGGATTACAATGGAAAGAGATTATAAGCAGAGAGATTTGCATAGTTAAAGTAACTGTCTGTGAAGTAAATTTGAAAAGCACGAAATTAAAGGACTGAAGAATTTCTGAGATTTGGTGAGCAAATACAGTGAAGGAGACAATATCTGGACCTAAAAGACTAGGAAAATGGTGCTTATAAAGAGGTAAAAATGAGAAAGTGGGAAAGGATGTTAATTTGGCAGTCAAAGGGAAGAAATTTATACAGTAACATTTTTTTTTAATCAACTCTTTTTTCCTAAAAGATGGGGTCTTGCTATGTTGCCCAGGCTGGTCTCCAACCCCTCGGCTCAAGCGATCCTCTTGCCTCCACCTCCCAAAGTGCTGGAATTACAGGCATGACCCACTGCATCTAGACTTAAATCAACTCTTACTATTCCTTCCTGAACTGATGAAAGACATAATTGCAACGAAATGTCCAAATATGCATTTATATCTAGGCACAAGAAATCCCTGATTTCATCAGTTGTGATTCTCCTATATGTATGTGAATTGATTTTTCTATTAGTTTCTAAAATAATTTACATATGGTAGTTTCTACATTAAAGGTATGAACTGCCCAGGAAAATTCCCTATTTGGTTAAATAAGGAGAAATACAAAGTCCCACACTTTAGTTCAAAAACCAACTGTAAAAGCAGAAGAAACTTAGTAGCATATGTAAAAATGATTTAAAGGTTGTGGCAGATTAAATACAACCTCAAAATGAGTGAGCATTAGAATCTAAAAAATTTTTTCAATCCAATCAATCTGACAATAAAAGTTGGATGAGGAATATTTCCCACTCTTAGCCTATGTGTGCAACATTTGTTTTAGTTCTGGTGCAAACTCACTTGTTTTAGTTCTGGTATTTAAGGACAAACAACATAATGATAAATGTACAGGGAAGATGACTAAAATGGTGACAGCCCTGGAAACCCTATCACATGCAGAAAGGTAAACTAGTAAGAATGTTTAGTTTGGAAGAACAGAAAGCTTAAGAAGAACATTAGCAATTATCTTCAAATAAAATGAACTGTTCTGAAGGGAGGTAGAATAATCTATCAATGAAAGTATTCAAGCAAAGGCCCAATGACCTTTTGTGGGATTTTTTTTTTCTTTTTTTAGCTCCAAGATTTATAGAATACTATAGGTATACTAGTCAATTCTCTTAGTTCTGAACAAGGCAGAAATCTCTACCTTTATGCTCTAGTGGTGAAGACAAAATAAACAAAATAATAAGTAAAATATCTAATATGTTAGATGTTGAGAAGTGCTATTGAGAAAAATTAAAAACAGTGTGGCTATTAAGGAATAAAAACAGAGGAAGCTGTTGTTTCATACAGAATACTCAGGGAAAGCTTCTGTGATAAAGGGACATTTGAACCAGCAATCAAAAAGCAGTAAGGGAGACAGGTATGTGAATATCATCCAGTGCTTCCAGGTTGAGCTTTCTTGGCAGAGAATAGCCAATATGAAAGTTCTAAGGCATGTCTGGTATGTTCAAGGAACAACAAGAGATGAATGACTAGAATACAGTGAAAGAAGAAAAGTAGTAGATGAGGACAGAGAGGTAATATAAGATCATGGAGCACCTTCTAGGCTAAGGTAAGACTGGCTTCTCTGAGTGACATGAGTGACTAGTGGTTTCTGAACAGAGGAAGCAAGGGAAAAAGCAGAGGCCAGCAAGGAGACTACTGCAATAATCTAGGAGACAGATAGATGTGGCTCATACCATAGTGGTAGCAAAGGTGATGAAATGTACTCAGATGTCAGATGTTTTGAAAATACAGCCATCAGGATTTGCTGGTAAATTCAATGTGGAATATTTGTTAGAGGGCAAGGATCCAGGATAACTCCAAAGTATTTTGATCTAAGCAGCTCAAATGATACAGCTGATTGAACAGAAGATTATTATTTTAAAAATTTAGATATGAAATTAGTATGGCTCCTCAAAAAAACTAAAAATAAGCCAGGTGCTTATAGGTGTGCACCTATAATCCGTTACCCAGGAAGCTGAAGTGGGAGGACAATTTGAGCCAAGTTGCTCAAGACCAGTCCAGGCAACAGAACAAGACCCCACCTCAAAAACAAAAACAAACCTAAAATAGAACTACCATATAATCCAGCAATTCCACTATTGGGTATATATCCAAAAGAAAGGAAATCAATATAATGAAGAGTTATCTGCAATCCCATATTTACTGCAGCACTATTCACAACAATCAAAATATGAAATCAATCCAAATGTCTATCAATGGATGAATAAAGAAAATGTGGTATATATACACAAGGGAACATTATTCGGCCACAAAAAGGAATAAATCCTATCATTCTCAACAACATGAATGAAACTGGAGGTCATTATGTAAAGTGAAATAAGGCAGGCACAGAGAGAGAAATATCGTATGGTCTCACTCATATGTGGGAGCTAAAAAAGTGGATCTCATGAGAACAGAGAGTAAACTGGTGATTACAAGAGGCTGGGGGCCAGGGGATAAAATGAGGTTGATTAATACAAAAATACAGTTAAGACAGAAGAAATGAGACCCAGAGTAAGGTCTATAGGGTGACTATAATTAATCTACTGTATATTTCAAAACCAGCTAGAAAAGGAGAATTTGAATATTCCCAGCATAAAGAAAAATGTTTAAGGTGATGGATATCCCAATTACCTTGGTTTGATCATATCTTATATGAATGTATCAAAGTATTATATATGTATCCCCAAAATATGTACATGCATTTTGATACACCTGTTATGTATCAAGAAAAATGATACATCTATTATGCATCAAGAAAAACTTTTTTAAAAATTCAGAGTTACAGGTTAATCTCCTTGCTATTCATGCAGAAAGGCAGCATCAGTACCACCTAGGAACTTGTTACAAATGCAGGATATCTCAGGTACCATCCATACCAAGTGAATCAAAATCTGCATTCTGTCAAGATCTCTACATAATTCACATGTGCATTAAAGTCTGAGAAGCACTGCGCTAGACAACTTCCCAATTTAGTTGCTTTTAGAGTTATACTGCACTGCTGTATATTAAGTATAATTTTTTATTTGGGGAAATTCACACTATACTATCTCCTTCATTATCCTAAATATCTGAGAATTTAAAAAAATTAAGGTTGGAGTTAATTCAATGTGATAAAATGTCATTTGAAAGTTCACACAATATTTTAAAAACCTAAGAGATGTTCAGATGTAATATACTATCCCTTTACGTAACTCAATGATTTATTTGTCCTATTTAATAGTCTAACCTATGCTATTTTCACATTTCCTCCTTTGGCATACTAATCTCATATATAATTTATAATTTATATTTTAAGCTAGGGTGTGTTGTGTATGCTTGTAATCCTAGCTACTTAGGAGGCTGAGGTGGGAGGATCACTTGAGCCCAAGAAGTTCAAGACCAGCCTGGGCAACACAGCAAGACCCTGTTAAAAACACACACACACATACACACACCCACACAAACCTATAATTAGTATTTTATAGTAAGCACTGTCTTCTCTATTTTAAGACCCATATAGTGAAATATACATGAGACATTGAGAAACCTCAATAAAGTTACAGACTGCCTTTGTTAGAAATCTGCTTTAATGGCCAGGTACAGTGGCTCACACCTGTAATCCCAGCACTTTGGGAGGCCAAGGCAGGAGGAGCGTCTGAGATTAGAAGTTTGAGACCAGCCTGGCCAACATGGCAAAATCTTGTCTCTACTGAAAATACAAAAATTAGCCAGGGGTAGTGTCAGGCACCTATAATCCCAGCTGCTCGGGAGGCCAAGGCAGGAGAATTGCCTGAACCCAGGAGGCAGAGGTTACAGTGAATCGAGATCGTGCCACTGCACTCCAGCCTGGGCAACAGAGTGAGGCTCTATCTCAAAAAGAATGAAATCTGCTTTCAAAACTGTTAAAGCATTCCAAAGTTTTAGAAGTTGCATGCTTTTTTCCTTAACATGTCCTGTATTAACTGTTTTTATACCTGAAAATGATTACACCATGTTACTAATTTAGTCATTTAAAATGACAGGAACTTAGCATTTTGCTAGATAAAAGTCCTAAGTCTCAGTTCAACAACTTATAAACTTGCAACTTGTCCTGTTTATCTTTTCTATCTGCTTGGACTCAAGTTTTCAATCTAAGGATCCACACATATTTTTGAATAAAAGCTTTGCTTTGAATATCCCGTAACAGGAACACAGTAATACCACACAGAGTCATGGTCCTAGCCAGTAATTTGTGGTCAACAGACCTAAGAGGTAAGATGTGGTTAGGTAGCACTACCCTTCCGTGTAGTTACCTGAAAAGTTAGAAACATCCCAATTTTGTGTTGTTAACTATTTGTGGCTCTATAATCATAAGTTATTTTCTACCTATACTACTTATTAGTTCTACTAAGTTCTGTAAGTTAATTATCTATAAGTCAAACTGTATTTTCTTTTAATGGTTCTAAATTTACTAAATGGATGTTAATTCTAGATTTTCGGTAAACTTTCCTTTTCCGATTATTCTAATTTACAAATGTCAATCTTTAATGTTTCTTCCTAGGCTTTATCTTTCCAAGCTAAAATATCTTTTTAGTCTGTTACCCCTAATATAATGATCTAACATACTTCTGTCTTCCAGTTGCTCTTTTCCATTTCATAACATATTGTTTCTGCTAGATACTGAAAGTGATACTCCAAATATGTTCATATAATAATTAGGGAAGAATGGTCTAAGTTTTTTGTTTTTTTGTTTTTTGTTTTTTTTTTTTTTTTTTGAGACGGAGTCTCACTCTGTCCCCCTGGCTGGAGTGCAGTGGCGCGATCTCAGCTCACTGCAAGCTCCGCCTCCCGGGATCATGCCATTCTCTTGCCTCAGCCTCCTGAGTAGCTGGGACTACAGGCGCCCGCCACTGCGCCCGGCTAATTTTTTTGTATTTTTAGTAGAGACGGGGTTTCACCGTGTTAGCCAGGATGGTCTCGATCTCCTGACCTTGTGATCCGCCCGCCTCGGCCTCCCAAAGTGCTGGCATTACAGGCGTGAGCCACCGCGCCCGGCCAAATGGTCTAAGTTTTGAATTTTATTTATCATATAAGAAATTTTTTTAAATTTGAAATTTTAAAAAAAAGCACTGAAACAAATCAGTTTTTAGGAACTCAAAACTCATTTTCACACAGTAGTATACATGGAAATGAGAGTCCTAGTCCAGCCACTACACTGCATTCAAATAATGGTAGTAAGGCAGGGCACAGTGGCTCACACCTGTAGTCCCAGCACTTTGGGAGGCTGAGGCAGGTGGATCACTTGAAGTCAGGAGTTCGAGACTCGCCTGACCAACATGGTGAAACACCATCTCTACCAAAAATACAAAAAGTTAGCTGGGTATGGTGTAATCCCAACTACAGGCTGAGGCAGAAGAATCACTTGAACCCAGGAGGTGGAGGTTGCAGTGAGCCAAGATCGTGCCACTGCACTCCAGTCTGGGCGACACAGCGAGACTCCATCTCAAAGAAACCTCCCCACCCCCAAAAAAAAAACAAATAATGGTGGTGTATTAATACATTTCAGTTCTCTAGAACAGTGCTGCCCAACAGGGAATTCTTCTATCAAGCACTTCAAGTATGTACAGTGCATGTGAGAAACTAAATTTTAAATTTTTGTGAAGTTTTATTAAATAGCCAATGTGCTACTGTACAGCTATTTAAAAATATATTTAATAGCTGCACTGCTACTGTAGAGCACAGCTGTTAAAAACCTGTTTTAAGTTATATTTGGGATGCTAAGAATGTACATTCCATTTGAACAGCTGCTGGGCACTCTAGCCTCAGGGAATCAGAATTAGTCAGGGGTTCCTAATAATGTAAACTATTCTTTAGCCTAGTCTGGTTTAGTTTCAAATTACTACCCTTCTTTCCTTCTTTTTTCTTCCAAAGTGTGTTTCTTTCTGCTATTACAAAACAAAGCTCCTTTCCCTTCCAGTTCACTTCAAAACTCCCTCTCCCTGCTTGCTGTTCTTCAAGTCAGCCCACGGTACCTAAAGATATCTACATCCTGGTTAATACCACAAACTTTAGAGTCCAACAGGTCTAGATTCAAATCCTAACTCTACCATCATTCAACAAATGGCTGTTATCAAGATCATTATTATTCTTATTGTCAGAAACAACAGAGAAATAGGAAATAGTAATAAAATTGTTGCTTGCCGCTTTGTTTTCCTTAAAGCAAATGCAAGGACTGAAAAAAGACAAATCAACATTACTAAATAACAACTAAATTGATCAAGTCTCCTACTAGAGAGAGAGAGAGAGAGAGAGAGAGAGAGAGAGAGAGAGAGAGAGTGTGTGTGTGTTGTGTGTTTTAAGAGAAACAGTCTTGCTCTGTCATCCAGGCTGGAGTGTGGTGGCATGATTACAGCTCACTGCAGCCTTGAACTCCTGGGCTCAAGCAATCCTCCTGCCTCAGCCTCCCAAGTAGCTAGGACTGCAGGTGCACACCACCACACTCAACTTTTGTTTTGTTTTGTTTTGTTTTTTTAGACAGAGTCTCACTTTGTCACCCAGGCTGGAGTGCAGTGGCGCATCTCAGCTCACTGCACCCTCCGCCTCCCGAGTTCACGCAATTCTGTGCCTCAGCCTCCTGATTAGCTGGGATTACAGGTGCCCACCACCATGCCTGGCTAACTTTTGTATTTTTAGTAGAGATGGAGTTTCCCCATCTTGGCCAGGCTGGTCTTGAACTCCTGACCTCATGATCCACCCGCCTTGGCCTCCCAAAGTGCTGGGATTACAGGCGTGAGCCACCGTGCCCGGCCTCAACTAATTTTTTTATTTGTAGAGATGGAGTCTCACTCTGTTGCCCAGGTTGGTCTCAAACTCCTGACCTCAAGCAATCTTCCCACCTTGGTCTCCTAAAATGCTGGGATTATAAGTATGTGCCACTATGCCCAGCCTCCTAGTGATATTTTGTCAAAAGGGTTGAATCAGATTCTTTGGTTACAAACAAAGACGAGGGATATAAATGGCCATGAGGAAATATCACACTATTACCAACCCTACTCCCAAGCGCAATCTTGCCATGACAAACCCCACTATGGAAGAGTACTGATATGATAAATGAGAGACAGAGTTGAATAAAAGGGCAAGTAGGAGCAGTCTCTATGTTGGGCACACTTATGCCAAGGGCATATCAGTTCCCGGAATTACTTTCTAGTTCAGTTTCTAAAAAAGATTATCAGTGATCTGACTGCTTGTTAGCAGTTGATCAACAAAAGCAATTTCTAAGAATCTTTCATATTCACTTCCACCACTGTGGACCTATATTAAGAGAAGGACCAAGCACCATTCACTGAAGAACAAATTATCCTATTATCTTGTGGCTTACCAGATAAATGGAAAATTAAAATTAAAAGCTGAAGTCACCTACATTTACAGGTCTTTTAATAAAATCAGTTTCCTATATCAAACCAGGAAGTAAGGATATGTTTTAGAACGTCTCTAAAATTCCTGTGCAGTGTTTTCAACAGGAAGTGAGTGCCAAAATAATCCATAATGATGCATGTCACCTCATACTATGCTCTACAATGGTCAAAAACCTAATTATTGAAACAAATCATGTTTTAAAGAGTAAAATGAATAAAGAATAAAACATTTCCAAAGTGAAAGGCAAGCCAGAAATCCTCAGCCAGACAATTAAGATTGAATTGAAAATAGGACAAGTTTTTCAAAGCTAATATATTTATTTAGAAAGTTCATCAAAAGTGTTCTAAAAAAAGAAATTAATTTTCCTGCTTCCTTCTTCATTTAATGTAGCATCATCTCTTTAACAGAAATTGTACTGTTGCATGCAGCAGTGTCACATATATGCTGAAAAAAATTACTGAATATAATTCCCAAACTGTATTTAATATGAATATAAGGTGATTAAAGTTAGCATTACATTCTAAAATAGATCAAAAGTGAGATCAGGGAGTTCCAGTTCCAGGTAAGATGGAATAAACACATTCCACATTGTTAATCTCACTGAATGAAACTACAAAATACTGACAGAATGAATGGAGCAGTTATCTGAAGACTCAGAAGTAAATAATAGCATTTGGACTAGAGAAGACACTAGAATCTGATGCATCATCAAACTGTCTGTAAGTTTACCACCTTTTCCCCATCCAGAATCCCCTGGCCTGGGATTAATAAAGCCTGAAATCTAGAAAGTAGGCATTGGTAACAACAGACACCAAGCTCTAAGAGAATCCCTCTAAATATAAAGCGAGGTGGGTAAGGGGGAGGGGAGTTGGCGGGGAAGGAGTGTCTCCTAATGTTCAGAAAGAGAGGGGTAAACTGCTCCTTTTTTTTTTCCTTTCTCTGTTCCCCATTCCGCTCCTTTTTTTTTTTTTTCCTTTTCTCTGTTCCTCATTCCTCATGTCCCTATTCCCAAATGATCTGGTGGTAGTAGTGGGTACAACAGTGGCAGCAGCAGGAACCTAAAACTCTTAAGAAAGAGAGGAACCATTCTCACCAAATAAACTCTGGGCCAATCTTGTTGACTTCTCTCTGTCTTCCTGATACTTGGATCCAGACACAGTTGTGGGAAATGGAGTAAATGAAAACCAATTTTCTGGCCAAAAGACAGAAAAGAGTGTCCCAGGGATCTAGAAAATACCATGGATATAATAGACAGGAAAGAACTCAAGAAAGTAACAGCTGTTTTTGGACTCCTAACTCACCCAAGCTGAACATATGTGGATTTAAACCCAAGCAGCACACCACAGACTCTGAAATCTGAAAGATAAACCTCCACACACATCACAGACTGGCTACTGGGTAGTATATACTGAAAAAGTATAAATAGTAATGTAAAGTTTTGAAAACAGAACTGAAGTTAAAAAAAAAATACAACCTACAGAAAGCCGGTTGGAACTTGTGACCAACCTGAACCCAGCTGGATCAACTGCCTATAAAAATAAAAATATTAGCTGGGCACAGTGACTCAAGCATGTAATCCCAGCACTTTAAGAGGCCAAGATGGAAGGATTGCTTAAAGCTAGTAGTTTGAGACCAGTCTGGGCAACAAAAGGAGATCCTCTCGCTACAAAAAATAAAAAATAAAGTAGCCAAGCATAGTGGTGTGTGATTGTAGTCCCAGCTAATCAGGTGACTGGGGCAGGAGGATCCCTTGAGCCCAGGAGTTGAAGGATGCAGTAAGGTACAATCATGCCATGCACTTTAGCCTGGATGCGACAGCAAAACCCTGTCTCTTAAAAAAAAAAAAATCCAAAAAACTAAAACAAAAACATCGACATTTTCCAGAGCATTTAAACAAAAAGACAAAGTTTTGTAACATAATGTTCAAAATGTACAGAACACAATCCAAAATTACTTGGCATAGAGAGAGCTGTGGAAAAATAACACTCTCATGGGAAAAGACAATTAAAAGAAAACACCAAGATGACACAGCTGGGTGAATTTTCTAAAATGAATTCTCTAACAAGTAGACAAAGATGTAAAGCCAGTATATATATTCCAACAAGTATAAGCAAATACTTTTGAAACAAATGGAAAGCCAAAAGATCACAGCAAACAAATGGAAGATATAAAGAACAACCGAATGGAAACTAAAAAAAAGTGAAAACGGAAATAAAAATACATTGGATAGACTCAACAGTAGAACGGAAATAAGAGTAAAGAGTCAGTGAACTTGAAGATAAACCAACAGAAATTACCCAATCTAAAAAACAAAGAGAAATATATTGAAAAAAAAAAACAAATTAAAGGCTTAGGGACCTGTGAGGCAGTACCAAAAACCCAACATTCACATCAAGAATGCAAGGAAAGGAAAATCACTGCAGAAAAGAAGAAAAAAGTAGAAGAAGAAAAAGAAGAAAAAAGAAAGAAGAAGAAGAAATAATGGCTGGAAACTTCCTGAAATTTGGTGAAAGGCATAAACTGCTACATTTAAGGAGTTCTCACAAATCTCAGACAGAATAATCCCAATGAAATCCATGCCTGGACACACATCAAAGTGCTGAAAATTACAAGGGAAAACCTTGAAAGCAACCAGAAAAAAAATGATGCATTACTTACGAGGGGGAGGGAGTTTAATGATTTGAATCACTGGTGATTTCTCATCAGAAACCATGCAAGTCAGAAGAAAGGGGAACAACATCCTTCAAATGCTAAAATGGAAAAGAACTGTAAGCTTAAAATCCTTTATCTAGTGAAAATATCCTTCAGGAATGAATGTGAAACAGAAGCTATTCAAAGTGGAAGAAAAATGATAAGAATTATTTTCCAGCTCTAAAAAATTCTTAAATGAAGTTGTGTCAGAAGAAAAACAATGTTAGGAATGATGGAAGATCAACAGAAACAGTAAATGCCTGAGTAAACATAGTTAACTATTCTCATCTTAAATTCTTTAAAATATGTTTGGCATTAAAGCAAATATTTGTAACACTTTCTGATAAGATTTCCAATACAGGCATACCTCAAAGACATCATGGGTCTAGGTCCAGACCAGAGTAATAAAACAATATTGCAATAAAGCAAGTCACACAAAATTTTTGATTTCCCAGTATATATAAAGGTTTATATTACACTGTAGTCTATTAAGTGTGCAACATTATGTCTAAAAACTGTACATAGTTGATTTAAAAATAACTTATTGCTAAAAATGCTAATAATCATCTAAGCAAGCCTTCAGCATGGTGGAGGGTCTTGCTTTGATATTGATGGTTGCTGACTAATCACAGGATGGTAGTTGCTGAAGGGCAGGGTGGCTGTGGCAATTTCTTAAAATAAGATAACATTCAAGTATGCCACACTGACCGACTCTTCCTTTAGCAAAAAAATTATCTGTGTATGAGACGCTATTTGACAGCATTCTACCCACAGCAGAATGTCTTTCAAAATTGAAGTCAATCTTCCCAAACTCTGCCACTGTGTTCTCAACTAAGTTTATATACTATTTTAACAATGTTCACAATATCTTCAGCAAGAACACATTCCATCTCAAGAAACCACTTTCTTTGTTCATTCCCCAGAAACAACTCTTCATTCAATATTTAATCATAAAATTGCAGGAATTCAGTCATGTCTTCAGGCTCCACTTCTAATTCTATAATAGTTCTCTTGCTGTTTACACCACACCTGTAATAGTTAGTTCCTCCACACAAGTTTCGAATCCTTAAAAGTCATCCATGAGGGTTGGAATCAACTTCTTCACAATCCTGTTCATATTTTAATCTCCTTCCATGAATTACAAATGTTCTTCATGGCATCTAGAATGGTGAATCCTTTCCATTACTTTGCCCATATCCATCCAAGAAATCACTGTCTAAAGCAGCTGTAGCCTTATGAAATGTATTTCTAACAGAAGAAGACTTAACAGTCAAAATTACTTCTTGATCACTGGGTTGAAGAATGGATGTTGTGTTAGCAGGCATGAAAACAACATTTATCTCTAAATATTTCCATCAGAGCTCTTGGATGGCTAGGTGTCAATGAGTAAGTACTATGTTGAAAGGAATCTTTTTATCTGAGCATTTGGTCTCAACAGTGAGCTCAAAATATTCAGTAAACCATGCTGTAAAACGATGTGCTATCATCCAAGCTTTGTTGTTCCATTTATAGAGCACAGAATAGATTCAGCGTAATTCTTAAGAGTCCTGGAATTTTCAGAATGGTCAATGAGTACAGGTTTATAAATTTATAGTCACCAGCTGCATTAGCTCCTAACAAGACAGTCAGCCTGTCCTTGGAAGCTTTGAAGTCAAGCACTGACTTCTCCTCTCTACCTATGAGTCCTAGATGGTGTCTTCTTTCAATAGAAGGCTGGTTCGTCTGCATTAAAAATCTTTTGTTTAGTATAGCCACTTTCATAAATGATGTTGGCTAGGTCTTCTGGATAACCTGACGCAGCTTCGGCATCAGCACTTGCTGCTTTACCTTGCACTTTTATGTTATGGAGATGGCTTCTTTCCTTAAACTTCATGAACCAACCTCTGCTAGCTTCAAACTTTTCTTATGCAGCTTCCTTATCCCTCTCAGATTTCATAGGCTTGAAGAGTGTTAGAGCCTCACTCTGGATTAGGCTTTGAGTTAACAGAATGTTATGACTGGTTTGACCTTCTACCCAGATCAATCAAACTTCCTTCATATCAGTGATAAGGCTGTTTGGTCTAATTTCAATATTGTGGAGAAATAGGGAGGTCCAAAGAGAAGGGGAGAGACGAGGGAACAGCTGGTCAGTGGAGCACTCAGCACAAAGGCAAACATAAATTATCTGTCTTATATGGGCGCTCTTCGTGGTGCCCCAAAATAATTACAATAGTAACATCAAAGATCACTGATCACAGATCACAACAGATATAATAAAAACAAAAATATTTGAAATACTGTGAGAATTACCAAACTGTGAAAGAAACATGAAATAAACACAAGTTGTTGGAAAAATGGCGGCTAACCTGCTTGATGCTGAACTGCCACAATCTTCAATTTGTAAAATATGCAGTATCTACGAAACACAATAAACTGAACTACAATAAAAAGAGGTATGCCTATATATGTACATTTAACACAAGACAACTGCAACATAAAGGGAGGAAGGTAAAGGGACATACATGGTGGTAAGACCTCTATTTCACTTCAAGTGGTAAAATATCAATTCTAAGTAGACTAAAATGTTAAGTATGTATAATTCTTAGAGCTACCACTAAAAACATTAATCAATGTCTTCTGTCACTCTACCTTCATCTCAAGAAGGGTGAGTAAAATACAGTAAGATATTTTGAGAGAGCCCGCATTCACATAACTTTTATTGTAGTATATTGTTATAATTGTTCTATTATTCATTAATGTTGTTAATCTTTCCTGCACCTAATGTATAAGTTAAACTTTATCATGAGTATGTACATATAGGAAAAAACATGATATACATAGAGTTTGGTACTATCTGCAGTTTCAGGCATCTACCTGGAATAGCTCCCACATGGAAAAGGGGGTAACTACTATACCCAGTTCCCTTCAAATCAGTCCAGGTTGGCCAGTTAAAATGGAATACTAAAAAAATGTTTACATAACTCAAAGAAGGAGCTTACAGAGGAACAAAAACAGAGGGAACAAACAGAAAATAGACCTGAACCCAAACATACCCATATTTAAAATATGTGAGATGCAGCAAAAGCACTAGAATATTAAATTTCTTCTATCAGAAAAGGTCTCAAATCAGTAATTTAAACTTGCACCTTAAACTAAAAAAGGAGCAAACTATATACAAAACTGGCAGAAGGAAAGAAAATAAAGGAACAGAAATCAATGAAATCAAAAACAGAAAAACAGATAAAAATCAACGAAACCAAAAGCTCATTCTTTGAAAAGATCAATAAAATTTAAACCTCTTGCCAGACTGATGATGTAGATAGCCTGAATAGCCTTAGGACTATTTGAAGAAATTGAATTTGTAGTTAAAAGCCTTCCAAAAAAGAGACCTCTAGACCCACGTAATTTCCCTGGTGAATTCTAACAAATATTTAAAGAAGAAATAACACCAAATCAACACAATCTCTTCCAGAAAATGGAAGATGAGCACTTCCCAAATTGTTTTATGAATCCAGCATTATCCTCATATAAAAAAAAAAAAAGTACATGAAAAGAACAAATTTATATTCTGCTCCTTATCAAAATAAAAACTATGGTACATTCAATCATATAATGAAATACTGCTCAGCAATAAAAAGGAACGAACTAGCACTTCATTCAACAAATTGGACGCATCTTAAAGGCATTCTATTTTGTGAAAGAAGCCAGTCTCAAAAGGCAACATATTCTAGAATTGCATTTACACGCAAAACTATAGTGATAGAGAACTTGTCAGCAGTTACCTGGGTTAGGGGAACGTATGACTACAGAGATAGAACAACACAGTTTTTTTGGGGGGGGTGATAAAACCATTGCAAATCTTGACTGTAGTGGTAATACAGATCTATACATGTATTAAAACTCACAGAACTATATACCTCAAAAAGCTCAATTTTACTGTATATAATAAAAGTTAAATTTTCTTAACAAGACTAACATGAGAGCAATTTTTTGAAAATATTATGAACTAAAATATAAATTGTTAACATTTTCAAGAAAGGCACTTTTTCACTGTCAACTTCATACTTTCAGTTGTTCCAATTCTTATAACTACTGCCAACACAGAAGCCACCCAAATTATACCGCCACAAGATGAGCTTGGGAGGGGGTGTTTGAATGTTTTATCTCTGCTTTCTCCATTTCTACAGCACTAACAAGTCTGAGACACAACAGATACCCATAACCTGTCGAGATACAGAGATGAAAAACAACAGGCTCAATTTAACAACTCCACTAAATTCTAAGGCAGAGGTGCAGAAACAGATCAGTTCCAAAATCCTAATGATAGCATGGGTGATCACCGAAGGAAGACATCTATTATGACTCCCAGTTAGGTTACACTCTTACGTGACAGTCATCCACTCTATGGGAAGAATGTATTTACAATGCAATACTTTATTTAAGAAAATAAAAATGAGTGCCTTTTATGTGCCTGGATAGTTTACCATGACAGTCTGAAAAATCATTATATATGACAGGCTTCCATTATTTTCCAAATAAGAAACAACTGTAAACAGTAGCATATGTCCTTTGATGCCTTCAATATATTTATGCAATTGTTGTCTAATAACCCCACCCCTGCTTAAGGTATGGAGAACAGAATACAAAGAGTTGATTACATAATCTTCATTTATCCTCAAGATTCTCATCCCCATTTACTAAAGTACAATGACATAACTAATTTATATGCTAAGGGCAAACCTAAAGCTCTCTTATTTTTATTTCCACCAGGCAGTTTCTGAATGTATGTTACAGGTACTTTAAAGGAAAGAGTTATACGTGTGGAAAAGTAGAGTTTACATGTAGAAAACTAAACTTTATGCCTATTAGAGACAAAAAGCAAAAGAGCAATGAGATGTTACAGACTCATTTTATAACCAAACCTCCCAAGAAGACTACAGGAGCACTTGGGATCAACAGCACTGTATTTTCACATCTGGGAGGCAGAATAACAAAGACAAGAAAGGCATCCTGGGTGGAAGTACAGAAGTAGAGGAAGAACTGGTGAATTTTTATCCTTTTAAGAAAAACAGGAAAACTGTCAACTGTATTTTTACTTTAACACTTGGTGTACCTTGGAAAGACTTCTAAGCAGAAATGATAACGCCTGTCCAAATAACAAACAAAGCTCTCTTAGTTCATTTGTGCTGCTGTACCAAAAAAAAACAAAAACAACAACAACAAAAAAAAACACACTTGAGACAGGTAATTTATAAAAAATAGAAATTTCTCACAGTTGTGGAGGCTAAGAAGTCTAAGATCAAGGCATCAGCAGGTTCAGTGCCTGGTGAGGATCCGGTCCCTGCTTCCAAGATGGCACCTGTTACTGCATCTTCAAGTATTAAGTGGGGGCCTTTCAGGAGGTGATTAGGCTGTGAGGGCTATGCCCTCATGGATGGAATTAGTGCCTTATAAAAGGGCCCTGTTAGTTCTCTCCAGCCCTTATAGAAGGCACTAATTCCATCCATGAGGGCAGAGCCCTTACAGCCTAATCACCTCCCAAAAGCCCCACCACTTAATACTGTTGCATTCAGGATTAAGTTTCAACAAGAATTTTGGAGAGGGCATACACATTGAAACCACAGAAAAATCCTAAGAGTTAAAGGGTGAGAATTAGTGAAAATAAATGACCACATAAAAATGCTTGTCACAGAAAAATGAGAATGGATTTAATAGGAAAAAAGGGATGATGTTCAAATCACTGCTTCTGAAATTTTACCCCGTTCTGCTTAAACAAGATTTCTAAAACTTTACAGAGTTTCAATTCCAGAAATTAGTTTCTTTTGCAAAATGCTGAAAGTTAACTTTCATTGGTTTCTCGAGAATTGATCACTTTCTTCATACTAATCCCTTACAAATTGGTACAAGTAGCTATTATAAAACCCAGATGGAAAAAAGCAATTATCTTGCACAGTATAAACACAACATCTACTCTTTTCTCTAGCTATGCCTATTATATGAATTTCTGAAACACAAACTCATCCTGCTAGCTATCTCAGAGATAAGTACAATTATGTTACATAAATGTATATGTATCAATGTGCCCTCATATGAATATTTTACACATAATTTAAAGAAGAATTTCACAATCCTACTCCTATGAAATACTACAACTCTAACCCAGATACTGGTCATAAGTTACCCAACAACTCACCTGAATACCATCTCCTTACAGTATTTAAGTAACTAATTAAGTAACATTTATCTGAGTCCAGTGGTAATAAATAGCAGTTAACTCTATGTTCCATTCTCTTAAATTAGCTCTATTTAGTGAGTGATTTTCATGCCCTTTTAGTGCAAAGAACCTGAGAGTAGAACAACTGGATCAAGACTGTCCTGCTCCACCAGGTTCCAAAATACCATTAGCATTCCTCTTCCCAAAATACACTAATAGGAAAAACTAAACTGATATTAGTAAGATACCAGTTGTCAATGTCTTAAGACATAACCTAATGTATCAAATCATTTAGAATAGTTTGCTTTAGGGAAACAGGGCAGCTGATTTATAAATTAACAAAATAAAGAAATAATTGTTAAAGAGTATATATAGTTTGTTTTTGGAAGAGACAACTCAGACCAAAATGATGCTGTTAGAGATTGAGTGATATTGGGATTATCTCCTAAATGTAATCTTATTATAAATGCTACAAACTGCCAACTACTTTTTCAAGTGAAATCTCTAACTGGTCAGTCTTCTGCTATGTTCGCCATGACTAACACAGGATATGATTTGTTCGACACCATAAAGTATATCAGTAAGACATGTTAATGAGAAAGGAAACAGGGATGAAGAGTCAAAAATGATGAATGAACACATCCCTAAAACAAACTATTCTAAATGATGTGATAATTTAGACAAGTTTTACAAATCCATGCCAAAAAATAACCTTGATATTAATCCAAGTCCCTTAAAGTTGTATCAAAATAACCCCTAAACAAACAGCCCCTTAGAGCTCTGAGATTCCTGACTCCCAAAAAGATCCAAAAACCGAAACACTGTTCTCCCATTTTCTGAAGAATAAATATAATCTGTCATCCTTGAATAAATACGTTTTTGTTTTTTATTTCATTTCCCCTAGTTATTCTAGCTACAGATTAACTTTAGGCTGTTCACAGGGCTATTCAGTCTGAAAATTTGGAGCATTCTCCCTAGTCTACTGGTTTTCAAATTTCTTAAGTTTTATAAATATTTGATTCAAATTTTATTCTCAGATATATTTTAGAATATGGTTTTGGCTAACACAAAGTAGGCCCCATTACAGCCTATCTCAAAAAATCTGGGCAGAATACTAAATAATTCATCTAAGTACTATACTCTGAAAAGTAAATTAAAGTGGGTGAAATGTGGAGGGGAGTAAAAACCTAGAGAAGCAAACTGCATTGAGTCTTCCCGTTTTATTTTTCATCTTTTCTCTGATAGCTTTGTCCTTAGGGTGGTTACATGGTGGCAGTGGCACATGCGGCTAAAAGTCTGAGAGAAGCCCCATTTTTCTGGGCATTTCTAGCCAAAGGAACCAGGAAAAGGGGACACTGCAGGGTAGAGAAAAAATCCTGGAGAGTCTGATCAAGAGGATTCCTTAATTCTCTGCATGAATCTACACAAGTCCTAGCTGAGCTATGCAAGCATTCAGTTAGCACAGGACAGACCCAGGGCAATACAGCAAAGGCTGTGAAAACTAAACTAAAGGTGAACTATCATCCCCAAAAGGTAAGACAAAGTTTGCAGTCTGAGGCCAGGCATGATGGCCCATGCCTGTAATCCTAGCACTTTGGGAGGTAAGGTGGCAAGACTGCTTGAGCTCAGGAGTTCAAGACCAGCCTGGGCAACATAGTGAGATCTCATTGCTACCAAACAAACAAACAAACATTAGCCAGGTGTGGTAGTGCACACAGGCAGCCCCAGCTACTTGGGAGGTTGAGCTATGGTCATGCCACTGCACTCCAGCCTATGCAACAGAGATCCTGTCTCAAAAACAAAACAACAACAACAACAACAAAAAACCCCACCAAAATGTATGGTCTGAATCTAATGGGCTATTTGCTAAAACAAAACATCTCTAGAAGGCTATTTACACGGCCTAGAGTCAATATAACATAATATTATCCAGGATACAGTTCCAACTTACTTGACATTCCAAGCACCAGAAAATGTGACCAATTCTCAAGGGAACAGACAATCTATAACTGCCAACACCAAGATAACTCAAATATTGGAATTACTGAGGACTTCACCTATTATAACTATGCTCTATGGAGAAAAAAATAAACACTTTCAAAAAAAGAAAAGACAGAATTCTCAGCAGTGAAATAGTAGGTATAAAAAATTAAAATTTTAGAGGTAAGAAATATGATGTCTAAAAAAAGGGTACAATAACAGAATAGAAATGCAAAGAAGTCAGTGAACATGAAGCCAAATTAAAAGAAATGATCTAATCTGAAGAAGAGAGAAATAAAAGAAGAAAAAAATAGAGAGTCTCAGGGTCCTGTGGACAACATCAAAATTTCTGTCACTTGAGTACCAGAAACAGAAAGAAATTGGTACAGAAAAAAAAATACTGGAAGAAATAAGGTTCATAAGCCTCCTAAACTTGAAGAAGGGCACAAATTTAGAAATTCACCAAGCTCAGAGAACACCAAATAGGATAAATGCAATAGAAAAACAAGCTTATAAATTATAATCAAAGGCCGGGCACAGTGGCTCACACCTGTAATACTAGCACTTTGGGGAGCCGAGGCAGGTGGATTGCCTGAGGTCAGGAGTTCAAGACCAGACTGGCCAACATGGAGAAACCCCGTCTCTACTAAAAATACAAAAATTAGTTGAGCATGGTGATGGGCACCTATAATCCCAGCTAGTCAAGAGGCTGAGGCAGGAGAATCACTTGAACCCGTGGGGGCGGAGGTTGCAGTGAGCTGAGATCGTGCCACCGCACTCCAGCCTGGGCAAAAAGAGCGAAACTCCATCTCAAAAATAAACAAATAAATAAATCATAATCAACTGCAACAAAGCAAACATGAAGAAAAAAATCTTTTTTAAAATTTATTTTTATGTCAATAGTTTTTGAGGTACAGGTGGTTCTTGGTTACATTAATGAGTTCGTTAGTGGTGATTTCTAGGATTCTGGTGCAGTTGCCACCTGAGCAACGTTACACTGTACCCAGTATGTAGTCTTTTATCCCTCACTCCCTGCCAACCTTCACCCTGAGTCCCCAAAGTCCACTGTATCCTTCTACTTACTTATTTTTGAGACAGAGTTTTGCCCTGTTGCCCAGGCTGGAGTGCAGTGGTGCGATCTCAGCTCACTGCAATCTCCACCTCCCAGGCTTAAGCAATTCTCATGCCTCAGCCTCTGGAGTAGCTGGGATTACAGGCACGCACCACCACACCTGGCTGATTGTTGTATTTTAAGTAGAGACGGGGTTTCACCATGTTGGCCAGGCTGGTCTCAAACTCCCGGCCTCAAGTGATCCGCCCACCTCGGCCTCCCAAAGTGCTGGTATTACAGGCATGAGCCACAGTGCCCAGCCCAAAGTCCATTATGTCATTCTTATGCCTTTGCATCATCATAGCTTAGCTCCCACTTATAAGTGAGAACATACAATATCTGGTTTTCCATTCCTGAGATACTTCACCTAGAATAATGGCCTCCAGCTCCATCTAAGTTGCTGCAAAAGACATTATGCCTGAGTAGTATTCCACGGTGTATATATACTACATTCTCTTTATTCACTTAGTTGATGGGCACTTGAGGTTGGTTCCATATCTTTGCAATTGCGAACTATGCTACTATAAACGTGTGTGCATGTGTGTTTTTCATCCAATGACTTCTTTTCCTTTAGGTACTGAGTAGTGGAACTGTTGGATCGAATGGTAGATCCCAATATGTCCAAAATATTATCATTTCAACATGTAATAAATTTAAAAATTATTACAGATGTAATCGATTTAATAATTGTTTAATGAGCTATTTTACATTCTTTTTGTAAAATCCAGTGTGTATTTTATACTTACAGTACATCTCAATTCAAATTAACCACATTTCAAGTGCAAGAGTCACATATTTAGTTACTGGCTACTCAACTGAAGCATGAAGCTCTAATGCAACCACTAAAAAATAATGCGAAGAGATAAGAGTTAAAAAACCAAGGGATACATTGAAAATAAAATATCGGCCGGGCGCGGTGGCTCAAGCCTGTAATCCCAGCACTTTGGGAGGCCGAGGCGGGTGGATCACGAGGTCAGGAGATCGAGACTATCCTGGCTAACATGGTGAAACCCCATCTCTACTAAAAATACAAAAAACTAGCCGGGCGTGGTGGCGGGCGCCTGTAGTCTCAGCTACTTGGGAGGCTGAGGCGGGAGAATGGCATGAACCCGGGAGGCGGAGCTTGCAGTGAGCCGAGATCACGCCACTGCACTCCAGCCTGGGAGCACAGCGAGACTCCGTCTCAAAAAAAAAAAAAGAAAAAAAGAAAAAAAAAGAAAAGAAAATATCAAAATATATTCATATAATCTAAAAAAGGACAGACACTTTGGGAGGCTGAGGCAGGAGGATTGCTTGAGGCTGAGTTCAAGACTAGCCTGGGTAACACAATGAGACACCTACCTCTACAAAAAATTTTAAAAATTAGCCGAGTGTGGTGGCATGCACCTGTAGTACTAGGTACTCTGGAGGCTGAAGCAGGAGAATTACTTGAGCCCAGGAGATTAAGGTTGCAGGGAACTACGGCCATCCCATAGCATTCCAGCCAGGGGACAGAGTGAGACCTTGTCTCTCCCCACACCTCCCAAAAAAGGAAGAAAATAGAGGAGCAAACAGTAATAATTATATTAAATGTAAATAATGTAAATAATTGTGCACACCAATTAAAAGAGATTATCAAACTGGATTTTAAAGAAAGACTGAATTATATGCCTGTCTACAAGAAACTCCCTTTAAAAATAAAGATAGGTTAAACGTATAGACCAAGATACGCCAAACAATACAAACAATAATAAAAGATGGTTGGAATGGCTATATTAATATGAATTATATTTTAAACCTTTTTAAAGAGTCTAATTGGATTTGTTTACCCTCCATTCAGTTTTAATTATATCTAGTTCTGTGGCAGTTTTGAAACAACGAAGCTATTTCCTTTCATGCATCTCCCTCACATTACTTATGTTGATGCATTAAGTAACTGGACACGCACAACAGTTCCTAAAGAAATATGACCTATTACATTAAAACTGTCCTATCTGATAGGTTTTCTATGATGAGGTTTTCAGGTGAATGATAGCTTATGAATTTTTTGAGTCATTAATATTTATTCCCCATTATAACAGTTTACCGAAACATTCTTCTTGACAAGCCATCTAGGCATACAAAATAGTGCTATAAGTATATTTACATTTAAAAAAGTCACCTATCAGGGCTGGGTGCGGTGGCTCATGACTGTAATCCCGGCAATTCAGGAGGCTGAGGAGGGCAGAGGTCAGGAGTTCGAGATCAGCCTGACCAACATGGCAACACACTGTTTCTACTAAAAATACAAAAATCAGCCAGGTGTAGTGGTGCATGCCTGTAATCCCAGCTACTCAGGAGGCTGAGGCAGGAGAATTGCTTGAACTTGGGAAGCAGAGGTTACAGTGAACCGAGATTGTGCCACTGCACTCCAGCCTGCGTGACAGAATGAGACTGTGTCTCAAAACAAAAAAAAAAACAAACAAGACCTATTATTTGTAAACTGTTTGATCCCAGAGAATTTTTAAAACAGTGTTGTTTCGGCCGCTCTCTTTCATGTTTGTATTTCTGTTTTGGTTTGCTTTAAGCTGCTAAATAACTACTGTGGTCAGGGTACTAAGCCTGGTATTGGAATAAAAAGACAGATTAAGATACTGTATCCCTTCCTGGTACAAAGAGTAGACTTGGAGACATAGGATACAGAAGATGAACAAGATAGCATATGCTAAGTGCCAAATTTAAGAAATAGGCAAAGAGTTCCTAAGACATTTTTTAAATGTACCAGTGGGGGAGTAACTAACGACTGAGGCAAGTAAAGAAAAAGAAAAATAATAAAGTGCAAAAAGTTAATGTTCTTCAGTCTGAATTAGGACTTAAATTGTGTTTTCTTAGGTGGACTTCAAGTCCACCTCTCTCCCATTTATCTGTTTTTAAAGTTGTTTGTAAGATGTTTAAATTGGGGATTTTGAGTTTAATGCAGTAGCAGAAAGGTGGTGGCAGTGGGGAGATGGAAAGTAGGGGAAACCAGTCAGGAGAAAATGGAAAGAAGACTACATATCAATAAAGAAGGCCTGATTAGAGCTAAGCTCCCCTAGGGCACAGACCTAATAGACACATAGACATCAACAAACCTGGAGTTCAGAACTATGGGTAGAGTGAATGCCTACAACATACTAGGTAATGAACTACACATTCTGGCATGCCTTTCCACGTTTAATCCGCAAAATACCAGAACACGGTACATTTAAAATCTTAAAACACCATCAATACTGAACAATAGAACACCGCATTAAAAAGGCTTAAAAATCACCCATTAAACAGAGCTAACTTAAGAGTATGAACAAGAGACAGAGTTAGTTGCTATTACCACTGGACTTAGATAAATGTTATTAAAAAATTAGGTGAGGAAATTGAGATACTGATTAGATCGCCTATAAAAGGTGACAGTCATCTAGGACAACCAGAGTTCAAAACCAGGTCTGACTGACTCCTAAACCTACACACACATACACAAACACACACACACACGCACACACAAAAGACTAAACTAATTTTTACCTTATTGTCAAAATTACGATAAAAAGACAACCCTAAAAGTACATCTGAGAAGTCTAGAGTAAAAAAAGGATAAAAAAGGAAGTTTAGTCTTATCCCTAACAGAGATGTGAGTCTCAAGAGGGTTTAAATGTACTCTAAAGGGTTTAAATTTGAAGACTGAGAACACTTTTAATTTTCACTAAAAGTGTTGGTATAATAATCTTTTACAAAAAGGAGTAAGTATAAACTTTAAAAGAACACGTCTATATGCTGCTATTCTGGCTGGAGGCATTGGAGACCAAGTTAGTGAGCAAAATGCCCATGTTAGGAGTAGTGAGGGAACCCAGATTAAGGTACTAGAGCTCAAACAGAATGGTAAAATCTTCAGTATGGGGTATCTAAGAAGTATGGAGTAAGGGGTGCATCCCAGGACAGGATGTCAGAGCCTAAGTAGAGAAAAAAGTTAAGGCAATGGGAAACTGGCCATATGCAGGGGATTTATCAAATTTAGTAAGTAATGACAATGAGTCAGAGTTCTCCTCGTGAGAAGGGAGTTATAAATGGAAAAAAAGAGAACAAATCTTGTGGACTGAAATTGGAGAAATTAGTACCAATTCATGGTTTTCTACACACAGACATCGAAATAATTAGAGCATCCAAATCTTGTTTGCTAAATACCTTTCTCCACTAAAAGCAACCACTCTTTGGAGGAATGGTTGATTCCAGTGCTGGGGCAGGGAAAGTACAAGGTAAGCTTCATTTTCTTATGCCCAAAAGGAAGGAAGTGGCTGGGTATGGTGGCTCACACCTGTAATCCCAGCACTTTGGAAGGCCAAGGCAGGCAGATCACTTGAGGTCAGGAGTTCAAGGTCAGCCTGGCCAACATGGCAAAATCCCGTCTCTACTAAAAATACAAAATTTAGCCAGGTGTAGTGGCCCATGCCTGTAATCCCAGCTACTTGGGAGGCTGAGGCACAAGAATCACTTGAACCTGGGAGGCGGAGTTTGTGGTGAGCCAACATCACCACACTGCACTCCAGCCTGGGCAACAAAGCAAGACTCCACCTCAAAAAACAAAAAAGGAAGTATGAAGAACAAGTGAAAAGAAAACAGAAACTATCTTGAAGGGCTTTCAATAGCCAAAGCTAAGACAATCTCGGAATAAATAAATAGCAAGTTTAACAAGGAATGGGCTATTTTTACAGTCTCAAAATACTTTTCCACAAAAATACATGTTAATTACCAATGGGACAAAAGTAACTTTACAGTGAAGAAGCTTGGATGATATTACCTCAATCAAGTTATCATAGTGCACACTATGTGATATCAAGTTATCACGTCATCAGTAATGAGACAAACAGAAATTGTATGCCATTTGATCGGACACAATGAGAAAAACGCAACATCATTACTGTCAAATAGCGTACAACCTGAATCTAAACATAAGGAAATATATGGCATCCTACAGAAAGAAAAGTACATCTGGAAAAAAAAAAAAGAAAGTATCATGCAAACCCAAATGGAGAGACATTTTGGAAGAGAACTAATCTATAAGCTTTAAGGAGTACAAACAAGGTCATGAAAGTCAAGACTGGGGGACTGTTTCAAGTCGAAGGAGTCTAAAAAGATGTTACAGTTAAATGCAACACAGAATTCTGAATTTTGTTACAAAGGAAATTACTGTGGAAACTGGCAAAACTTGAATGTGGTCTGAGGTTAGATTCTAATAATATAGGAAGATTAATTTCTTAATTTTTTTTTTTTTTTTTTTTTGAGACAGGGTCTTGCTCTGATGCCCGGACTGTAATGCAGTGGCACAGTCTTAGCTCACTGCAGCCTTGAACCTCCTGGGCTCAAGTGATCCCCCCATCTCAGCCTCCTGAGTAGCTGAGACCACAGGTGCATGCTACTACACCTAGTTTTGTTTCTTTTTTGCAGAGACAAGTTCTCACTATGTTGCCCAGGCTGGTCTCAAACTCCTAGGCTCAAGTGATCCTACTGCCTCTGTCTCCCAAAGTTCTCGAACTGTGAGCTACTGCACCATGCCAGTTTCCTAATTTTGATGGTTATACTGTAGTTGTGCAACACAAAATCCTTGTACTTGTTTGAGGTGATGAGACTGTACCTGCAACTTACTCTCAACTGGTTTAGGAGAAAAAAGGTCTTTGTAGAGTACATGGAGCTTAAGTGGGATTCTACAATTTACTCTCAAAAGACTCAAGGGGGAAAAGTTCTTTGTACTGTACTAGGAACTTTTCTGAAACTTTGAGAATTTTTTTTTACAGTTACCTATAAAATTCACTTACAGAAGATAAGCAAAGCAGTGTTCCTTTTAAATGAAGAACAGTATGACAGTATGTATTTTCACCTCTTCTTTTTATAAGACCCTGCTTTATTATTTAGGAGATTGTCAATGACCTTTGGTCTCTATCTGCATCGCCCAATATGATAACCACTATTCAGTACCTCAACTGCACTACCCACTTTGCAAGTGCTCAACAACCACGTCACTATCAGTTACTACACCGGGCAATACAGATTCAAAACATTTCCATCATTACAGAACTGTCTACTGGACAGCACTGATCTAGAGGTTGACAGGCCTCTAGATCAGTGAAATAACCGAAGACTGAAAGTCAGATGGACCCAGGTATAGATACTTAGCAACTTCTCTGACACTTAAGTCATTTAACTTCTCCAGAACCCCAGACTCATTTCTGTAAAATGGACTAACACGTTCAACATTGCAAGGCTACTAAAAAGATCAAATGAAAATTTATGTAAAATGTCTACAACAGAGTGGCTGACACATAGTAAATATCTGATAAACATTAGCTGTCTTCTGTAATATGGGTGATAATTAAACTTTGATCTCAATACTTTTAGATCTAGTTAAGCAATTATAGAAGCATCACCTTACTGTCCTGCTTGTTCAGAAGGCCAATGAACTTCACATTGTTACAGTCAACGAATTTTTTTTTTAGTTCTTACCTTATTAAACTCTTATCAACACTTGACCCAACTCTCTCTTCTTGACTTCTCTCTCCTTGTAACACTCTCTTCCTTTGGTTTCTGTAACACCCCACTCACCCTCTACTTCTCTGATCTTCACAGTATTCTCTGGGAGCTCACATTCTTCCAGCCAAGTTTTCTAAATGTTAGAGGTCATTGTGGTTCCATCCTAAGCTTTTTTCCCCCCAGGTTATATTCCCTCACCTAGGCAATTTCATCCATACCTATAGTTCCAATTATCTGTATGGGTGACTCCAGTTTTCCATTTCCAGCCCATATTCCTCCTCTGGATTTTAGAACCATGTATCTAATTACTTACAGGAACTTCTACCTGAAAGCTCCAAAGGTACTTTAAGCCTGATATATTAAAACCAAAAGAGCTCTTGTCCTTATCTGGCACAACCTAGGAATGTAATCCAGAAGTCATCTTTCAAATTTCTTTCTCCCTCACTTTCAATCTATTAACTGAGGCCTGCTGCTCTCAAATCCCATCCACTGAGCCCATCTCCACAATTATCATCCTAATTCAAGTTATCCTCATCTCTCCCAGACTACTAGAAAAGCCTGCTAACTAATTCTCCCAGATCTCCTCTTGCTGCCTCTCTCCTCCCTTTCAATACATATCACCACAATCCTAGTTCTGCCTTCTGGAACTATAAGAAATTAATATGGCTTCTAAATGACAACATTTTTAACAATAAGATAGTTATACTGCTTGATATGGTTTGGCTGTGTCCCCACCCAAATCTCATCTTGAATTGTATTCCCATAATTTCCACGTGTTGTGGGAGCAACCTGTTGGGAGATAATTTGAATTACGGAGCAGTTTCCCCCATACTGTTCTCATGGTAGTCTCACAAGATCTGACGGTTTCAACAGGAGTTTCCGCTTTTGCATTTTCCTCATTTTCTCTTGCCACCACTATGTAAGAAGTGCCTTTCTCCTCCCACCATGATTTTGAGGCCTCCCTAGCTATGTGGAACTGTAAGTCCAATTAAACCTATTTTTCTTCCCAGTCTCAGGTATATTAGCAGCGTGAAAACAAACTATTACACTGCTCTACTCTTAGCTGAGGCATTCTTAGCTCCTTCTATATTAAGACAAATGATAGTTTCAAGGTCACATACTGTCACACTCCTCTAAAAACACACACCCCTTAGGCTGGGTGTGGGGGTTCATTCCTGCAATCCCAGCACTTTGCGAGGCCAAGGTGGGAGGATTACTTAAGCCCAGGAATTTGAGACCAGCCTGGGCACCATAGTGAGAGCTGTGATCACACCACTGCACTCCAGTCTGGGAGACAGAGTGAGATGCTATCTGAAAGCAAAAACAAAACAAACAATAACAACAAAAAACAAGGACCCCTGAAATGAACATGGCTCACGTGCATGGATATAAGTAACTGGGCAGTTTATGCCACAGAGACTTGCTTAGTCTAAACTTTCAAACCACAATCACTATTTGTAATGTTTATAGCTGAAAGCATGTTAATTCATTAACTTACATGTAAGGCATTGTTCAGGTGTTTAGGGACAAAACAGTGACCAATACTGACAAATGCTGACCTCACAGAAGCTAAATTAGAGTGAAGAAAATAAACAATAAATCTCAGTTAGTAAATTACACAGCATGTTGCAAAATGATAAATGCTATGGAGAAAAATCTGGTATAAAAACAGATACGAAATACCGGGGGGAAGGCTGTTGTTTTATGCATAGTAGTTAGAAAAGACCACAACAGCATAGGGGAAAGGAGATTGGAGAAACAGTGAGGAGATGAAGTCAGAGAGGAAGAAGACACTCAAATCATAGAGCCTTGTAGACCATAGGAGTATGGAATTTACTATGACTGAGAAGGGAAGTCATCTGAGAACAGAAGTTACATGACCTGACATTTTATCAGGATCACTCTGGCTATGGAGTGTTAAAGACTGTAGATCAGCAAAGATCACAGTGACTTTTTAGGAAGATATTTCTGAAAGCAAAATAGTGGTTGTGTTTTTATGCTTTGTATTGAATTTTTATGTGTCTATGTACTAGGAATTCATATATTAAGTTCATAGATACAACTAAAAATATATATATAATGCAAAGATGAGTTTTGGGAATAGCAAGAAAATGATACTGGATATTTTAACTCTGGGCTCTACTCAGTATTACTGCTGAGTAATAGTATTACTAACAGTATTACTGCTCAGAAGCAAGACAAGGTGCAAGGCTATTAATTTATTTTGGGAGACAGACTATAATTAAAAATCTGGATTTTAAGTTTATTTCACTGGGCAAGGTAAACCTTGTCAAGGTACAATTTACATCATTAAAAGACAAGAGCAGGTGATAGCAGGGTTTGCTAAAGGGAAGTTACAATGAAAATTAATCTACAGTTGACTTCCCTTTTATTACTTTTATGCCTGCTACTTTCTTTAATATGCTACGACTATCGCCAATATACTTTAAAAGTTCAGTATTAAGTTGATGGGTAGTATAACACTGCACTTTCTGATTACTAAAAGATGTTACTGATGATGAATCAACAGTATCATGTAACTGCACTGATTCATCCTATCTCTGTGAATAAAAGCACAGCTTTTCAAGAAAACTGTCTAAGCCCTAGCTGGTGCCAAACGACGATAGGGAGCTAAGTAACTCCTGAAAAGTTTTGATCTTAACACACTGGCCCCATTACCACACGAAGGTATTAACAGAAAAAGTAAAAAAACTCTCCGTAATATATCCTCCATGACATGTTTTCAGGCAACATATTTAGAAACTTTAAATTTTCTTCTACAGTTTTCTTCCCCTTTATACTGAAGAATGTCTTTAAAGCATGAGTATACTTACAGTAAGCAAACATTCAAATTTTACCCCAATGAAATCTTAAAATGTACTCAAACTCTCAGGCAAAAAGTTCACTATCTGAATGTGAAAAACTGAATGACTGTTAAAATATTTGCAAGCACCAAAAAATACTTTGCAAGCACCAAAAAATACAGCTAAAATACAGCTACCCTAAGAACTACTATTTTTAAAAAACTCACATTGCATAAAAAATGTAAATTCAGATTATCCGATAGGATAATATAGAACACAAGAAATCCAAAGACAGTTTCAAGATTTCATTTCTCTTGCCCACCGAGTTAAAACAACAAAAACAAAAGGCCCATGAACTTTTTTCTTGCATCTTTTGACCAAAATAGTGAGATGATCAAGCCAACTGCCAAACAAACAGGAAAGAGAAAGCAATTGTTTAGAAACAGACTTGATTACATGTCAAAATTTTAATACAATTACTAATAAAATACAAAAACCGTTATTTTAAAATGTACTGCCCTGATATTCTGCTGCTGAGGCAGGTAGTGATATGTAGAAATTAATTTTTCTTTTTAAAACGAAAAAATAATGCATTTATTAATATGCTTTTCCCAAATTTCGGGGGAAATTCCCAAAGCGGAGAAAATGTAACATCAGCATCTACTACACAAAGCATTAAAAACATTTTTCAGCAGTTTTGCTTACGTATCTTAGGTGAGTGGGAGCATGTTAGCCAAAATGTAACCCAAAATGAATGAACAACAGTCAGCTGGTAGACACTGTATGTAATACAGTACGGAAATATATTGAAGGTATTTCAAAATTCAATATTTGAATCTGTGAATGTCTAAATCTAGTACTCTAAATCGAGCGTCTACTTTTGAAACAATACTCCAAAATACGTGTTGGTGGCAAGACCGCCAGCCATCTGTAAGAAATCTTTCTAATGGTTCAAAATTCCTAAGTCTGAGGAGGGGCGACCGATTAGGCTAAATTTATATCTCCCGGCCCCGTAGTTGTCAGCCCAGGTAGCGAATTTAAAACATTGGGGGTGGGTGAGTAGTTTGAAGTTCAGATCACGGAGTGAAAAAGGCTGATGCTTAGAAGCGCCGGCTCTTCCCCATTCGCGCACACGAGAGGTCACGGCGTAGTAAAGTTTGGTTTCACTAGCGGGCTTGGACGCTCGCGACCAAAGTCTCCCAAGAAAAGCCCACCCCGCGGTCGGGAGCGCCCGGAAGCTCAGCAGGACACGTTTCCACCGCAGGGAGGAGGGCGTCTGCGGCGGTTCTGGCGTGGAGCCCCTTGTCCCCCTGTAGGACCCTGCACCCGGGCGGGGACGGGCTTCGCCGGCTAAGGCGGCGGGAGGCGCGTAGGCCACAAGGAGGAAATGGGACGGAGTGCGACAGAGAGGCGGCGGCGGCCCAGGGTCGGGCCGGGCCTCCCTCGCGGGGCAGCGAGAGGGAAAGCGGCCCTCCCGGCCGCAGCCTCCCCCACCTCGAGAGGCAGCTCCAACTTTCCTCCCAGCGCACGACGTCGCACGGGCCGCGCGAGATTCCGAAACTTTGTCAGCCCTCCCGTCGCCCTAGGCCCGCTCCAGTGCTCTGCGCCGGCCGCTAACCCTCGTCTAGCCCAGACAGCTGCCCAAGCCCATCCACCCCGCGGGTCGACCAGTGTTTACCTCAGGCCGAGGTCGAGGCGCTCGGTCCGGCCGCGGCCACACAGCAGGTTCCCAGGTCCCAGTCACTCCGCCAACAAGTTCCCCAACATGGACTCCTTCGTCCGCTTTGTGGTGTTATAGGGTCTCTGGGACACTGACTCCGCTGGCTCGGTCCGGAGGCTGCGGCGAAGCAGGGAGCGACCCGGGTTGCGCTGCTCCGCGCGACTTGCGCCACCGCTACTCCCCCTTCCCCCGCCTTGTCTAGCCTCCTCCCTCCCCTCCCCTCCCCTCCCCGCGCGTCTCCCTCCTCCTCCCTTCCCTCGCTCGCTTGGCTCACTGTCGGCGCGCTAAGGTGACGACGGCGGCTGCCGGACTCGCCGCGCTCGGCCTACTCTCTCGCTCTGGCCCTGAGTGCATGTTCGCAGTGCCCAGCCGGGCCGCAGGGGGGCGCTGGCAAACTGCTGTTTGCGACCGAGAAGCGTGGTGGGTGGAGTCACGTCGCGCGGCCTGTGAGCGGGAGGAAGGGCAGCTGCGATGTAGGGGCCTTCTGGGAAACGTCCTTCCTGCCCCGCCTTTCGCCAACGCTGCGGATGGTGCGCCTGCGCAGCGCGTGGACTTTGGCCTCAGCGATCCTTTGGCAGTTTTACAGGCTGCGTCGCGGAGAACAATGAAAGAGGCTTTAAGGTGACTGGACAGGAAGGATTTTGCTCAGGGTGTGTTCCTCTATCTTTATCGTAATCTGATATTGAAAAGAGTGTTCGTATGTTTGCGGTGGATTGAGTGTTCACCTGGCGGCGCTGCCCACCTGAAATGCAGCCAGTGGGGTGAAGAGTAGGTAACTTAGAAGCCCACTTTTCCTCCTTTCTGGTGGGCATTTTTTTAGATGCCGGAGGGAGAGCTTTCCCCCCTGACTCCCCGAGCCTAGGGGCTTTCCCCTGTCTTAACCCCACATCACAAAATTAAATTTGGACCAGGTGCGCGGTCTTTTACGCCGGTAATCCCAGCACTTTGGGAGGCCGAGGCTGACGGATCCCTTGAGCCCAGGAGTTCGAGACCAGCTTCAGCAACGTATTAAGCCCTCGTTCGGGAGGTTGAGGTGGGAGAATCGCTTGAACCCGGGAGGCTGAGGTTGCAGTGAGCCGAGATCGTTCCACTGCACTCCAGCCTGGGCGACAGAGCGAGACCCTGTCTCAAGCAACAACAACAAAAACTTTATCATGATTTACTTTAAAGACCTCCACGTTGTGGTTAGTGACGTGTGTGCCAGCCTCCACTTTTTTCCTCGGCGGGTTGTTAAATGTTTTGTTTTACCTCGGAAGTATTTTGACTTTTTCAAAGCCAGTGACTCTTTAACCTCCTAGTTTCTCTTGTCGATTGCAGCAAGCTTCCAGTTGCTCTGTCCGCCCTCAGTGTCCCCCATCTACCAGCTGACCTTCCAGTCCTCCCACCCACGCCCTTGTCTTGCTTGCGGCTTCCGCAGGACTAAGCTCTGCTCCCTGCGCGCGGATCACCCAGGTCCCAGTCGCTTTCAGCCGCGCGTTCACACCTTTTCCTGTCTCCTGCCCCCGTTCTGTCCGCGCGCGCTGCGCTCTCCCAACCACGCTGACGCCTGCCCGGGATGAGTTTCCTCCCCACTTTGTCGCGGCCCTGCCTACCGGCCGCTTCGCTGCCGCCTTCCCGCATTCTCGCGGACTACGTTGCCGCGTCCCCTGCTCCCGCCCTGAGGACGTCGCTTTTCTGGCACTCTCATCCTGTGCATTCTGTTGAGTCTGCTCACTGCTTCACACTGTGAGAATTGGGACAGTGTCTTATCACTTTCATAACAGCGTCTGGCACTTGCTGAAGGAACACATGAATGGCAGCCTTGTCGCTGTCAAAGTCTTTGGAGTTTTTCAGTGTACTGTTTTTGATATGGGGTTAGGGAATTTAGATGGCTTTACTGTATTTGGGATATTTGAGGGAAAAATGAGCTAGAGACATTAAAATGCTTTCTTCTCATGGAAGAACAAAATTCTTATGAAGGACCTTTCCCTGTCAAAATCAGAGCAAATAGTACAGGATATATACTATTTGGATATAAAGAATGATTATAAAGGATGATTGTTAAGAGAAATAGTGAAAATTAGTGTAGAAAGATATAACCCGATCAACACTTACGAGCCATCCAACAGAATAAGGGTGTAGCTTTGCTATGTATACAATCTCTAGGACTCACTCTAGAGAGTCCTGCCTCTAGGAGTGTGAGTCCTGCCTCTTGGAGTGTAACTCCTGATATGGACTCCTGGTGCAACATGCTTCTGCGTATGTTTTATATTTTTTAAAAATCTCAGTTTTGTTTTAGGAAAGTGTTTTTTCTCAAAATTTAATTAAAGCCCAAATGATAAAATCTGCCAAATAGAAAACTATTTTAAATTGATGATAACAGTATGGTTTCATCAAAACTAAAAAATACCAAATCTTTTGATGTATTTATTTCCTAGCAGAGACTAAGTTTTAACGTTCTTACCAGTGGCCTCCTAGATATCATGTGAGCATGTCTTAAGGAAAAATGCTCTTAATGCCACTGTGGTTTCTACCTTCATGTGCAAATAGAAGAGAGTGGTGGTTTGCAATAGGCCATTCTTCCCAGAGAAAAGATCATGTGTATTTCTCCGTATGCAGCAGTAGCATCATTAGGTTTGGACGTAAAGATTTATTATTCTCTCTGCTGTTTTCATATTTTTAAAATGTACAATTTAATGAAGAGGTACAGAGTTCTAAATATAAAAGATGAGCTATAAAATGGAAGAGTAAAGTTGATATACCAACCATTGTTGTCAACATTTTAGATTTGATTTTAACCATAAAAAGCACAAATGATACACATCATAAAACAGCCTTCAACTGAATGTCCACTTGGTGT
The DNA here is from genome assembly GCF_008728515.1 of Papio anubis. Classification (NCBI taxonomy): domain Eukaryota; kingdom Metazoa; phylum Chordata; class Mammalia; order Primates; family Cercopithecidae; genus Papio; species Papio anubis. The sequence goes on from NC_044984.1 coordinate 40,863,008, forward strand.
GTTGCACTTTACCAGGCACTTAAAATATCAATCCTATCACATAGCAACAGAAACCTACAATGGCACCTTTAAAAATGGGTAATCAACGTATTAATTTTGATGGAGCTTTTTCAGAAATAACTGCTGTTTTAATTTAACTGTTATGAATAGAATACAGTATAAAAATCAAATTAAGGGAGGAAATCATGGTATAAATATACTGGATTGAAAAACATGGTTCTGGCCAGGCGTGGTGGCTCACACCTGTAATTCCAGCACTTTGGGAGGCTGAGGTGGGTGGATCACTTGAGGTCAGGAGTTCAAGACCAGACTGGCCAACATGGTGAAACCCCATCTCTACTGAAAATACAAAAATTAGCCAGGCGTGGTGGCATATGCCTGTAATCCCAGCTACCAGCTACTCAGGAGGCTGAGGCAGGAGAATCACTTGAACTTGGGAGGTGGAGGTTGCAGTGAGTCGAGACGGCGCCACTGCACTCCAGCCTGGGCGACAGAGTGAGACTCCATCTCAAAAAAACAAAAAAGAAAAAGTATGGTTCTAATACTGTCACTTAACACCTTTTCAGTTTTGAACAAATCACCTAACTTTTTAGTCCTTAGTTTCTATAAGAGAGGATATTTTTATTTTAATGATCTCTGGCATTTTTATGGCAATAAAAATGTGTGAATTCAAAGGATATACTGCCTGGGCAACATATTGAGACCTAGTTTCTACTAAAAATAAAAAAACACCAGCTGTAGTGGTGCGCACTGGAAGGATTGCTTGAGCCTGGGAGGTCAGGGATGCAGTGAGCTGTAATCACACCACTGCACTCCAGCCTGGATGACAGAGTAAGACTCTGTCTCAAAAAAAGAAAGGAGTGATATAAATTTTAAAATTCATATAAGGAAAACATGACCAAATATACAATATCCATGTGAGGAAAAAATAGTTTGCAGGAATTTTTTAAAAACCTAATGGTGACCCGGCATGGTGGCACACACCTGTGGTCCAGCTACTTGGGAGGCTGAGGTGGGAGAATCGTTTGAGCCCAGGAGGTTGAGGCTGCAGTGAACCATGATCATGCCACCTCACTCCAGGCTGGGCAACAGAGTAAGACCCTGTCTCCAATAATAAGAAGAAGAATAGTTATTTCATGTCACAACTATGAAGTGTTTTAATCAGGATGATACTATCCAATTATTTTCTATGTGGAATTAAATTTATTTCAGCAACAATTAATTGGACATCTATTTGGGAGGTGCTTTGAGAATATTAATAAATGAATACAGTGTCTCAGACAGTATAGTGGTTTCAAATATGTACAAAAACAAAATTGCATTCCTGGAAAGAAAATAGCAAAAAACAAACTAAGAAAGAATATAAATATAAAAAGAATATAAAATAATAAAAACAAAGCCTGGGGAGGGAGATGGAATAAAAGAAGGAGAACATAGAAAGGAAACTGTGATGGTTAATTTTAGATGTCAACTTGACTGGATTAGGAATACCTAGAGAATTGGTAAAGCATTATTTTTGGGTATGTCAGTGAGGGTGTTTACAGAGGAGATTGGCATGTGAGTCTGAGTGGACTAAAAGGAAAGGATCCACCCTCAATGTGGGCAGGCACTATCCAATCAGCTGGGAGCCTGGGTAGAACAAAAACGGTCTCTCTTCTGGAACTGGGATACACTCTTCTCCTGGCCTTGGACATCAAAACGCCAGGCTCTCTGGCCTTTGGGCTCCAGTGCTTAACACCAGCACCCCCACCATCAGGTCTTCAGACTTGGACTGAGCCACACTCCCAGCATACCAGCATCTCCAGCTTGCAAATAGCCTGTTGTGGGACTTGTTAGCCTCCATAATCACAGGAGCCAATTCCCGTAATAAATCCCCTCTCATGTATCTATATATCCTATTAGTTCTGTTTGCCTCAGATCTAAAAATAGTTTAAATTCTAAGAGTACTTCTTCTTTTCAGTTTATATTTACTCTTTTTTAAAGATAATAGGCATTCATTTTAACAATTCAAACAACACAGAAGTATGTAAAATATACTCAGAAGTGTGTAAAGAAAAAGATTGTTTTCTTCTCCATATCCCAGTCCTAGACAAAACCAATCTTAACAGATTGAAGTTTCTCTCAATACTTTTTCTAACGTTTTAAAACACATGGAAGTTTTCATTTGTGTATTTACAAATAATCACACCATATATATTTTTCTTCAACTCTTTCTAACTCAACAGTTAATTATAAATAGCTCATTCTTTTAACTAGCTGCATAATATTATGTAGAATTAATGTACCATAATTTTTTTTTTTTTTTTTTTTTTTGAGACGGAGAACTCTCTTTGGAGAACCCTAATACAGGAACCAAAGACAATTTCATTAAAGGGCTGGTAACCCAAACCAAATACAGACAGGTATATCTAAATTTGAAGACTCTAGTACACTCTCAGGTTGGTCTTCTATCCCCGACAGCACCTCTTCTACATGTTTATCACTCCCCTCAAGTCTCAGCCTCACAGCCACTGCTGCTGAGCCCCTTAACCCTGAACCCAGCAAATGATCTCACCAGTCATTGTAAGAGAAACTCCTCAACTTCTTTCCCTCTACCAACAGTCTATCTACAGCTGTGTACATCCATGCCTAGTTGTCTTCCTCTATCACAGAGGAAGAACTATCTATTCTCTTGTTTAACCCATTTATGCCTGAGGTTGCAATTTTTTTTTTGAGACCGAGTCTCACTCTGTCGCTCAGGCTGGAGTGCAGTGGCGCGATCAGGGCTCACTGCAACCTCCGCCTCCCAGGTTCACGCCATTCTCCTGCCTCAGCCTCCCGAGTAGCTGGGACTACAGGCTCCCGCCACGATGCCCTACTAATTTTTTGTATTTTTAGTAGCCTCGGAGCTTCACCATGTTAGCCAGGATGGTCTTGATCTCCTGACCTCGTGATCCGCCTGCCTTGGCCTCCCAAAGTACTGGGATTACAGACGTGAGCCACCACGCCTGGCTGCAATTTTTTGAATTTTTGCAATCAGACCTAGGCGATGACCTTGAGCAGTAGGATATAGCTCCCACATGCTTAGCGTTCCAATAATGGAACACTAGGCATGGCTTAGCTTTCTACTTGTGCCATAGATCTGTTTTTTTCAGACTTGCTTTATAGGCCATTCACATTTCTAACAATTTGAAAGCAGATACAGGGCTGGTATCTTTTTAATCTTGACAAGTAACAGTATATATTTGTGAAGTCCTTCCATCTTTTGTCACCATGATTTCTTTAAAAGAAATACATTTTCCGGATCACGAGATCAGGAGATGGAGACCATCCTGGCTAACACGGTGAAACCCCGTCTCTACTAAAAAATACAAAAAATTAGCCGGGCGAGGTGGCGGGCGCCTGTAGTCCCAGCTACTCGGGAGGCTGAGGCAGGAGAATGGCATAAACCCGGGAGGCGGAGCTTGCAGTGAGCTGAGATCCGGCCACTGCACTCCAGCCTGGGCAACAGAGCGAGATTCCGTCTCAAAAAAAAAAAAAAAAAAAGAAAAAAAGAAATGCATTTTCAAGCCAAAAAAACTAAATGTTATGTAATACTATTCTGTTTGTTTACATTTCCCTGTGGAACAGTGAAACCATCACAGCCCTTGTACATTGGGACTCTGATCTGAAACAGCTCCCTTCTGTCCCCTCAGGATGTGGCTCCGTGAGTGAGTTGGTCTTCGATAGGTTTAATGTCTCCTTTACTGAAGACTATCTTATGTCTCTTTCCTCCAGGTTTAAACACAATTTAAATTCTAAGACTGCTTCTTCATTTCAGTTTCTATTTACTCTTTTTAAAAGGTAATACGCATTAATTTTAACAATTCTAACCACACAGAACTATATAGAATATATTCAGAAGTATATAAAGAAAAAGATCATTTTCTTCTCCCTATCCCAGTCCTAGACAATACCAATGTTAAAAGATTGGCGTTTCTCTCAATACTTTTTCTAATGTGTTTTAGAAACACATAGGTTTTTATTTTTATTTTTACAAATAATCACACTATGTATGTTTTTCTGCACATTTTCTAACTCAATAGTTAATTATAAATATTCAGCTCATTCTTTTAACTAGCTGCATAATATTTTATAGTATTAATGTACCATTTTTTTGGGGGGAGGGATCTTTCTGTATCATCACCCAGGAGTGATCATAGCTGACTGCAGCAGCCTTGAATTCCTGGACTCAACTTTGCCAGTAGCTGGGACTACAGGCATGAGCCACCATGCCTGGCTAATTTTTTTTTTTTTTTAACTTTTGGTAGAAACAGGGTCTTGCAGTGTTGCCCAGGCTGGTGTCCAGCTCCTGGCCTCAAGTGATCCTCCTGCCTTAGCTTCCCAAAGCACTGGGATTACAGATGTGAGCCACCATACTTGGCCTGTTGTACCATAATTTTTGAAACTATTTCTGTATTGATAGATAACACAGATTTATAGATTTTGTGTCATTACAAGTGATGCTGGAATAAATATCCTTATATGTATATCTTTTTAAAATTACGCATTTTTGTATAGAATTGATCCTAAAAGTGAGATTGTCAAAACCATAGATATGTGCCTTTAAAAATATATTTTAATAGATACTGCCTGTAGAGGGTTGTGGGTTTTATGTTTTGTTGTTTTGTTGGGTTTTTTCCATAACAGTTTTCAGATGAATTAGTCTTCTTCCTCTCAATCTGTAGGTTACAAATGGAATTGGGTCCTCCGTTGGCTTCTGCATTGGACTTTGACTCAGGACTGGCTAATAAGAATGTAGTACCCCACTAGTTTTAATGTTCTGTAGTTCAGGGATAGGCACATGAATCAATTCAAGCCAAGTAGAATTAGATCAGAGACATTTGTTCTGTGCTGGACTTGTCGATGGGAATATGTAACCTCCCTTCACAAAAAGAGACCCTTACTGAGAATGACTTCTCCTCAGAGGACAAAAGTAAGACATGAAAAGAGACTAGGTTCTAATGATACCATTTAGGTAACCTAAATAGGGCTGTGTGTAGACTTTCAATTATGTGACTTAATAAGTAACTTTTTTGAGTTGGGTTTGCTGTTACTTGTGACCAATGCTGTTATGACTGACACACTGCCAGATTACCTCTACTGCTAGAATTATTTTAGTTCATATTCCAATCTAAATGTAGAGCAAACCCATTTCCCACACCCTTGCCAGGACTAACGCATGAATCTTAAATTTTTGTCAGTCTGATAGGCATTAAATGCTATTTCACTGTTGTTTCAATTCGCTTTTTGCTGACTGCTAGTGGAGTTGAATTCTTTTCATATTTTTGGACTGTTCATAGTCATCGTATTTTGTGTTGAGTTTTCATCCTTTTCTGATCTATCTATATGATCCCTTGTGTATTACAACTCTTAACTCCTGGTGTTCCATATGTGCAGGTACTATTTTTTTTTCATAATCATCTTTGGACTTTGCTCATGGTAGCTTTTGTCATAAGGTTTTAATTTTTATATTGTGAAGTCTGACCTGGAAAAAGTCACTGTGACCTCATAAGTGCCAAATACACTGAACTCTTTTTTTGTTTTGTTTTGGTTTTGGTTTTTTTGAGAAGGAGTCTTGCTCTGTCACCCAGGCTGGAGTGCAGTGGCGCAATCTCGGCTCACTGCAACCTCCTCTGCCTCCCCGGTTCAAGTAATTCTCCCTGCCTCAGCCTCCCGAGTAGCTGGGACTACAGGCATCACCACCACGCCCAGCTAATTTTTGTATATTTAGTAGAGTCGGGGTTTTGCTATTAGTTAGCCAGGCTGGTCTCAAACTCCTGACCTCAGGTGATCCGCCTGCCTTGACCTCCCAAAATGCTGGAATTATAGGTGTGAGCCAGCACCCCTGGCCTACAATGAACTCTTTATAGTCCTCAACAAGCAGTTATCTCATATTGAGTACCTACTGTGTACTGGGCTCTACACGAGGGATGTTGTCCCTGCCCTTAAAGAAATTACAATTTAGTGCAGCAGTCAAGCAGATGAACATAATATGTAATTGATGCTGATGTTGGGTTTGTGTTACGGGCTGAAATGTGTCCCCTGAAATTCATGTGTTGAAGTCCTAACTCCCAGTAACTGAGAACATAACCATATTGTATATAAGGTCTTTAAAGAGGTGACTGTTTTAAAATGAGCTCTTTAGGGTAGGCCTCAATCCAATATGACTGATGTCCTTATAGGGAGAGGGGATACAGACACAGACATGTATGCACACAGAAGGAAGACCATAAAAACAGAGACAAGACAGCCATCTACAAGTTAAGTAGAGAGGGTTCTGAAGAAGCACTCCTGCCAACACCTTGATCTTGGCCTTCAAGCTTCCAGAACTGTGAGAGAATAAATTTCTGTTTGTTGAAACCTCTTAGTCTGTGATTTTTTTTTTTTTTTCCTTATGGCAGCCCTAACAAACCAATAGACTTTGCCTCCACAACATCACTTCCATTCTAACCCCTTGTGTAGTAGTCATGTGATTGTTGGGGGCAAAGATTAAAACACAACACCAATTCCAGGAAGCAGCCCTGACTATTTCAGACCATTCAAGGTAATCCTATACTTCTTGCTACAGTGGATAGTTTAGGAAACCCAAACATTCCTTTGGCCAATTTGTGTCACTAACACTTGAAGAGCTGGTGACTGAGAAAGACTTCCTTGTTCTTCAGATAAAGCTACTAAAAGCGTGCTCTCTTCCTGTTTGGATGATGAGAGGTGAGAATTTAAACCTGGAATTACTGTAGCTACTCTGTTATCATGAACTAGCCTAGCTTTGGCATAATGCTGCCTCTGTGGAAGGCCCAGAAAGGAGGTGGAGCAAAACTAGGTTCTTGTTGAAATTAGTAAGCCCCTGATCAAATAAATCCTGATACCTGTCTAGTTATGTAAGCCAATAAGTCTCCTTCATTATTTAAGCAATTTTGATTTTTTAAAAATTTACAATATTAAGGGTCTTCACAGTTAAGGGATATGTGGGGAAAGGAAACTGTCACAGGTCAAATTCCATGGGAAATATTTTGAGATAAAGATTAGAGTGCAGATATTTCATTGGTGGGTGCTCTTAGGATCCACCTGTAGAGCAAGTAAAGAAAGCAGGCTTAGGCAAAGGAAGAAGTTGACCTGCAGTGAAGTCCAACAGAGGCCTCAGCCATTCCTACAGGGAATTCTGAAGACTTTATGCCATCTCATTGACCAATCATTTTGGCTGTACCCAGAAAGGTGAGAAGGCCCTCTTCAGCAGAGGGTGAGTGATGGTGAAGGATTCAGTTGAGAGTTGTCAGCCTTGAACACTTTCAGCATCTGGTGGAATGACTGCTTCATTCCTGGATTGGGGGAAATCTGTAGCACACCACGCAGGATATCCGCTACTGTCTACCTCTATGAATATAAGATCTAGGAGCAGCTCTTCCAAAATTCTGTGGGGCTTCCAAGAAACTGGAGAAACTTACTAGAGGAAGGTTGGTGGGATTAATTACAGCCTCGAAAGCTGCTCTTGGGGCCATAATTGGTGCGGTAATTTCCTTCCTCCACTACCCATTCTAGATTCCCCTCACTCTCTGCTGGTCTAGGTAGCTGCTATGGACTGAATGTTTGGGTATCCCCAGAATTTGTATGTTGAAACTAGTCACCAATGTGATAGTATTAGGTGGGTGATTTGGAAGTGATTAGGTCATGAAGACAGAGCCCTCGTGAATACAATTAGTGCCTTTATAAAAGAGGTCCCAGACACCTGCCTTGCCTCTTCCACCATGTGAAGACACAGCAAGAAGGTACCAGGAAGTGGGCCCTCATTAAACACTAAATTTGCTTGTACCTTGATCTTGCATTTTACAGGTTACAGAAGTACAAGAAATAACTCTGTTGTTATAGGCCATGTAATTTGTGATACTTATTATACCAGCCCAAACACACTAAGACAGTAGCTTACCTAGTGGAATAACTCAAACCCTCTTCAGTGAGGGGCCCAAGTCCTTCATCACCAAATTCTTTTCAGGTTGTAGCTGCTACACTTTTCCATGGACCATGTCAATTGGGCAAGCAAAAACCAAGAGAGACACAAATGGGTCACTTGGGTATCAAACATATTCTTTCGTATCCCTTTTGTGGAACAGCTACCCTACTGAAATCAGGATCAATTACCCTTGCTAGAATGGTGACTCCTCTCCTTGTCTCCTTGTTTCTTGGAATGAGAAGTCTAAAATGACCAGGCAGCAGCTTACACTCCACTCCATGGGACTCTTGTTGTGTCTGCTAGTGGAACCATTTTCTCTCTGGTAGCCGAAATCTCTAAGTTAAGGAGAAAGAAGGTACAACTTCCCTAAGCAAATCTCTGGGAATCATAATATACAGAGATATTCCTATTTCTACTCTTTAGCTCCTGGATTCTTGTATTCTCACATTTGAGAATATCAGTTTAGAGTGTACACTGAGTCCTGGGGTATGGTGCCTCCTCACAGGGTATCCTTTGCAACCTAGCACCCCAGCTGAACCTCTAACAGGTCATCCCAGTGCTCAATCAGTACCAGTTTCTAGGTGGTGTAGTATATAGTAGGACCAGTGGAGCCCATGGTCCTGTGCTCACTGCTGTACCAAATCCTAGGTCAGTGGATCAAACACTTTTAGCCCTCAGTGGTACTACCTGAGACCCTTCAGGCAGGAGATCCAACTTGGAATATGTTTCAGTTCCAATAAAGATAAATTGATACTACTTCCAGGATGGAATGGGTCCTGCGTAGACAACTTGTCACCAAATAGCTCGTAGGTCTGCTGAAGGAATGGTGCTGCCTTGGGGGCCAAGCATTGGCCTCTGTTGCTGGTAAATTGGACATTTGACAGTGGTGGTAGCTAGATCAGCCTTGTTAATTGGGAGCCATGCTATTAGGCCCATGTATAACCTCCATCTCTGCACCTATGGCTACCTATTGGGCCAATACTAGTGTAACCAATGGCAGAGACTGGCTGATGTCATCTGGCCGGGACATCGTTCCTTATGGTTATCTAGTGCTTCTTTGATGGATTCTCTCTGTTGGGTATTAACACATGAAGCAAAGATCTTCACATTTCATGTCCATTTTATAGGGTCATCCACATGCCTCTTTCCCAGACCTCTTTATCCCCAATATTTGTCCTTCCAGCCCGTGACCAAACAGGAAGCCTTTTGCTAGTGCCCATAAATTAATGTATAACTTTACTTTGAGCCATAAACCAAAGCTCTGCCCACTTACAGGTATTCCCCTCACTGCTGTCTTTCAGGCCACTCCTTAGTGATTGCCTGTGGCACTTGGACATCAGAACTGTCACCTTTGGGTTCCCCCCAAAACTAGGGCAGCAACGGAAAAAGGGCAGGCGAGGCCAAGAGTGAGGAATAAATACTCTTTATTGGGTTCGGACCAGGAGTCCATGGGTCTTGAGTACCTCTGTGTATCTGTCGATACTCTTCTTCACATTCTTCTCAGCCTGTTTCTGCAGCCTCATAAACTGCTCCTTCCCCCTTTGCCCCTCCCCATTCTTTCTCCTAATGGATCTTGACTTTCTCCTTCCTCTTCTCCTCCAGAATGGCTGTCACTGCTTGGTACTTCCAGGCAAATTTATGAACCAGGCGCCCCAGGTAGGCAAACTTCTGTGTGGGCTTCAGGTGCACAACCCTGAGTAGAGCAGAAATCACCATCCACTTTTGCAAAGGGCAGGGCACAGGGAGTGTGGATCCCACCTTGAGGTGGTCCAAGGTGGCCAGGCCTCACTTGGTTTTATGGGGCAATATGCCACTCATGGTTCAGCCAAAAGATGCAGTTAGGTGCCCGAAAGTGGAAGAGACTCAGAAGTGGTAGGGTCTAAAGAGAGAGTTGGTGCTCATGGTCTTGTGGAAGGTTAGATACTGAAACTTGTTCCTGTAGAAGTTGACAAAAATGCTGGTGTCCTTGCAGTGCAGGACCTCCAGCTTCCTGCCCAGCGGTACCTGCTTGGCCATTATGACCACCAGGCAACTCAGGAAAGGCCTAGGCCATCCGATTACCAGAACCTGCCCCTTCAACATCTTCAACAGCCACTTGGAAAAGGCCAGAAACTATTTTACCAAAGGGGTTTAAGTCTGCACTGCAGATGGCATGACCTTGCTCCATAACCATAGAGATCTGTGTTGTGATCTTCAAATGGGACTTGATGCAAACTTTTTAATTTTTACAAAGGCAAGGAAATTCAAACATTGAAATGCGTAAGAAAATAAAAATCTTTCCAAATCCCATAACTGGAGACAATTTGTCGATTCATCAATATCCTAGTGAGCATTCTTTTAGACCTTTTACTATATATTTATACAAAGAAAACTACGTCTGTAATTGCTGCTTTTTTTAAATTTTGTTTTTTATTTATTATTTACTTTGTTTATAGAGACGGGGTCTTGCTCTGTCACCCAGGCAGGAGTGCCGTGGCATAATCAAACTCACTGCAGCCTCCAACTCATGGGATCAAATGACCCTTCCATCTCAGCCTCCCCAGTAGCTGGGACTATAGGCACACCACCACATCTGGTTAATTGTTTTTTGTTTGTTTGTTTGTTTGTTGTACAGACAGGGCATCGCTATGTTGCCCAAGCTGACCTTAAATTCCTGGTGTCAAGCAATCCTCCCTCCTCAGCCTCCCAAGGTGCTTTGGTTATAGGCATGAGCTACTGAATCCATCCAAATTGCTTTTTTTTTTTTAAACTAAACACTATGTCAATGAATTTAGACATACATCTTTTTTTTTTTTTTTACTATTTACACGATGAAATGCATATTTTGTTATAAATTCCTTTTCACATTACAGTTAGGTATATTTTGTTGTATGTACCTATGACTTTCATTTCAGGACTGTAAGGGAGTGTTACAAAGTATTTATTATCAAAAGGGCATGAAGTCAGCTGGGATTGAGAAGCACTGCTTATAGATGAACACAGAGTATCTTCAATTTTCAATACTAAAAATATTCCGATGAACACCTTTGTATACTCATGTTTTGCAGTGGGTTTGTTAGGCCAGATGGTCCACATGTGCAGAAATTCGGCACATTGTACCAATTCACCTATATACCAACAGGGCATGAGAGTGCCAGTTTCCTCATATGTTCACCAACAATAATGTTGCCATGGTTTGGATGTGATTATTTTGCCAAAACTCATATTGAAATTTGATACCTAATGTGGCAGCAGTGTTCAGAGGTGGGACCTACTTGGGGATGTTTAGGTTACAGGGACACCACTGTCATGAATGCCTTCTGGCTGCAATGAGTTCTTCCTTTCTCAGGAATGGATTATTTTACATCAGAGACAGCAGCTTGCTAAATAGTGCCTGGGTTCCTCAGTTTCTCTCTCTTGCTTCTTCTCCTTCTTCTCTTACCATGTGGCCTCTTTGCATACACCTGCCCCACCTTCCACTCTCTATCATGAGTGTAAGGAAGCAGTATGAGGCCCTCTCTAGATATAGCTGCCCAATCTTGAACTTTCCAGTCACCAGAATCATGAACCAACTAAATCTATTTTCTGTATAAATTACCCAGCTTCAGGTATTCCATTACAGCAACACTTAAGTGGGGACTGTGACAAATGTAGTCCTCTTCCATATGCAAGTCACTCTTCCCTTAAAAGCTAGTTAAGATTTTCTTAAAATTTCTATTCTGTGTCCTGGGGTAGAGTCCTTCATGTGATTCTGAAAGTTCCAGGATTTTACTTTATTTCTAGTAATTTCTGGTTTTAATTTCTGACTTTAATTGATTTCTCTTTTCCATTTTTTAAAAATAACAGCTATATTGAGATATACTTCATACACTACACAATTCACATATTTAATGTGTACACTTCAGTGGTTTTTAGTACATTCACAGAGACATGCAACTACTACTACAATCAATTTTAGAACATGTTTTTCTCTTTTCTTTTCTTTTCTTTTTGTTTTTTGAGACAGGGTCTCACTCATTTGCCCAGGCTGGAGTGCAGTGGCCAGTCTCAGCTCACTGCAACCTCCACCTCCCAGGCTCAAGTGATCCTCCCACCTCAACCGCCCAAGTAGCTGGGACTACAGGTTCACACCACCATGCCCAGCTAATTTTTGTATTTTTGGTAGAGATGGAGTTTCACCAACTCCTGGGCTCAAGCAAACCACTGACCTCAACCTCCCAAATTGTTGGGATTACAGGGGTGGGCCACTGGGCCCTGCACAATGTTTTTTTCATCACCCTCTAAAACCCCATATACCTCAGCAGTCACTCCCTATTTTCTCATAACCCCCCAGTCCTAGGCAACCACTAATCTACTTTTTGGGTGGATTTACCCTTTGTGGATATTATATAAAAATAGAATAGTCAAGTATGGGGGCTTTTGCCATGGCTTCTTTTACTTAGCATAATGTTTTCAGGATTCATTCATCTTATAGCATGTAGTAGTACTTCTTTTCTATTGTTGAATAATAGTCTGTTATATATACATATCACATTTTATTTATCCATTCATCCGTTAATGAACATTTGGGTTGTATCTACTTTTTGGCTGTTATGAATGATGCTGTTATAAACATTCATGTACAAGTTTTTCTATATATCTAGGTATATATATTGGATATATATCTAGGAGTGAAATGTCATATGGTAACTCTATGTCTAACCTTTTGAGGAACTGCCAAACTGCTTTTCCAAAGCAGCTGCACCATTTGACATTCCCGCCAGCAGTGCATGAGAGTTCCAATTTCTTCATGCCCTCAACAATGCTTGTAATAGTCTGTGTTGTTGGTTATTGCCATTCCATTGAGTGTGGATTGGTATCTCATTGTGGTTTTAATTAGCCTTTCCCTCATAGCTAATGATGCTGAACATCTTTTCATGTGCTTATTGGTCATTTGTGTGTCTTCTTTGAATGTCACTTAGATCATTTGTGCACTTTTAATTGAGCTATTTGGTTCTTTATTATTGAATTGTAATAATTCTTAACGTATTCTAGATACAAGTCTCTTATTAGATATGTATTTGCAAGTATTTTCTCCCATTCTATGGATTGTCTTCACTTTCTTGATGGTGTCCTTTGCAAAACACAAATGTTTTTAATTTTCATGATGCCCAATTTATCCTTTCTTTTCTTTCCTTGAGTGTGCTTTGGTGTCATATCTAAGAAACTATTGTCTCATCTAATGTCACAAAGAGTTATAGTTATGCCTATGTTTTCTTCCAAGAATTTAATAGTTTTAGCTCATACAGTTAGGCCTTTGATCCATTGGTTTTTGCTCATGTATATGCGTAAATTTTGTGTACATGCAACTTTATTCTTTTGTTTCTGGATATGCAGTTGTACCAGCATCATTTGCTGGAAAGATTATCCTTTCCCCATTGAATTGTCATGACAGCCTTGTCAAAAACCAATTGACCATGAATTTGAGAGTTTATTTCTAGACCCTTAATTCTCTTCCATTGCTCTTTATTTCCATCTTTAATGCCAGTACCTTACCATTTTGGCTAGTGTAGTTTTGTAGTAAATTTTGGAATTGGGAAGTGTGAGTCTTTCAACTTTGCTCCTTTTTTTTCAAGGTTGTTTTGCTTATTCTAAAGCAAATTCAAACTTATTCTAAAGGAAATTCAAGAGAATTTCCATATAAATTTCAGGGTCAGCTTGTCAATTTCTATAAAAAATTTAACTGGGATTTTGACAACGATAGGTTGAATCTGTAGATCAACTGAGAAATACTGCCATTTTAACAGTATTAAGTCTTTCAGTCTAGCACCTGGAGTGCCTTTTCATTTATTTAATTCTTCTTTAATTTATTTTAACAATGTTTTGTAGTTTTTAGAGTATAAGTTTTACAGTTTTTTGGTTTAATTTATTCCCAACTATTTTATACTTTTTGATGCTATTGCATCAATTTTCTTACTTTTATTTTCAGATTGTTCATTGCAGCATATAGAAATATAACTAATTTTTGTATATCAATCTTGTAGCCTGAAACCTTGCTGAACTTGTTTATTAGTTGTAATGATGTTTTAGTGGATTCCTTAGGATTTTCTACATACAAGATTGTGTCATCTACAAATATAGTTTTACTTCTTTCTTTCCAATCTGAATGCCTTTTACTTCTTTTTCTTGCCCAATTGCCCTTTCTACAACCTCCAGTGCAATGTTGAATAAAAGTGGTGAGAGCAGACATTCTTTTCTTGTTCTTGATCTTAGGAGGAAAGCTTTCAGTCTTTCATGATTAAGTATAATGTTAGTTGTGGCTTTTCGTAGATGTCTTTTTTTTTTTCTTTTTTGCGACAGGGTCTCACTCTGTCACTTAGGCTGGAGAGCAGTAGTCCAATCTTGGTTCACTGCAGCCTCAACTTCCCAGGCTCAAGCAATCCTCCTACCTTAGCCTCTGGAGTATCTGGGACCACAGGTGTGTGCCAGCATGCCTGGCTTTTTTTTTTTTTTTTTTTTTTTAATAAAGAGGTCTCACTGTGTTGCCTAGGCTTGTCCTGAACTCATGGGCTCAAGCAGTCCTCCCACCTTGGCCTCTTAAAGCGTGGAGATTACAGGAGTGAGCCACCATGCCCACGCCTGTAATCTTAACACTGTAGGCGGTTGAGGAGGGAGAAGTCCGATGCCTGATAAAACACACATCTTTTATCAGGCTGAAGAAGTTCCTTTGTATTCTTAGTTTGTTTAATGTTTTCATCCTGAAGGGATTTTGTCAAATGCTCTTTCTGCGTGTATTGATATAATTATATCATTTTTGTTCCTTATTCTAATGATAATGGTATATTAAATTAATTGATTTTCTGATATTAGCCAGCTTGCATTTCAGGGATAAATCCCACTTAGTCATGGTGTATAATTCTTTTTATGTGTTTCTGGATTCCGTTTGCTAGTTCTCTTCTGTATTTTGCAATTGATTCTTTGTCAATGTCCAGATATTAGGCCAAATATGGGGCATGTCCACTTTTTGATATTTTCCTAGATAAGACTGTTTTGGTCATTTTTCGCTCATTCTGGTGCCTGGAAATGGAGCTCTTTATGAGTCTTGCTAGGGAACAAAGTCCATTTCTTACTGTAAGAATTAAAACAAATTATTATTACTGTATGAGTTTAATATTATTTCTTACTATAAGAATTAAAAGCTAGGCATGGTGGCTCATGCCTGTAATTGGTAGGCCAAGATGGGCAGATCGCTTGAGACCAGGAGTTCAAGACTAGCCTGGGTAACATGTTGAAATCCCGTCTCAAAAAAAAAAAAAGGAAAGTCAGGTGTGGTGACTTATGCCTGTAGTCCCAGCTACACAGGAGGCTGAGGAGGGAAGATTATTTGAGCCCAGGAGTTGGAGCTTGCATTGAGCTGTGATCACATCACTGCATGGCACTCCAGCCTGGGCAACAGAGCGAGAACCTAGCTCAAAAAAAAAAAAAAAACAGAATTAAAAAAAAATTTACTTTTGCTATCTTCCTTGGTGCTAGGGAAGAGGCATATGGTCATTCAGACACACATTAATTAATATTTAATTTGGTAGTGAATGACACCTAAAGTAAGGTCTTTCTTTCTACAGCGATACTGTTTGCATAGCAGAATCAGGCTTGAGGCATGATTTAGGGTGTTTTATTCAGCTATTTAGTCTCAAGCCTAGTTCTCTAGCTCTCTTAGTAATTCATGGCACTGCCAAGATTTTTTTACTTTTATTTTTCTTTTTGATCACCATGAGCAAACAATTTCCTTTTAATAAGTCCCTTTTTGCTTAATTCAGCCATAGTCCACTTTTATTAAGAGCAACTAGTAGCCTTGTCAGATAAAACACTTACATATGGCATTGTTGTTAGTTGACTAATAGCAGTAATTCAGGAGATGATGTCAGAGATTACATCAATGACGAACCATACAGAAAATAATTTAATATTGAATATTTGACTTTCATTTTGAAAAGAATAGTGATGTCCATTTCTCCCAACATGGCCCCAGCCTTCCACAAAGTGCTTTACTCCATTCTCTTTACATTTTATTCTCCCAGCTCCATCCCTAAATCCTTGATCATTTCTTAAGTAGAGGAGTTTATCTAACTCTTTTTTCTTGCCAATCCCAAGTGAGTTTTAAAGAACTTTTCACAAATAAAGGCATCTCTTTTCCCTAAAACAAAATGGTTCCCCTTTTGTTTCATCCCACCTGATATGGTTTGACTCTGTGGTCCCACCCAAATCTCGTCTCAAATTGTAATCCCCACATGTCAAGGGAGGGACTTGTAATCCCCGTGTGTTGACCGAGGGAAGTGATTGGATCATAGGGCTGTTTCCCCCATGCTGTTCTTGTAAGAGTGAGTTCTCATGAGATCTGATGGTGTTTTTTGTTTTTTGTTTTGTTTTGTTTTGTTTTTGACGGAGTCTCGCTTTGTGCCCAGGCTGGAGTGCAGTGGCGCGATCTGGGCTCACTGCAAGCTCCGCCTCCCGGGTTCACACCATTCTCCTGCCTCAGCCTCCCCAGTAGCTGGGACTACAGCCGCCCACCACCACGCCTGGCTAATTTTTTGTGTTTTTAGTAAAGATGGGGTTTCACCGTGTTAGCCAGGATGGTCTCGATCTCCTGACCTCGTGATCCGCCTGCCTCGGCCTCCCAAAGTGCTGGGATTACAGGCGAGAGCCACGGCGCCCGGCCGATCTGATGGTTTTATAAGGCAGTTTTCCCGACTGTTGCTGGCTGTCTCTCACCCGCTGCTATGTAAGATATGTCTCTTCCCCTTCTGCTATCATTGTAAGTTTTCTGAGGTCTCCCCAGCCATGCCGAACTGTGAGTCAATTAAACCTCTTCCCTTTATAAATTACCCAGTTTCGGGTGTTTCTTTATAGCAGTGTGTGAACAGACCACCACATTACAATTGCATGTTGCTTTGTCATTGCCAATCTGACAGGTAACAAAAGATATCACACTTATACAAACTCAGATTTGTTGCATTTATTGTTGTTGTTTTTTGACAGAGTCTCACTCCGTCACCCAAGCTGGAGTGCAGTGGAGTGATCTCAGCTTACTGCAACCTTTGCCTTCTGGGCTCAAGCAATTCTCCGGTCTCAGCCTCCCAAGTAGCTGGGATTACAGGTGTCCACCACCACTCTTGGCTAATTTTTTTGTGTTTTTAGTAGAGACGGGGTTTCACCATGTTGACCAGGCTGGTTTCAAACTCCTGACCTCAGGTTATCTGCCCGCCTCAGCCTCCCAAAATGCTGGGATTACAGACATGAGACACTGTGCCCAGCCTATCGCATTTTTTAAAATTGTGGACTAGGATTTCTTCTTTTCTGAATTGTCCGTTATTTTAACTATTTTTCCACGTTGGAATATTAGTCTTTTTCTTATTCTTTTGTAGATTCTTTTAAGCTCCTCATATACAGGGAATATTAGTACATAGCATAAATATTGCAAATAGTTTCCCAGGTTGTTATTTGACATTTGACATTGTTTATGATGAAGTTTTGCTTGTTTTCCTAAAAAGCAAAACAGACTTTTTCATTTTGTTTCTAAGAAATAAAAGCTTTCTTTATGACATCTAGATTTCATGTCATCTTTAGATAAGCTGCCCCCACTGCCTTTGGCACAAAAATCATATAACTGTTTATGTGTCTTTTTTCTCCACCTGTAATTCATTAAAAATTAGAAAACTGATGTCCAGATTGATAATATGACTTGCCCAAGGTTTTACAACTAATTAAAAGAAATAGGCTACAGAAAAGATGGTGGTCCTACTCAAAGCATTAATGCATAATTAGCAGTACCTTTCTTAATTAAAAATTTTAATGTTAAGTGAGTTTTTTTACCCTTTAAAAATTATGACTATTTTCTGGAAGCTCTTTTAGGAAATAAAAAGAAATACTCTCTTAAACACTGATAATTGAAAAGACACATTAGGACTTATTAGACAAATGTATATTCACAGTCATGATTTTCTTTATTAAAACATATGGGAGACCAAGCACAGTGGCTCACGTCTATAATCCCAGCACTTTGAGAGGCTTAGGCAGGAGGATTGCTTGAGGCCAGGAGTTCAAGACCATCCTGGGCAATATAGTGGGACCCTGTCTCCACAAAAAATAAAAAATGAAAAAAATTTAGTTTGATTTACTTTTTTTAAATTTTTGTTTTGAGATGGAGTCTCACTTTGTCACCCAGGCTGGAGTGCGGTGGTGCGATCTCAGCTCATTGCAACCTCTACCTCCCAGGTTCAAGCGATCCTCCCACTTTAGTCTCCCAAGTAGCTGGGACTACAGGCATGCACCATTACACCCAACTAATTTTTGTATTTTTAGTAGAGACGGGGTTTCACCCTGTTGCTCAGGCTAGTCTCGAACTCCCGACCGCAAGTGATCTGCCTGCCTTGGCCTCCCAAAGTTCTGGGATTATGGACGTGAACCACTGTGCCTGGCCTGATTTCTAGTTTTATTTCATTGTGGACAGAAAAGACTTGTCATATGATGTCTGCTTTTTTAAAATTGTTGAGACTTGTTTTATGACTTGAGATATGGTCTATTCTGCAGAATGTTCCAGGTACTGATGAAAAGAATGTATATTCTGCAGCAGCTGGGTAAAATGTTCTGTACATGTCACTTAGGTACTTTGATCTCGTGCGCAGTTTAATTTCAGTGTTTTTTTTTGTTGTTGATTTTCTGTTTGAATGATTTGACCATTACTGACAATGGAGTGTTAAAATCCCCTTCAATAATATTGCAGTCTCTCTCTCCCTTTATATCTATTAGTGTTTGCTTTATACTCTTGGGGGCTCCATTGTTGGTTGCATATTTATTTATTTTTTTGTTTTGTTTTGTTTTGTTTTGTTTTTTTTTAATTAATTTATTATTATTATACTTTAAGTTGTAGGGTACATGTGCATAACATGCAGGTTTGTTACATATGTATACTTGTGTCATGTTAGTCTGCTGCACCCATCAACTCGTCATTTACATCAGGTATAACTCCCAATGCAATCCCTCCCCCCTCCCCCCTCCCCATGATAGGCCCCGGTGTGTGATGTTCCCCTTCCTGAGTCCAAGTGATCTCATTGTTCAGTTCCCACCTATGAGTGAGAACATGCGGTGTTTGGTTTTCTGTTCTTGTGATAGTTTGCTAAGAATGATGGTTTCCAGCTGCATCCATGTCCCTACAAAGGACGCAAACTCATCCTTTTTTATGGCTGCATAGTATTCCATGGTGTATATGTGCCACATTTTCTTAATCCAATCTGTCACTGATGGACATTTGGGTTGATTCCAAGTCTTTGCTATTGTGAATAGTGCTGCAATAAACATACGTGTGCATGTGTCTTTATAGCAGCATAATTTATAATCCTTTGGGTATATCCCCAGTAATGGGATGGCTGGGTCATATGGTACATCTAGTTCTAGATCCTTGAGGAATCGCCATACTGTTTTCCATAATGGTTGAACTAGTTTACAATCCCACCAACAGTGTAAAAGTGTTCCTATTTCTCCACATCCTCTCCAGCACCTGTTGTTTCCTGACTTTTTAATGATCGCCATTCTAACTGGTGTGAGATGGTATCTCATTGTGGTTTTGATTTGCATTTCTCTGATGGCCAGTGATGATGAGCATTTTTTCATATGTCTGTTGGCTGTATGAATGTCCTCTTTTGAGAAATGTCTGTTCATATCCTTTGCCCACTTTTTGATGGGGTTGTTTGTTTTTTTCTTGTAAATTTGTTGGAGTTCTTTGTAGGTTCTGGATATTAGCCCTTTGTCAGATGAGTAGATTGCAAAAATTTTCTCCCATTCTGTAGGTTGCCTGTTCACTCGGATGGTAGTTTCTTTTGCTGTGCAGAAGCTCTTTAGTTTAATGAGATCCCATTTGTCAATTTTAGCTTTTGCTGCCGTTGCTTTTGGTGTTTTAGACATGAAGTCTTTGCCCATGCCTATGTCCTGAATGGTACTACCTAGGTTTTCCTCTAGGATTTTTATGGTATTAGGTCTAACATTTAAGTCTCTAATCCATCTTGAATTAATTTTCGTATAAGGAGTAAGGAAAGGATCCAGTTTCAGCTTTCTACTGATGGCTAGCCAATTTTCCCAGCACCATTTATTAAATAGGGAATCCTTTCCCCATTTCTTGTTTTTCTCAGGTTTGTCAAAGATCAGATGGCTGTAGATGTGTGGTATTATTTCTGAGGACTCTGTTCTGTTCCATTGGTCTATATCTCTGTTTTGGTACCAGTACCATGCTGTTTTGGTTACTGTAGCCTTGTAGTATAGTTTGAAGTCAGGTAGCGTGATGCCTCCAGCTTTGTTCTTTTGACTTAGGATTGTCTTGGAGATGCGGGCTCTTTTTTGGTTCCATATGAACTTTAAAGCAGTTTTTTCCAATTCTGTGAAGAAACTCATTGGTAGCTTGATGGGGATGGCATTGAATCTATAAATTACCTTGGGCAGAATGGCCATTTTCACGATATTGATTCTTCCTATCCATGAGCATGGTATGTTCTTCCATTTGTTTGTGTCCTCTTTTGTTTCACTGAGCAGTGGTTTGTAGTTCTCCTTGAAGAGGTCCTTTACATCCCTTTGTTTTTTGTTTTTTTTGAGATGGAGTTTCACTCTTGTTGTCCAGGCTGGAGTACAATGGCCCAATCCTGGCTCACTGCATCCTCTGCCTCCTGTGTTCAAGCTAGTCTCCTGCCTCAGCCTTCTGACTAGCTGGGATTACAGACATACGCCACCACACCCGGCTAATTTTGTATACGGGGTTTCACCATGTTGGTCAAGCTGATCTCAAACTCCTGACCTCAGGTGATCCTCCCGCCTTGGCCTCCAAAAATGCTAGGATTACAGGCGTGAGCCACTGCACCCAGCCGGGTGCATACATATTTATAACTGTTAGTTCATCTTACTGTATTGACCCCATTATTATTATATAGTGATCTTTGTCTCTCTTTACAGTCTTTCACGTGTAGTCTATTTTATCTGACATAAATATAGCTATTCCTGCTTTTTCTTGGTTTCCTGTTGCGTGGAATATCTTTTCTATCCTTTCACCTTCAGTTTATATGCGTCCTTATAGGTGAAGTGGGTTTCTTGCAGGTAGGATAGAGTTGGGTCTTGTTTCTTTATCCATTCAGCAACAGTATGCCTTTTAATTGGAGATTTGAGTTCATTTTACATTGTGTTATTATGGATAAGTAAGGACTTACTACCGCTATTTGTTGCTTGTTTTCTGATTGTTTTGTAACACCTTTTTTTCCTTCTTCCTTTCTTGCTCCCTTACTTTGTGGGTAAGTGATTTTCTCTGGTAGTATGTTTTAACTTTTTGCTTTTAATTTTTAGTGAATCTTTATAGGTTTTTGTATTGTGGTTATCATGAGGCTTACAAAAACATCTTATAGATATAACAAGTTGTTTTAAAAAGACAGCTTATCTTAGATCAAAAAGACAATAATAGAAACAATCAAATATAAAAAAATGAAAACAATACACTTTAGCTCCTTGCATCCCACATTTTGACTTTTTGTTTTCTCAATTTACGTAATTTATATATAATTATTATATTACATTTTATATTAGTAACAATATATATCATTATGCATATTATATATAATTATTATATTTTTATAAATTTTTACTCGAGTACATATTTTTATATTACCTATCTCTTAACAGGTTGCTGTGTCTTTTTTAAAAAATTAGATTTGCATTTTAGGCTTTGTACTAGAGTTGTGAGTGGATTGATTGCACACCACGATTACAGTATTATTCTGGGTTTGTCTATATGCTTAATTTTTACCTTGGATTTTATACCTTCAAATAGTTTTTTGCATGTTAGTGTTTTTCTTTTCCTTTCAGACTGAATAATTCCCTATAATAGTTCTAGTAAGATGGGTCTGGTGGTATTAAATTTTCTCACCTTTTGTTTTTCTGTGAAGGACTTTATGTCTCCATATTTGAAGGATAGCTTTTCTGGATACAGTATACTTTGATAGCAGTTTTTAGAATTTCGGCACTTTCAACTTACCATTCTGCTTTTTCCTGGCCTATCTGATCTCCATAGAGAAGGCCATTGCCAAACAAATTGGAGCTCCTTTATATGTTATTTGATTCTTTTATTTTGCCACCTTTGGCTCCTCTCTTTGTCCTTGACGTTTGAGAGTTTGATTATTAGATGCCTTGGGGTAGTCTTATTTGGATCAAATCGGTTTGGTGTTCTCTGACCTTCTGGTACCTTGATATTTATATCTTTCTCAAAGTGTGGAGAGTTTTCTGTTATTATGTCTTTCAATAAGTTTTCTAACCCTGTTCTTGCTCAACCCCCTCTTGAACACCAGTGATTCTTACATTTGGTCTTTTGAGGTAATTTTCTGTATCTTGAAGGCAATCTTTGTTCCTTTGTATTCTTTTTCATTATTTCTACTTAGACTATGTATTTTCAAATATTCTGTCTTCAAGTTCACTGATTCTTTTAAAATTCTGTTTATTTTTTATTTCAATAGCTTTTGAGGTACAAGTCTTTTTTGGTTACATGGATGAATTCTATAGTAGTGAGTTCTGAGATTTTAGTGTACTCATCACCTGAGCAGTGTATGCTGTACCCAATAGTTAGTCTTTTATCCCTTCCCCCTCTCCACCAAGTCCCCAATGTCATTACATCACTGTGTATATCTTTGCATCCTCATAGCTTAGATCCCATGTATAAGTGAGAACATATGGTATTTGGTTTTCCATTTCTGAGTTACTTCACTTGGCATAATGGCCTCTAGCTTCATCCCAGTTGCTGCAAAAGTTACTGCAGAATACATTATTTCATTCTTTTCTTTGTTTTTTTTTTTTTTCAAGACAGAGTTTCACTCTGTTGCACAGGCTAGAGTGCAGTGGCGTGATCTCCGCTCACTACAAGCTCCGCTTCCCGGGTTCACACCATTCTCCTGCCTCAGCCTCCCAAGTAGCTGGGACTACAGGCACCCACCACCATGTGTGGCTAATTTTTTGTATTTTTAGTAGAGATGGGGTTTCACCGTGTTAGCCAGGATGGTCTCGATCTCCTGACCTCGTGATGCACCTGCCTCATCCTCCCAAAGTGCTGTGATTACAGGCATGATTACCACACCTGGCCTTATTTCATTCCTTTTTATGGCTGAGTAGTATTCCATGGTATGTGTATATATACACACATGTATATATATGGTGTCTATACATACATACCATGTGTATAGTGTCTATACACACATACCATGTGTATATATGGTGTCTATACACACATACCATATATATATATGGTGTCCATACATACCATGTATATATATGGTGTATATATATACCACATTCTCTTTACCTACTCATTTGTCAATGGGTACTTAGGTTGGTTCCATATCTTTGCAATTGTGAATTGTGCTGCTATGAACATACTTGTGCATGTGTCTTTTTCATATAATCTTCTTTACTTTTGGGTAGATACCCAGTAGTGGGATTGTTAGATCGAATGATAGATCTACTTTTAGTTCTTTAAGGGATCTCTATGCTGTTTCCCACAGAGGTTGTACTAATTTATATTCCTACCAGTAGTGTAAAAGTGTTCCCTTTTCACCACATCCACACCAACATCTATTGTTTTTTGACTGTTTTATCATGGCCATTCTTGCAGGAGTAAGGTGGTATCTCATTGTGGTTTTAATTTGTATTTTCCTGATGATTAGTGATGTTGAGAATTTTTTCATACATTTTTTGGCTATTTGTATATCTTCTTTTGAGAAATTTCTATTCGTGTCTTTTGCCTACTTTTTGATGGATTATTTGTTTTCTTTTTTCTAATTCATTTAAGTTCCTTATAGATTCTGCATACTAGCCCTTTCTCAGGTGCATAGTTTGCAAATATATTCTCCTATTCCGTGGATTGTCTGTTTACTCTGATGACTATCTCTTTTGCTGGGTAGAAGCTTTTTTGTTTAATTAGGTCTTATTCATTTATTTTTGTTATTTTATTTTATTTTTTTTTTTTGAGACGGAGTCTCGCTCTGTCGCCCGGGCTGGAGTGCAGTGGCCGGATCTGAGCTCACTGCAAGCTCCGCCTCCCGGGTTCCCGCCATTCTCCTGCCTCAGCCTCCCGAGTAGCTGGGACTACAGGCGCCCGCCACCTCGCCCGGCTAATTTTTTTATTTTTTATTAGAGACGGGGTTTCACTGTGCTAGCCAGGATGGTCTCGATCTCCTGACCTCGTGATCCGCCCGTCTCGGCCTCCCAAAGTGCTGGGATTACAGGCTTGAGCCACCGCGCCCGGCCTATTTTTGTTATTGTTGTATTTGCTTTTGGGGTCTTAGTCATGAATTCTTTTCCTAGGCTAATGCCCAGAAGTGTTTGCCCAGTATTATCTTTTAGAATTTTTATTGTTTCAGGTTTAAGACTTAAGTCTTTGATCAGTCTTGAGTTGATTTTTGTATAAGGTGAGAGATGGGAATCCAGTTTCATTCTTCTACATGTGGCTTGCCAGATTTCCTAGCACCATTTATTGAATAGAATGTCCTTTCCCCAATTTATGCTTTTGTATGCCTTATCAAAGATCATCTGGTTGTAAGTATTTGGCTTTATTTCTAGGTTCTCTATTCTGTTCCATTGGTCTACATGCCTATTTTTATATCAGTACCATGCTGTTTTGGTAACTGTAGCCTTCTAGTATAGTTTGAGGTTGGGTAATATGAACAAATCCAGATTTGTTCTTCTTCCTTAGGGTTTCTTTGGCTATGTGGGCTCTTTTTCGGTTCCATATGAATTTTATAATTGTTTATTCTAGTTCTGTATAATTTGAAATCCAGTAATGTGATGCCTGCAGTTTTGTTCTTTTTGCTTAGTGGGGTTATTTGGGCTCTTTTGTGGTTCCATATGAAGTTTTGGATTGCTTTTTATAGTTCTTTGAAAAATGATGATGATATTTTGATGGAAATTGCATTAAATCTATAGATTGCTTTGGGCAGTTATGGTTATTTTCATACTATTGATTCTTTTCATCTATCATCATGGGATGTGTTTCCATTCATTTGTGTCATTTATGATTTCTTTCAGTAGTGTTTTGTGGTTTTCTTTGTAGATATCTTTCAACTCTGGTTAAGGATATTTCTAGGTATTTTACTTTTATTATTATTTTTGCAGCCATTGTAAAAGGGATTGAGTTCTTGGTTTTATTCTCAGCTTGGTCATTGTTGTATAGTAGGACAATTAATTTGTGTGCATTGATTCTGTAACCTTAGACTTTGCTGAATTTATGCATTATGTCTAGGAATCTTTTGGATGAGTCTTTAGGGTTTTCTAGGTATACAATCATATCATCAGCAAACAATGCTAGTTTGATTTCCTGTTTTCCAATTTGGATGTACTTTATTTCTTTCTCTTGCCTGGTTGCTCTGGCTAGGACTTCCAGTACTATGCTGAATAGAAGTGGTAAAAGTGGGCATCCTTGTCTTTTTCCAGCTCTCAGAGGGAATGTTTTCCACTTTTCCCAATCCAGTATAATGTTGGCTATGGGCTTGTCATGCATGGCTTTTATTATTTTGAGGTAAATCCCTTCTGTGCCTAGTTTATTGAGAATTTTTAATCATAAGGGATACTGGATTTTATCAAATGTGTTTTCTGCATCTATTGAGATGATAATATTGTTTTTGTTTTTAATTCTGTTTATGTGATCTATCATATTTACTGACTTGCATATATTAAATCATCTCTGCCTCAATGGGATGAAACCCACTTGATCATGATATATTTTCTTTTTAATGTGCTGTTGGATTTGGTTAGCTGGATTTTGTTGAGGATTTTTCCATCTATGTTCATCAGGAATATTGGTCTGTAGTTTTCTCTTTTAAATACCTTTCCTGGTTTTGAAATCAGGGTGATATGGGCTTCATAGAATGATTTATAGAGGATTCCCTCTTTCTCTTTTATTTATTTATTTGGCATGTGTCTCAAGATATTACCCCTTTTCTCAATCTTTTTGAATAGTTTAAGTAAAATTGGTACCAATTCTTTCTTTGAATGCCTGGTAGAATTCAGCTGTGAATCCATCTGCTCCTTGGCTTTTTTTGTTGTTGTTGGCAATTTTTTTTTTATTATTGATTCCATCTTTCTGCTTTTTTTGTTTTTTTTTTTTTTTTTTGGTCTGTTTAGGGTTTTTATTTCTTCCTGATTTAATCTAGGAGAGTTGTATGTTTCCAGGAGTTTATACATTTCCTCTAGATTTTCTAATTTGTGCACATAAACGTGTTCATAGTTGTCTTGAATTATCTTCCGTATTTCTGTAGTATCAGTTGTAATGTCTCCGGTTTCATTTCTAATCGAACTTGTTTAGATCTTCTCTCTTATTTTCTCGATTAATCTTGCTAATGTTCTATCAATTTTATCTTTTCAAAGTACCAGCTTTTTATTGCATTTATTTTTTGTATTTTTTGGTCTCAATGTTATTTATTTCTTCTCTGATGTTTGTTATTTATTTTCTTCTGCTGGCCTTAGGTTTAGTTTATTCCTATTTCTCTGGTTTTTTGAGGTGTGACCTTAGGTTGTCACTTTGTGCTCTTTCAGACTTTTTGATGTAGGTATTTAATGCTATGAACTTTCTTCTTAGCATTGCTTTTGCTGTATATCAGGGGTTTGATAACTTGTGTCACTACCATCATTCATTTCAAATAATTTTAAAATTTCCATCTTGATTTCATTGTTAATCCAAAAATCATTCAGAACCAGATTAATTTTTATGTATTTGTATAGTGTTGAGGATTCTTTTGCCATTGAGTTCTAGTTTTATTATACTTTGATCTGAAAGATACTTGAGATTATTTTGATTTTCTTAAATTTATTGAGACTTGTTTTGTGACCTATTATATGGTCTATCTTGGAGAATTTTCCATGCGCTGATGAGAAGAATGTATATTCTGCAGTTCTTAGGTAGAATGTTCTGTAAATATCTGTTAAGTCCATTTGTTCTAGAATGTAGTTTCAGTCCATTGTTTCTGTGTTTACTTTCTGTCTCAGTGATCTTTCTAGTCCTGTCAGTGGAGTATTTAAGTCCCCCACTAATATTGTGTTGCTGTCTACTTCACTTTTTAGATCTAGTAGTAATTGCTTTATACTTCTGGAAGTTCAAATATTAGGTGCATATAAATTAAGAATTGTAATCTTGTTGGATTGGTCTTTTAATCATTATATAATGACCTTTTTCCTTTTTGCTGCTGTTGCTTTAAAGTCTGTTTGGTCTGATATAAGAATAGCTCCTCCTGCTCACTTTTTGTTTCCATTTGCATGGAGTATCTTTTCCACCCCTTTACCTTGAGTTTATAAGAGTCCTTATATGTTAGGTGAGTCTCTTGAAGACAGCAGATACTTGGTTTGTGAGTTTTTTTTTATCCATGCTACCATCCAGTATCTTTTAATTGGAACACTTAGGCCATTTACATTCAACATTAATATTGAGATATGAGGTACTGTTCCATTCATCATGTTAGATGTTGCCTAGATACTTTTTTGTTGTGTTATTGTTTTATAGGCCCTGTTTTATGCTTTCAAGAGGTTCTATTTGGATGCGTATTAGGCTTTTGTTTCAAGATTTAGAACTCCTTTTAACATTTCTTGTAGCGCTGGTTTGGTAGTGGCAAATTCCCTCAGCATTTACTTGTCTGG
The DNA here is from genome assembly GCF_008728515.1 of Papio anubis. NCBI lineage: Eukaryota > Metazoa > Chordata > Mammalia > Primates > Cercopithecidae > Papio > Papio anubis. The sequence continues at coordinate 40,890,630 of NC_044984.1, forward strand.
AAATGATTTCATTTCTAGAGGCTAAATGTAGGATTCTAATCTCTTCTAGTTTGTAAGGTTTTTGTTAAGAACTCTCCTGTTAGTCTGAAAAGTTTTTCCTTTATAAGTTACTTGCTGCTTTTGTCTCACAGCTCTTGGCATTCTTTCCTTGTTGTTGACTTTAGGTGGCCTGATGGTCATGTTCCTTGGTGTAATCTTTTTACAGTGAATTTCTCAGTATTTTCTTTTCTTTGAGGTTCTTGTATTTGGAAATTTAAATCTTTAGCAAGGCCAGGGATGTTTTTCTCAATTATTTCCTCAAATAAATTTTTCAAACTTTTAGCCTTCTCTTTTCCCGCAGAAACACCAATTATTCTTAGTTTTGGCCATTTTACATAATTCCGTATTTCTTAGAGACTGTGTTCATTTCTTTTTATTCTTTTTCCTTTATCTTTTTCTGACTGAGTTAATTCAAAAGCCTTGTCTTTGAGCTCTGAAATTCTTTCTTCTACTTGTTCTAATCTGTTGTTTAAACTTCCCATTGCATTTTATATTTCTCTAAGTGTGTCTTTCATTTCCAGAAGTTCTGACTGGTTTTTCTTTCTTTTTTTTTTTTTTTGAGACAAGAGTCTCGCTCATCACCTAGGCTGGACTGCAGTGGCACGATCTCGGCTCACTACAAGCTCCACCTCCCAGGTTAACACCATTCTCCTGCCTCAGCCTCCCGAGTAGCTGGGACTACAGGCGCCCGCCACCATGCCCGGCTTTTTTTTTTTTTTTTTTTGTATTTTTAATAGAGACGGGGTTTCACTGTGTTAGCCAGGATGGTCTCAATCTCCTGCCCTCATGATCTGCCCGTCTCAGCCTCCCAAAGTGCTGAGATTGCAGGCGTGAGCCACCACGCCCAGCCTGGTTTTTCTTTATGTTATCGATCTCTCTAACACACTTTTCATTCTATCCTCCTTTTTTTTTTTTTTTTGAGACAGAGTCTCGCTCTGTTACTCAGGCTGGAGTGCAGTGGGTATGATCACAGCTCGCTGCAGCCTCGACTACCGAGGCTCAATTAATCCTTCAACCTCGCAGCCTCCTGAGTAGCTGGGACTACAGGCATGTCCACCATACCCAACTAATTTTTCTATTTTTTTGTAGAGATGGAGTTTCACCATGTTGCCCAGGCTAGTGTTGAACTCCTGAGCTCAAGAAATCTACCACCTTGGCCTCTCAGAGTGCTATGATTACAGGTGTGAACCACTTATACCTTGGTCTGAAAGATACTTGAGATGATTTTGATTTTCTTAAACTTATTGAGACCTGTTTTGTGACCTATTATATGCCTGGCATATATCCTGAATTGTTTTTAAAATTTCTTTATGTTGATTTTCACCGTTCTGTGGTATCTCTTCAAGTAGCTTAATAAATAACCTTCTGAATCTTTATTTGGTATTTCAAAGATTTCATCTTGGTTTGGATCCATTGCTGGGGAGCTAGTGTGATCTTCTGTCATAGAACCCTGTTTTTTGTTTTTGTTTTTTTGTTTTTTTTCATATCACCAAAATTACTTTTCTGATTCCTTCTCATTTGGGTAGATTATTTCTGTTAATTATTCTTGAATTTCAGATTTTTTTTCTTTCTTTCTTTCTATCCTTAAGGATGTGACTTTAATGTGTGCAGTTTATTATAGCATAATTTGGTTCTTGGTGCTTTTAGGGTGACGACTCTGTATGAGTTCCTTGGTTATGAAGAGTGTTTGTATGATGGCTTCCTCAGATACTGGTTGTAGAAGCTGTGTACTTGGTGTGTGGGTAAGTTCACTGCCTCCTATGGGGTTGGAATGGCAGAGGTCTCTTGAAGCTTATCCCATTTTCCTGTAGTGTGCACTTATTTATTTATTTATTTATTCCCCAGTATTCTGTTTACTGAGTTGATGATTCAGGTCTCAGGTGAGTACTGTAAATTTTCCTAGGTAGAAAGTGGTTGTAGCTAAAGCAGGTGGGTAAGTGCAATAGCCAGTGGTGGGCAGAGATCCCAGCCTTGATAATGGTAGCTGGGAGGGCTCTCAATTAGATGCACTGAGCTCTTAACAGGGGAAAGGGTAGGAGCCACCCCAGCTCACCTGCCAGGCCAGCAGGAAAGCTGTCCACCTCCAAGACTCACTCCTGTCCCAATGTTTCAGCTATTCAGATTAGACAGGCACCCCTTTTCTTTTGCATGAATGTTGACGTTCCACGTAAAGAAGAATTGTGACTCTGCCGCTCATGGAAGCCTGAACCTGGAAGGTGCTCCTCCTGTGGGGATGCAGTCACCCTGAAATGTTCCAGAAAGGATATCTGTAGGTGCATCCATGCTGAGCTACCACAGAAGAAGCCTCAGCTGTGTCTCCAGTGGTGGACAAGGAGAGAAAGAAGACCCTTCATGAGCACCAAGGCTGCCTGACTGTTGGGATAGAACTGCAGACTTTCCCTGCTGAACCCAGCACTGCAATAGCATCTCTGCAGAAAGAAACTTCCCACCAGAGTGAAGATCTGGAACTCAAGGCCTGCTGTACAGATTATTTTGTCCTATGAGGTGTTCCTTTCATGTAATGTTCTCCCCCTTCCCCTAGGAGTAGGAATTTCTGAGAGCCAGACTGCAGTGATTGCTATTGCTCTTCTGGGTCTAGCCACCCGTGGGCTGCCATACTCCAGGTTGGTGCTGGGAAATGTCTGCAAGCGATCTGGTGATGTGACCTGTCCTCAAGTCTCCCAGCAGTGAGTGCCAGCACCAGCTCCAATGAGGGTGGCAGGAGAGTAACGTAAACTCTGTGAGATTCCTTGGTTATAGATAGCCTTAGCATGCTGGCTTTCTCAAATGCTTGTTACAATAGTAGTAAACTAGTCATGTGGACAGACTCAGGACCTCCTGATTGACAATGATGATAGCTGAGGTCACACACTGGTTTTCTTCTTCCTGGGTGCTATGTTAGTGTGCCTGCAGATGCTGTAATGAACTGTCAGTTACCCTCCAGCCAGCAGGTGGTGCTTGCAAAAGAGCAGCAGCTGCAGTAGTAACTGTGGGATTTGAGCTTACCTTATGTTGCCCAGGGAAGGTATTTTGGGTTCTCAGGTGATGGGTGAGGACATAAAATTCCCCAAAGTTCTGTCCTTTGTGTTAAGCTACCAGGGTGGGTAGAGGGCCACAACCAGGTGGGATCTGAGTTAGGTGGATCTGTGTTCTGACTGTCTGTGTGTGGGGCAAGCTGTGACCCCTGTTGGGGGCAGGAAGGTGGTTCTTAAGCCTCCGAGGTAATGTTCCATAGGTGAGTGTAATTGCATCTACTGTTCAGAAGAACTTTTACAAGAAGTGGGGAATAGCATGTGACAGTAAGCCTCACTTAGATCCCACTTGGCCAGGCAGATCTCACTCCCACAGTGCCCTGCTAGTAGCACTGGGCTAAGTTTCAGGTAGCCTGCACTCAGAACTCAAACCTTCCTCAGGCCATAAACTTTCCCCATGAGGATAGCAACCACAGCTTTCAGGCCACATCTTTCCCTATCCACCTGCAAGGATGGATGTCTGGCTCCTGTGCTCATGAATATAGCATACTTTATGCTTGCCACCCCCACCCTTCCGGGGTTCTGGCGAAGACAATTTGTCCCCACTCAATGTTATATTGTGAAATTCAGCTGGGAGTTGTGACTACTACCTGAGCTTGTTGGTTGACTTACCTGAGGTTACTGTGAGATACAATAAGAAATGGCTTCCCTTGGTCTGCACTGCAGATTGGGGATGCCTGCAAGGCACTTCCCACTGCTGCTTCTAGTTTTATATTTCACTGCTCCCTAAATCAGTTCCAGTTCTGTGTTAGATTAAGGCCTTCCCCTGTGGCCTGGATTTTTAGTTTCCCTGGTGGGGATGTGTATCCTGGAGGCAGTCTCTCCCACTGTAACACTCTGGGGACTTAGTTTTTGGCCTGTTTCACGTTGTAGGCTGAAGCCTGCCACTTCTTTCAAAGAGTCTGTGGATTCTTTCACTTTTCCTGTGAAGTTCCTGCGTTGCTTCTTGGAAAAAAGTTCACAATGTGAATCTCTACACACTATTTTGTCCTTCCAAGTGGGAGAGGCATGCTAACATTGCCTCCAGTTCCCCATCTTGGGAGCAGGGGAGGGGAAGCTCACTGATTCTTTCCTCTGCATGATCTATTCCGCTATTGAGGACCCCTTAATGAATTTTTTAGTTCAGCCAATGTATTTCTCAGTTCCAAGACTTCTTTTTGATTTCATTATTTCAATCTCTGTTAAATTTTTTGATAAGTTTCTGAATTGCTTTTTTGTGTTATCTTGGAGATCACTGAATTTTCTTAAAACTGTGCCTTGGTGTGTGTGTGTGTGTGTGTGTGTGTGTGTGTGTGTGTGTTTGTGTATGTTTGGAGACAGGGTCTCACTCTGTCACCCAGACTGGAGTGCAGTGACCTGAACCTGACTTACTGCAGCCTTGACCTCCTGGGCTTAAGCGATCCTCCTGCCTCAGCCACCTGAGTAGCTGCAACTATAGGCACGCATCACCATGCCTGGCTAATTTTTACATTTGTGTGTGTGTGTGTAGAGATGAGGTCTTACCATGTTGCCCAGGCTGGTCTTGAACTCCTGGGCTCAACTGACCCTCCTACCTTGGCCTCCCAAAGTGCTAGGATTACAGGTGTGAGTCGACACACCCAGCAATTTGCTCTTTTGAATTCTTGGTCAGAGAGCTTACATATTGCCATCTCTTTAGGGTCCGTCACTGGTTTCTTGCTTCATTAGTTTGTGGAGGTCTTGAGTCCCTGTTTGCTGTTGTTTATTGATGATGTACATCTCTGTCTTTGCACGGATTATTTATTTTTCCAGTCTTCTCTGACTGGCTTGTTTTTTTCTTTTTTTCTTTTTTTTTTGGATAATTTTCCTGTTGAATTTCTTTTTTTCCCGTTTTTTGTTTTTTGTGTTTTTTTTTTGAGACGGAGTCTTGCTCTATCGCTTAGGCTGGAGTGCAGTGGCATGATCTCAGCTCACTGCAAGCTCTGCCTCACAAGTTGACGCCATTCTCCTGCCTCAGCCTCCGAGTAGCTGGGACTACAGGTGCCTGCCACCATGCCTGGCTAATTTTTTTTGTATTTTTAGTAGAGACGGAGTTTCACCACGTTAGCCAGGATGGTCTCGATTTCCTGACCTGGTGATCTACCTGCCTCGGCCTCCCAAAGTGCTGGGATTACAGGCGTGAGCCACAGCGCCTAGCTTTCCTGTTGTATTTCTTTCTTTTTTTTCCCACTAGATTGCTGTGTCCATTTAGCACTAGATAGTATTTTAAGCCCAGGTTTGTTTCAGGTCTAGAAAAGGATTAAAGTGCTGCCTGTCCCAAATGGAGAATGCCCCAAAGGTACATCCTAGCAGTGTGGGAAGGCTGGTTAGGGGTTCATGTCCAGGAGACCTTGGAACACATTTCCTATAGCATGGTGCTGCTGAACATTCATTCTGGTTTAGTATTGTCTTTGGCTGAGTTACAGAGCAGTTTCCAGGGTAGGGGATGGTAGTCCCACCATCTCCCTTTGTCTCTGGCTGTCCACAGGGCTATTTCTCCTATTAGGCATTTGCAGTGCTTCCTCTGGGTTGAGGCAGGGACATGTCTTCTGTCATGGAACTCAACATAGTGGGGAAGCTGGTTATTCATCTTGATCTCACTTTTTCCAGTGTATAAATTGTGAGTTGGGGAGAAATTTTCTGCATGTTTGGTGCAGGGCAAATCGAGGGAAGGGGTGTTATGGACATGGAAGTCTGATTTTCTTATCATCTCCTCAGAGTTTTTTCACTTCCCTGTGACCCCAGGAACTGCTTTATCTTCATTTTTGAGTTCTGGGATATTGCTGGTGGTAATCTCAGCCCTGTATGCCACTTTTGGAACTGGAAGCCCCTTTCTGTTTCAGAGTGTCTTTATCTCTTTTTCATTCTTGAAGGATAGTGTTGCCATGTATATTATTATTTGATTGTTTGTTTGTTTTTTCCCACAGCACTTGGAATATATATCATCCCATGCCATTCAGACCTGCAAGATTTCTGCTAAAAACCAGTGATAGTCTCATGAGGATTCTCTTGTATGTGACATGTTGTTCTTCTCTTGGTGTTTTTTCAAAAATCTTTCTTTATCTTTGACAATTTAATTATAATGTTTCTTAGTGTGGATTTTTAAGGTTCATCTTAAGTTGGGTTGCTTAAGTATCTTGCATCTAAATGTCCATTTCCTTTCTCACATTTGGAACTTTTTCAGCAATTATTTCTTAGAATAAGATTTCTGCTTCTTTTTTCTCTCACTGTCTGTCTCTCTTCCTCTTCTGAGACTTCTATAATGCTTGTATTGGTTTTTCTTAATGGTGTGCTATATATCCCTTAAGCTGTCTTTGCTCTTTTTCTTTTTACTCCTCTGATGAATAATTTCATGTGATCTTTCTCCAAGTTCCCTCTTTCTCTTCTGTTTGCTTTACTCACATTTTACCCCCTTTTGATTTTTTTGATTTTTCCAATTCAGCTATTGTATCCTTCAGCTCTATGATTTGTTTGGTCCTTTAAAAAATTTTCTCTCTTAGTTGAAATTATCCTTTCGTTTTTACATTTCTCCCCCAAGCTCATGAAGTATTTTTTGTGATACTTATTTTGATTTTTCTCTGAAGTAATTTGTATATTCCCATTTCATTATGATCATTTTCTGGAATTTTATCTTTTTCTTTCGTTTGGATAATGTTTCTCTCTGTTTCTTACTTTTCCTTGATTCTTCCTGTTGGTATCTGTGTATTAGAAAAAACTTTACCATCTCCCAGTCTTTCTGGATTTACCTTGTACAGGAGAAGAGCTTCACCAATCAACCTGGTCCAAACTTTTGCGGGCCTCTCAAACCTTAATGCTAGTTCAAACTTCTGTCTTTGTTCTAAGTGATTTCCAGGCCTTTAGAGTACGCCGGGTTCTGTCAACACTCTTGAATAGCTGGAAAAGAAGCCAAGTCATCAGGTAGCTCCTATAGAAGTTGGAACTCTAGGTGCATGGTCCAACTCTTTCCCTCTCCAGGAATAAGCTGGTTGCTGAAGTTTTTGGGGTTTTTGTTTTTTTACCCACTTGCTCTGAATTGAGCCATAGAGAGAATTTGTGCTGACTGCCTGGATACTAGTTCAAACCACTGCTTTGTTCTCTGTCACTCCTAGAAGACAGTGTATGCCAGGCCATATCAACTTTCTAAGACAGGAAGATGGAAGCCAGTTCCTCAGGTAGCACCTAAATACTTTGGGGCACTAGATGTGCAGTCCAACTCTTTTACTCTTCTGGAAGAAGCTGTGAGCTCGAGTTTATTGCCTACTCTTTCTGTGCTAAGCCAGGGGGAGGACCTCTGGTGATTATCTGCAGGTTAGTTATAGCCACACTAAGCATATTAGTCATAGTTCTAAATTCCCTTTCTGATAATTTCAATATCCCTGCCATGTTGAAGTCTGGATCTTATGCATGTTCTTCTCTTCAAAATGTATCTTTTGCCTCTTAGTGTGCCTTATAATCTTTTTTTGATGTATTGCAGTTAAAGAATTGCTATAAATGAGACCTTAGCAATGTGGTGGTAATATGTGGGAATGGGATGTGTTCTGTAGTCCTACGATTAGGTATCAGTCTTTTAGTGAACCTGTGTCTCTAGACTATGAATTTCCCAAGTGCTCCTCAGTCTCCGACACTCTCCCCCACCTCTTAGATTTGGAGACAAGATGGTTAGAGTAGGCTGGAGTTGGTTATTTTCCTTCCCTCAAGTCAGTTAGGCTCTAGCAAAGCCTCAATAATTTAGGCTCTGGTAAAATACTTTCTCTGGAGAGTGCAGACCTTCTTAAGAAGAACAAAAGGTTCTGGCAAATTTCAAAAGGTTTCTTTCCCCCTTCACCACCATAAGCATGAATGAATTTTCCTCCAATATTCACTGTGAAAACTGGGTCAACCTTCTGGATATTAAAATTCACAAAACTGTGGCTTCAGCCCTAGGACTGGGTTGCACTGGAGTTTTTCCACACTGAGCCTCTAGCAATTCATCAATTACAGTTCACATTTTGCTACCCAGGCATTGGTTCCCATGGAGATTTTTTCTTGAGAGTTTCAGTTCCTGTAAGTTGTGATTCTCTGTTTCTCCAATTTGTAGGACGATGGTTTGCCCTATGACCTCACTCCTCTGACATATCTAAGAAGGGTTGTTCCTTTTTCAGTTTGTTCAGGCTTTTACTTGTAATCAGGATGGCATGGTGACTTTCAATCTCTTTACATGCTAGAGCAGAGACCAAAAGTCTCATGATAGCTTTACAGTGATTAAAACAAGAACTTGAAGGAATAATAAATAATTGCCAAATCAAAAATAAAACAGTTGAAAGTTAGATATTATCCCTTTGAACACTATATTTAATAAGAAAAACAACAACTTGTTGAAGTTTCTCTCTAATTGACCACAGAAGATTCTCAAATCTCAGCTTGAGATTTGGCCATATTTTCTTCTGAGAGAAAAAAGATTCTGCATAAAACTTGATGGTTGTTGATCAATCTGTCTTCAGTCCAGCCTTTTGGATACATTTCTGGGTTTCAGGGAGAGAAAACTACATATTTAAGTAAAACCCAAAACAGCTGTTTCATTAAAATTTTTAACCCATGGATTCCCAAATGTCTTTAGTATTATACTCATAGAGTGAGTTATAATGCTGAGGAAACATCTGCTAATCCCTGATATGCACAGCAATGCAGTTTGCACACCTTGAGGTCTAAGTGTACCTCTGGAGAACTGCTGCATGTGGCAAAGTCTCAGTAGGTGGATTATATTGAATATAGGGGAACAGTGTGGGATGGCGTTAAATTTCCACAAGTGCTTGATAGAGTAGCACTAGTCATCAGTAGAGAATTACTTTGCTAGATGGAACAGCAGGAGATTTTTTTTTGTTTTTTTGCATTCCAATGAAATAAATATGGTAGAAGTTTAGGACAAATGAGATGTTTCAGGAATACTTAGAGGACACTTTGTAAGAAATCAAAGACTGTGCATCATCATCAGGGAGTAACCAGGAGATAAATGTGGGCCTTAATAACATTGTGTCATAATTTGTGATGCCAAATGAAATTTAAGCTGTACTATATTAATATCCATGTAATACCTTGACTTGTACCCTCCCTACTCCTGTTACCATAAGTAAGAAGATTTTTTTCTTAGACTGAAGTGCAATCATTGAGGGAATGAGGCAAATAAGGTAAAAGAACCTCTGCTAAAATCACAACTACTCATCTGCTGAGAGGAAGCGTGAAAGGGGATAGAGCAAGCCAATATTTATTACCCATAAATCACATTATTCCTTCTTCACAATGATTTTTTTTAAATATTAATCTATATTGAAGAAAGGACTCTTCCTAATTTCTTCTAAGGAAATTGAAGCACTTCCACTCCCCCACCCACAGCACATTTTAAAATAAAGTACAAATCTAATTTAAAGACCACCAACCTCGACACTGTCTCTTCCAAATTAAAACACACAAAGAAAATTTTAATAGCATCAAACAGAAAAAGTTTCTTCACTACAGAGCCCCAAAGAAAGAATTCCTGTGTTCTGGAGGTACAAGGAAGTGAGATGTTAGTTAATTGCCCATGTAATGCTGTCCTGCTATATTGTCTCCTGAGGAAAATATTGGATAGACAGTTTCCCTTAAGTAGAGATAAAGTTATTTCAAGTGGAATCCTCATTGATTATTTTAATATAATATTGTTTTAGTTCTAACATTTAAATTCTGAAACATTTTTTACTAAAGAGAAGACATTTGAAATTTATATTGCTCAAGGGAAGAAGTGAGAATTATTAAGTTTCTTTTTAAATTATAATAAAAATGAATTTCCCTGAGATTTCTTGCTTGTTTAAAAAATCCATCATTCTGAGTACCTTGACTAATTTAGAGGCAGGAACATTAATTCGTTTGCAGCCTTGAATTGTCCCTGAAGCTGAAAGGGTTTTTACAGTCCTTTAAAAGAGCCTACTCTGATGACTTTTTCTCAGATTTACTCACGTCTTCCAGAGACATCAGGAATCAATATGGGGCATTTGTCCATATTAGCAACATTTTCTTAAAAATTTATTCATTGGTAGAGGGCTGGCAAGATGGCCGAATAGGAACAGCTCTGGTCTGCAGCTCCCAGTGAGATCAACGCAGAAGGTGGGTGATTTCTGCATTTCCAATTGAGGTGCCTGGCTTATCTCATTGGGACTGGTTAGATAGTGGGTGCAGCCCACATATGGCAAGCCGAAGCAGGGTAGGGTGTCACCTCACCTGGAAAGCATAAGGAGTCGGGGAACTCCCTCCCCTAGCCAAGGGAAGCCTTGAGGGACTGTGTCGTGAGGAATGGTGCATTCTGGCCCAGAAACTACTCTTTTCCCATGGTCTTCTCAACCCTCAGACCAGGAGATTCTCTCAGGTTTCTATGCCACCAGTGCCCTGGGTTTCAAGCATAAAACTGGGAGGCTGTTTGGGCAGACACCAAGCTAGCTCCAGGAGTTTCTTTTCATACCCAGTGGTGACTGGAATGCCAGCAACACAGAACCGTTCACTCCCCTGGAAAAGGAACTGAAGCCAGGGAGCCAAGTGGTCCAGCTCAGTGGATCCCATACCTACAGAGCCCAGCAAGTTGACATCCACTGGCTTGAAATTCTCACTGCTGGCACAGCAGTCTGAAGTCCGCCTGGGACTCTGGAACTTGGTGGGGGGATGGGTGTCCACCATTACTGAAGCTTGAGTAGGCGATATTTCCCCTCACAGTGTAAACAAAGCCACAGGGAAGTTCGAACAGGGTGGAGCCCACTGCAACTCAGCAAAGCTGCTGTAGCCAGACTGCCTCTCTAGATTCGTCCTCTCTGGGCAGGGCATCTCTGAAAGAAACGCAGCAGCCCCAGTCAGAGGCTTATAGATAACACTCCCATCTCCCAGGGACAGAGAACCTGGGGGGAGGGGAAGCTGTGGACGCAGCTTCAGCAGATTTAGAAGTTTCTGCCTGCCAGCCCCCAAGAGGGCAGTGAACCTCCCAGCACAGTGCTCAAGCTCTGCTAAGGGACAGACTGCCTCCTCAAGTGGGTCCCTGACCCCCGTGATTCCTGATTGGGAGACACCTCCCAGCAGGGGTTGACAGACACCTCATACAGGAGAGATCCTGCTGACATCTGGCGGGTGCCCCTCTGGGACAAAGCTTATAGACGAAGGAATAGGCAGCAGTCTTTGCTGTTTTGCAGCCTTCACTGGTGATACCCAGGCAAACAGGGTCTGGAGGGTACCTCCAGCAAACCCCAGCAGACTTGCAGCAGAGGGGCCTGTCTGTTAGAAGGAAAACTAATAAACAGAAAGGAATAGCATCAACATCAACAAAGAGGACATCAACACAGAGACCCCATCCAAAGGTCACCAATAACAAAGATCAAAGGTAGATAAATCCACAAAGATGAGGAAAAACCAGTGCAAAAAGTCCGAAAATTCCCAAAACCAGAATGCCTCTTCTTCTCCAAAGGATCACAACTCCTCGACAGCAAGGGAACAAAACTGGACAGAGAATGAGTTTGACGAACTGACAGAGGTAGACTTCAGAAGGTGGGTAATAACAAACTCCTCCGAGCTAAAAGAGCATGTTCTAATGCAATGCAATTCAAGGAAAGAACCTTGAAAAAAGGTTAGAGGAATTGCTAACTAGAATAACCAGTTTAAAGAGAACATAAATGACCTGATGGAGCTGAAAAACACAGCACAAGAACTTCGTGAAGCATACACAAATATCAATAGCCAAATCGATCACGTAGAAGAAAGGGTATCAGAAATTGAAGCTCAGCTTAATGAAATAAAGCCTGAAGACAAGCTCAGAGAAAAAAGAATGAAAAGGAATGAACAAAGCCTCCAAGAAATATGGTACTATGTGAAAAGACCAAACCTGGGTTTGATTGGGGTACTTGAAAGTGACAGGGAGAATGGAACCAAATTTGAAAACACTCTTCAGGTTATTATCCAGGAGAACTTCCCCAACCTAGCAAGATAGGCCAACATTCAAATACAGGACTTACAGAGGACACCATAAAGATACTCCTCAGGAATAGCAACCCCAAGGCACTGAATGGTCAGACTCACCAAGGTTGAAATGAAGGAAAAAATGTTAAGGGCAGCCAGAGAGAAAGGTCGGGTTATCCACAAAGGGAAACCATCAGACTAACAGCCGATCTCTCTACAGAAACCCTATAAGCCATAAGAGAGTGGGGGCCAATAGTCAACATTCTTAAATAAAAGAATTTTCAACCCAGAATTTCATATCCAGCCAAACTAAGCTTCATAAGTGAAGGAGAACTAAAACCCTTTACAGACAAGCAAATGCTGAGAGATTTTTGTCACCACCAGGCCTGCCTTACAAGATCTCCTGAAGGAAGCACTAATCATGGAAGGAAAAAAAGAGTACCAGCCACTGCAAAAACATACCAAATTGTAAAGACCATCAACACTATGAAGAAACTGCATCAACTAACGGGCAAAATAAACAGCTAGCATCATAATGACAGGATGAAATTCACACATAACAATATTAACCTTAAATGTAAATGGGCTGAATGCCCCAATTAACAGACACAGACTGGCAAATTAGATAAAGAGTCAAGTCCCATTGATGTGCTGTATTCAGGAGACCCATCTCTCACGCAAAGACACACATAGGCTCAAAATAAAGGGCTGGAGGAATATTTGCCAAGCAAATGGAAAGCCAAAAAAAAAAAAAAAAAAAAAAAGCAGGGATTGTAATCCTAGCCTCTGATTAAAACAGACTTTAAACCAGCAAAGATTTAAAAAAGACAATGAAGGGCATTACATAATGGTAAATGGATCAATGCAACAAGAGGAGCTAACAATCCTAAATATATATGCACCCAATAAAGGAGCACCCAGATTCATGAAGCAAGTTGTAAGAGATCTACAAAGAGACTTAGACTCTCACACAATAATAGTGGGAGATTTTAACACCCCATTGTCAATATTAGACAGATCAACGAGACAGAAAATTAACAAGGATATCCAGGAATTGAACTCAGCTCTGGACCAAGCAGACCTAATAAACATCTACAGAACTCTCCATTTCAAATCAACAGAATATGCATTCTTCTCAGCACCACATTGCACTTATTCTAAAATTGACCACATAATTGGAAGTAAAACACTCCTCAGCAAATGCAAAAGAATGGAAATCATAACAAACAGTCTCTCAGACCACAGTGCAATCAAATTAGAACTCAGGATTAAGAAACTCACTCAAAACTGCACAACTACATGGATACTGAACAACCTGCTCCTGAATGACTACTGGGAAAATAACGAAATTAAGGCAGAAATAAATAAGTTATTTGAAACCAATGAGAACAAAGACACAATGTACCAGAATCTCTGGGATACAGTTAACACAGTGTGTAGAGGGAAGTTCATGGCACCAAATGCCCACAAGAGAAAGCAGGAAAGATCTAAAATCGACACCCTAACGTCACAATTAAAAGAACTAGAGAAGCAAGAGCAAACAAATTCAAAAGCTAGCAGGAGACAAAAAATAACTAAGATCAGAGCAGAACTAAAGGAGATAGAGACACAAAAAATCCTTCAAAAAGTCAATGAATCCAGGAGCTGTTTTTTTTTTTTTAAAGATTAACAAAAAAGATAGACTTCTAGCCAGTCTAATAAAGAAGAAAAGAGAAGAATCCTATAGATGCAATAAAACATGATCGAGGGGATATCACCACTGATCCCAAGGAAATACAAACTACTCTCAGAGAATACTATAAACACCTCTACACAAATAAACTAGAAAATCTGGAAGAAATGGATAAATTCCTGGATGCATACACCCTCCCAAGACTAAACCAGGAAGAAATTGAGTCTCTGAATAGACAAATAACAAATTCTAAAATTTAGGCAGTAATTAATAGCCTACCAACCAAAAAAAGCCCACGACCGGATGGATTCACAGCCAAACTCCACCAGAGGTACAAAGGGGAGCTGCTACCATTTCTTCTGAAACTATTCCAAGCAATAGAAAAACAGGGAGTCCTCCCTAACTCATTTTATGAGGCCAGCATCATTCTGATACAAAAACCTGGCAGAGACACAACAACAACAACAATTTCAGGCCAATATCCCTGATGAATATTGATGTGAAAATCCTGAATAAAATACTGGCAAACCAGCAGCACGATCAAGTCAGCTTCATCCCTGGGATGCAAAGCTGGTTCAATATATGAAAATCAATAAGTGTAATCCATCACATAAAGAGAACCAATGACAAAAACCACATGATTGTCTCAATAGATGCGGAAAAGGCCTTCGATAAAATTCAACTCCCTTTCATGCTAAAAACTCTCAATAAACTAGGTATTGATGGAATGTATCTCAAAATAATAAGAGATATTTATGACAAACCCACAGCCAATATCATACTCAATGAGCAAAAGCTGGAAGCATTCCCTTTGAAAACTGGCACAAGACAAGGATGCCCTCTCTCACCACTCCTATTCAACATAGTATTGGAAGTTCTGACCAGGGCAATCAGGCAAGAGAAAGAAATAAAGCATATTCAAATAGGAAGAGAGGAAGTTAAATTGTCCTTGTTTGCAGATGACATGATTGTATATTTAGAAAACCCCATCTTCTCAGCCCAAAATCTCCTTAGGCTGATAAGCAACTTCAGCAAAGTCTCAGGATACAAAATCAATGTGCAAAAATCACAAGCATTCCTATACACCAACAATAGACAAACAGAGAGCCAAATCATGAGTGAAGTCCCATTCACAATTGCTACAAAGAGAATAAAATGCCTAGGAATACAACTTACAAAGGACATGAAGGACCTCTTCAAGGAGAACTACAAACCACTACACAAGAAAATAAGAGAGGACACAAACAAATGGAAAAACATTCCATTTTAATGGATAGGAAGAATCAATATCATGAAAATGGCCATACTGACCAAAGTAATTTATAAATTCAATGCTATCCCCATCAAGCTAGCATTGACTTTCTTCATAGAATTAGAAAAAACTACTTTAAATTTCATATGGAACCAAAAAAGAGCCTGTATAGCCAAGACTATTCTAAGCAAAAAGATCAAAGCTGGAGGCATCATGCTACCTGACTTCAAACTATACTACAAGGCTACAGTAACCAAAACAGCATGGGACTGGTACCAAAACAGAGATATAAACCAATGGAACAGAACACAGGCCTCAGAAATAATGCCACACATCTACAACCATCTGATCTTTGACAAACCTGACAAAAACAATCAATGGGGAAAGGATTCCCTATTTAATAAATCTTGTTGGGAAAACTGGCTAGCCATATGCAAAAAAACTGAAACTGGACCGTTTTTTTACACCTTATACAAAAATTAATTCAAGATGGATTAACACTTAAATGTAAGACCTATAACCATAGAAACCCTAGAAGAAAACCTAGGCAATACCACTCAGGACATAGGCATGGGCAAAGACTTCAGGACTAACACACAAAAAGCAATGGCAACAAAACCAAAATAGACAAATGGGATCTAATTAAACTAAAGAGCTTCTGCACAGCCAAAGAAACTATCATTAGAGTGAACAGGCAACCTATAGAATGGGAGAAAATTTTTGCAATCTATCTTTCTGACAAAGGGTTAATATCCAGACTCTACAAAGAACTTAAACAAATTTAAAAGAAAAATCAACCCCATCAAAAAGTGGGCAAAAGATATGAACAGGCACTTCTCAAAAGAAGACATTTATGTGGCCAACGAATATGAAAAAAAAGCTCATCATCACTGGTCATTAGAGAAATGCAAATAAAAACCACAATGAGATACCGTCTCGCACCACTAAGAATGGTGATCATTAAAAACTCAGGAAACAACAGGTGCTGGAGAGGATGTGGAGAAACAGGAATGCTTTTACACTGTTGGTGGGAATATAAATTTGTTCAACCATTGTGGAAGACAGTGTGGCATTCCCTCAAGGATCTAGAACCAGAAATACCATTTGACCCAGCAATCCCATTACTGGGTATATACCCAAAGGATTATAAATCATTGTACTATGAAGACACACGCACATGTATGTTTATTGCAGCACTCTTAACAATAGCAAAGACTTGGAACCAACCCAAATGCCCGTCAATGATAGACTGGATTAAGAAAATGCAGCACATGTACACCATGGAATACTATGCAGCCATAAAAAGGATGAGTTCCTGTCCTTTGCAGAGACATGGATGCAGCTGGAAACCATCATTCTCAGAAAACTAACACAAGAACAGAAAACCAAACACTGCATGTTCTCACTCATAAGTGGGAGTTGAACAGTGACAACACATGGACATAGGGAGGGGAACATCACACACCATTGCCTCTAAGGGGGTGGAGGGCTAGGGGAGGGATAGCATTAGGAGAAATACCCAATGTAGATAATGGATTGATGGGTGCAGCAAACCACCATGGCACGTGTATACCTATGTAACAAACCTGCACATTCTGCACATGTATCCCAGAAATTAAAGTAAATAAAAAGTTAAAAAAAAATCCATTGGCAAAACTAGCATGGAATGTGACAGACTATCTCTTGGGTGCATTTTGTCACAGAAGTTACTTTTAGATAAAAATCCCAATACTCTTAGTTATCCTAATTTTAAAGCATAGGCTTGGGTCAAAGCCTTTGTGTGTTAAACCTAGTAAAGTTAGATCTCTGTCGTGATCAAGGTGTCATAGTAGTTCTGGTAATAGTAATAGTTTTTTTTAATAGTAGATTCACAAATTCAAACATTGATCTAACTAAATCTTTTGTGTGATAATCATATATGGAGTCTAGGGATCCAAAATGGTGGTGTTAATAACTCCACATTCTCCACAGTTTTTTAGGGTAGCAAGCTTCACACATTTTCTAATGTTTCATACATTTTTTAATGTCTTTTCAACAAATCCTTTTGTTTTTCATGTTTGACTAACAGAGGACAATTGGTACACCTTTATTCCTCTTTCTCAAACACATTTACCTAATGCATAGTTTAAAGGTCACCATGCTTGGTGGTGGTTCTTTTATGAGGTGTTTAAAAAAGACAATGCCAAAGATATAGATCTGATCCCAGAATAGCCAACACAAGACCCCTCCCAGAAAAAAAGGAAAAGAAATGGGAGGACTCACACTGACCTATTTTATTTTATTTTATTTATTTTATTTTAATTTTTTGAGACTGAGTCTTGCTCTGTTGCCAGGCTGGAGTGCAGTGGCACTATCTTGGCTCACTGCAACCTCTGCCTCCTGGGTTCCAGTGATTCTCCTGCCTTAGCCTCCTGAATAGCTGGGACCACAGGTGTGTGTCACCACACCTGTCTAATTTTTGTATTTTCCGTAAAGACAGGGTTTTACCACATTGGTCAGGCTGGTCTTGAGCTCCTGACTCAGCTGATCCACCTGCCTCAGGCTCCCAAAGCATTGGGATTACAGGCGTGAGCCACTGTACCCAGCTGACACTGCCCTATTTTAATACCTACTCCAACGCTGCAATAATCAAGCAGCATGTATTAGTGAAAGAATACACACATAGATAGATGAAATAGCATATATTAATAGAATAAATAAATATATTGGCACAAATATAGTAAAATGATTTTTGATAAAAACACAAAGTCAATTCAATGGAGAAAGAATAGTCTTTTCACAAATAGTGCTGGAATGATCAGGCAACCATGTGCAAAAAGAAAAAAAGTGAACCTAGGCACAGGCCTTACTCATTACACTCATTATTTTAAGTTAACTTAAAATAGATTATAGATCTACAAAATGAAAATTTATGAAGCTTGAAGAAGAAAACATATGAGAAAATCTACATAATTTTGAGTTTGGTGATGAGGTTTTAGATACAATACCAAAAGCATGATTTGTAAAAGAAAAACTTTGATACATTAGTTTAATACAATTACAGACCTTTGCTTTGCAAAAAAGCACTGTTAAGAAAATGAAAAACGAGTCATCAACTAGGAAATAATATTTACAGATTACATATAATATAAAGAATTTGTGGCCGGGCATGGTGGCTCAAGCCTGTAATCCCAGCACTTTGGGAGGTCGAGACGGGCGGATCACGAGGTCAGGAGATCGAGACCATCCTGGCTAACACGGTGAAACCCCGTCTCTACTAAAAAATACAAAAAAACTAGCCGGGCGAGGTGGCGGGCGCCTGTAGTCCCAGCTACTCGGGAGGCTGAGGCAGGAGAATGGCGTAAACCCGGGAGGCGGAGCTTGCAGTGAGCTGAGATCCGGCCACTGCACTCCAGCCTGGGCGACAGAGCCAGACTCCATCTCAGAAAAAAAAAAAAAAATTAAGAATTTGTATCCAAAATGCACAAAGAACTCTTAAAACTCAACAATAGGAAAACAAACAAACCAATTTGATGATTGGAGAGATATTAGTGAAAATGGCAGAAAAGGGAACTCCGAAAGTCCATCATTCCACAAAAGCAATGAATAAGCTGGCAAAAACTCAGAATTAACTCTGTGTGTGTGTGTGTGTGTGTGTGTGTGTGTGTGTGTGTGTGTGGGTGTTGCAAGGGTGGGGGTGGAGATTATGGAATCTAACTAAAGATTACAAGAAAGGAAACCCTTAATAAATTATACACAACTTGGTACAATTTTCCTTGGAACCATTGATATCATTTCTCACTCCCCAGCATGGCAGTGACCTTTAAGAAGCACAGCCCTCATTCCTAGTACATATTGCTGGTACCTGAAAGAGCAATATAGGCATTATTCTCAAAGAATTGTGGCTGTTAGTTTTGACCTGTGGTGGTCTTCCTAAATACCAGTTCAGAGCTTTGCCTTTATTTTGCCTAACTTACAATGCAAACGTATTTGCTGCTACCACTCGGAGCAAGGAATAATAGTTGGCATGAACAACAGAGAAGCTAAAAAGCCTGGAAGGCAAGGGTAGAGAAGAGATGCTTTGGGGAATAAGGACTTTGATAAATTCCTGCATATTGTTGGCAATCTAGAAGGTCATATGATGCCAGTGATGGGTGCATTTTAGGAAATACCTCAGGAGGCCTTATGTCTTCATCTCTATCTGACCCTCAGAGTCCACACAAACAGAAAGGGAAGGCCAAGGTAGAGTTGTAAACTGCTTGGCTCAGTGCCCTAACCAACACAGGGAGTGTTGGCAAAGTCAAAGAGAGTTTTGTTGTTGCTGTTCCAGTTGTTTAAAGAAATCTCTATCAAATCACTAGCTGACCACTAAGTTAATGAAACAGAGACTTCAGTGGCTACATATGATAAAGGATACAGACTTCAGAAAATTAGTTTGGACAGCTATTAATTGAATAAACAAGCAATGACTAGGTAAACCAAAAATAAAATTTTAAAGGCCCTCCAACCATCTGAACAGACCCCTTCTTTCAGCCAAGGGCATTCCAAAGTTAACCTAAAAAACTAGTTCAGGCCATTATGGGAAGGGAGGCAGGACGTGCCTCATTAAACCCTCCTCCCTTTTGGAATTCAGGAAAAACCAACCAGCATTAACATCAACCTAGACCTTAAGTCTGACAAGAAATATTTGCAATCTATTCTTTCAGAAGCCTACTACCTGGAGGCTTCATCTGCATTATAAAACTTTGGTCCTCACGACTCCTTATCATCACACCATTCTTTTCTGTTGATTTCAGGTCTTCAGATAGTAACTTAACTCTTTCAACCAATTACCAATCAGAAAAAATTTAAATCTATGTATAACTTGAAAGCCTGTGCTTCAAGTTGTCCTGCCTTTCCAGATTGAACCAGTATGCATCTTATAGGTATTGACTGATGTATTATGTCTCCCTAAAATATATAAAAGCAAGCTGTATCACAACCACCTCAAGCACATGTCATCAGGACCTTCCAAGGCTGTGTCATGGGCACATCCTTAACTTTGGCAAAACAAACTTTCTAAATTGATTTGGACCTGTCTCAGATACTTTTGAGTTCGCAGCTACAACAAGCAGCAATAAGAAACCTGTTGAGGGAGGAGAATGTTATAATATTGCTACATTTTAGATTTTGAAATGTCCAGTTTCAACACAACATTACAAAGCATGCAAATAAACAATATGGTATGGCCCATATATAAGAAAAAAAAATAGAAATTGTCTCTGAGGAAGCTCAGTTATTGGACTTACTAGACTTTAATTCAAGTAATTTTAAGTGTGCTCAAAGTGCTTAAGGAAAAAATATATACAGAATGAAAAGAAACCACAAGAAAAATGCCTCATCAAAGAACATCAAAGAGTAAGAAATTTATTCTTTTTTCTTTCTTAGGGTCTTCATCTGTTGCCCAGGCTGAAGAGCAAGTGGTGTTATCACAGCTCACTGTAGCCTCAAACTCCTGGACTCAAGCAATCTTCCAGCTTTAGCCTCTTATGGAACTGGGACTACAGGTGCATGCAACTGCACCCAGCTAATTTTTCATCTTTTGTAGAAACGAGGTCTCCCTGTGTTACCAAGTCTGGTCTTGAACTCCTGAACTCAAGCAATTATCCTGCTTTGGCCTCCCAACATGTTGGGATTGCAAGTGTGAGGTCCTGCACCTAGCCAAAGAGTAAGAAATCATAGAAAGATATCAAATAGAAATCCTGAAGTTTAAAAGTACAATAACTGAAATGAAGCAATCACTGAGGCGTTCAACAGCAGATATGAGGGTGCAAAAGAAAGGATCCCTGAACTTGAAGACAGGTCCATTGATATTATCCAGTGTGAGTAGGAGAAAGGAAAATGAATGATGAAAAAGTAAACAGAGGTAATGATACTTCTGAGTCACCATCAAACATCTAGAATTAAGGCAGAGACAGGACCATGAGAAGAAGTAATACATGAGCTTTGTTAGGCAGTGCTTAGATAGGGCTGCATGAAAGATGTTCCTCCCAAGAAGAAATCTTTGAGACAACATCATGAACCCACCACCTAGAAAGGAAATAGGACAAGAGCACTCCCAGGGAAGAAGT
Organism: Papio anubis; assembly: GCF_008728515.1. Taxonomy (NCBI): domain Eukaryota; kingdom Metazoa; phylum Chordata; class Mammalia; order Primates; family Cercopithecidae; genus Papio; species Papio anubis. Next base: position 40,911,654 of record NC_044984.1, read on the forward strand.
GAAAATAGGAGAAGGGGCTTAGATGTCTAGGTGATGTTGCTAAGTAGCAATGTGGGAAGTCAGAGAGCTTCAAAAAGTAGCAGTGGGTTTGCTGGGTTTTAAATATAGTTATAGGGTTTGTCTTATCTATGGTTAGAAAATATTGAGAGCAGTTTCAGGGAATGTGTAAAGTGAGTAGGTTGTAAATGGCTAAAAATTGTTTGGACTATATCCAAAGGAACTGGATGTGTGAGAATTTGTGTTTGGCACCAGTGGGCTTTGGGCTAATGGTCCTGGGCTGCTGTGAAGAGGTAAACAACATGGGAATTATTTTAGGCCAGAATTGAAGGGCCATCTCCAACCCATTCACATAACATAAAAAATGTGTTCCAGAGGAGAGAAGAGAAAGAGGCAGAAAGAATAATTGAAGAAGTAATGGCCCAAAGGGATGAAAGACATGAATATACACATCTAAGAAGCTCAAAAGAGTGTAAGATAAACTCAATGAGGTACACACCAAGACACATTATAATCAAATTGTCAAAAGACAATTCTTACAGACTGAGTTGTAGTCCCTTACAAAATTCATATATTAAGTCCTAACTCCTAATGTGACAGTATTCAAATATAGGGATTCTAAGGAGGTAACTAAGGTTAAATAAGGTCATAAAGGTGGAGGTCCTAATCCAATAGGACTGATGTCCTTATAAAAAGAGGAAGAGACACCAGAGAGCTCTCTCAGTGCACAAACACAGAGAAAAGGCCATGTGAGGGCATAGTAAGAAGGGGCCACCTGCAAGCCAAAGTGATAGGCCTTACCAGAAACCAACCCTGCTGGCACCTTGATCTTATACTTCCAGCCTCTAGAACTGTGAGAAAACAAATTTCTGCTGTTTAAGCCTCCCAGTCTGTGGCTATTGCAGTCCTAGCAGACTAAGACAAGCAAAAATTCTATATTTTGCAAGACTATGCTTTAAAAATGAAGGAGAAATTAAGATATTCCCAGATAAACTTTGACAGTGCTATAGACCTGCTCAGATCCACATGAAGAAATAAAAAACACTGGTAAAGATAACTAATGGCTGGGTGTGGTGGCTCACACCTGTAATCCTAGCACTTTGGGAGGCCAGTGTGGGCAGATCACAAGGTCAGGAGATCAAGACCATCTTGGCCAACATGGTGAAACCCTGTCTCTACTAAAAATACAAAAATTAGTCAGGTGTGGTGATGCACACCTGTAGTCCCAGCTACTTGGGAAGCTGAGGCAGAAGAATTGCTTGAACCTGGGAGGTGGAGGTTGCAGTGAGCTGAGATCGCACTACTGCACTCCAGCGTGGCAACACAGTGAGACTCCATATCAAAAAATATATATAAATTTTAAAGAATGGTAACTAATAGGTAAATACAAAGTCAGTTTTAATGTATTTTTGATTTGTAACTCTCTTTCCTATATGATTTAAAAGGCAAATGCATAAAACAATAATTATAAATATATGTTTATAATTTATAACTCAATGTACAAAGATGTAACTTATGACAATAGCAACATAAAGGCTAAGTTTTTTGCATACTGCTGAAACTAACTTGGCATGAATTTGAACCAGGTTGTTATAAATTAAGATGTTAATTGTAATTGCTAGATGACCAGTTAGAAAATAACTAAAAAATGTGTAGTAAAAGAAACAGGAGGGAATAAAATGGTACACAAGAAAATATCAATGAAGCAGAAAAAGCTTTTTTCCCCCAGGATGGCAGATTAGAGACTTTTAGCATGCCTCAGCCACTTGGAAACAGCAAGATAGTACATGAAGATCAACTCCGTGAGCTTTAATTTAAGAAGGAAAATAGGAATCTACCGGAATCATGAAGGACAGTCCGAGTCCTGGAAAGGAGAATGCCAGCAAAAGCTTCCATGATGGTGTCCAGCTGATATAAGTGAGTGAAGCCCCAGTACGTGAGACAGGCAGAGGGCCTCATTCTGTGACTCACCTTGCCACTGTGGAGCTCAGCATCCCAGACCATAGGAGAGTACTTTGTTTCTCCCAAGCCCTGCAGCTAACTTGGGGAGGAGGCTTGGAGACACTGAATGAAAAACACCAGGAAGAGCTGCAGACATTTTCCTAGACCTAGGGCTGAGAGCAGGATGCCATTTTTAATCTGGACGCATACAAAGTCAGCCGTTCCTTGGTGAGCCAGCCACACGGCTGTGTAGGCATTTTAGTCCCAGGCGACAGATTTTTGCACTTGCTTTGGAGCTGAGTAGGAGCTTCCATAGCCAGAAATGAGGAAAGTGTCTCACCAGTAGGCTGTGGAATCATGTTCTCCCCTATTGCAAGCCTAGGGTGGGAGGAGAGCTGCTGTAGCTGCAGTTTCTCCTAGGTGGCAAGACTTGCAGCCAGGGCCAGCTTGGTGACCTGGAACTGGTCTGTGTGTGCCATTGCTGGGTCCTCCATCCTGCTCTCCTGAGATAGCAATGGAGTGGGGCCCTCTCTGCTGTACCCCTAGGCTGAAATCCAGGCATTTGGAGCACCTGCTTGCCTGGATGAGCAGCCTGAATTTTCCTATCCTTCCTGGACATAGATATTTTGCAGTGGGCTCTTTCTGCTCCATACCCAGGTAGATCTGCAGGCATTTGGAGCACCCATTCACCTGATTCAGCAGACTGACCCACCCTTTCTGTGCAGAGGTCATGGTGCAGTGGGGCTCTCTCTGCACCATGTCCAGGCAGATCTCCAGGCATTCAGAGCATTCACTCACCTGTATTACCAGCCTGACCCACTCCACCCTTCCTATGAAGAGATCATGGTGCAGTGGGGCTCTCTGTGCTCCACACCAAGGCAAATCTTCAGGCATGCGGAGCACCTGCTTGCTTAGTCCAACAGCCTGAGCCACCCCATCCCTCCTCTGCAGAGATCTTGGAATAGGGGGCCCTCTTTGTCCTGTGCCCAGGCAGATCTCCAGGCTTTAGGAGTATCCACTTGGAATGGTTCAACAGCCTGAGCCACTCCACCTTTCCCAGACATAGATCATGGTGCAATAGGACTTTCTCTGTGCCACACCCAGGCAGATCTCTAAGCATTTGCAGCATTGTCTAACATGGATCAGTAGCCTGAGCCATCCTACCCTTCCTGTGCAGAGATCCTGGTACAGGGTGGCCCTCTGTGCTACACAGCTAGGCAGACCTTAAAGCATTCAGAGCACCTACTTGCTTGGTTCAGCAGTCTGAGTCATCCCACCCTTCCTGTGAAGAGATCCTTGTATGTGGGGCCCTCTCTGCTACACACCCAGGCAGATCTCTAGGCATCTGGAGTACCCACTCTCTTGGATTAGAACTTTAGGCCATCTCCAAACCCCTTGCAGTGAACCTGGAGCCAAGGTTTCCCAACGTCATGCCTAGGCACACCTCTGGGCACTTAGTGGACTGCCCACTGGATTCTCCCTCAGTGCTGGTGCCGGTGCCTGCTATTAGGGGAAAAGAAGGTGTACCTGCTAAGCCTGGTCCTGCCCTTCATAGCCCTACACCTCCCCAGGGTTGAGCAGGGAGCTCAGACCACTGTGCATTCCATGAGTCAGACCATTTTCCTGAGGCAACAGAGAGCTGCCAGGAAATAAGGATCAAGTATATACCCAGCCATGTTGGCTATAGCCAGCTCTTACCTATAGCGCCGTCTATGGGCTTTCAAGCTAAACTGCACAGCCCAATATAAAACATTCTGAAAGAAGTGCATAGGGCTATAGAACAAAGTCAAAATACCCTACCCGGCATTCACTACAGTTACCCCTCCCCACTGGGAGGGGGGGAAAAGGAAAAGGGAGAGAAAAAAAAATAACATTATAGGGAAAGAAAAAAAAAGAAAAATCCTACCCACATGAAAATAATTACAAAAATCAGAAGTGCGAGTGTCTCCACATGACAAGGAACCAGGGCAAGACTTTTGGCACCATGAAAAATCTGAATGTAGTGACAGCACCAAAGGATTCCACTAGCTCTCCAGCAATAATCCCTAGTAAAAATGGAAACTCAGAAATGATAGATGAATTCAAAGCATGGATTGCAAGGAAGCTCAATGAGATCCAAGGCAAGACTGAAAATCAACACAAAGAAACTTATAAAGCAATCCAGGAAGTGAAGGAAGAGAAAAGCGTCTTAAAAAGAAATCAATAAGAGCTTTTGGATTTTAAAACTCACTTAAGGAATTTGAAAATACAGTAGAAAGCTTTATTGATAGATTGGACCAAGCAGAAGAAAGAATTTCAGAGCTTGAAGATCGGTGTTTTGAACTAACCCAGTCAGACGAAAATAGAGAAAAAAGACTCCAAAAATGAACAAAGTCTTTGAGAAATATGGGATTATGTAAAGTGATGAAACCTATGAAATTATTGGCATTCTTGAGAAAGAAGGAGAAAAAGTAAACAACCTGGACAATATATTTGAGGGAATAATTTGAGAAAACATCCCTAATCTTGCTAGAGAGGGAGACATTGAGATTCAAGAAACACAGAGAACACCGGAAAATACCATACAAAATAAACATCACCAAGGCATACAGTCACCAGATTGTCCAAGGTCAACACTAAAGAAAAAACTTAAAGGCAGCTAGAGATAAAGGGCAGATCACATACAAATGGAACCCTATCAGGCTGACAGCAGACTTCTGAGCAGAAAACCTATGAGCCAGGAGAGATTGGAGGCCTACATTCAGTATTCTTAAAGAAAAGAAATTCCAACCAATAATTTAATATCTTGCCAAAATAAGCTTCATAAGTTAAAACTACATAAAATCTCTTCTAGATAAACAAGCACTAAGGGAATTCATTACCACTAGACCAGGCTTACAAGAGATCCTTAAGGGAGTTCCACACATGGAAGCAAAAGAATGATACCTACTACCACAAAAGCACATATAAGTACATAGCCCACAGATCATATAAAACAACCACACAATAAAACTACAAAGCAACAAGCTAACAACTTCATAATAGGATCAAAACTTCACATGTCAATACTAACCTTGAATGTAAATTGCCTGTACATCCCACTTAAAAGGCAGAGGGTGGCAAGTTGAATTAAAAAAACAAACAAGACCCCAGGTGGATTGCTTGAGCCCAGGAGTTTAAGATCAGCCTTAACAACATGGCAAAACCCTGTCCCTATGAAAAATACAAAAATTAGCTAGACATGGTGGCATGCACCTGTAGTCCCAGCTACTTGGGAGGCTGAGGTGGGAGGATCACCTAAGTCTGGGGGGCTGAGGTTGCAGTGAGCTGAGATTGCATCACTGCACTCCAGATTGGGTGACAGAACAGGACTCTGTGTCAAACAAAACCAAGACCCATCTGTCTACTGTCTTCAAGAGACTCATCTCACATGTAATAACACCCATAGGCTCAAAGTAAAGGGTTGGAGAAAGATATACCATGCAAACAGAAAACAAAAAAGAGCAGGAGTTGTTATTCTTATATTGGATAAAATAGACTTTAAACCAACAACAGTAAAAAGGGGCAAAGAAGGGCATTACATAATGATAAAGAGTTCAATTCAACAAGAAGATTTACCTATTCTAAGTATCTATGCACCCAACATTGGAGCACCCATATTTATAAAACAAGTACTTCTGGACTTACAGAAAGACCAAAAGAGCCACATAATAATAACAGGGGACTTCAAAACACCACTGGCAGTGTTAGACAGATCATCAAGACAGAAAAGTAGCAAATTCTGGACGTAAACTCGACACTTGACCAATTGGACCTAATAGACATCCACAGAATACTCTGCTCATCAAACACAGAATATATATTCTTCTCATCTACACATGAAACATACTCCAAGATTGACCACTTGTTCAGCCATAAAGCAAGTTTCAATAAATTCACAAGACTCAAAATCATAACAATCATACTCTTGGATCACAGTGGAATAAAAATAGAAATCAATACCAAGAAGATCTCTCAAAACCACACAATTTGCCTATAAGCCCAGCACTTTGGGAGGCCAAGGCAGGTGGATCATGAGGTCAAGAGGTTGAGACCATCCTGGCCAACATGGTGAAACCTGATCTCTACTAAAAATACAAAAATTAGCGGGGCATGGTGGCACGTGCTTATAGTCTCAGCTACTTGGGAGGCTGAGGCAGGAGAATCACTTGAACCCAGAAGGCAGAGGTTGCAGTGAGCCGAGATTGCGCCACTGCACTCTGGCTTGGTGACAGAGCAAGACTCCAATCTCAAAACAAACAAACAAAAAACAAAAACAAAAACAAAACACACACACAATTACTTGGAAATTAAATAACTTCCTCCTGAATGACTTTTTATAAAACAATAAAACCAAAGCAGAAATTTAAAAATTCTTTGAAATTAATAAAAACAGACACAATGTACCAAAAATCTCTGGGATGCAGTAAAAGCAGTGTTAAGAGGAAAGTTTATAGAATTAAATACCTATCTCAAAATGTTAGAAATATCTCAAATTAATGATCAACATCATAGCTAGAGAAACTAAAAAAAGCAAGAAAAAACTAACCCCAAAGCTAGCAGAAGAAAATAAATAACTACAATCAAGCAAACCTGAATGAAATTGAGAGACAAACATTTGTACAAAGAATTTTTTTTAAAAAGTTGTTTTTTAAAGGATAAACAAGATTAATAGAACATTAGTTAGATTAACAAAGAAAAAAGAGAGATGATCCAAATAAGCACAACCAGAAATGACAAAGCTGACATTACAACGGATCCCACAGGAATATAAAAGATCTTCAGAACACTTCTACACACACAAACTGGAAAATCTAGAGGAAATGTATAAATTTCTAGAAAGATACAATCTCCCAAGATGGAATCAGGAAGAAATTGAAACACTGAACCTACCAATATCAAGTTCCCAAACTGAATCAGTAATAAAAAACCTACCAACCAAAATAAGCCCCAGACCGGATGGATTCACAGTCAAATTGTACCAAAGAATTATACCAAATGTACAAAGAAGGGCTGGTACCAATTCTACTGTAACTATTCTAAAAAACAGGGGAGGACAGACTCCTCTCTAACTTATTCTATGAATCCAGCATCACCCTGATACTAAAACCTGGCAAAGACACAACAAAAAAAGAAAACTACAGGCAAATGTCCCTGATAAACACAGATGCAAAAATCTGCAACAAAATACTAGCAAACTGAATTTAACAACATGACAAAAAGTTAATTTATCATGATCAAGTAGGTTTCATTCCCAGGATTCAAGGTTGGTTCTAACATATGCAAATCAATAAATGTGATTCACCACATAAAATTAAAAACCGTATGATCATCTCAGTAGACATGGAAATAGCTTTTGGTAACATCCTACATTCCTTCATGAGAATGACCCTTAAGAAACTAGGCGTGAAAGAAAATACCTCATAATAATAAGAGCTATTAATGAAAAACCCACAGCCAACATCATACTGAGCAGTCAAAAACTGGAAGCACTCCCCTTGAGAACTAGAATAAGACAAAAATGCTCACTGTCACCACTCCTACTCAACATAATACTGGAAGAGCTAGTTAGACCAATTAGTCAAGAGAAGGAAATAAAAGGCATTCAAATGGAAAAGAAGTCAAATTATCTCTCTTTATTGGTGATATGATTGTATGTTTAGAAACCTCTGCGAAAGGCTACTATAACTGATAAACAATTTTAACAAGATTTGAGAATACAAAAATCAGTATCATTTCTATATACCAATGATGTTCAGTCTGAGCACCAAATCAATGATTCAATTCCATTCACAGTAGCCACACAAAAAATAAAATACCTCAGAACACATTTAACCAAGGAGGTGAAAGATTTCTACAAGAAGAACTACAAAACACCAGTAAAAGAAATCATAGATGACACAGGATGGGCGCGGTGGCTTATGCCTGTAATCCCAGCATTTTGGGAGGCTGAGGTGGGTGGATCACGAGGTCAGGAGAGATCGAGACCATCCTGGCTAACATGGTGAAACCCTGTCTCTACTAAAAAATACAAAAAAATTAGCCAGGTGTGGTGGCAGGCGCCTGTAGTCCCAGCTACTTGGGAGGCTGAGACAGGAGAATGCCGCGAACCTGGGAGGCAGAGCTTGCAGTAAGCCGAGGTCGCGCCACTGCACTCCAGCCTGGGTGACAGAGCGAGACTCATCTCAAAAAAAAAAAAAAAAAAAAAAGAAAAAGAAAATCATAGAAGTCACAAACAAATGGAAAAACCTTTCCATGTTCATGGATTGAAAGAATTAATGTCATTATAATGGCCATAAAACCCAAAGCAATCTACAGAGTCAATGCTATTCCTTTTCCTTTTATTTTTATTTTTTAATTTAATTTATTTTTTTTTTTTTTGAGATGAAGTCTTGCTCTGTCACCCAGACTGGAGTGCAGTGGCGTGATCTTGGCTCACTGTAACCTCCACCCACGTAAGTTCCAATGAATCTCCTGCTTCAGCCTCCCAAGTAGCTGGGATCACAGGTACATGCCACCACACCTGGCTAATTTCTGTATTTTTAGTAGAGACGGGGTTTCATCATGTTGGCCAGTCTGGTCTCGAACTCCTGACCTCAGGTGATCCGCCCATCTCAGCTTCCCAAAGTGCTAGGATTACAGGTGTGAGGCACCGCACAAGGCCTCAATGCTATTCCTATCAAACTACCAATGTCATTTTTCACAGAACCAGAAATTTTATATGGAACCAAAAAAGCACCTGAATAGCCAAAGCAATCCTAAGCAAAAAGAACAAAGTCAGAGGCATCACATTACTCTACTTTATACTATAAGATTATGGTAATCAAAACAGTATAGTACTAGTACAAAAATACACACATAGGCCAGTGAAACAGAATGGTAGACCCAGAAATAAAGCCACACACTTACAGCCATCTAATCCTTGACAAAGTTGACAAAAAGTAATGGGAATGTTCTCTCTATTAAATTAATGGTGCTGGGATAGCTGGCTAGGTATACTTAGAAGAATGAAACTGGACCCCTACCTTTCACCATTCACCAATATTAACTCAAGATGGATTAAAGATTTAAATGTAGGACCGCAGCCTGTAAGAATCCTAGAAGAAAACCTAGGAAACACCATTCTGGACATAGAACTTGGGAAAGGATTTATGACTAAGTCCTCAAAAACAATTGCAAAATAATCCCCAAAATTGACAAGTGGACCTAATTAAACTAAAGAGAGAGCTTCTTCACAGCAAAAGAAACTACCAAAAATTAAACAGACCGCCTATAGAATGGGAGAAAATATTCACAAACTATGTATCTGACAAAGGTCTATATTCAGAATCTATAAGGACTTTATACAGTTGAACAAGCAAAAAACAAATAACCCCATTGAACAATGGGCAAAAGTCATGAACAGACATTTCTCAAAAGAAGACATACAACAAACACATGGAAAATGGGGCACATCACTAATCATCAGAGAAATGCAAATCAAAACCCAAACCACTCAGAATGGCTATTATTTAAAAAGTCAAAAACAACAGATGGTAGCAAGACTGTGGAGAAAAGGGAATGCTTATATACTGCTGGTGGGGATGTAAATTAATTCAGTCAGTGTTGAAAGTCGTTTGGAAATATCTCAATGAATTTAAAACAGAACTACCATTTGAGCCAGTAATCCCATCACTGAATATATAACCAAAAGAAAATAAATCTTTTTACCAAAATGACACACACACTTATACGCTCATTGCAGCACTATTCACAAGAGCAAAGACATGAAATTGACCTAGGTGCCCATCAATGGTGGATTGGATAAAGAAAATGTGATAAATATACACTATGGAATACTATGCAGCCATAAAGAAGAATGAACTCTTATCCTTTGCAGCAACACGGATGCAGCTGGAGGCCATTATGCTAAGCAAATTAATGGAAGAACAGAAAACCAAGTATCACATGTTCTCACTTATGAGTGGAAGCTAAACATTAGGTACTGACAGACATGAAGATGGCAAAAATAGACACTGGGAACTACTAGAGGGTGGTGTGAGGGAGGGAACAAGCATTGAAAGACCAACTGTTGGATACTCTGCTCAGTACCCAGGTGATGGGATCAATTGTACCCCAAACCTCAGCATCACACAATATACCTAGATAACAAACCTACACATGTACCCACTGAATCTAAAATAGAAGTTAAAAATAAAAAATAAAAACTCCCAAGGAACGAGGAGATGTCAAAGGGGATAAAGTTCAAATAGACAGAAGAAATAATTTCTAGTGATCTGTTGCACATCATGGTGACTATAGTAAATAATAATGTATTGAATACTTCAAAATTGCTAAGATTGTAGATTTTAAATGTTCTCACCACACTATAAAGTAATAAGTGTGAGACATGATGAATATGTTAATTAGCCTGATTTAATCATTCCACAATGTATACATGTATCATAACATCACATTGTACTCTATATATATAATTATTGTCAGTTAAAAATAAAAATTTAAAAAGAAATAAGAAACACAAAAGTGGCAGTAACAGAGGAATTGAGGAATAAAAAGATGTAAGACACATAGAAAATAAATACCAAAATGAAATGGCAGAGTAACTCCTCACTTATCATTAATTATGTTAAATGTTAAGGAATTGAAATCTCCAGTTAAAAGTTAGAGATTGGCAGGATGAATTTTAAAAATGATCCAACTACATGCTATCTGTGACTCTTTGGGTGTAAAAACACAAATAGGTTGAAAGTGAAAGAGTAGAAAAAATACACTATGCAAATAATAACCAAAAGAGAACAGTTGTGGGTATACTAGTATCAGACCAAATAGACCAAGGGCATTATATATTAATAAATGAGTCAACCCATCAAGAAGATGTAACAATTTAAAACATATATGCACCTAACAACAGAACCCCAAAATATATGAAGCAAAACAAGGTAGAGTCAAAGGGAGAAATAGATAAGTCAATAATAATATTTGGAAATGTTAACACCCCACTTTCAATAATGTTTAGAACATATAGACAGAAGATCAAGAAATAAAGAATTAAGCTACAATGTGAAACAATTAGACCTCAGAGACATACAGACCACTGCATCTAACAAGACCATGCACACTGTTATCAAGTGCACATAAGACATTCTACAGGATTGGCCACATGTTATATAAAAAAAAATTTTTTTCAATAAATTAAAAGTGTGAAAAAGCATACAGAGCTTCTTCTCTCACCAGAATGAAATAAAGCTAGAAACCTAGATATTTCACAAATTTGTGGAAATTAAACAACACACTTAACCAATAGTCAAAGAAGAAATCACAAGGGAAATCAGAAAATATCGTGAAACAAATTAAAATGAAAATACAACATTTTTACATTTATAGGATGCCATGCAAGCAGTGCTAAGAAGGAAAATTATTGCATAAATATGTACAGTTTAAAAGTAGGAAAGAAATCAATAACCTAACATACTACTTTAAGGAACTACAATAAAAGAGCAAGCTAAACCCAAAGCAAGCAGAGGAAAGAAATTATAGAGATTAGAGTGGGGATAAACAAAATAATGAATAGAAAAACAATAGAATCAACAAAACCAAAAGTTGAATCTTTAAAAGTCAACAAATTGGCCAGGCGTGGTGGCTCACACCTGTAATCCCAGCACTTTGAGAGGCTGAGGTGGGTGGATCACTTGAGGTCAGGAGTTCGAGACCAGCCTGGCCAACATGGTGAAACCCCATCTCTACTAAAAAATACAAAAATTAGCCAGGCATGGTGGCAGGTGCCTATCATCTCAGCTACTCAGGAGGCTGAGGCAGGAGAATTGCTGGAACCCGTGAGGCGGAGGTTGCAGTGAGCCGAGATTGTGCCGTTGCACTCCAACCCGGGCTGACAAGAGCAAGACTCTGTCTCAAAAAATATCAACATACTTGTTAAAGTTCTAGCTGGACTAACTACAAAGAAAAAGAGAGGACTCAAATTATCAAAATTAGAAATAAAAGTGGGGACATTATAAGGGAATATTAGAAACAATTTTAGTTAACAAATTAGATAACCTTGGTGATATGGATAAATTCCTAGAAATGCCCAAAGTACCAAAACTGATTGAAAAGAAGTAGCATATCTAAATAGACTTGTAAAAGTATAGATCTTGAATTAGTAATCTAAAAATTTCCTGGAAAGAAAAGCCCACGTCCAGATGGCTTTGTTGGTGAATTCTACCAAATGTTTACAGAATAATTAATACCAATTTTCTCAAATTCTTCCAAAAAATAGAAGAGGAGAGAGAATACTCTCTAACTCATTTTATGAGGCCAATATTACTCTGCTATGAAAGCCCATAAATGACATCACAACAAAATAAAACTATTGACCAATATCTCTTATGAATATAGATGCAAAAATCCTCAACAAAATGTTAGCATACCAATTCCAGTAACAAATTACAAAAGTTATACACCATGACCAAGTGAAATTCGTCCCCTCCTGCCCCCGCCCTGGAATGCAGAGGTGGCTCAACATACAAAAATCAATTGAGGTAATACCTAACATTAAGATAATCAAGGAAAAAACCTACATGATTATTTCAGCTGATGAAGTAAACGTATTTGACAAAATCCAACATCCTTTCATAATAAAAACACTCAATAAACTAGAAATAGAAGGGGAGACTTCCTTAACCTTATATGGGACGACCATGAAAAACCCTAAGATAACATCATACTTAATGGTGAAAGACTGAAAGCTTTTCTTCTAAGATCAGGATTATGACAAGGATGCCTGCTTTCACCACATTGTACTTGAAATTCTAGCTGGAGCAACTGGGCAAGAAAAAGAAATAAATGGTATCCACACTTGGAAAGGGAGTAGTAAACTATCTGTATTTGCAGATAACATGATCACATGAAAATCTAGGATCTTGTAGAGAATACACAAAAACATTGTATGATACAAAATCAACACACCCAAACCAATCTTATTTCTATACCCTAGCAGTGACAAATCTGAATTGAAATTAAGAAAACAGTTCATTTACAATAGCATCAAAAAGAACAAAATACGTTGGAATAAATTAGCCAAGGAGGTGCAACTTGTACACTGAGAACTATAAAGTATTGCTGAACGACATTAAATAAATTAAATGCCTTCTATGTGTTGGATCAAAAAACTTCATATTGTTAAAATCACCACACTTTCCAAAGTAATCTGCACATTGGATACAATACCTCTAGAATCTGCCTTTTATTGCAAAAGAAAGCAAGCTGATCCTGAAATTCATATGGAATTGCAAGGGACCCTGAGTAGCTGAAACAATATTGAAAAAGAACAAGTATCGATGTTCATCAGGGATATTGGTCTAAAATTCTCTTTTTTTGTTGTGTCTCTGCCAGGCTTTGGTATCAGGATGATGTTGGCCTCATAAAATGAGTTAGGGAGGATTCCCTCTTTTTCTATTGATTGGAATAGTTTCAGAAGGAATGGTACCAACTCCTCCTTATACCTCTGGTAGAATTCAGCTGTGAATCCATCTGGTCCTGGACTTTTTTGGTTGATAGGCTATTAATACTATTGCCTCAATTTCAGAGCCTACTATTGGCCTGTATTCAGGATTCAACTCTTCCTGGTTTAGTCTTGAAGAGTGTGTGTCCAGGTACCATCCATTTCTTCTAGGTTTTACAGTTTATTTATGAGGTGTTTACAGTATTCTCCTGGATGGTAGTTTGTATTTCAGGTCGGTGGCGATATCCCCTTTATCATTTTTAATTGGCACATTTGATTCTTCTCTTTAAATCCTCAGCCAAAATACTGGCAAACCGATCTTCAACAACACATCAAAAGCTTATCCACCATGATCAAGTGGGCTTCATCCCTGGATGCAAGGCTGGTTCAACATTCGCGAAATCAATAAACATAATCCAGTATATAAACAGAACCAAAGACAAGAACCACATGATTATCTCAATAGATGCAGAAAAGGCTTTTGACAAAATTCAACAGCCCTTCATGCTAAAAACGCCTTCAATAAATTCGGTATTGATGGAACGCACTTCAAAATAATAAGAGCTATTTATGACAAACCCACAGCCACATATCATCCCTGAATGGGCAAAACTGGAAAAATTCCCTTTGAAAAACTGGCAATGAAGACAGGGATGCCCTTCACCACCTCCTATTCAACATAGTGTTGGAAGTTCTGGCTGAAATTAGGGCAAGAGAAAGAAATCAGGGTATTCAGTTAGAAAAGAAGAAGTCAAATTGTCCCTGTTTTGCACACATGATTGTATATTTAGAAACCCCATTGTCTCAGCCCAAAATTTCCTTAAGCTGATAAGCAACTTCAGCAAAGTCTTCAGGATACAAAATTAATGTGCAAAATCATGCCATTCTTATACACCACAATAACAGACAAACACAGAGCCAACCAAGAACAAACTTCCATTCACAATTGCTTCAAAGAGAATAAAATACCTAGGAACTAACTTACAAGGGATGTGTGTAAAGGACCCTTCAAGGAGAACTACAAAACCACTGCTCAATGAAATAAAAGAGGACACAAACAAATGGAAGAACATTCCATGCCCATGGATAGGAAGAATCAATATCGTGGAAATGGCCATACTGCCCAAGGTAATTTATAGATTCAATGCCATCCCCATCAAGTTACCAATGAGTTTCTTCACAGAATTGGAAAACTGCTTTAAAGTTCATATGGAACCAAAAGAGCCCGCATCTCCAAGACAATCCTAAGTCAAAAGAACAAAGCTGGAGGCATCACACTACCACCCTCAAACTATACTCACAAGGCTACAGTAACCAGTAAAACAGCATGGTACTGGTACCAAACAGAGATATAGACCAATGGAACAGAACAGAGTCCTCAGAAATAATACCACACATCTACAGCCATCTGATCTTCACAAACCTGAGAAAACAAGAAATGGGGAAAGGATTCCTATTTAATAAATGGTGCTGGGAAAATTGGCTAGCCATATAGAAAGCTGAAACTGATCCTTTCCTTACTCCTTATACGAAGGTACCATTAATTCAAGATGGACAGAGACTTAAAATGTTAGACCTAATACCATAAAAAATCCTAGGAGGAAACCTAGGTAGCACCACTTGTGACATAGGCATGGCAAAGACTTCATGTCTAAAACACCAAAAGCAACGGCAGCAAAAGCTAAAATTGACAAATGGGATCTAATTAAACTAAAGAGCTTCTGCACAGCAAAGAAACTACCATCAGAGTGAACAGGCAACCTACAGAATGGGAGGCACTTGCAGTCTACTCATCTGACAAAGGGCTAATATCCAGAACCTACAAAGAACTCCTCGCTAAAACAAATCTCTACAAGAAAACAAACAACCCCATCAAAAGTGGGCAAAAGGATATGCAACAGACATTTCAAAAAGAAGACATTCATACAGCCAACAGACATATGAAAAAAATGCTCATCATCACTGGCCATCAGGAGAAATGCAAATCAAAACCACAATGAGATACCATCTCACACCAGTTAGAATGGTGATCATTAAAAGTCAGGAAACAACAGGTGCTGAGAGGATGTGGAGAAATAGGGAATCACTTTACACCACAGGGATTGTAAACTAGTTCAACCATTATGGAAAACAGCATAATTCTCACATGATTCAGGAACTAGATGCACCATATGACCCAGTTTTCTCATCCCATTACTGGGTATATAAATCTAAAGGATATAAATTATGCTGCTATAAAGACACACATGCACACGAGATGTTTATTGCAGCACTATTCACACAGCAAAGACTTGAATCAACCCAATGTCCATCAGTGACAGATTGGATTAAGAAAATGTGGGCACATATACACCATGGAATACTGCGCAGCCATAAAGGATGAGTTTGCATCCTTTGTAGGGGACATGATGCAGCTGGAAACCATCATTCTGCAAGAAACCATCACAAGAACAGAAAAACCAAACACCGCATGTTCTCACCTATAGGTGGAACTGAACAATGAGATCAATGGACTCGTGGAAGGGGAACATCACAATAATCGGGCCTATCAATGGAGTGGGGGAGGGGAGGGATTGCATTGGGAGTTATACCTGATGTAAATGACGAAAGTTGATGGGTGTGGAGCAGACCAACATGGCACACAAGTATACATATGTGTAACAAACCTTCACGTTATGTGCAGGTAATACAAAAATTCTAAGCAACTTAAAGTATAATAATAATAAATAAATTAAAAAATAAATAAATAAAATAAAAAGAAAAATAAAAATAAAAATAAAAAAAAAGAAAAAGAACAAGTAGAGGACTAAGCATTTCAAACTTAGCGTAAAGCTACAGGTACTGGCATAAGGATAAACAGAGACCAATGGACTAGAATTATGAATCCAGAAATAAACCTATACAACTATGGTCAGTCGATTTTTGACAAGGGTGCCAAGATCATTCAATGAGGGAAAGAATAGTCATTCCAACAAATGAGGCTTGGACAACTGTATATCCATATGCAAAAAAGTGGATCCTCACACCCTGTACAAAAATGAACTCAAAATTGATCCAAGATCTGTGTAAAAGTTAATGCTATAAGACTTTCAGAAGAAAATCTAGGAGTAAATCTTCATGACCTTGGATTTGGCAATGAATTCTTAGACATGACACCAAGTCACAAGCAACAAAACAAAAAAAATAGATAAATTGAACTTTATCAAAATTAAAAACTTTTGTGCATTATCAATAAAATAAAAAGACAACTCATAGAATGGAAGAAAATATTTGCAAATCATATCTGATAAGGGTCTAGTATATATAATATATAAATAAATCTTAGAACTCAACAAAAAGACATCTTTATTAATAAATGGGCAAAGGATCTGAAGAGACATTTCTCCAAAGATATATGAATTGCCACTATGCACATGAAAAGATACTTAATGGCATTGATTATTGGAAAAATGCAAATCAAAATATAATGATATACCAATTCATACACTCTAGGATGGCTATATAAAAACAAAAACAGAAAAAAGTAAGTGTGGGCAAAGGTCTAGAGAAATTGAAACCCTCATACATTCCTGGTGGGAGTGTACAATGGTACAGTTACTGAGGAAAACAATTTAGCAGTTCTTCAAAAAGTTAAACATAGAATTCCCATATTACTCAGCATTTCCACTCCTAGATATATACCCTAAAAATTGAAAACATATATTCATACAAAGACATACACAAATATTCATAGCAGCATTATTTGTAATAGCCAAAAAAGTAGAAACAACCCAGTAATTCATTGCCTTTTTGTGGCTGAAAAATATCACATTGTATGAATATGCTATAATTTTTATCCATTCATCAGCTGATGAATTATTGATCTATGCTGTGACATGGTTGAACCTTGAAAACGTGCTAAGTGAAAAAAAAGCCAGGTGTGAAAGACACATATTGTATGATTCCATTTATAGTAAATATTCAAAATAGAGACAGAGCACAGATTAATGGTTGCCAGGGGCTGGGGGGAAGACAGACTAGGGAGTAACTGCCTAATGAGTATGCTGTCTCTTTTGTGGGTGATAAAAATGTTCTGGAGTTAGACATTCGTGATGACTGTACATTACAAATGCACTTAAAACCACTAAATTCTACACTTTAAATGGTTAAAACAGTTAATTTTATGTTATGTGAATTTTACCTCAGTAGAAAAATTAGCAAAATATCTGAACAGACACCTCACCAAAGGAGATATATAGATGACAAATCAATACATATGCCCTAAACTTACAATGGGGTTACCTCTTGATAAATCTGTTGTTGAAAATACTGTGGGTAAAAAAAAATGCACTTAATATACCTAACCTATTGAACATCATAGCTTAGCCCAGCCTACCTTAAATCTGCTGACAACATCTACATTAGCCTACAATTGGGAAAAATTATCTAACACAAAATCTATTTTATAATGAAGTGTTGAATATCTCATGGAATTTGTTTAATACTGTACTGAACGTGAAAAACAGAATGGCTGTATGGGAGCTCCAAGTGCAGTTTTCAGTGAATGTGTGTCATTTTTCCCACTATTGAAAATTACAAGGCAAACCATCCTAAGTTGGGGACCATCTGTATATGGAAAGATGCTCAACATCATTTATCATTGCAAATTAAAAGAAATGAGATACCACTATGCACTTACTAGAATAGCTAAATTTTAAAAAATGACAATACTAACCGCTGGCAAGGATGCAGAGCAACAGGAACTCTCATTCATTGCTGGTAGGAATGCAAAATAATGCAGCCACTTGGGAAGAAAATTGGGCAGTTTCTTACAAAGCCAAGCATAGTCTTTCCTCGTGATTCATCTATCTTGCTCCTAGGTATTTACCAAACTGATCTGAAAACTATGTTCACACAAAAACCTGCAAATGTTTATAGCAGGTTTATCCATAATTGTCAAAAACTGGAAGTAATTAATATGTCATTGAATAGGGGAGTGCATAGACAAACTGTATATCCGTAAAATGAAATACTCTTCAGCTGTAAAAAGGACTGAGCTATCAACCCCCACTAAATGGGTGAATTTTAAATTCATGTTGCTAAGAAAAAGAAAAGTTAGTCTGAAAAAGGCAACACGCCGTATAATTCAATCTGTATGACATTTTGGAAACCTATAGAGATGGTTAACAGATCAGTGGTTGCCAAAAGTTTTTGGAGAGGGGAGGGCTGAATTGGTGAAAGACAGGGGAATTTTTAATGTGGTGATAATTGTATATGGCATTATAATAGTGAATACATGACATTATGTATAGGTTAAAACCAACTCATAGAACTTTACAGCATAAACAGTGAACCTTAGTTTAGCAAACAAAATAATTTGTGTGGTTGGGATCTTAGAATAGAATGCAAGCTGTGAGAAAAAAGTAAACTATATTTTAGGGACTGGGGAGGGAGGAGATACTAACCTCGCTTTGGAATGAGTGGAGACTAAGACTAACAGCAAAGGAACTGTTACCTGAGCATCACACTCTAGTTGGTAAAGTAATTTCTCATGCCGGTCTGAGTTAACAATTCTGAAGTCACTATAAATGTATACTGGAATTATGTAAATGAATGATGGATGGGAACCAGATTTCTGATTGTTGGAGTGGAAGGTTACAGACAGCAGGGAGACAAAGGCTGAAATGATCCATGTGGTCAAGGATTATCTGTATAAACTCATATTTAGCTTAACATCCATACAGATTGATATATAAGGAACTATTTATAAATATGTGTGCTTAAGCGGGTTAGTATTCACACATATTTTCCCTTGCTCTGTCAGCTAAGAGGGCCCAGAAGCAATTACACCCCAGTAGCAATTAACACACCCAGCACCCAGATCTTGGCTTCTAATACTGTTCTCCTATGAAGGAACCAGCTCCTTAGTGAAATAGATTATTCTAGAGCTGGATCTGGGAATATTTAGGATGATCCTGTAGCATCCCGTAGTGCCAGAAGGCAAGGAAGTGCTTATTGAAATAAAAACCACACAATGGGGGATATCAAAGGGACACTGGGGCCAACTGAAAGAGCTCTCAATGACCAAACTGGAACAATATGTGTAATGAAATAACATAGTATTGGATTCTAACCCAAACTATAAAATAGATATCTATGAGGTCATATCATTATAAAGAAATGATTGAATAAAATGAGGGAGAATATACAAATTATTTTTGTGCAGGTTCGTTGCAAATAATTTATGTAAATACTCTGCCGTCAAGGAGGGAAGCATAACTTCCCATCTCTGAAGTGTGGGCTGTGCATAGTTACTTCCTTTGTTTTTTTCTTTTTTTGAGATGGAATCTCACTCTGTCACCCAGGCTGGACTGCAGTGATGCGATCTTGGCTCATTTTAACCTCCACCTTCCGGATTCAAGCGATTATCCTGCTTCAGTCTCCTGAGTAGCTGGGATTAACCATGCCAGCTAAATTTTGTATTTTTCGTACAGACAGGGTTTCACCACGTTGTCCAGGGTGGTCTCGAACTCATGACCTCAGGTGATCCACCCGCCTTGGCCTCCCAAAGTGCTGGGACTACAGGCCATATCTGGCCTGTGCATAGTTACTTCCTTTACAGAAATACAGTATGAAAAAGGGGAAAAGCGAGTAACCTCACAATGGGGAACTTAACAAACATTACCTCAGAGAGGTAGTTAAGGTCAACACCAACAGTGATACAAATCATGTTCATAAGTATATACCCTTGATATGGTGTAATGAGAATGGTACTTTACTTTCATGGTCTTTCTCCC
Source organism: Papio anubis (assembly GCF_008728515.1). Classification (NCBI taxonomy): domain Eukaryota; kingdom Metazoa; phylum Chordata; class Mammalia; order Primates; family Cercopithecidae; genus Papio; species Papio anubis. The sequence goes on from NC_044984.1 coordinate 40,931,883, forward strand.
CCAAACTCATGAATCCTTGTCCAGTCACGAGAAAAACCCCAAGAGACATTCTACAAAATACCTCATTGGTCCTCCTCAAACTGTGAAGGTTGTTCAAAAGAAACAAAAGTTTGAGAAACTGTCACTGTTTAGAGGAAACTAAGGAAACACGATGACTAAATGTGGGATGGTGCTGGGCATAGTGGCTCATTCCTATAATCCCAGTGCCTAGGAAGGCTAAGGTGGGAGGATTGCTTGAGGCCAGGAGTTTGAGACCAGCCTGGGCAACATAGTGAGGCCCCTGTCTCTAAAATAAATGAATGAATGAATGAATGAATGGATGGATGGGTGGATGAATAAATGAATGAATGAAATATTATATCCTGGAATTAAAAAGGACATTAGGTAAAAACTAAGGGAATCAGGATGAAGTATGGACTTTCATTAATAATAATGTATCAATATTGGTTCATTAGTTGTGACAAATGTATCATACAAATGTAAGATGTTAACAAAAGGGGAAGCTCTGTAGGGGGCATGTGGAAACTCTGTGCTATTTTTGCAACTGTTCTGTAAGTCTGAAACTCTTCTAAAACAAAACAGTTTTTATTTAAGAAAGCTATTGAGTTTACTTACCACATAAGGATATATTCATGGGTGATGCGGGCAGATGAGATCTTCCAGCTGTCTCTTTGTGGACCTAGGCATTAGTAGCTCACGTGTGATAGTGCCCAGAAGAGGCTCCATAGTGGTGAGTGCTCTGGGAGCTCTGCTCTCAGCAGCTGTGGTAGACTTTATTAGCAATAATTTACAAGACACAAACAGGAAGCAACTGTGACCTTAGACATGTGCACGATGGCATCTATGTGACTTCTGGGTATAGCTGGTCAGTTCTCCTTTGCTTTCTCTCTGGCCATATCTCCTTCCACTCTTCCCTTGATCACTCCAGTCTAGCCATACTAGATTTTTTTCAGTTCCTCATAGTTGTCGTATCATTTCTCACCTTGGGTCTTTTTCTTTTCCTTCCCTCTGATTTCCTTCCTCTATTCTTTTCCCACTCTCCTCCCTCTCCTCTCTCTCTCTCTCTCCCTCTTTCACTTCCTCGTGTGGCCTACCTGCCTTTCTGACAATTACTTATATTTGCAGAATAATATAGGTGAGGTAATGGGAGTTCAGTAGGGTAAGAAGGCAAGGGATGAGTGGGAGCAGACCTGCTACCTCTTTTACTTAGGATTGCAGTGTGCAGCAAATAAAAATATAAAACCCATAGCCAAATTTGCATTTCAGAAAAACAATGAATCATTTCTTAGTGTAAGTATAACCCAAATATTGCAAATTATACAGGGATACCTCATTTTATTGCATTTCATCTTATTGCACTTTGTAGTTATTTTATATATATAAAAATACATATATATATAAATATATATATATATATATATATTTTTGCGCAGTGAAAGTTTGTGGTAACCCTGCATTGAGCAAGTCTATTGATGCCATTTACCAACAGCATGTGCTCACTTTGTGTCTCTGTGTCACATTGTGGTAATTCTTGCAACATTTTCAACTTTTTCATTATTATTAAATATATTATGGTAATCTGTGATTAGTAATCTTTGATATCACTATTGTAATTGTTTTGACATGCTGCAAACCATGCCTATATAAAAAGGAAATTAAGTGATGAATATTGTGGGGGTTCTGACTGCTCCACTGACCCGCTGTTCCCTCATCTCTCTCCTTCTTCTCAGACCTCTCTATTACCTGAAACACACTATTGAAATTAGGCCAATTAATATCACTACGATGGCATCTCTAAGTGTTCAAGTGAAAGGAAGACTCACATGTCTCTAGCTTTAAATGAAAAACCAGAAATGATGAAACTTAGTGAGGAAGGCATGTCAAAAACCAAGAGCCAACCTTTCCCAACCACTATTGCCTACCCAATGACATCACTCTGGCAACTTTCCTCTCTCCCTCTCCCACACTGATAATTTCTTTCTCTTTCTTCTGTATGTTTCTCATGTTTCTAATATAAGCATGATATTATTTCTCCAATCATAAAAACAACCAACCAAACCAAATCAAACAGAAGTTTCTCTCCTCTCCTTCACTCTTGAACCCTCTCTCATCAGCCTTTCACCTTCACCATGCCACTAAAGCTGCTCTTATCGGAGTCATAAAAAGCCTTATGGAGGTTTAATTGACTCACGGTTCTGCAGGCTGTACAGGAAGCATGGAAGCATCTGCTTCTGGGGAGGCCTCAGGGAGCTTTTACCCAGGGTGGAAGGCAAAATGGGAGCAGGCACTTCACATGGCAAAAGCAGGAGCAGCAGATGAGGGGGGAAGATGCTACACACTTTTAAATGACAAGATCTCAAGAGAGGTCACTCACTATCACAATGACAGCACCAAGGGGGAAATCCACCCTTATAATAGAGTCATCTCCCAAGAGGCCCTACCTCTAACATTGTGGATGACATTTCAACATGAGGTTTGGGTGGGGACAACATCCAAACTATATTAAACCTCCTAACTGAGCTCTCTGCTTTCACATTTCCCACCGCCCCCCCAGCCTAGACTCAGCACAGTAGAGTGACCCCATTAACTCAAAAGTTGAATTGTGTCATTTTTATATTCAAAACCCTGCAATAGCTCCCTATTACCCTCAAAGTAAAAGCCAAAAACTCTTATAATGACCCAGAAGGATCTACACTAACTCCCACCCCGATTTGCCTTCTGATGTTATCTCACAATACTCTCTCCTTTTCTTCTGAGGGTCCACGCGTGGCCCCGCCGCTGTTTCTTGACTATGCCAGGCATATTCACTTGCCTGGAATGCTTTTGCCTGGACATTTGCATGGGAAATGGATATTGCATTCACTCAGACTGAAAAAGCAAAATAAATGCTTATTTTTCCCCTTTATTCACAAGTTTTCAGAATAATGAGCTGGTGCCATAGTAGCTTCCAAAAAATGTCAAGTGAATTTTTAAAAAATAAGACAATTAAAATAAACTCTGGATTTTAAATACATTTTATGTGTTTAAACTATGGTAGCCATTATTGTTTTTGATGCTGAGATTGTCATTTTTGGCCAGTATGAGCCCTCTCAAATGCTATCCTAAATCCTTTTGACATGACCTTTGACAGATTTTTTTGTGTTCCCAATTTGAAATTTGAATAAAAATCTACTTGCTATCTTTGTCCTATAACATGGACTATGAAATCAGAGCTATCTGAATTGAATTCCAGTTTTTATAGTATCAACCTGTGAAACTCTGAGAAAGTTATTTAACTTCTTAGAGTTCAGGGTTCTAATTTATACAGTGAGAATGATAATACTTATTCAGTGGATGAGATTGTTTGGCTGTGTCTCCACCCAAAATCTAACCTTGAATTGTAATCCCCATAATCCCCATAATCCCCATGTATCAAGGGTGGGACCAGGTGGAGGTAATTGGATCATGGGGGAGGTTTCCCCCATGCTGTTCTCGTGACAGTGCATGAGTCCCATGAGATCTGATGGATTTATAAGCATCTGGCATTTCCCTTGCTTCCCCTCTCACTCTGTCCTGCCACCCTGTGAAAAAGGTCCTTGCTTCTCCTTTTCTTTCTATTGTGACTGTAAGTTTCCTGAGGCCTCCCCAGCAATGTGGAACTGTGAGTTAATTATACTTGTTTCCTTTATAAATTACCCAGTCTCAGGTATTTCTTCATAGCAGTGTGAGAACAGACTAATACAGTGGAGTTCTTTGAGAATTAAATGAGATGCAGTATATAGGGCACCAGGTACAGAACTGATACTTGAAAATTGTAGTGTTTATTATTAAAATTGGAGACAAAACCTTGTTATCATGCAAAAGTAGCCAGTTGCTCCATTGTTACACTTTAGAAGATGATGTTGTTAGAAGCATAAATCTAATAATATTTATATTGACTGTGTGCTTATTATGTGCAAAATGCCATGTTAAACATTATTGTACTTCAGTTAGTCCCCTAAACAATCCTGTAAGGCAGCATTAATATTAATATATATGTTTACTTACATGTGACATGTGAATACAATTTAATTCATTATAATATTATTCCTATGTTATAAATTATGAGTCTGTGGCTTGGAGAGGTTAACTCATTCGTTCAAGTGAACTAAAAAGTGGCAGAATTCAGAATAAAACCCTCTGATCCCAAAGTTTGAACACTTAACACTTCTGCTATTATTTATTTGTTCTGTTTAGGTGTGTTACATTGTTTTGAAATAATAGCCTGGATAAAATGCTCTTCTAAGAACTCCCAAATTCCCATAGATTATCTTGGCAATTATCATTTATTTACTTTATCTGACTGCTTTTTTTCCCAAAGACAATACTGCGTTTTAAGCAATAGCCAGAAAAGCAATTGGAAATTGGAGCCAGAAACCAAGAACTTCATTCTTGGTTCTTGTGGGGAAGGAGAATTTACTTGAATAATTTAATGCAGGGAGAGGCAAAGACAGAAAGAACAAGAAGAGTGGCCCAGTCTTCTCTATTTTAAACTTGTATTCATGTATCTTTCCTATTTTTAAATTTCTCTCTCTTTACTTTTTTCAGTGTGTTATTTCTGTTCATACAGTTAAAATGTTTAAGTTTTCATGTTAAGAATTTCCTCTGAAAATAATGATTTTAAAAGCCATTTGCAGCCTTTTACATCTGATGGAGTTTAGGTGTTCTGAAAGTCTTAATCACATCCTGGTCTTAGTATAGCATTGGATATGCTATGGGCGTTGTTGTGTTTTTATGGCTAAAAATCTCAGAAAGTCTTCGTGTTTTATATACTCTAATATAACATTATTTAAAAAAAATGTTAGGAGAGTAAGTTCTATAGAAGGATGTTAATGAGCTAATTGTTGTGTGAGAAATTTGAGGGTGTTAAGAGAAAAACATACAAAAATCTTAGGAACTTATCCCAAATTTATGCCATACAACTATTTTATAACAATGAATTGTCATTAAAAAATCCCTTCTATGTCTGTTACAAAGATCTAAGCTGCTGTTAAACCACCCTTGATCTTGAGCTCCTGGCCTCAAATGGTCCTTCCACCTTGGCCTCCCAAAACGCTGGGATTACAGGTGTGAGCCACCACTCCTGGCCAGACCACTCTTGTGGAAAATCTCTCTATGCTGAAACAAAAATGTGAAAGATAAAAATCAATTATAGTTTCCATTGAGGTTCACTTCGCTGAAGTCTTAAACTCAAAGTTTAATTTGGACCTCATAATTGCTAAGACGTTTACAAACTGAGAATGAGCTCTGAGTAGTGGAAATACTACCCCATATCAACTTCAAGTAGTATCATGAAGTTATTTTCATTTTGCAATGTACTTTCTTAAAAAGCAAAAGCTTCAAGGGTTTCCCCTTTCCTGCAGTGAACATATTTGCTCATAGAACTTCTCAAAGCTGAAATAATATAATTATCTTCTGACATAATTTTATAGGAACACTTATGGAGCCTTATTGTCTTTGGAAAATTATGATGACTTTCTCCCTTTAATAACTCTGATCATACCAGTGAATGTTAATCCAATGGAAAAGTATGGCAAGGAGCCCAGAGGTGTCTGGACAGAAGTATTATTACTTCCGGGGGATTAGGAAGAGACTTATTGAATTAGAGAGCTCCCCAGCCATTTCTATCTATGATTTTGCATAATGATGCCCATCAATCTCAAACTACTACTCTTTGCTCCCTGTCCATAATCTGTCAGGTGCTAAATTGTATGTTTAAAGATGCTGGTGGAAAGCAAAAGTAAATCTACCTGCAGGATCCTCTGGGTTATGAGTGATGCCAGCTGGCAAAGTCTCATTACCCTTGGAAGTGTTCCAATGTCTCACAGACACAGGCTCTTTGTGTCTTATGACTACATTCTGCATACGGCTTCAGCATGCTTCTTTGATCACAGCTTGTCTGCTCCCCTCTGCCATTGTCCCAGCATTCCACCACTAACCAGTTCTTCCTCTTCCCAGACACTCTTTAAGCTCTCAATGCTTACGCCTCACCACTGGTATTCCTACCTCAGAATTCTCCTCGCATTCAGTTCCTCCCACCCATTGATGCCATGTAGTCTCTAGAATATGCTGCTTTTATCTTGGCACCAACTTTGAAGGCTCCTCAAGAACTCATGGATTAAATCCAAAATCTTCAGTCAGGGCCTTCACAATATAAACTCATTCTGTATGATGCTCCAGAACGTATTCTTTACCTCACCCAATCAGGTCCCCTCGAGGTCTGTGATGAATTCAAGGGCACACATCACATCTTATAGGGAAAAGGTTAGCAAATTTTTTCTATCAAGGGCCAGAGAGAAAATCTTTTGGGTTTTGTAGGTCCTATGGTCTCCGCTGCAGCTATTCAGTTCTGCTGCTGTGATACTGAAGCATCTGTAGACAGTGTATAAACAAATGAGTGTGGCTGTGTCCCAGTAAAACCTTATTTATGGACTTGGACATTTAAATTTCGTATAATTTTCGTGCATCATGAAATTGTATTCTTCTTTTGATTTTCTTCAATGACTTAAAATTATAAATAGCAGTCTTAGCTCATGGACCATACAAAAACGGGAGGCAGGCCGGGTTTGACCCACAGGCCACACTTTGCCATTCTCTGTTCTAGGAGATTGCTGGTCATGAGCTTTTGACTTGCTCTTGACTTGCTCTTGACTTGCCCCGACTTGCCACGCAGGCCCTCCTCTCCCCATGATGGCATCCTTTGTCATGTGAGGTGAAGATCTGCCCAGCATCTGAGTCTCTAATTACCTATTTAGAAGAAGGTCCCCCAACTAACCACATGGCCAGGAGAAGGTGGAATACCATTCCCTGTGGCTGGAGCACTGGGCAAGGAGCAGATAGGGCCCTTTGGAGAAAAGGCAAGTCCAAGCTATTAACAATGTGCATGACATCCTCCTCCCACTCAGTCCCACTGGAGTCCTTCTGGGAACTAAAGCCTCACAGCTAAATAGTCTCCTTTTAGTATTAGGTGAGGCACCTGACCTGCAGATAAAGGTCACTGACACACACATTACCTGGCAAGTCTTCAGATAGTGTTGGTAGTCGTGTCATTTGGTAGGGACTCTGAATCTGCAGCTTAATGCTTCTATGGAGCCAGAGTGGTTTTCTGTTTGTCCACTGCTAAAGGGAGGCACTGTTCACCTTCAGTTTCCTCCCTAATTTCCAGACCTAGAAGACAGCCCTCTGTGCCTTGCCTGAAAACCAGATACAAGCACTTCTAAATCAGGAAGATCGGCGCGTCTCCAAGTTGCCTGAGAATTTCTTCAGGAGTGCTAGCAGGGGAAGGGACAATGTTGGGAGTGATGGGAAGACAGTGTGCTGAGTTCGCCTTTTCAATTTTATCTTTTCTCCTGCAGTTGGATTGTTACCAATGAGGCCTTTGAGGGAGGAAAGGAAGCCAGGAGGCAAAGGCCCGGAACTCGGTGCTGAAGTTGCATGGCTATAAATGACCACTAGAGGGTGCGACAGCCCGAGATTGGGGAGCCCAAAACGGCACCGTCTGCTCCAACCGCCTGGAGAATTACCAGCAGCCAAGAAGTGAAAGCAGTAGACGGGGTGGCAATAGACCATAAGGACACTGCTCTGCCTGACCATGTGGAGGGGAACAAGCAGGATCGCAAAGTATCCAGAGCCTTAAGGCACAATGGACCAAGTAATTTCTTACTTTATCTAAGGGCAATGACTGAGGCGGGTAACTCATGGATCCGGGCTAGGGGTGAGAATTGCTTTATGGCTGCAGTGAAACACGCAAATAAACTCCCCACCTTCATGAATCCTACATTAAAATCATTAAATAAATAACAGGGAGTGCTGGGGAGTAAAATAAAGAATAAGAAGCGGGGTAAGGTGTAGGGGCTTGAACAGTAGCCAAGACCATGTTCAGATGACAGCAGGTCAGAAAACAAAGGAAGATTTAAAAAAAAAAAAAAATGCTCCTTCTCAGCCCTCAGTGAAGAGCAGCGAGCTTAGCCACAAAGGTCTTGCCCACTGTGCTCTCTGCTTCTCCCAGTGATAACCACCCCGATCTGCTTTTAGGAATTCTTCAAAGTAAAGAAAGTATGTGGAATCCAGAGGTAGATGGTCATTTGTTTAGGAAAACAAAATTATAAAATTAGTCTTGGGCTGAGTGCCGTGGCTCATGTCTGTAATCCCAGAACTCTGGGAGGCTGAGATGGGCGGATCACAAGGTCAGAAGATCGAGACCATCCCGGCCAATATGGCGAAACCCCATCTCTACTAAAAATACGAAAATTAGCTGGGTGTGGTGGCGCGCACCTGTAATCCCAGCTACTCGGGAGGCTGAGTCAGGAGAATCGCTTGAACCCAGGAGGCAGAGGTTGCAGTGAGGGGAGATCATGCCACTGCACTCCAGCCTGGTGACAGAGAGACTCTGTCTCAAAAAAAAAAAAAAAAAAAAAAAAAAAAATTGGTCTTGTACCCTGGAAACTTGAATAAATTGTAAAAGGTTAATTACAATCAGTAATGAAAATCCAAGAAAATTTAAGTCAACATGGGTGATGAGTGGGAGACTTGGCTGAGTGCAGAGGGCAGTAAAGCCTTGTTATGATTCTTAGATTGTTTAGTGGATACAGATTCTGACTCATGCTAGACGTTGTTAGAGCTGATCTTAAAAATATGAATGTTAAAATAATAAGGGAAACCACTAATAACAGGAATACACTGTATAATTTTTCAGCTGTTTGAGAAAAACACTAGTCCTAAAGGATGCGTGGGAGGGATGATGGCCCCCATCTCAGTGGTAATCCATTGGAGCCCAGGACTGAGGGAAGGATGGAAAGCAGCCAACTGATATCAAGGGATCAACAGTGGGACATTTCCACTGTGGGTGTCTCTGAGAAACCCACAACATTGAAGAGTCAGCTTGGAACATCTAGATCGCGATACTACCAGTAGACAATACCAAGTTCCTTTTCTACAGACCTAGCCCTGAAGCAAGAAAGTGAGCAAACGAGAGAGAAGTTGACTACGTCTCTATGACCTATTGCAGACTTTCATGACTAGAGCAGACCCAAGCCTGCAGAAGGAAAAAACTAAGTAAGATGGAGTTTGGAGTTCTCATTATCACTCTGGATTGGGTCTCTAAATGTCAAAACAAAAATACAATTTATATGTTATCTACAAGTGATCTAAAGAACGGTGAGACTTGTCCAAGATTTCACCTAAGGGCAAGGAATGGTCTGTTTGATGGAGTAAGTTCACTGAGGAGTGGTGACATAGAATAAATGTGTTTTATAATTGTATTATATTAAGCTCAGCCCGTTCAGTATAATTGTTGCATTAAAATCAGATGAATTTTGAATCAAGGTGAAAGAATTAAATAACACCAAGAGGGATTTTTACATTAATGAACTAATGACCTTTATAACAATGTTACTCCTTCCTTTGTCCTTCCCTGCTCTCTCCCCTTCAGTCCACAAAGGAGATTTTCCTTTCTCTCGCCTCCTTGAGCTTCCAATTTGCCTCATACTCTATGCATTGTATAAACATGATATGAACTCCAACTCCCCTTGTCTCTCTTGTGGTCAGAAGTCCTTCTCTCCCTACAAGTCCCTTACCTGTAAGAATTAAAGGGTGGCTTCATCAATGCGCTGCTGTGTGGCCTTGAGGAAATTACCTACCCTCACTGGATTTCAACTGATCGTCTGTTAAGTGCAGAGAAAATTTTCTGCTTTGAAGATTAAATAAAATAATGCTTGTAAACTGAGTAAAATGGCATATGGCCCATAATAATAAATGGTATTAATAGTTATCAGTGAAACAAGATTAGTGGCAAGAGAAATCTACCAAAATATTTCATTTTCTTTCAAGAGCAGGAAATGAGCCTTCTCTGTAATATGTGCACTTTAAATCTAGCATATAAAAAAGTTTAGGATACATTGCCTGATGATGATGATTATAATGACAAGGAAATGGTAACAACAGCAGTAATTATTATAACCAAAAGATACCCCACAATTGTAAGAACCAAATGCAAATGTCCCAGGAAAAATACCAGTGTGGATTATGGGACCTAGTAGGTTATTACCAGCAATTGACAGTAACAGGAAGATTATGCTGAGATACTGTAATTGGAGATGTGAGTGGCTCAAGTTCAGCATAAATTCCGTGCTGTCTCCAGAGCAAAACCAAACACATAAATAGTGGTAGCCATTAGAGAATATATATAATTTTTGTTTTTATTTTCTGAGGCAGAGTCCTGCTCGGTACCAGGCTGGAGTGTAATGGCGCAATCTTGGCTCACTACAACCTCTGCCTTCTAGGTTCAAGCCATTCTCCTGCCTCAGCCTCCTGAGTAGCTGGGATTACAGGCGTGTGCCACCACGCCTGGCTAATTTTTGTATTTTTAGTAGAGATGGGGTTTCACCATGTTGGCAAGACTGGTCTTGAACTCCTGACCTCAAGTGATCTGCCTGCCTCAGCCTCCCAAAGTGCTGGGATTACAGGTGTGAGCCACCATGCCCAGCCCATTAGAGAATATTTGATAAATATTTGGTGTGTAACATTCAGATAGACACTGCAGACCACTTTCAGTCTTTTCAGTTGTTCTTGTACATAGAGTAGTATAACATCATATTTAAACATGAAGGACAGCAATAAAACTGTTTAACTTCAGCACCACCACATAATGTCAGAAACATTAAAAGAAGATGCAAATGTCTAAAGCAATAGGAATTGTAATTTGGAGTAAGCAATGGGTCCTATGAAAAAAAAATTGCTTCTGACAAAACCAATTGCAGTTTTGATAGAGTTATAAAATCACTCGTTTGTGGGAAGGCAGTTATATATGAACATTGTCAAATCCTTTGCCAATTCTTCATGCAATTTTAAATAATTCAGCTTAGACTTAAACATGAGCAATCACTAAATGAAACAATTCAATGAAAACTGGCTCAGGGTCTATAGATAAAGAGGTCATAGTAAAAACAATATATGAAGGTGGAATTGGGGCTTGAGTGGAATTGCTCTTTCCAGGCTTAATATCTTTATTAACAGAGCAGGTGATGGAGTAGCAGTGTGAAATGTTGCATTAGGTCTTTTCAGGTAAGTCTTTTAATATAAGAAAAAAGAACAATGGGAATAAAAACCCAGAGAAGTAAATAATTACAGCAGGAAATTAAAAGCTGCTTTTTAGATTGTAAAATTCAATCTAAATTATGTGATTCAAAGTATCCCGAGTTCCTGAATAAATTCATAGAGTTTATTTAGAATATCTGGTGATGGCTAAGAGGCAATTGGGTAATAGCAGGAAGGAAATTTGAAATAAATTAATGGTAACAGTGTCTCTTTGCATTCGAGACTTCTCACCAAAAAGAGTTCAAGTTGATCTCTGTATACTTTGTAAAATAGTGAAAACTTGGAACTAGAAGTTCAAATGTTAACTGAAAGACAATAGGATTACAATGGCTGTGTATAAGTTAATTGGGAAAAGTAGATTTAATTTTCCAAAAGGCTATGCTATCTTCCCATTTATTTTGATAGCAATTTAAAAAATAGATATGAGAGATACTGAATTAAAACAGAATACTGGAACACTTTGGGGGAAAGATAGAAAAATAAAGTACAATAAATGCCAGATCTATATTGCTAAAAAGCCTGCTGAGGTATCTGTTTCTATAAACTTTAGACATAATTCACTATTGACAAAGTTGAGAGAATGTAACTTGGAAATGGAATAAACGTGCTAACAGAGAAATATCATTTATCAAAATTGTCGTCAATTAGATTAGAGTTTTTGAACTCGAAAAGACCTTAGAAATCTGCATTTTACAGAGGAGTAAACTGAAACTCTAAGTGATTTAGTAACTTGCTTAGAATGACATAGCCATTCTGAAGCAGAGATTATCTCCTGCTCCCGTGCTCATCTTGCTCAGCCATGACTGGTCGCTGGGTCAATGATGATATAATTGCTATGGCTAATTTCTCTCCTTGTTGAAAAACTGGATAAGAGCTTAGATTCTGCAGCCAAGCTATTTGGGTTCAATTCCTGGCTCTACTGTTTTCTAGTATGGTAACCTTAGCCTCTCTCTCTTTCTTAATCTCTATAATTGGGATAACAATAACACTTGTTTCATAGTATTGATGAAAGGATTAAATTAGTTAATGTGTGTAAAATGTTAGAAGTCTAGATTTTATGCTGCTAAATTTCATATAAAACATCATAGAGATTTTTGAAATCACAAGCATTCTTATACACCAGTAACAGACAAACAGACAGCCAAATCATGAATGAACTTCCATTCACAATTGCTTCAAAGAAAATGAAATACCTAGGAATCCAGCTTACTAGGGATGTAAAGGACCTCTTCAAGGAGAACTACAAACCACTGCTCAGTGAAATAAAAGAGGACACAAACAAATGGAAGAACATACCATGCTCATGGATAGGAAGAATCAATATCGTGAAAATGGCCATACTGCCCAAGGTAATTTATAGATTCAATGCCATCCCCATCAAGCTACCAATGAGTTTCTTCACAGAATTGGAAAAAACTGCTTTAAAGTTCATATGGAACCAAAAAAGAGCCCGCATCTCCAAGACAATCCTAAGTCAAAAGAACAAAGCTGGAGGCATCACACTACCTGACTTCAAACTATACTACAAGGCTACAGTAACCAAAACAGCATGGTACTGGTACCAAAACAGAGATATAGACCAATGGAACAGAACAGAGTCCTCAGAAATAATACCACACATCTACAGCCATCTGATCTTTGACAAACCTGAGAGAAACAAGAAATGGGGAAAGGATTCCCTATTTAATAAATGGTGCTGGGAAAATTGGCTAGCCATAAGTAGAAAGCTGAAACTGGATCCTTTCCTTACTCCTTATACGAAAATTAATTCAAGATGGATTAGAGACTTAAATGTTAGACCTAATACCATAAAAATCCTAGAGGAAAACCTAGGTAGTACCATTCAGGACATAGGCATGGGCAAAGACTTCATGTCTAAAACACCAAAAGCAACGGCAGCAAAAGCTAAAATTGACAAATGGGATCTAATTAAACTAAAGAGCTTCTGCACAGCAAAAGAAACTACCATCAGAGTGAACAGGCAACCTACAGAATGGGAGAAAATTTTTGCAATCTACTCATCTGACAAAGGGCTAATATCCAGAACCTACAAAGAACTCCAACAAATTTACAAGAAAAAAACAAACAACCCCATCAAAAAGTGGGCAAAGGATATGAACAGACATTTCTCAAAAGAGGACATTCATACAGCCAACAGACATATGAAAAAATGCTCATCATCACTGGCCATCAGAGAAATGCAAATCAAAACCACAATGAGATACAATCTCACACCAGTTAGAATGGCAATCATCGAAAAGTCAGGAAACAACAGGTGCTGGAGAGGATGTGGAGAAATAGGAACACTTTTACACTGTTGGTGGGATTGTAAACTAGTTCAACCATTATGGAAAACAGTATGGCGATTCCTCAAGGATCTAGAACTTGAAGTACCATATGACCCAGCCATCCCATTACTGGGTATATACCCAAAGGATTATAAATCATGCTGCTATAAAGACACATGCACACGTATGTTTATTGCAGCACTATTCACAATAGCAAAGACTTGCAATCAACCCAAATGTCCATCAGTGACAGACTGGATTAAGAAAATGTGGCACATATACACCATGGAATACTATGCAGCCATAAAAAAGGATGAGTTTGTGTCCTTTGTAGGGACATGGATGCAGCTGGAAACCATCATTCTCAGCAAACTATCGCAAGAACAGAAAACCAAACACTGCATGTTCTCACTCATAGGTGGGAACTGAACAATGAGATCACTTGGACTCGGGAAGGGGAACATCACACACTGGGCCTATCACGGGGAGGGGGGAGGGGGGAGGGATTGCATTGGGAGTTATACCTGATGTAAATGACGAGTTGATGGGTGCTGATGAGTTGATGGGTGCAGCACGCCAACATGGCACAAGTATACATATGTAACAAACCTGCACGTTATCCAAATGTACCCTAGGACTTAAAGTATAATTTAAAAAAAAACATAGAGATTTTTGAAATGCTTTCATGGAATTTATGAAACAAGGAAGAATTCATCCCAAATATAATAGGAAGATCTACTCTTAGAGGTTTTCCTCACATTTTGGTTGAGAGAGGATCCAAAGTTATTTCTGGAAAACTGTATATTTTCTTCATAGTTTGTAGTGAAACACCTGTGAAGGTAGTCTATAGTCATCATTGCCCAAGTCAGGTGCATTCTGTAGTCAAGACTTCACATCACATGGAGGATTGGATATATATACATATACATATATGTGTATGTGTATATGTTTATACATGCATATATGTATATGAATATACATGTATACATATACAAATAACTTTTAAAAATATTTTTTCAGTTATTCCTCCTTGTGACTTAGGAAAATGCAAGAGCAAGAAAGAATCCTTTACTTAGATGATGATTGAGAACATACTGGAGTACAAAACAGCACTCAACTGAGAAAACTCTAACTTCTTATTTCCTTAGGTGTCTAATATGTTTCAACCATTTTGCATGTTTTCTTAGGAAAGAAAAGCTAATAATTGCATTAAAAATGTTTTATTATGGAGGATTTGACGCTATAGAATAATCGATATTGTATCCACCCCAACTGTATTAGTCTGTTCTTGCACTACTATAAAGAAATACCTAAGACTGGGTAATTTATAAAGAAAAAAGGTTCAATTGGCTCACAGTTCTGCAGACTGTACCAGAAGCATACTGACATCTGCTTCTGGGGAGACCTCAAGGACCTTTTACTCATGGCAAAGGCAAAGTGGAAGCAGGCTTCTTACATGGCAGGAGCAAGACCAAGAGAGAGAGGAGGGAGGTGTACACACTTTTAAATGACTAGATCTCATGAGAGATCTCACTTTCATGGGAATAGCACCAAGGGGGAGATCTGCCCCAATTCCCCATTTCCCCTCTGCATGCCCTAGTAGAGATTACCCATGAGGGCTCTGCCCCTGCAGCAAACTTCTGCTTGGACATCTGGGCTTTTCCCTACATCCTCTGAAATCTAGGCAGAGGCTCCCAAGCCTCAACTCTTGCACTCTGCACACCCACAGGTGTAACACTGCATGGAAGCTGCCAAGGCTTATGACTTGCACCCTCTGAAGCAGTGACCCCCGCTGTACCTGCACCCCTTGGAGCCAAAGCTGGAGCTGGAGCAGCTGGGATGCAGAGAGCAGTGTCCCAAGGTTGCACAGGGCAGCAGGGCCCTGGTTGTGGCCCACAAAATCATTCTTCCCTCCTAGGGCTCTGGGCTTGTAATGGAAGGGGCTGCTATGAAGGTCTCTGAAATGCCTTTGAGGCCTTTTCCCCATTGTCTTTGATATTAGCATTTGGCTCCTTTTTACTTATGCAAATTTCTGTAGCCTGCTTGAATTCCTCCCCTGAAAATGGATTTTCTTTTCTACTACATGGCCAGGCTGCAAATTTTTTAAACTTTTATGCTCTGCTTCTCCTTTAAATATAAGTTTCAGTGTTATATCATTTCTTTCCTCATGCATATGAGCATAGACTGTTAAAAGCAACCAGGCCACATCTTGAACACTTTGCTGCTTAGAAATTTCTTTCACCAGATACCCTAAATCATCACCTTCAAGTTCAAAATTCCCCAGAACCCTACAGTAGGGGCACAATGCTCTCAGGTTCTATGCTAATGTATAACAAAAGTGACCTTTGCTGCAGTTCTCCATAAGTTCTTCATCTCCTTCGGAGACCTCATCAGCCCAGACTTTATTGTCCATATCACTATCAGCATTTTGGTTACAACAATTTAACAAGTCTCTGGGAAGTTCCAAATTTTCTGTCATCTTCCTGTCTTCTTTTGAGACTTCCACATTATTCCAACTTCTGCCAGTTACCCAATTCCAAAGCTGCTTCCACATATTTAGGTATTTTTATATAGGAACACCCCCTCCTTAGTACCAATTTTCTGTATTAGTCTGTTGTTGCACTGCTCTAAAGAAATACCTGAGACTGGGTAATTTATACAAAAAAGAGGTTAAATTGGCTTCCCAGTTCGTCAATCTGTATGGGAAGCATAGTGGCATCTGCTTCTGAGGAGGCCTCAGGGAGCTTTTACTCATGGTGGAAGGCAAAGCAGGAGCAGTCTTCTTACATGGCAGGAGCAGGGCCAAGAGAGAAGGTGGAGGTGGTACACACTTTTAAATGACCAGATCTCATGATAACTCACTCATTTTCATGGGAACAGCACCAAGGGGGTAAATCTACCCCCATGATCCAATTCAACATGAGATTACAATTCAATGTGGATTGTAATTCAACATGAGATTTGGGTGGGGACACAGATCCAAACTACATTACCACCTGAGGTGAAAAGCTTGTCAATTCATGGCCAACCTTATTTAATCTATACAGCTTCTCCAGTGGTATGCTGGAGGTGGCCTGCACCAGTTGGAAAGAATAGATTGTGAGTGTCTCTTCCCAGTTCTAAGTTCTAGATTTCATGCTGCTAAATTTAATATAAAACATCATAGAGATTTTTGAAATGCTTTCATGGAATTTATGAAACAAGGAAAAATTTATCTCAAATATAATAGGAAGATCTACTCTTAGAAATCTTTTTCTGCATTATTTTAGTTGGGAGAGGATCCAAAGTTATTTCTGGAAAACTTTGTATATTTTCTTTGTAATTTGTAGTAAAACACCTGTGAGGGTAGTCTATAATCATCATTGCCCAACACCGATAGCTTGAAATTTGCCATGGTGGGTGTATTTGTACCGTGGCAATCAGCAGATGATACAAATAACACCAATCAGGCCCTCATTCCACTCAATCTGGTTAAGCATTTACCAGTACACCACTATGTTTCTCAGTTTTCCCTTTCACAATATTTTGAGGCAAATCCCAGAATGATATTATTTTATTTATAAATATTTTAGTATGTAACCACCCCCCCCCCCAAATTAACAATAATTATTTACTATCCAATTACCAATCATGGCTCAGTGTGGTGGCTAACACCTCTAATCCCAGCATTTTGGGAGGCTAAAGTGGAAGGATTGATCACTTGAGCTGGGAGGTTGAGGCAGCAGTGAGTAGTGATCATGCCATTGTACTCCAGCCTGGGTGACAGAGCAAGGCCCTGTCTCAATAAACGGACAAACCCCATCAAAAACCCAAGAAACAAATTATTTATGAGTAATCAAATTTCCAACTTTCTTTCCCTGTTTGAATTAGGCTACATATAAGGCCTCTTCAGTAATTGGTTGGTATATTTGTTGACTCTCTTTTAACTTATAGATTTCATCTCTTCTTTATTTTTTCACTTGCCATTTATTGATGAAATCAGTTTGTTTTGTGGTTTTTCCCTAGTGTTGATTTTGCTGACTATATTCCTGTGAAATATAATCAGCAAATGTTACCATGTTGTTAAATGTGTTATTCTGTTCTTTGTCTTTCCTATAAATTCATTGTTGGATCCAGAGTCTTAATCAGACTCAAGTTCAATTTTTAGAAATTTTATTTGTTTGTTTGTTTATTTATTTATTGCCAAACTACTCTGTCCTTTAGCTAAGAGGGAAGTGATATTCGATTATCTCTTGTTTTGTGATATTGTCAGCTTTCAATAAGCATTACCCAGTCTGTTACTTCATTAGGAATTGCAAAATGGTGATGTTTGAATTCAAATGTATTATAGAATATTAATATAAAGAGAGAACTTCCTTCATCTTCTACTTTATAATCCAGTAGTACAGTTTATATAAGAAAAGCAGGATAAGTGGTTGAATTCTTTATTTACTAGTTATAAAAAATGAGTTGGTTTCACTGGCATGTCTTAAATCAATTCAGCACTTTTTCTTTCTTTTTCTTTTGAATATTATTATGAACTCATGAATCTAAACATATTTGATGTGTTTCAATACATTGCAGTTGTTATTCTCATTGAGCCTCAAAGTGTCTCTTCTTTGGCTAGTGGGAGTCTCTTTCAGTTAGCTTCTGAGTCCTTTTCACATGACTGCAGTTGTCTTTGGAAGTTTCCTCATGATCTTGTGCATTTCCTGCTTCAGACCTGGGATCAGCCATTTTTAAAGAGTCTTGTTTCCTTTCAGTGGGGAATGGTATTTAGAGAACACAATCCGAGTGACCTTTTAAGGGCATAGGGCTAAGAAATGGTTTCTTTTATGCTGCTTTTTAAAAAAAGATAAAATAAATTATGAGTTTAAACTGATACTTCAAATACAAGATTACAATGTTTGTATGTAATTCTTCTTTTATCTATATTTCCTTTTGCTTGTGCCAAGGATCTTATCAATTACAGTGAGAATGATAGAATTAAAAATATTAAAGATATCCAATAATTACTTACTTGCTCTATTATACATAATAGTCTCTGAATAACAATGCCTACATTACTGTTAACAATATGATAACTAAAAAGAATTTGACATTTTATTTTATTTTACTTTTTGCAAATTTTTTTGATGAGACATATTCCACTGGGGCTATAGAGACAGGTGTGTTTTAACATTATTTGGAATTATCTTGCCATCAACTGGACACACACTTAGGTATATTTATTTTATATTATTTTAAGAGATTTTATTTAAATTTTATTTTGTTTTATAGTTAAGTAAAGTACATTCTTCTGAAGTCAAATCTATAAAACAAGGTATATCTCAAGAAGTCTACCTTATTTCCTCCCTCCCCAATACATAGCCATTTCAACAATTGTTATGGTTTATCTTTTTTTTTAAAATAAGCACCAAAAGTTTGACAATCATTGGACTATAGTTTATTCCATTGCTTATCTCCCAGTGAATATTTATTCATCAATAGGATGTTTCTATTTCCCTAGGCCTTTCTAAAAGATTACTTGGTCAAATTTTTGCAGATTTGCCTATCTAAGGGTGCGAAATGGTATATCAGTAAAGTTTTCATTTGCTTCTTATAGTTGAGAACCACTTGCATTTTTTTCTGGGCTGTAGCCTATTTTTCTATAAGGCTAATGGAAATTTTGTTCCCTATTTTTAGAAGCTCTTTATGTATCAGGGACATTAAACTTTTGTGTGATATATGTTGCAAATTTGCATTTACTCCCAATTCATCACTTTATTTTTACTTTGCTTATGGTGTCTCTTTCCAAGCAAAATACTTTTTATTTCTATTTAATAAAATTTTTCTTAAATCATTTGGGCCCATCTTGGAGTCTTATAGGGAGAGAGATGTTTTTTCCAGGATTACTCATTGGTGAGAAAGTTTAATGATGGGAACTTTAGGAGAAAATAAATCAACACTGCTGGAGTATGGAATTTAGTGCAATGTACTTAGATGCTGGATAGTCCCTGTGACTTCTTCATGATTGTTAACAGGTGTTCAATGGTGTTGGCTGGAAAAATGTTCAAGCTGGGCCCATTAAATTCTCTCTAGGCTGTGTGATCTTATTCTCTTCTTGGCTTCTGAACAAGTTGGTGCATTAATGCAGTTTTTATAAAGCATTGATGCTTCACACTGTGCTTATTTGTAAAGCAATTCATGTAATAAAAATTATGAGTCCTGACATATGGGAAGCCTCTGGAAATGGGGAGAGCGGATTATATTCACTCCCCTAGAGTGAGCTAATTAAGAGAATTCAATGAAAATTCTGTTACCAATTTAGATTTTCTGCTTTCATCTCCTTATATGTATCTACAGGGGCATAGCAGTCATCATGTGACTCATATAGCTCCACTTGTTCTTTAACTCAGCTTCAACGAGGTGGTTTACAATTTAGATGTTGTAATTTCCTTTTATGGAGATTATGTGCATGAACTCAGAAGGAGTAGAGACTTTATACTGGAAGTCAATTCCTATCTATTTTTTTTTTTTATTTTGGGGGGCAGTTTCAGAAATATAGATGACTACAAGTCCTATTAATATCATGGTTTTTTTATTTTTTTCATATTTGTTGGGTATTTTCACATAAATAATCTTACAAGAACTGCATGAGGTAGATGGGGCTTTATATCCATATATCATGCATGAGAGAATTCAGAAATTTTAAATTACTTGCTCAATGACTCACAGCTTAAAAGTAAAGAAACAAGGGCTTGTATTAAGGTCTAACTACAGCTACAGGGTTTTTTGGTAGTTAGGCTCATCCTTTTGTTGAAGTGCAGTAGAGCAGTTTTTTTAAAATTTTAAGAAACAGGGCCTTGCTCTGTCTCCCGGGTTGGAGTGCAGTGGTGCAATCATAGCTCACTGCAGCCTAGAACTCCTGCTTCAGCCTCCCTGGTAGCTAGAACTACAGATGTGTGCCATCGCACCCAGCTAATTTTTAACTTTTTTGTAGAGATGGGGTATGTTTCCAGGCTGGTCTGGAACTCCTTGGCCTCAAGCAATCCTCACTCCTTGGCCTCCCAAATTCTGAGATTACAGGTGTGAGCCACTGTGCAGTAGAGCAGTTTTATTAAAAGAAAAAGATATTGTTTGAATGTTATGATTCCTCACACTAGATTAAAGAGGAAAAAAGAGGCATATTCTATTTTGAAATAAGATAATATATAGGTTGTTGTAGGGGCCATGGGAAAACTTTTCCCCTTCATGCTCTGAAGTTTCACTGAAAAATAAACTTACAAAAGGCAACTTAATTGATAAAAGGCAAACAAATTTACAAATGTAAATACAGGGAGAACAGAGTGGTTACTCACCCCCCCAATGGGGATCAGAATCTTATATATTAATACCATCCTAAGGTTACAGAAAGACAGGGAACTGGAATCCTGGCCAAACAGGTTATGAGAGGGAGAAGAGGAATTCTGTTGAGGGACAATAAAGGATTACTAAGGAGAATGAGTGGATCTGGGAACAAAAATTAACTTGTAAATAATTCTCTTTGGAATTGGAATGAGGCTGGTAGGCAGACATTATCTTGGGAAAGGGTCTGTTCAGGTGTGGTTACCTTCTTGGTCTTACATGGAGAGGAAGAAAAAGAAAGATTGTCTTTTTGGTGGGTCAGGACTTGAGGCAGATAAAGGAATTTCAGCCCGGCTTTGGTAGTGTAATGGAGGAGAAGTCAGGGAGACCTTGAGGCTTCTTCTTTAGTTAAGCATGTCAAAGCACTGTATTTTGGGATGTTGGCTTTTGGGCCTCAATATAGTGTAAAAGAGTTGTATGATTGTAAAACAGAGTAACTATGGGTATTGTCTAGTCAGCTCTTGTCCTACAGAGAGGAAACACAAGTTCTCTGATGATTAAATGGTCTTGAACTCCTAGCCTCAAGCAATCCTCTCACCTTGGCCTCTCAAAGTGCTGAGATTACAGGTGTGAGCCACCACATCTGACCCTGTGATGGTTAAATGGTTTGTCTCAAGTCATGTCACATGTTGTTGGCGCAGCCAGATCTCTGTTTATTGAGGAGACAGAAAAGGTGACTGTCACGGGTATCACTGGCTGGAGTCAGCAGTGCAGGCAGTAAAATAATTTACCAAGATAGTTGTAGGTAAAACAAAAAAGCAGATTTATTAGAGGGAAAGTACATTGCAAGCAAACAATGGGCAGCACAGCAGAGAAGGGGCTTTCTGCGAAGAGGCAGGGGCTGGAGGGGTTTTATAGGCTATTCACAGAACAAGAACATGCTGCTGGGGCTGTGTGGAGAGTAAGGTAATTGTACCAGTGGTTTGTTTGTGATTAACTGTCTTTTAGTATAATTATTCTCCGCCACCTGGGGCCCCTTCCTTGTTGTTGATTACTTATTAAGACTCCACATCCCCCCACCCCCAAGTCCCAATAGAAAAACAATGACAAATCTTTGGCATTGGGGTGGAAGTTTCATCTTCCAACTACTTCCTGCTGACTGTGGGTGTAGCGCTGACTCTACCTACAGTTTTTGGTCTGTAAAGAGACCCTGTGGGTCATTGTCCTGGATTGTGGGACTTAGGATATTAGATCTTGCTGGAGGAAGGGACTCATCAAAGAGGGGAAGCATGTCAAGGCAAAGCTGGTGTCCAGCTAAATCCAGGGGAGATTTGTAAAGGTAGCAGGCATCATCGGGGAGAGACTGGTCTCATTCACAGCATCACTTGAAAGAAACTGCTGAATTCTAGAAGATAAAATTTTCTTTCTTAAATCAGTTACCAAAAAGGCAAAGGAAAACCTCTTGCAATTGTCTGTTTTTCCTTATTGGAAGCCAATTTAGATAACCTGGAAGCTAAACTCAGTGAAAAAGTGTTTGAATTTAATTAGACACAGCATAAGGCACCAATTTTAGAGAATGTTGTATGTAATTACATACAATATTCCTTTTATAAATTTCCTTTCACAAATTTTGTCATAACTTACACAGACTAACAATGAATGCTTGGACTTTACGACTTGTCCTAAACATACCTCTTTTTAAACAACCAGTTATTTTATTTTAGGACAAGAATTTCCCATGCAAGATCTTTTCTCATAGAAAATCTCTTTTATATAACCCTTCTTACAAAAAATACCTCTTTACCTTTATAACCCTTGAATTAGACAAAAGTCATTTTTCTTCTGTTAGGAAGTTATGGTTTATATCACATGTTGCTGTGCAAGTCCTGTGAAGGAGGAGCAGATGAGGAGGTGATCTACATACTGTAGAAGCTATCCCTCCCCCAAAAGATTGCTCAGTTAGATTTCTTGCTAGGATTCATCTGAATAAGTGTGGGCTGTTTTTAAATCTTTGAGGTAGGACTATCTAGGTTGAAGATATTGGCTAAAAATTTAGGTAGCTTTTCCAGGAGAAACAGGGCTAGTAGAGGGAAAGATGAATTCAGAGGTTGGGTAGTTTTTAAGCAGGCACCCATCTTGAAAGTTATATTTTTGCCCCAAAGGGATGTGGGTTATTTAGACATACCAGGGACTGGTGCAAGAATAGTAATTGGTTTCTTAAGTATAAAGGGGTATTAATTTTTTTCTTTTGGAGGGCGGAGGTGCCATTTGCCCCCATTACCCAACAGGATTTGGAGAACAGTTGCTCAGAGAAGATTAGTACAGTGTAGGCAGCTCTTGAACCTAAAAGGGAAATTTAAAATTTTACTTGCTGCCTCCAGAGTTGCCCTTTGATTTGTCTTGTTGATGACCATGTCCGGTTTGGAAGCCAGTTGGAGCAGAGAGCCCCTTCAGCTCAAGGCCATTGGGGGTTGGGGGCTGTCCCAGGGGCTCTCTGACAGTCCTGTTTCTAGTGACCAAGATTGTGATAGAGTGAGCAAGCCACATGGGGCTTTTTCCCATTTATTCCATTGGAGCAGTTTGCCTTCCAGTGGCCTGATCTTCTTCACTGATGGCAGTTACCTAGAGGAGTGTCCCTAAGGCAGCCTAGAGGGGGCTGGGGATTTGTAAAGCAACCAAGAATTGAGCCTGCCTCTTGTCCCTGAGTTTTTCTTTCTCCTTAGCCCTGTCCTTCTTATTCTGCTTCTGGTTATAAGAGACTGAGGGGGCTAATTTCAGGATTTCTTGCATAGGGGCCATGCTATATTACACAAGAAAATTATACAATTCTTTTTGAGAGTTTGAGGGTCAAATTTATCCCAATGCTTTAAAATGCAGCCAAGGGTGACTCTGAGGAATGGAAGGACTTTGTCCCATGATGGGACTGATGGGAAAGACCATCCACTAGGGATATGAACCACAGTTTCTCTTGGGGGATCCTGCCAAGTGAAAAGCGTTCCACTCACGTCTGCTGAGGGACTCTGAGATGCACTTTCCAAAGGGGCATCCCACCGATTGGAAAGGATCTGCTGGCACTAGGGCCTTATGGTGGATGAACACTGGGTGAGTGACCCAAGGTCAGTCCAGGCACAAATCATCCTGGGTGGCCAGCCAAGGTACGAGTTACTCTGGGTGTTCAATCCAAGTATGAGGGGAAGAGGCTGAGGGAAGACTCACTGTCCCAGTGCTGTTTTGGATCACCTGGCTTAAGATGTTTGGAGCAGATGGCTCGCTGTCTTTGTGGGAGAAATTAGAGTAAGAAAGAGGGGGTCTTAGTTCCCCCAAAACATGTGTGGGTTTGCCTTGGTCAAGCTTCTGCTGCCTATTGTGCTACACATAGGGAATGGGGACTTCTGACCAGAAAGGATAGGAAAGAGCCTTTTTTCCTTGTGAGCAAGGCTGCCAAACTTGTTCACTGCTTGACCTTCAGCCTATCCCAGGAAGTGCCCTGATCAGTGGCCATCAATTGCCAGAGGGATACTAGAGTTTGTTCATGGGAAGACTGAAAAGGAAAGCTAATGCTGAACAGTCACCTAATTGGGCTTCAGCAGTCAGAGGTCTTACCACGTGAATCTTCAGTTTTCTTTGGGCCTGGACACTGTCCACTGAAAGGTTGGAATTGGAGGAGAGGAAAGGGAGAGAGGAGAGGAAAGGGAGAGAGTAGAGGAGCAGTCCCAGAGCACTCACCATACAGGCCACCAAAATATTATGGGTGTGACTGCCTGGGGCTGGTGTTATGGTAAAATAATTTACCAAGACAGTTGTAGGTAAAGAAAGGCGGATTTATTAGAGGGAAAGTACATTGCAAGGAAGCAATGGGCAGCACAGCAGAGAAGGGGCTATCTGCAAACAGGCATGGGCTGGAGGAAAGTTTTATAAGATAGTGCTGCTGGGACTACATGCAGAGTGAGATAGTTGTGCCAGTGGGTTGTTTATGATTAGCTGTCTCTTGAAACAGTTGTTCTCCCTGACCTGGGACCCTTTCCTTGTTGTTGCTTACTGATCAGAACTCCACAGTGACTGCTGGAGCAACTATGGAGGTAGCAGGTGGAGAAATACATTGTTCAAGTTGCACTGCAGGCTTGCGGTTCTGTATGAGAGGTATCAGGATTCTGAATGCAGAACAAAGTCCAATATAAAGGAATTGGGAAGATATGTAGTTGGTATCTATGAAGTTTTTTCCATTGGTGGAAAAGTTTTTGATTTTTTATTCAACATTTATTGCACATTTACTTTATGCCTTTCGGTGCAGAGGCGTCGCAGGCAAATAGGAAGGAAACTGGCCAGAGCTAGGTGTGTTAGCAGAACCCCAGGCAGTAGGCTTATCTAAAAGCCAGTACTCCAACTTCTAGGGCAATAAATTACCATTACCGAGAACAGAACAGTAGAGTTGGCTCAAACTACTATCTCGGTCCTGGGAACTTGGGCTCTTGGGATAAGTTGTGACTCATGGATCAGCATGGAAGCTCAGAGGCCATCAGGAGGACCTTGCTTGAATGCTGGGTCTCATAGGCAACAAAGGAGACTCAGGAACCAGGGAACATAAAAGCCAGAACATAAATTACAGCTTCCCTGTAGCTGAGATGCAGATATATGACCTACTAACCACTAATTAGATGACTCCAAGGGAGACTTCAGTTTGGAAGTGAGCAATCATAGGGAATGAGGTCTGTGTGACATTTACATTTTGCTGATGAGGTGGCAGCAGCAGATGCAGAGTAGATTTTGATACCAAAGTAGCAGCAGCAGTGGTTTAAGTGAAGGTGGCTCCCTGGCTTTTACTGCCTCATGGCAACAGCAACAGTGGTAGGTTGGTTTGTTTGTTTTTATTAAAGTACAGCCTCAAATCTATTTCTCCAACACTTTCCATACTTTAAATTTTGAGAGGTGCCAGGCTATCAATCCAAAGCAATTGGTTAATCATGTATTGGATTTATCGTCATAATTTGTACTGAAATATTTCACATTTTTACATGCTCAGCTCTGGAAAGTAAAAATAGTACAAGTTTATTAGCTAATCTTCAAGGTGAGATAAAGTATTTGTGACATACAAAGTGATCCCGGTATTGGCAGTAAATGTAAACATGATTTGTTTATAATATGAATGTTTGTTTGATCTGAGTGCTTCATTCATTCATTTATTGATTCCACAATTCAGGGCTTTGGGCCTGTGTTACCAAGCACTTGCTGAACATGTCATGAGCGCTCTGCAAGCAGCACCTCAACTCTCCCACAAGTAAAGTCTTCTCCTGGTGTCTCTATTTCTGCCCTTGCATCAGTTTCTCCCAGGCTTGAAATATTGTAATTAAGTACCCTATTTTTAACCATTTCTTTCTTTCTTTGCCTTTCTTTCTTTCTTTCTTTCTTTCTTTCTTTCTTTCTTTCTTTCTTTCTTTCTTTCTTTCTTTCTTTCTTTCTTTCTTTCTTTCTTTCTTTCTTTTCTTTCTTTCTTTCTTTTCTTTCTTTCTTTCTTTCTTTCTTTCTTTCTTTCTTTCTTTCTTTCTTTCTTTCTTTCTTTCTTTCTTTCTTTTTCTTTCTTGTTTACTTTGTGTTTAACTTCTTTAAAATGAAGCAATAATCTTTGCTCTTTCTTATCACCAGACACAATGTCCCCCTTATCTAATTATATGCTTGCTTTATAATTCACAGACTGAATCTTAAAACAATCCAGGCACCTACAGAATTCTCCCAACCAGGAGATTACCTGCAGGCTGCAGTTAATTTACAGTCCAACTGTGCCTTGGATGGCACCAACCCATTCAGCAGATTGGGCAATAACTCAGGATAAGTCATTGGAGCAAGTCACGTAGACTGGCACCTCCTCATTCCTCCTGCATTCCCCTCATACCAAGCTTCCCTTTTGAAGTCCTTGTATTCTGCCCAAAGTTTGGAATGGTTTCTTTAAGGCATAAAGCTTTGGCCATTTCCCCACTGCTAGCCCTGAAATAATGTCACTTTCCTTCCACCTGCCTCATCCTTGGTATTTGAATTTGTAAACAGCAAGTAACTGAACCTGCATTTGGTTATGAGTTTTGTTGGCCCACATGGGAAGTGCTGTGTGTTCTGAGCAGTCTAAGCCTGCTGGTCTGGTTTCTACTGGATGGGGCAAATTGCCATCTGTGAGCAGTAGCTGCTCATGTCTAGCTGACTCTGTGGCTGAGACTCTAGGGAGTTTCCCTGAAGCTGCTGAGATGCTTTTGTCTTGAGAAACCTCCCTTCTCTTCCTGCTGTGGTGCTGGCTGCCCCTTATGCTTCACTGGTGCCAAGAAAGTGGCATCTGAGGAAGTTGACAGACTTCAGAATAGGGTAAGTTGGCCAGAGTGCACCTGGCTTTCTTCTGTTTCTTTAAATGCTACTTGGGGTCGCTCTTGTCAGACTTAGCTGCTGGTAGCATCATTTGGGCTCTTTGTATTTATTTGTATTTGTATGCTGTTTGTATTTATGATGCTACCTGAGCTTTGCTGTGTTTATACTCGTCTACTTGTGGAGCCATTTGAAATTGAGATGAAGCTGTGGATTCTGTACCCAGCCCCTTAAGTGGGCATATGTTTGAGAGTGCACCACTTGGGATTGTGCCTGTGTGAGTGTGTGACATTTATGCTTGGACCCTTAATTATCTTTCTTTACTTTTCTTGCCTACTCAATCCAGGGATCCAGTCTTGAAGGGGAACAGTTTCTACCATACCCCTGAATCCTTTCTAAAACACCAAAGTACTCACAACGGAGCCATGTCTAGAAGGAGGGGCCACTGTCCCTCCACAGTATGATGAGGGAATTGGAATGATCGCCTCCTCTAAGACCCAACAGGGCACCTGATTTGGACAGGGCAATGACACAGATGGAGCAGGGCAGTTCCCACTCAGGCTAATTCCTGTGGGTAGTTTGGATGAATATGGGCAGCCTGCTGGATGCTATTGGACTTACAGCCCATTTTCAACATCTGATTTATTGAATTGGAAGGGTTTCAACCTCCCTTATAGAGAGGACCTTCTGAAAATGATGAACCTCTTTGAATCTATTTTTGCCACCCATCAGCCCATTTGAGCAGATGTATGGGTCCTTTTAAACATGTTCTAGCTACAGATAAAAGGAGACTAGTAATGGAAAAGGCAAATGAGGAAGCTTGGTGCCTCTGTGAGGCGAATCCAAATAGTACCCCTAATCCCATAGGGGCTATTCCTGGCACAAACCCTGACTGGAATCCCAAGTGAATGGGGAATATGGCCTGTCTGGCACATTACCAGGCATACATCTTGGTTGGACTCAAGAGAGGATTGCTCAAACAAAAGAGTTTAAGCAAAATCCAGTCATCCAAAAGACAAATGAGGATCCCTCTGAATTCTCAGAATGTACTTACCAAGCCTTCCACAGATATATTGATATAAACCTGGAAGACTCTGACAATTCAAGACAAGTGAACTTGACTTCCATTCAGCAGAACGTTCCAGATATAAAGAGAAAGTTAGAAAAATGGGATGCTGTGCTGGGAATGACTCATCCCCAGTTGGTGGATGTTACTTTCAAAGTATTCAGTGGCAGGGAAAAAAATAAACAAAAGCCTGACACCACATGTGGCATAGGCAGGAAAGCCTCCATACCTGAGAAACCAGGGCAAGCCTCTGGGTCACAACCAATGTGCCTACTGCATAGAGGAAGGCCATTGGAAAAGATAGCTGCCCAGAAGTAAAGGGGCCAGGCGGACAAAGAAAAGCAGAATCCACCCAAGGGGTCGCAGGCAAATAAATGACAGGACAAAGCTGTGGCCCTAACAACAAATAGGGATGCCTGGAGGCTCCCTTAAATCTCTTGGAACCAATTAAAATTTCCCCACAGGAGCTCCAGGTATAAATGACAATGGGGAACAAGCTAATCCATTTCCTGGTTGACACAGGTGCTACTCATTCAGTTCTTAACACCCCAGAAGCAAAAAGCACCAAAATAACAGTACCTATAATGGGAGTTGCAGGAGGGATACAACAAAAAACTTTCTTACAACCTCTAGAGTACAAACTGGGAGGCCTGGAACTAAGACACAGCTTTCTCTATATGCCAGACTGCCTAATCCCCCTGTTGGGATGGGACCTGCTATGTAAATTAAATGCTTAAGTTATTCTTCCCCTAGAGAAGCAGCAATTGTGCTTACGGGTCCTGCTGGAATAGGTGCTGTGACTACAAATGCTGCTCACTTACTCTGAGAAAGGGGAAGAAGAAGCCTTTCCCCCAGAAATCTATAAAAGACTGAGTAATTGCATTTAGGCAGATGGGATACAGGGAAAAGCCAAAAACACACACCCAATGCATATAGAAATAAAAGAGGGGGATAGGGTGCCTGGAGAAAGCAATATCTATTAAAAAAAAAAAAAGAAGAAGAAGAAGACTTAGAAGGAATACAACCTGTTCTACAAAAATTTTTGAAAAATAAACTGATTCATTCTTGTAGGTCCCTACATAGCCCTCCTATCCTGCTTGTGAAAAAGCTGCACTGTGATGAATTATCAGTTTGTCCAGAACTTGAGGGCTATTAATAATCCAACAGTGCCTAACCCATATATCTTATTAACTTTTATACCCGAAAACTACAGGTAGTTTTCAGTGTTATATCTAAGACATCTTTTTCTGCATCCTGATTGAGGAGACAGCCCAGCAATTATTTCCCTTTGAATGGCGGAGCCCAGAGACCAAAACAACCCTTAAATATTATTGGATGGTACTGCCTTAAGAACTCAAAAATTCACCCACTATCTTTGGGGAAATATTGGAAAAAGACTTGAGGTGCATATAACTAGATGAAGGAGTTCTGCTACAATGTATAGATGACTTACTTAGATCAAGCCATGATTCTGAATAATGCTTGTCCAATAATATTCTAGTCCTAAAGCATCTGACCAGTGGGGATATAAGGTATCCCCACAGAAGGCCCAAACCTTCAAATGAAAAGTAACCTATCTTGGCTTGGGTTAAGGCAGGACAAATGAAGCCAATGACCAACTGAAAGCAGGCAATAGCAGCCATCAAAGCTCAAGGAAATAGAAGGCAATTGTAAGGATTCCTAGGAATGGCTGGCTTCTGTCAAATTTGGATTTCTAATTTGGGGCTAATGGCTAAACCACTTTATGAAGCTTTAAAAAGATGGAAATCAGAGCCCCTTCCATGGACAGATGAATGTCAACAGACATTTTATGTCAACAAAGAAAAACTGATATCAGCCCTAGTGTTGGGATTGATGGACCCCTAGAAGTTCAAACTCTACGTCCATGAGAAACAAGGCACAGTCTGGCTGTGCTGATCCAAAGGCTAGTAGATATTTCACAACCCATAGCCTCTTTCTCTAGCAATTGGACCATGGAGCAAGATAAAAAGTACATGCAGGACTGGGAGTTTGATAAAACAGACCTAGGAAAACTGATGCTTATGGAACAAATCTACTCCCTAAGGCCATGGTTTATGTAATTTTAAGACATCTACATAAGAGATGCTTTTGCTTACCTAGTGTGATTCTACTCAGAAGCCCACACACTTCCAGAAAACTATTCACAAAATAACACAAGGATGTGTTTTATGTGCTGAGAATATTTCCAAGACTGAATGCAGTCCCCGCAACAGAGGATGAAATACAAATAGATATGCTTTTTTGAGGAATGGCAGACAGACTTCATTCAAATGCCCATGGCCAGTGGAAATTGCAGATTTCTTTTGGTATTTGTAGACACCTTTTTTGGATGTGTTGAAACATACCCCACAAAATCTCAGAGGGCTACAGATGTAGCCAAAGCATTGCTGAAGCAGGTAATCCCGATTTGGACTCCCAGGCACTATATAGAGCTACAAGTCCTTCCATTATTTCAGGAGTTACCCAGAAGGTAAGTCAAGCATTATAGATTAAATGGAAATTGCATTCATCATGGAGACCACAATAGATGGGAAAAACAGAGAAGATGAACAACACCTTAAAGAAGACAATAGCCAAACTCTGCCAGAAGACTGATCCAAGCTGGGATGAACTTTTTGGATATTGCTTTGCTCTGATCAGGGTAGCACCCCAAAGTGGGCTTGGATGAAATCCTTTTGAAATTATATATGGTAGACACTTCTAGGTCCCTTTGCCAGGGATGCTGCCTTTGGATTTTTTAAGTGAGTCCAGAATTAGGCAATACATGCAGCAACAGTAACAAACATTACTGATGATGCATCAGCTTCCTCTCTCCAGGTCTGCCTACCCCACGGATGAGCCCCTTCGCTTGCTCCAACCAGGAGAAAAGGTGCCGCTAAAGTCCTGAAAAAAACAAGGTCTGGATCAAAAACTGGCTGAAAAGTGGACTGGACCCCATGATGTGCTACTGACCACTCATTCATCAGTCAAGTTGTCTGGAGTAAAACTATGGGTCCATAACTCTCAAAGGCAGCGCCACCCTGGCCTGACCATGCAAAGGAGCCTGCTTGGACATGTAAACCAAAATAGAAGTTAAAACTACTACTTAAGAAAAACTCTGTAGAGAAGTAACATTTTTTGGGTAATTTCCTATAGAATGAAATCCTCGTTAATGCCTTCAATTTTAAATTTATTATTTTGTCTACTGCTGCCACCACTAACCTTTTCCTACAATGGGCACAACATTATGCAGATAATCTGTGGCCTATTGCCTTTCTCTAGCAGCCTGGGCCTGCCCTGGTAAGTATCACCTACACAGGGAAGTGACTGGCCACACTTACACTTGCAAGCCTTCATAGAAGACCTTAAGGAGTAGGTTAGGGGCACAGATGTCAAGTGTTACCAGAAAAGACATAACCCATGGCCCGTAAATAAGACTCTCAATGAATCTGGACATGGAAAGCCTTTCTAATGGAAATGTAATATAAGAAAAGGGAATAGCATTGCTCATCCCTCTACTGGACAAATAAATGAATATCCAAGATATAAAGCCCCAGTACTCTCACTCTAAGAATGAGTTTCTTCAAATCTGGAATGACTTTTTATGGCTGACAGCATCAACGGTACACTTAAGTCAGATAGCTGCCTTCTTCTGGGAGCAGTGGAATCATACCCTAGACTGGAGTCAAATAGTGCTGGAGGCGTGGGTTGGATTCCCTCAGAACAATGTCAACATACCATAGTTCTATAGAAAAGGGACTTGTTTGCAATAAATTGGTCCCAGTGACCCAGCCTTAACTGATATGTTCCTATTGGAACTCACTGGTTATGTGCTACAAACCTCTTGCCCTGGCTACCATGATGATGGGTAGGATGCTGTACTCTGGGCCTCTCCTGGGCTCAGGGACACTGGGAAAGGACTATAGAAAAGCCTGCCAACCCATGGGCAAAGATTTCATGATGAAAATGTTAAAAGCAATTGCAACAAAAGCAAAAATTGACAAATGGGATCTAATTAAACTAAAGAGCTTCTGCACAGCAAAAGAAACTATCATCAGAGTGAACAGACAACCTACAAATGAATGGGAGAAAATTTGTGCAATCTATCTATCTGACAAAGGTCTAACAGTCAGCATCTACAAGGAACTTAAACAAATTTACAAGAAAAACAAAACAACATCAAAAAGTGGGCAAAGGATATGAACAGACACTTCTCAAAAGAAGACATTCATGCAGGCAAAGAAACATGAAAAAGAGCTCAACGTCACTGATCAGTAGAGAAATGCAAATCAAAACCACAATGAGATACCATCTCATGCCAATCAGAATAGCAATTATTAAGAAGTCAAGAAACAACAGATGCTGGCAATACTGTGGAGAAATAGGAACGCTTTTACACTGTTGGTGAGAATGTAAATTAATTAGTTCAACCATTGTGGAAGGTAGCGTGGCAATTCCTGAAAGACCTAGAACCAGAAATTCCATTTGACCCAGCAATCCCATTACCAGAGGAATATATACCCAGAGGAATATAAAACATTCTATTATAAAGACACATGCAGGTGTATGTTCATTGCAGCACTATTCACAATAGCAAAGACATGTAATCAACCCAAATGCCCACCAATGATAGACTGGATAAAGAAAATGTGGTACATATACACCATGGAATACTATACAGCCATAAAAAGGAATAAGATCATGTCCTTTCCAGGGACATGGATGGAGGTGGAAGCCAATATCCTCAACAAACTAATGAAGGAACAGAAAAACAAACACTGCATGTTCTTACTTATAAGTGGGAGCTGAACAATGAGAACACATGGACACAGGGAGGGGAACAACACATACTGGAGCCTTTTAGGGGGTGGAGGAGTGGGAGAGCATCAGGATAAATAGCTAATACACGTGGGGCTTAATACCTAGGTGATGGGTTGATAGGTGCAGAAAACCACTATGACACACATTTACCTATGTAACAAACCTGCATGTCCTGCACATGTATCCTGGAACATAAAATAAAATAAAATAAAAACATGCCTATAAAACAAAAACACAATAAAAAAGTATCTAGGTAACAACTAACATAATGAGTGAAACAGTACCTCATATCTCAATATTAATGTTGAATGTAAATGGCCTAAATGCTCCATTTAAAAGACACAGAATGGCAGAGTGGATAAAAAAAAAATCACAAACTAAATACCTGCTGTCTTCAAGAGACTCTCCTAACATGTAAGGATGCACATAAACTCAAGGTAAAGGGATAGGAAAGAATATTGCACACTAATGGAAACCAAAAGCAAGCAGGAATAGCTATTCTTTTATCAGACAAAATGGACTTTAAAGTAACAACAGTAAAAAAAGACAAAGAAGGACATTATATAATGATAAGAGGATTAGTCCAACAGGAAGCTATCACAACCCTAAATATATATGCACCTAACACTGGAGCTCTTGAATTTATAAAACAATTACTACTAGTGCTAAGAAATGAGATAGATAACAACACAATAATAGTGGGGGATTTCGATACTCCAATGATGGCACTAAACAGGTCATCAAGACAGAAAGTCAACAAAGAAACAATGGACTTAAACTATACCCTAGAGAAATGAACTTAACAGTTATTTACAGAGCATTCTACACAACAACTGCAGAATATACATTAGTTTCATCAGTACATGGAGCATTCTCGAAGATAGACCACATGATAGGTCACAAAACAAGTCTCAATAAATTTAAGAAAACTGAAATTATATCAGGTATCCTCTTAGACCACAGTGGAATAAAACTGGAAATTAACTCCAAAAGGAGCCCTCAAAACTATGCAAATACATGGAAATTAAATAATCAGCTCTTGAATGATCTTTGGGTCAACAATCAAATCAAGATGAAAATTAAAAAATTATTTGAGCTGAATAATAGTGACACAACTTAACAAAACCTCTGAAATATAGAAAAAGTGGTGCTAAGAGGAAAGTTTATAGCATTAAATATTTATGTCAAAAAGTCTGAGAGAGTGCAAATAGACATTCTAAGATCACACCTCAAGGAACTAGAGAAACAAAGAGAAACCAAACCCAAACCCAGCAGAAGAAAAGAAATAAAGATCAGAGCAGAGCTAAATGAAATTGAAAGAGACAAAAAATTACTAAATACAAATAAAACAAAAAGCTGGTTCCTTGAAAAGATAAACAAAATTGACCATTAGCAAGACCATTAGTAAGATTAACCAAGAAAAGAAGAGAGAAGGTCTAAAGAAGCTCAGTTGGAAATGAAATAGGAGATATTATAACATGCCACAAAAATACAAAAGACATTTCAAGGCTACTATGAACACCATTACATGCACAAACTTGAAAATCTAGAGGAGATGGATAAATTCCTGGAAATATACAACCCTCTAGATTAAATAAGGAAGAAACAGAAACTCTGAACAGACCAATAACAAGAGAGATTGAAACAGTAATTTAAGAAATTGCCAACAAAAAAAGTCCAGGACCAGATGAATTCACAGCTGAATTCCATCAGACATTCAAAGGAGAATTGATACCAATCTTACTGAAACTATTCCAAAACATAGAGAAAGAAGAAATTCTCCCTAAATTATTCTATGAAGCCAACATAACCCTAATTCCAAAATCAGGAAAGGACATAAAAAAGAAAACTACAGACTAATATCCCCGATGAACACAGATGCAAAAATCCTCAACAAAAAAACTAGCTAACTAAATCCAACAGCACATCAAAAAGAAAGTACATCGTGATCAAGTGGTTTCATCCTATGGAGGCAGATATGATTTAACATATGCAAGTCAATAAATATGATATGTAAACAATTATAAACAAAAACTGTATGGTCATCTCAATAGACATACAAAAAGCATTTGACAAAATTGAGCATCGCTATATAATATGATTAAAACCCTCAGCAAATTTGGCATAGGAGGGACATACCTCAAGGTAATAAAAGCCATTCATGACAAACCCACAGCCAATATTATACTGAATGGGGAAAAGTTAAAAGCATTCACCTTGAGAACTGGAGCAAGACAAGGATGCCCACTTTCGCCACTTCTATTCAACATAGAACTGGAAGTCCTAGCCAGAGCAATCAGACAAGAGAAAGTAATAAAGGGCATCCAAATTGGTAAAGAGGAAGTCAAACTGTTGCTGTTCACCGATGATGCGATTTAGATCTAGGTATGATTGTATACCTAGAAAACTCTAAGATCCACCCAAAAAGCTCCTAGATCTGATAAATGAATTCAGTAACATTTCAGGATACGAATAGAAACACATCCCATGCTCATAGATGAGTAGAATCAATATTGTGAACATGACCATACTGCCAAAAATAATCTACAGATTTCAATGCAATTCCCATCAAAGTGTCATTACCATTCTTCACAGAACTAGAAAAAACAATTCTAAAATTCATATGAAACCAAAAAAGAGCCTGCATAGCCAAAGAAATCTTAAGGAAGAAGAACAAATCTGGACTTGTTCAAATTACCCAACCTCAAACTAAACTAGAAGGCTATAGTTACCAAAACAGCACGGTTCTGGTATAAAAATAGGCACATAGACCAATGGAATAGAATAGAGCACCCCAAAATATAGCCAAATACTTACAGCTAACTGACCTTTGACAAAGCAAACAAAAGTGTAAAGTAGGAAAAGGACACTCTATTAAACAAATGGTGTTGGGTTAATTGGCAAGCCACAGGTAGAAGAATGAAACTGGATCCTCATCTCTCACCTTATACAAAAACTAACTCAAGATGGATCAAAGACTTAAATCTAATACGTGACACCATAAAAATTCTAGAAGATACCGTTGGAAAACTCTTTTAAATATTGGCTTAGGCAAAAATTTCATGACCAAGAACTCAAAAGCAAATGCAACAAAACAAAAATTGATAAATAAGTCCTAATTAAATTAAACAGCTTCTGTCCAACAACAACAAAAAATAATCAGCAATCAGTCAACCCACAAAAGGGAGAAAATATTCGAAAACTACGCATACAACAAAGGACTAATATCCAGAATCAACAAGGAACTCAAACAAATCAGCAAGAAAAAAACACATAATCGCATCAAAAAGTACATGATTATACAATTCTCAAAAGAAGATATACAAATGGTCAACAAACATATGAAAAATGCTTAGCATCACTAATTACCAGGGAAATGCAAATTAAAATCACAAGGAGATACCACCTTACTCTTGCAAGAATGGCCATAATTAAAAAATAAAAAAATAACAGATGTTGGTGTGGATATGGTGAAAAGGGAACACTTCTACACTGCTGGTGAAAATGTAAACTAGTAGAACCACTGTGGAAAACACTATGGAGATTCCTTAAAGAACTAAAAGTAGAACTACCACTAAATCCAGCAATCCCATGACTGGGTATCTACCCAGAGGAAAATAAGTCATTATATGAAAAAGACACCTGCACATGCATGTTTATAGCAGCGCAAATCTCAATTGCCAGAATATGGAACCAGCCTAAATCCCCATCAACCAATGAGTGGA
Source organism: Papio anubis (assembly GCF_008728515.1). Classification (NCBI taxonomy): domain Eukaryota; kingdom Metazoa; phylum Chordata; class Mammalia; order Primates; family Cercopithecidae; genus Papio; species Papio anubis. Next base: position 40,968,542 of record NC_044984.1, read on the forward strand.
TAAAGAAAATGCAATATATATAATCATGAAATACTACTCAGCCAAAAAAAAACCCACAAAATAATGGCATTTGCAGCAACCTGGATGGAGTTGGAGACCATTATTCTAAGCGAATTAACTCAGAAATGGAAAACCAAACATCCTGTGTTCTCATTTATAAATGGGAGCTAAGCTATGAGGATGCAGAGTCCATGATATAATGGACTTTGGGGACTCAGGGGGAAGTGTGGGAGTATAAAAGACTACACACTGGGTACAGTGTACACTGCTTGGGTGACAGGTGCTCCAAATCTCAGAAATGACCATTAAAGCTTTTCATGTCACTAAAAGCCACCTGTTACCCCAAAACTATTGAAAACCTGAGTAGTGTATATACATCCTAGACAACTCAGGGAATGTCTCATTAGCCCTGCAAGATATGCATAAACAAATTAAAGCTATGTCTGACCGCACATTGTCACCAGATCAATGGTTTGTGCCCTGGTTTGGATCAGAACCATCCTGGTGAGAAAAGTTACTTGTGACCTTGACCATAATTGCGGGAATAGGCATACTTCCTTGATGCAGATTCTACTGCTGTACATTCTGCATGGGAATGCAAGATAAACTCTTCCAGAGACTTGCAATCTCCAACAGTTTTCATCGGTGAGCCCAGGTACATGAGAATATTTCCAATTCCAGTAGATCAGTTCCATTACAATGTCCTTTAACTACATCCTCGCTCAGCAGGAAGTAGGCAGAATGAACACATCACCCATGTTCCACAGAAATGGAATAGAATTTGACAGTAGGGAGTTGTAATGAGTACCCTATTTTTAAATATTGTGTTGTTTCTTTCTGTATTAGTTGGGGTTTTCTAGAAGGACAGAATCGATAGGTTATATGTATATATAAAAGAAAGTTTATTAGGGAGAATTGGCTCCCATGATTACAAGGCAAAGTCCTACAATAGGCTATCTGCAAGCTGGTGAAAGACAGAAACTGGTAGTGACTCAGTTCAAGTCCAAAACTTCAGCACCAGGGAAACTGACAGTGCAGCCTTCAGTCTGAAGGCCTGGAAGCCCTGCAAGGCTTTTGGCGCAAGTTACAGAGTTCAAAGACTGAAAAACCTGGAGTGTGAAGTCTGAGGGTGGGAGGAGAGGAAGCCAAGTGTCCAGCAGGAGAAGAGAGAGAGTGGAAAGACTCAGCAGCAAGGTAGTTATTCCCCTTCATCTTCCTGCTATGTTCCAGCTGCGCTGGCAGCCAATTGAATAGTGCCCACCCACACTGAGGGTGGGTCTTTCTCTCCCAGTCCACTGACTCATGTCAATCTCCCCCGGCAACACCCTCACAGATGCACCCATGAACAGCACTTTACCAGCCATTTAGGCATCTCTAATCCAGACAAGCTGACACCTAATATTAACCATCACACTTTTTCTTTTTCTTCCTTGCTTACTTTATATTTAACTTCTTACAAATGAAATATGACCTTTCTCTCTTTCTTTCCGCCAGGTACAATGTCCTCCTTATCTAATTATACACTTGCTTAGAAGTTCCAGGGACTGAATCTTAAAACAATCAAAGCACTTACAGAATTTTTCCCCACGAGATCACCTCAGGGTTGCAGTTAATTTACAGCCTGATTATGCCAGGATGCCCCAGACCATTCACCAGAGAGGGCAATAACTCAAGACAAGTCATTGGTGCAAGTCACATAGACCTGCACCTTCTCGCCCCTCCTGCATTCTCCCTCTACCAAGCTTTCCTTTTTAAGCCATTGCATTCTGTCCAAAATTTGAAATGGTTTCTCTAAGGCATGAAGCTGTTATGGGAGGGGGACAGGGACGTGCTGGGTAGAGAAAAGCGGGTCCCTGGCTAAGGCTCCACCCTCAGGCCTGTGCCCACGGACCTAGGTGAGGACAGGCACTCCTGCCTTTGCGCCCAAATGTTGCATTTTCCAAGACCACCCTGGCCTGCCATGCCCACATCCTGTGCCTATAAAAATCCCAAGAACCTAGCAGGAACACACAAGCGGTTGGACGTGGAGAGAAACACAGCAGAACACACAAGCGGCTGGATGTCGAGAACACCGGCATGCCAGCAGGCCATCGACCCGGTGGAACGTGGAGTTTAGCTGGGGTGGTCGGAAGAGAGCCTGGGCTGCTGAGTGGCCCAACTTCAGGGGAAAACCTTCACACTCCATCCACTTCTGGCTTCCCCCATTTGCTGAGAGCTACCTCCACTCAATAAAACCTTGCACTCATTCTCCAAGCCCAGGTGTGATCCGATTCTTCTGGTACACCAAGGCAAGAACCCGAGATACAGAAAGCCCTGTGTCCTTGCGACAAGGTAGAGGGTCTAATTGAGCTGGTTAACGCAAGCTGCCTATAGATGGCAAAACTAAGAGCACGAGGTATCACAGGCCCACTGGGGCCTCGGGAGCTGTAAACATCCATCCCTCAGTGCTACCATGGGGTTGGAGCTCCCAGCCTGCCTGTCTGCATGCTTCCCTAGAGGTTTGAGCAGCGGGGCACTGAAGAAGCGAGCCACTCCCCCTGTTGCACACCCCGCGATGGGGGACAAGGGAAACTTTCCCATTTCAGAGCCGTGATCATTTCCCCACTGTTAGCTCTGGAATAAAATGACTTTTCTTCTACCACACCTTGTAGTTGTTATCTGACTTTGCAAGTGGTGAGTGATGGAGTTACAGTATTAGTTTTTGTTGTTGTTGTTTTGAGACGGAGTCTCGCCTTGTTGCCCAGGCTAGTGTGCAGTGGCGTGATCTCGGCTCACTGTAAACTCCGCCTCCCAGGTTCACGCCATTCTCCTGCCTCAGCCTCCCAAGTAGCTGGGACTGCAGGCACCTGCCACCACGCCTGGCTAATTTTTTTGTATTTTTAGTAGAGACGGGGTTTCACTGTGTTAGCCAGGATGGTCTCGATCTCCTGACCTCGTGATCCACCCGCCTCAGCGTCCCAAAGTGCTGGGATTACAGGCGTGAGCCACCGTGCCCGGCCACAATATTAGTGTTTTATTTAACCTCTCTCGTCCTCCTTTTTCAGTCAGTTTCTAAAGGCATTTGACTTCTTGGTCTCCATCTTTTTTATTTCACACCATGGCTAGAACGCACTCAGTTGATATTTTAAAAATAATTCAAACATTCAATTTTAGGTGAAATATAGGGAGTTTGGAAAATAGTAGACAGTTTATTATTAATAAAAATAATAGTTTATTATTAATAAAAATAGACAGTCTATTATTAATAAAAATAATAGTTTATTATTAATAAAAATAGTAGACAGTTTATTATTAATAAAAACCACTACTAGTGCACTGTCTTTAAAACAATATAAACTAGCAAATTTGAGATTCAGAATAAAGCCCAGAACCTACATTCTGAAAGCACCAAGAACATAAAAATCCAACTTACTGCTGAATGTCAAAGTAGAAAATGAAGTGCTATAATTTTCTTTATTTCCCTATTAAAGGAGAATTTATCTAAATTCAAAAAACATGGTTTAAGAAGCAGTCTATTTAAACCATGTCTAAATTCATCTACTGAGGGTATAGTGTGAATGTTTCATCAACAAGGACATGATGATCCTTTTGTCTTTTCATACTACAATTTAAATTTTATTCTTTAATTTTCTGAAATGTGTCAAATACCAATAGCCTCTGGTTGCTTATAAAATATTTATGTAAAAATTATTCAATAAAGAATCCAAACAGCAGCTGAGCTCATACATAATTTAGCAAATGGAAAACTACTTCTATTCATGTGCAGAGGCCAGACGACAGAGATGATACTCCCCTGAAGCCTGAAGGCAAATGTAACGCAAGAGAATTCTGGCAGAGATAGAGGGGAGGAAGAAGCCAATACGAAATACAAATGGCCCTATTCTCTTTTATATAATATTCACATTTGGAGCCAGATATGGTGACTTAGCTCATCATTATTTCCAAAAAATGGCACACGTCTCAGCTGCTTGTCTCTTAAATCTCTTTCAAGTAAGTAGTGTTTTTAGTCTTTTGGAGTGGAATGGATTTCCTCTGACCATTGGCTGAGAAGCAATCAGTCTGGTGTATGTGGCTCCACCCTGAAGTTTTGAGTGGAATAGCTTGGTAGATTTTTAATGGCACCTGGACTTGTATTCTTTTAACTACTGACTCTAGGCTTGAAATTCAATTCAAATTTACCAGTATGAAAGCATAATTTTTATGAAGCTGTAATTCAGTATGTTTGTGATTCTATCCCTCTACTCACATGCTGAAGTAATGAGCTCTAATGGATTACTCTTGCCAGATACACTGATGGCTGTGTTTACGCTGTCCACAAATGCAATGTCTTTCCCTCTAGTGTTTTTCTTCCCTTATATACCAGAAGTGAAGGCCTCGAGGCTTCACTTTAGACTCTTTCAGATGTCTAAAGGCCCAGGGAAACCAGGAGGTATTGATTCTATCAATGATTAGATTACAGGCACACAATTATACTATGGCCTAGCTCTTCTGTATTTCAACAGGGATTTTATTTTTAATGTTTTGTATCTAACTTTTTGAATTTTGATGATGTTATTAGTTGTATTTTTAGCAATAAAAATAGATGGAATCTTGTTATTCTAAAGATAAATAACCATGGAAAATAACTTCTTAGTCTCTAATGGCCAGGTTTATAATTACTCATTTGTACATTTGAGTGGCCTTTGTAACATAAGAAATGGTAAATGAATAATATTGGCTATAGAAACCTCAGAAGTAGACCCTTAACTTCTTTTTTAAAGAAGTGTATGTCTAACAAAACTGAAACATTACAGTTAGCTTGTGACTGCCTCCTGTTTTTCCTTGTATATTTCCTTTGTGATTTTTGCTTTCCTGGGAAACAAGCCTTGAAGATACAGCAGTAACACCCTCTTGCTCAGAATTCAAGTGTCATAGGTTAAGAGCATATATTTGGCTTTCATAAATAGTTAATATCCTTCAGGGATTGAATTTAGTGTAATATACAGGCTTTAATATGAAAAAGAGAGACTCTTTCTACTCTTCTTCCCTGTCAGTCAAGTCATATTTTCCTATTTCTGCACTCCAAGAAGGGATGCCCCATCTCAAATGCTGGGTAGCTCTATTTGATTATACATACTATTTCTATATACTATTGCTGTTTGACTTTGTCCCCAAAACAGTATAAGTAGGAATATTTGTTGTCTCCACAGAACCAGGTGTACACTTTCTCTCCTTGTTTGAGAGGAACTTTTTCTTTCTCTTTTAAGAGAGGCACTGTGGCACTCTAATCCCCTCGCCAAATTCTCCCCTGCCTCAAGCCCTTTGCACTTATCCTAGATATCCATCTGGATCGCCCCCTGTACTTCCTTCAGGTTTCTTTTCTTTTCTTTTCTTTCTTTCTTTCTTTCTTTTTTTTTTTTTTTTTTTTTTTGAGACAGAGTCTTGCTCTGTTGCTCAGGCTGGAGTGCAGTGTCATGATCTCCACTCACTGCAACCTCCACCTCCAGGGTTCTAGCGATTCTCTTGCTTCAGCCTCCCAAGTAGCTGGGACTACAGGTGCCCACCACCATGCCCAGCTAACTTTTGTATTTTTAGTAGAGATGGGGTTTTTCCATATTGGCTAGGCTGGTCGCAAACTCCTGACCTCATGTAGTCTGTCCACTTCAGCCTCCCAAAGTGCTGAGATTAACAGGGATGAACCATTGAACCCAGCCTCAGGTTTCTTTTCAAAGGTTTCCTTATTAGAGAGACCTTTGACCAAAATAGCAACCTGCCCTAAACCCAATATTTTTTTATTCTGCTTATCATTTTTAAATGCTTTTTCGTGTAATTACCTGACATATTATTTCAAGGTTGCTTATTTCTTGTCTTCTCCCACCAGAATGTAAGCTCTTTGAGGACAAGAAGGTTGCCTGTACTGCTATATCTATCCATCATCTAACATAAAGTCTGGCACATAGCAGAAACTCAATATTTGTTAAAGGAATAAGTGAATTAATGAATCAATGATTGCATCATATATTTATTGAGCATTTAATATATGTCAGAGACTATAATAGATTCTGGGGACATGACTATAATACAACAAACTTGTGCTTTGCCTTCAAGATGTTTATGGTCTGGTAGGCAAGAACAATGATGCCAGCTGTACCTCTTGTGAGTGCAGGGTAGATTTGTTCTCATTAACTTTATTCATTTATTTATTATTTTATGAGACAGGGTATCCCTCTGTCTCCCAGGCTGGAGTGCAGTGGTATAATCATAGCTCACTGCAGCCTCCAACTCCTGGATTCAAGAGATTCTCCCACCTCAGCCACCCAAGTAGCTAGGACTAAAGGCACACACTGCCACACCCAGGTAATATTTTAATTTTTTTTTGTAGAAATGGGTCTGAATATGTTGCCCAGGCTGGTCTGAAACTCCCGGCCTCAAGTGATCCTTCCACCAGGGCCTCCCAAAGTGTTGGGATTACAGATGTGAGCCACCACACCTGACCCCCACTAACTTTAATATTCAAATCTCAATGACTCAGAGTCCCCAGAAATCCCAATCTTTCACAATCTCTCCGTCAAATAATCCTCTGAGCCTTGTTAATAAATTACAGTTGATTCTTGCTATTCATGGTAGTTATGTTCTATAAAGTCACCATAAACACAGAATAAATGAATACTGAACCATTACTCATAGCGTAAATACAGGGTTAAGTACCTGCAAGCTTCTGGTCACAGCATTTCTGTTAACTGCTCAACACGTAGCTTCAGTTATTTTTTTTTTATTTTTTACTTTTTTTGAGATAGGGTCTCACTCTGACACTCAAGCTGGAGTGCAGTGGTGCGATCTCAGATTACTGCAGCCTCCACCTCCAGGGCTCAGGTGATTCTTCCACCTCAGTCTCCTGAGTAGCTGGGACTACGGGTGTGTGCCACCATGCTATTTTTTTGTTTTTTTTTTTAGAGACAGGGTTTTGCTGTGTTACCCAGACTGTTCTCGAACTCCTGGGCCCAAGCCATCCGCCTGCCTTGGTCCCACAAAATGCTGGGATTACAGGCATGAGCCACCATGCCTGGCCATAACCTTGTTTTATGTGTGTTTCTGTTTGAAGTTACTGTATATATGTATTTGATTCATTAACAGTGAACTCATGGCTAATAGCACTATAATGCATGCCTGAATAAAGCTTATTTAACACAAATACTTTCTCCTTAAGGCACAGCACAGACTTCTTGTGTTAAGAACACTAGGGCTCTTCAGCAGTAGGCTTGGGGGCTATTTAAAACAATGAAATCACTAAGTAGAAGCACAAAAAATGTAAAACAAAACAAAACAAAAAAAAACCCATGGTACTAAATAGACTGCAAAGGACATGTTCACAGTATGAGACTTGAAACAAGAAGGCAGAACATCACTTTGTTCAGCTTCAACTGAGATGTGCCTGTCCGGCAACTCAAATTTGTTGCTACTCTGCACTTGTTTGCTACGGTCATAAAAACACCATGAGTACTGATTTTGGGTTACAAATAAATCCTAGCAAAGAGGCAAATTTGCAAATACAGAATCTTTCAATAATTAGAATCAATGGTATTTTGAAGGGTAAAGGAAAGTGAAGCATCTAAGACAATTCCAAATATTTGGGCTGGATAGATATTGGAGGAATAGTAATAGTAATTTTGAAAGACATTGTGAAAGAAATTGATGCGGTTTGGAGCTTCAGCTCCTTCCCTATTTAAGTTGCTAAAACGTCAGAAATAATCAATGCTTTTGCATATTAGCAACACAACTGAGGCTACAAAAGAGCAAAAAATGGAAATTATGTCTGCAAAGAAAAAGGAAATCTAATGTTGAGGGACTTCATTAGTTCATTTAATTTTGGCAAGACAGTTTCTTGATGTGTTTTTGGCTCAATCACTCTGGCTCTCTGATTCATTTTTTATTCTTCTTCAGGAAATCTGGTGCAGTTTATTTCTCTAGAAATCTTTGGAAATGTAAGTATTTTTAAAATATAAAGTATAGAAAATGATATAACTATGTATGTACTGTTGTGGTTATCTATTGCTGCCTAAAAACCATCTCCAACATTAGTGACTTAAAAAAACAATTGTGCTTGTAATATAGTGGGTCGGGAATTCTGGCAGGACACAGAGGGGTTGGGTTGTTTGATAGTGTTTCAGCTTGTTTGACAGTGGCTCATACCACTTTAGAGGTTGGAACAGTTTAGCTGAGGCTGTATGTCTGGGAACTCAATTTTATCTTTCATTTGGGTTCCTCACTTCTTCTCAGGTTGCATCTGCTGGGCCTGGAATGTCTAAGATGACTTTTCTGTTAACTCTCTTGAATCCTGGGCTAGGGTGGTTGGGAACAGCTGAGACTGTGTGGACATTTCTTTCTCTGTCTCCCTTATACACTTCTCTCTACGTGATTGACTTGGACTTCCTTGCAGTATGGTGATCTCAGAGTAGTCAAACTACCTAAAGGGAATATTCTAGGAGACAAAAGTAGAAACTAGCAGTCTTAAGGCCTTGTCCTGGAAACAGATACAGTGTTACAATCACTGTATTCTATTGGTCAAAGCAATCACAGAGCCACCCAAGGTCAAGAGGAAGGGAAGGGACCCCCATCTATTGAAGGGAGGAGTGGCTATTTTTATTTTTTATTTATTTTAATTTTTTTTAGAAATATATTTATTTTGTTTATATTGGTTTTTTAAATTTTACTTTAAGTTCCAGGATACATGTGCGGAACATGCAGGTTTGTTACATAGGTATACGTGTGCCATGGTGGTTTGCTGCACCTACTAACCCATCCTCTAAATTCCCACCCTTTGCCCCCCACCCCCCGACAGGCTTCAGTGTGTGATGTTCTCCTCCTGTGTCCATTGTCCTGTGTTCTCATTGTTCAACTCCCACTTATCAGTGAGAACATGCGGTATTTCGTTCTCTGTTCCTGTGTTAGTTTGCTGAGGATGATGGCTTCCAGCTTCATCCATGTCCCTGCAAAGGACATGATCTCATTCCTTTTTATGGCTATGTAGTATTCCATGGTGTATATGTACCACATTTTCTTTTTTCTTTTTTTGTCAAGTCCTAACCCATCAACCACATTTTCTTTATCCAGTCTATCATTGATGGGCATTTGGGTTGGTTCCAAGTCTTTGCTATTGTGAACAGTGCTGCAATAAACATACATGTGCATGTGTCTTTATAGTAGAATGATCTATATTCCTTTGGGTGTATGCCCAATAATGGGATTGCTGGGTCAAATGGTGTTTCTGGTTCTACATCATTGAGGAATTGCCATCCTGTGTTCCACATGGTTAAACTAATTTACATTCCCACCAACAGTATAAAAGCGTTCCTATTTCTTCACAGTCTTGCCAACATCTATTGTTTCTTGACTTTTTAATAATTGCCATTCTAACTAGTGTGAGATGGTATCTCATTGTGGTTTTGATTTGCATTTATCTAATGATCAGTGATGTTGAGATTTTTTTCATGCTTCTTGACCATGTAAATGTCTTCTTTTGAGAAATGTTTGTTTATGTCCTTTGACCACTTTTTGATGAGGCTGTTTGTTTTTTTCTTGTAAATTTGTTTAAGTTCCTTGTAAATTCTGGATATTAGACCTTTGTCAGATGGGTAGATTGCAAACATTTTCTCTAATTCTGTAGGTTGCCTGCTCACTCTGATGATAGTTTATTTTGCTGTGCAGAAGCTCTTTAGTTTAACTAGATCCCATTTGTCAATTATGGCTTTTGTTGTAATTGTTTTTGGCATTTTTGTCATGAAGTCTTTGCCCATGCCTATGTCCTGAATGGTATTGCCTAGGTTTTCTTCTAGGGTTTTTGTGGTTTTGGATTTTACATTAAAGTCTTTAGTCCATCTTGAGTTAATTTTTGTATAAGATATAAGGAAGGGGTCCAGTTTCTGTGTTCTGCATATGGCTAGCCAGTTTTCCCAGCACCATTTATTGAATAGGAGATCCTTTTCCCATTGCTTGTTTTTGTCAGGTTTGTCAAAGATCAGATGGTTGTAGATGTATGGTGTTATTTCTGAGGTCTCTGTTCTGTTCCATTGGTCTATATATCTGTTTTGGTACCAGTACCATGCTGTTTTAGTTACTGTAGCCTTGTAGTATAGTTTGAAGTCAGGTAGTATGATGCCTCCAGCTTAGTTCTTTTTACTTAGAATTGTCTTGGCTATATGGGGTCTTCTTTGATTCCATATGAAATTTAAAGTAGTTTTTTCCAATTCTGTGGAGAATGTCAATGGTAGTTTGATGGGAATAGCATTGTATCTATAGATTACTTTGGGCAGTATGGCCATTTTCATGATATTGATTGTTCCTATCCATGAGGATGAAATGTTTTTCCATTTGTTTGTGTCCTCTCTTATTTCCTTGAGCAGTTGTTTGTAGTTCTTTTTGAGGAGGTCCTTCACATTCCTTGTTAGCTGTAATCCTAGGTATTTTATTCTCTTTGTAGCAATTGTGAATGGGAGTTCATTCATGATTTGGGTCTCTGCTTGTCTATTATTGGTGTGAAGGAATACTTGTAATTTTTGCACATTGATTTTGTATCCTGAGACTTTGCTGAAGTTGCTTGTCAGTTTAAGGATTTTGGGGCTGAGATGATGGGGTTTTCTAAATATAAAATCATGTCATCTGCAAACAGAGACAATTTGACTTCCTCTCTTCCTATTCAAGTACGCTTTATTTCTTTCTTTTGCCCGATTGCCCTGTCCAGAACTTCCAATACTCTGTTGAATACGAGTGGTGAGAGAGGGCATCCTTGTCTTGTGCCAGTTTTCAAAAGGAATGCTTACAGCTTTTGACCATGCAGTATGATATTGGCTGTGGGTTTGTCATAAATAGCTCTTATTATTTTGAGTTATGTTCTATCAATACCTAGTTTATTGAGAGATTTTTTAAAACATGAAAGGCTGTTGAACTTTATCAAAGGCCTTTTCTGCATCTATTGAGATGATCATGTGGTTTTTGTCTTTGGTTCTGTTTATATAATGGATTATGTTTATTGATTTGCATATGTTGAACCAACCTTGCATCCCAGGGATGAAGCTGACTTGATCATAGTGGATAAGTTTTTGATGTGCTGCTGGATTCAATTTGCCAGTATTTTATTGATGATTTTCACATTGATATTCATCAGGGATATTGGCCTGAAGTTGTCTTTTTTTTGTGTGTCTCTGCCAGATTTTTGTATCAGAATGATGCTGGCCTCATAAAATGAGTTAGGGAGGAGTCCTTCCTTTTCAATTGTTTGGAATAGTTTCAGAAGGAACAGTACCAGCGCCTTTTTGTACCTGTGATAGAATTCGGCTGTGAATCCATCTGTTCATGGGTTTTTTATGGTTTGTAGGCTATTAATTACTGCCTCAATTTCAGAACTTGTTATTGGTCTATTCAGGGATTCACCTTCTTCCTGATTTAGTCTTGGGAGGGTGTATGTCCAAGACTTTATCCATTTCTTCTAGCTTTTCTTGTTTATTTGCACAGAGGTGTTTATAGTATTCTCTGATGTTAGTTTGTATTTCTGTGGGGTCAGTGGTGATATCCCCTTTATCATTTTTTATTGTGTCTATTTGATTCTTCTCTCTTATCTTCTTTATGAGTCTGGGTAGTGGTCTATCTATTTTGTTATTTTTTTCAGAAAACCAGCCCCTGGATTCATTGATTTTTTTTGGAGGGTTTTTCTTGTCTCTAGCTCCTTCATTTCTGCTCTGATCTTAGTTCTTTCTCCTCTTCTGCTAGCTTTTGGATTAGTTTGCTCTTGCCTCTCTAGCTCTTTTAATTGTGATGTTAGGGTATTGATTTGAGATGTTTCTAGCTTTCTGATATGGGCATTCAGTGCTATAAATTTCCCTCTTAACACTGCTTTAGCTGTGTCCCAGAGATTCTGGCACATTGTCTCTTTGTTCTCATTGGTTTCAAAGAACTTCTTGATTTCTGCCTTATTTTCATTATTTACCCAGGAGTCATTCAGGAGCAGGCTGTTCAATTTACATGTAATTGTGTGGTTTTGAGTAAGTGTCTTAATCCTGAGTTCTAATTTGATTGCACTGTGGTCTGAGAGGCTGTTATGATTTCAGTTCTTTTGCATTTGCTGAGTGTTTTACTTCCAGTTATGATTCTGATTTTAGAATAAGTGTCATGTGGCACTGAGAAGAATGTATATTCTGTTGATTTGGAGTGGAGAGTTCTTTAGATGTCTATTAGGTCCACTTGATCCAGAGCTGGGTTCATGTCCTGAATATCCTTGTTAATTTTCTGTCTTGTTGATCTGTCTAATATTGACAGTGGGGTGTTAAAGTCTCCCGCTATTATTGTGTGGGAGTCTAAGTCTCTTTGTAGGTCTCTAAGAACTTGTTTTATGAATCTGGGTGCTCCTGTATTGGGTGCATACATATTTAGAATAGTTAGCTCTTCTTGTTGAATTGTTCCCTTTACCATTATGTAATTAATGCCTTTCTTTGTCTTTTTTGATCTTTGTTCATTTAAAGTCTGTTTTGTCAGAGACTGGGAGTGCAAGCCCTGCTTGTTTTTGCTTTCCATTCGCTTGGTAAATTTTCCTCCATCCCTTTATTTTTGAGCCTATGTGTGTCTGCCTGTGAGATGGGTCTCCTGAATACAGCACACTGATGGGTCTTGACTCTTTATCCAATTTGCTAGTGTGTGTCTTTTAATTGGGGCATTTAGCCCATTTGCATTTAAGGTTAGTATTGTATGTGTGAATTTGATCCTATCATCATGATGCTATCTGGTTATTTTGCACACTAGGTGATGCAGTTTCTTCATAGTGTCATTGGTCTTTATATTTTGGTGCATTTTTGCAGTGGCTGGTACTGGTTTTTCCTTTCCATATTTAGAGCTTCTTTCAGGAGCTCTTATAAGGCAGATCTGGTGGTAATGAAATCCCTCAGCATTTGCTTATCTGGAAAGGATTTTATTTCTCCTTTGCTTATGAAGCTTAGTTTGGCAGGATATGAAATTCTGGGTTGAAAATTATTTTCTTTAAAAATGTTGAATATTGGCTCCCAATATCTTCTGGCTTGTAGAGTTTCTGCTGAGAGTTCTGCTGTTAGTCTAATGGGCTTCCTTTTGTAGGTGACCTGGCCTTTCTCTCTGGCTGCTCTTAACATTTTTTCCTTCATTTTGACCTTGGAGAATCTGATGATTATATGTCTTGGGGTTGATCTTCTCATGGAGTATCTTAGTGGAGTTCTGTATATTTCCAGAATTGCCCTGTCGGCCTGTCTTGCTAGGTTGGGGAAGTTCTCCTGGATAACATCCTGAAGTTTGTTTTCCAGCTTGTCTCCATTCTCCCCATCTCCTTCAGATATTCCAGTCCATCAGAGGTTCTGTCTTTTCATAAGGTCCCATATTTCTTGGAGACTTTCTTCATTCCTTTTCATTCTTTTTTCTCTAGTCTTATCTGCATGCCTTATTTCAGCAAGGCGGTCTTCAAACTCTGACATCCTTTCTTCCATTTGGTTGATTCAGCTATTGATACTCGTGTGTGCTTCACAAAGTTCTCATGCTGTGTTTTTCAGCTCCATCCGGTCATTTATGTTCCTCTTTAAACTGGTTATTCTAATTAGCAGCTCCTCTAACCTTTTGTCAAGGTTCTTAGCTGCTTTTCATTGGGTTAGAACATGCTCATTTAACTGAGTGCAGTTTTTTATTACCCATCTTCTGAAGCCTATTTCTGTTTCATCCATCTCATCCTCCATTCAGTTCTGCGCCCTTGCTGGAGAGACATTGTGATCATTTGGAGGAGAAGAGGCAGTCTGGCCTTTTGGGTTTTCAGTGTTTTCTGTTGATTATTTCTCATCTTTATGAGTTTGTCTAGTTTCTGTCTTTGAGGCTGTTGACCTTTCGATGGTGTTTTTGTGGGGGCTTTTATTGTTTTGTGGGGGCCTTTGTTGATGCTGCTGTTGTTGCTTTCTGTTTGTTAGTTTTTGTTTCAATGGTCAGGGCCCTCTTCTGTAGGGCTGCTGCCGTTTGCTGGGTGTTCACTTCAGGCCCTATTCATCTGGTTTGCTCCTGCACCTGGAGATGTCACTCAAGGAGGCTGAAGAACAGCAAAGATGGGTGCCTGTTCCTTCTTCTGGGATCTCTGACCTTGACAGGCACCAACCTGATGCCAGTAGGATCACTCCCGTATAGGGTGTCTGACAGCCTCTGTTGGAGGGTCTCACCCAGTTGGGTGGCACAAGGAACAGAACCTGTTTAACAAAGCACGTTGACTGTCCCTTGATGGAGGGGGATGTGCTTCACTGAAGGGAACCCCACTTGTCTGGGCTGCCTGGATTCCTCAGAACTACCAGGAGGAAAGGCTAAGTCTGCTGGTACCCAGAGACTGCGGCTACTCCTCCCCTTAGGGACTCAGGCCCAGGGAGATCTGGGTTCTGTCCTTGAGCCTCTGGCTGGAGTTATTGGAGTTCCTGCAGGGAAGCCCCACCCAGTGAGAACGGATGAGTCAGGGTCAGTGTCATGTGCGTCCGTCCATGTGAAGAGACCACCAAACAGGCTTTGTGTGAGCAATAAAGCTTTTTAATCACCTGGGTGCAGGCGGGCAGCGAAGGGAGATAAGGGTGGGGCTGTTTTATAGGATTTGGGTTGGTAAAGGAAAATTATAGTCAAAAGGGGGTTGTTCTCTGGTGGGCAGGAGTGGAGTCACAAGGTGCTCAGTGGGGGAGCTTTTTGAGCCAAGATGAGCCAGGAAAAGGACTTTCACAAGGTAATGTCATCACTTAAGGCAAGGACCAGCCATTTTCACTTCTTTTGTGTGGAATGTCATCGGTTAAGGCGGTTAAGGCAGGCGGGGCAGGGCATTTTCACTTATTTTGTGATTCTTCAGTTACTTCAGGTCATCTGGGCATATACGTGCAAGTCACCTGGGATGTGATGGCTTGGCTTGGGCTCAGAGGCCTGACAGGCCTGAAGGGCCAGAGTGCCACAGTGCGTAGACACAGCCAGTGTGTTGGGCTGTGGGGGACACGCCTTGGGAACCTTCAGCTTCCCTGGCTCCAGCAGGGGAAAAACGTGGCCTGGAGCTATAGAGATAAATGCTGCCCTTCCCCTGCCCAGAGAGCTTAGAGTGTTAGGCAGTTGTGAGTCCCAGTGTTGGCTGCTGCCCCTCCTTCAAGGAGTTTAAGTGACTTAGACAGCAGGCAGCCACAGCTGTGGTGCTGGTTGCCCCTTCCCCCGGCAGCTTGGTAGGCTTAAGCAGATTTCAGCTGAGAGGCTGTTCAGAACCTGCGCGGCTCCAGGTTTGGGATGCTAGGCCCCGGTGGCATGGGTTTGTGAGTGATATCTTCTGATCCGTGGGTTGCACAGTTCTGTGGAAAAAGCACAGTTTCCCCAGTTGGGTAGTGCACTCACGCACCACCTCCCTTGGCTGGGGAGTGGGGGCTTCCCCGCCCCGTGTAGCTCTCGGGTGGGCCGCCACACTACAAGGCTGTTCCTTCATCCCCATGGATCACCTCAGTCCCCTTGTCGGTTCTGACTGGATACCTTGGTTGCCGGTGAAGGATTCACACACTTATGGTTTTTTCTGGTGGGAGCCTCTGATCGCTGCTGTTTCTAGTTGGCCATATTGGCCCTGTCCCCACTGAGTGACTATTTTTAATTCACCATGTGTACCCACTGCTCAGATTGAACAGATGTTAACATCTTGGCCTTATTTCTTCAGATCTTTCTCCTAAGGAAATGAAATATTATAGGTAGAGCAAAAGTCCCATTTCTCCAACCTATCACTGTCTCCCCAAAGGTAATCTATTTCCTGAAGTGATTGTCTATCAGTCCCATGCGTTGATACACAACTTCATCTAGCCAGAAACAATATATATTAGAGTTTTGTATGTTTTAAATCTTTGCATATATAATGACTTACAGCTCAAATTTACTTGTAACTCTCTATTTTCACTAAACATGTTTTTGAGATTTATCCATATTTCTACATGTGGTTGTGGTTCATTTAACTGTTGAATAGTATTATTTTGCATGAATAAACTGTCATTTATCTATTCCTTATCACACACATACACACATACACGCACACACACACAAACACATGCACACTTTCTCTTATTAAAGAAATGTTGCAGCAAACACCTTGTACAGGTCTCTTATTGGGCACAAGTATTAGAATTTCTCTAGGACTCTATCCAGTAAGGGAGTCATTAGCTACTTAGCACTTGAAATGTATGTGGCTAGTCAAATTGAATGTGTTCTAATCATAAAATGAATGCCAGATTTTGAAGACTTGGTACAAAAAGTACATTAAATTCCTTATTATTTTAAAAATATTGATTATGCATTGAAATGATATTTTGAATATATTGAGCTAAATAAAAATATTATTAAAATTTATTTCACTTGTTTCTTTTTACCTTTTTAATGGAGTTATTAGAAAATTTAATATTGGATATGTGGTTCACTTTGTATTTCTAGTGAGTATATGATTAAAAGAAAGAGTTTTCCTTTTCAGGTTCACTAGATATTGCCAAATTGCTCTCTCAAGTAGTTGCCCCAGTGTACTTCTCCCCAGCTATGCACTGTAAGAGTTCCCATTTCCAATGTCCTCTGCAACCCTTGTCATTAGCCATCAACCTTTGCCAGTCTGATAAGGTGTGAAACAGTATCTTATTGTTGCTTTAATTTTCATTTCTCTGATTACTAGTGAAGTTACGAACTTCTCATACACTTATTGTCCATTTTCCTAGTGATGGTTTTGCCTTAAAGTCCATTTTATCTGGTTTTGATATAGTAGGACTACCTTTTTTTGGATTACTCTTTGCCAGGTTTATTGTCTGCCTCTTCGTGTTCTTATGTTTTGAGTGTGTATCTTATAAACAGTGTAGAGGTATATATTTTTACAATGTAGTCTTATAATCTATATTTTAACCAAAAAGTTTAGTCCATTTGTGTATACTTTGATTATTGAAATTGACTATTGACTATATGTATTTAATTTCTGCCCCCTTAATTTCACTTCCTATTTATGATTTTTAAAAAATTCGCTTTCCCCCATTCTTTCTTCATTCTCTTGAAATGAGTTTTCTGTATCTATTTCACCACTATCTTTTTTTCCTTTATTAATTTGGAAGTTATACATTCTATGTCTTATGTTTTATTTATCACTCTGAAAATTTTAGCATAGTTGATGTATTTGTCAGGATTCTCTAGAGGAAAAGAACCAATAGGATATATGTACATATAAAGGGAGTTTATTAGGGAGAATTGGCTCAGACAATTAAAAGGTGAAGTTCCACTATAGGTCATCTGCAAGCTAGAGAAAGAGAGAAGCTGGTAGCATGGCTCAGTTCAAGTCTGAAAGCCTCAAAACCAGGAGAGCCAACAGTGTAGCCTTCTCTCTGAGGTTAAAGGCCCGAGAACTAGGGGAAGGGACTTCTGATGGATGTCTCAGAGTCCAAAGGCCAAACAACTTGGAGGCTGATGTCCAAGGGCAGAAGAGGAAGCCAAGTGTCCAGCATGGCATAGGAAGAGAGAGAGCGTGGGAAGACTCAGCAGCAAGCTGCTTATCTCCCTTCTTCCACCTGCTTTGTCCCTGCTGTGCTGGCAGCCAATTGGATGGTGCCCACTCACGCTGAGGGTGGATCTTCCTCTTCCACTCCATTGACTCAAATGTCAATCTCTTCTGGCAACACCCTCGCAGACACACCAGGAACAATGCTTCTTCAGCCATCTAGGCATCCCTCAATCCAGTAGAGTAGACACGTAATATTAACCATCACAGTTGACTTAATTTGTAATGTTATCACAATCTCTACTCAACTCCTGGAAAGATACAAGAACTCTCTTTAGTCCACTGTGGTTTTTATTTATTTTCATTATGTTTCCATATCCCCTAAATTAGTCATTATTGATACTATTCTATATCGTCTATCATTATTTTGATTAGTTAGATGTTTAACAATCTATTTGTTCATAATTGCTTGTTGCCTTCCACTCCATCCTTTTGGATTCAACTTTCCACTTTCTAAAATATATCGTTTAGTAATTGTTTTGCAAGGGTCTACAAACAGTAAACTCTTTAGTCATAGTTGTCTGAAAATTTCTTAATTTCTCAGTCAATTGTGGGTACTTTAGATATATAGAGAATTCAAGGTATACAGATTTTTTTCTCCTTTGGCACTTTTAAGATACTTTTTCGTTGTCTTCTTGCATTGCATTAGGGTGAGCAACTTGTCTCAGTTTATGAAGACTTTCCTGGTTTCAGCACTAAAAAGTCCAGAGACCTTGAAATCTTCTCAGTCTCAGGAAAACTAGAATTGTTGGCCATCCCACCTTAAATGTTGCTGCTGATAAATCTAATTGTCTAATTTTTGTTTCTTGTAAGTAAGATGTATTTCTTTGTTGTTTTTACTTTTAATATTTTCTCTTTCACTTTAGCATTGCATTAAGTTGGTTGCCAGCATGCCAGGAACTAGGCAGAGAGAGGGGGCTAAAAGTGAGGGCATCTCCCTTTGCAGTATGTAAACTTTCTTTTAATTCTTCTGTTTTCAGCATGTGTCCTCAGTAGTGGCTGGTGTCCACAAGTCCAGACTTGTCTGGTTTAACTTGCACTCTTCTGCCTGTTGAATTAGAAGTAGCCACTTGGCTAGTTGGGTGAGAAGAGTATTTGGGGCATTTAATCTTACTTTTTAAAGATTTCCAACCAATTCTTTTTTGGTCTGCTTCTCTCCCTGTCTTTAGAGGTCCTGGTGCTCTCAATTTCTTGACTTTCTGGGGTTCAGTAACTTGAATTACCTTGATTATTTTTCATTTCCTTTATTTTCCACCACTCTCTCTCTCACCATCAACATCATAGGTTTGGATTTCCACTTTCTCCAGCTCAATAAATCAATTTATCCATCTGAGTTCCAGCTTCCAAAATTTTGTGGCAGTTACTGTCTTCTCTTCCATTGTCATGACCTTACATGTTTAAGCCTTTAAAAAATTTTTCTTTACTTTCATTTTGATGGGGTTTCAGAAGTAGAATAAGTGCTTGTGTTAAATCTGCCATGTTTTACCCAAATCTCAAGGACTATATATTTTTGTCTTTCTAGAAGTTCTATTTAGATTTTGTAAAATCTCCATTTTTTTCTCTTAGGGTCTTATTTTCGTAGTATTTTCATAGGATATGTTTGGAGTACTTTTAAATGTACTAATTTTATCATATTTTTCTGGTTGCTCTTTCATCTCAAGTCATTGGGGGTGTAGCTGATCTTATTTGTGTGTGTGTGTGTCTTTTGACATTCACTAATGATGGGTTGTGTGGGGGCTTGGTTGATCTTTGGTAATCCCATGTAATAGTGTTGTAAGAGTGTCCTTCAATAGTAGCTTTGTGTCTTACACACTTGGGAAGGACCTGCATGGACTAATTTTTAATGTTAATTTTTTGGCATGGGAATTCCTAGACTATGAGGGTTGTATGATTCCAGTCCGCTTGTGAGAGGTATAGAACCAGGGTTTTGATTTCTTAGTGATATATATGTTTTTTTCACTGAGTGAAAGGCTTTCTGGCCTTCTCTCTGCTTCACTGAGGAGTGTCCCTTTGAGATTCTTCGTTTTACAGAGAGATTTTCAGTTTCAACTTTACCTCACATAGGCCTGAAGGAGTTACCATCTACCTCTCCTTAGGAAGTGAAACTCAAGAGGATTATGGAGACCAATAAACATGCCTTGGGCTATCACAGCATCTGTTCATATAATTACCACTCTAGTTTTCAGTTCCTGTTTTATTTCTGCACCTGGAGTTTGCCCCCTTACTCCCACCAAGCTCAGATACACACTTCTGTGGTTTTGCATTTTAAATGTCTGTGGGAGGAGGTCTCCATATTTTCATGGCCTACTATCTTTCCACAATCCTGTTTCTTTGTTTTCTTCCAAAATACTGGTAGGTGGAAGTAAAAAAAACGCAAAGGCAGACAAAGAGAATGATCAGCCACTCTAAATTGTCATAACTGAAACAAAAGAAGATGCTAGTTAGGTCCAAGATTGCAGCTTGGAAACATTGTTAGCATGCCTCTCTCACTTGGAAAGACAAAATAGTGTGTAGAAATTCATGCTGTGAACTTTTTTCCAGGAAGAAACACAGAAACTTAACAGGAAAACTGAAAGAAACCACAGAACCTTTGAAAGAAGTGATGGGCTGCAACCTACACTGTGAGCCAGGCAGAAAATTGTTTAAGTCTCTAGAGTGGGAGAAGGGGATAAACTGCCTCTGGGCTATACACTCCCACAGGGGAGCCAGGCAATCCAGGCCATGGGGGAAAGGCCTTAACCCTACTCAATGCTGCAGCTGACTTAGTGAGTGATGGGGAGGAGATGAGGAGCGGCATCAGGACATGCTTTGCGTGCACTCTTAGACTCCAGTAGGGATGGAGGGAAGCCATTCCTGATCCTACTTCGCAGGGGACCTTGTGGACGTCCGCCAGCTAACTCGGGCGGTGGTTACAGGTTGAGAGAAGCTCCCAGCTGAGATCTGTAATATAATCTCAAGCGGGGATAAACTACTGTGGCCAGAACTGAGGGGTGAATGGGAAGTGAGCTGTAGCCAGGGGTACAGGAGGTGGGCACTCCTGTTTCACGAGCAGATTGGGAACTGCATGGCCTGAAAGCCACGGTTTCTGTCTCCATGGGGAAGGCTTATGGCCTGGGGCAGCTTTGAGTTCTGAGCACAGACTGCCTGGAACCTAGCTAGCCGCTGCTAGTGGAACACTGTGGTGCGAGACTTGCCTTGCCAAATGCTTGCCCGTTACTCCCCACTCCCTGGGTGGACACTTCTGTGCAGCAGAGGCAGCTGTGTTCCTCCCTGGAACATTACTCCAGTGGCTAGGGAACTGCCCTCCTATCCCCACTGGGACTGCTGCTTGCCCCACATGTGTGGAACCAGTGTGGACTTGCCTGACCCAGCTCCTATCTGGCTTTGCCCCTCCACCTGCCCTGGTAGCATAATACAAGTGACAGAAGTTTTGGGAGCTCTATGGCCCTGGCCATTGCGTGAGACATCAGAGTGCTTCCCCTGGGTGATATAAAGCAAGCACGTATTCCACCACTGCCACCAGAGCTGGTACTTTTTGGCAAGTGCCACCTCTTGGCTGGAGGCCAACTGACACAGTCCATTACAGTGTCTGCAGGCACAATAACATTGCACCTAAGAAGGAGGAAACTTGTGTATGACCATAGCTTATCACCATTGCCTGCACCAACCTTGTTAGCCAGGAGGTCCTGAGTCTGTCCATGTGACCAGTTCATTACTACTACAACCGGTGTTTGAGGAAGCCAATGCACTAAGGTTGTTTATAACCAAAGAATTTCAGAGTCTACATCACTCCCTTGCAACCCCCATCAGAGCTGGTGCTAGTACCTGCTGCTGGAAGGCTAGAGGACAGGTCACATCTCTGGATCCCTTGCAGAAATTCCCCAGTACTAGCCTGGAGTGTGGCAGTACCTTTGGGTGGCTACACCCAGAGGAACAGCAGGATTCACAGTAGTCTGGTCCTCAAGATTCCTACTCCTAGGGGCAGGGGGAATGTAGTACATCAAGGGAGCACCCCGTGGGACATTATAATCCAGAGGGCAGGCCTTGCTTTTCTGAACTTTCTGCTCGTGGGAAGTTTTTTTTCAACAGAGGCACAGGTGCAGTGCTGGGCTCTATGGGGAAAGTCTATGACTCTTCCTCAATAGTCAGGCAGCCCTGGTGTTCATGAAAGGTCTTGGCAAAGGGTCTTCTTATTTCCCTCACCCACCACTGCAGAAACAGCTCGCTGGGGCTTCTCCCATGGGATCTCAGCACAGGTGCACCTGTAGACAGCCTTTCTGAAACACTGCAGAGTGATTGCATGCCCATAGGAGGAGTGTCCTCCAAGTTCAGGCTTGTATAAAGGTTAGAGTCATAGTCCCTCTCTACAAAGAACATCAGCATTCCTACAGATAAAAAGAGGCACTTGTCTGATCCGAATAGCCAAACATTGGGTCAAGGGTGTGACTGGGAGGCAGATTACTGGCTTGGTAGGGGAGCTGAGGTGGTTCTCGCCTTTCTGCCTGAAAATACTTCAGTCTGTTTCACTAAGAGCTCACCCAGCTGCCTCTGTCAAGTCTAGAACCTCTGTCCACCACTGAATGTGGCATTTATCCATCTGCTTTAACCACAACTGATTTTTAGCCATAAACACTTCCCCTAGTGGGCTGAAGCCTGAACTATTCAACTCAGTAAATAAAATCCTAGGGGGTAGAGAGAGAGAATAAATAAATAAATGCACACCACTGGGGAATAAGATAAACTTCAAGAGAACTCTGCCCTTTCAACCACACAGGAAACAACGAACCTGTTCATACACTGAGCACATTGCCACTACAACCAGCAGCTGAAAAGGCCATAATATAAAGACTCTCTATAACCAAGGAACTCATACAGAGTCTTCATCCCTGAAAGCACCCAGAGCCAAATTAGGTTACTATACACCACAATCATTAAAAATATACCCTCAAAGGGAGAAAAAAGAAATTAAAAAAAAAAAAAACCCAACACAGCCAAATTAAAAATAAACTGAAAAACAATTAGGAGAAATAGTCTACCAATATAAAAAAGAACGAGAAAAATAATTCTGGTAACATGACCAAACAGGATTCCATAACATCCCCAAAAGATCATACTAGCTCTCCAGCAATGGACCTGGGCCAAGATGAAATCTTTGAAATACCAAATAAAGAATAGGTTGATTAGTAAGTTACTCAAGGAGATACAAAAAAAGGTGAAATTCAACATAAATTTAAAAAAATTCAGGATATGAATAAGAAATTTTCTAAAGAGATAGATATTGTAGTGAAAAACCAACCAGAACTTCTGGAAGTGAAAGACACATTTAGGGAATTACAAAATGCAGTAGAAAGTTGTAACAATAGACTAGACCAACTAGAAGGCAGAATTTCAGAGCTTGAAGATAAGCCTTTAAAATTAACTCGATCAAACCAAAATAAAGGGCAAAGAATTGAAAGAAATGAGCAACGCCTCCAAGAAATTCAGAATTAATGTAAAATGGCCAAACCTAGGAATCACTGGTGTTCCCAAGGGAGAAGAAAGGCAAAAAGTTTTAAAAACTTATTTGAGGAAACAATTGAGGAAAATTTTCTTGGCTATGCTAGAGATTTAGACATCTATCTAAATATAAGAAGCTCAAAGAACTCTTAAGAGATTCATTGCAAAAAGGACATCTCCAAGGCATATAGTAATCAGGCTATCTAAAGTCAATGTGAAAGAAATAATTCTAAGAGCAGTGATAGAAAAATATCAGGTAACCTATAAAGGAAAATGTGTCAGACTAAGAGCAAACTTGTCACCAGAAACATTAGAAGCCAGAAGAGACTGGAATTTTTAGCCTCCCTAAATAGATTAATTGTGAGCCAATAATTTTGTATTCAACAAAACTAAGTTTCATAGATGAAGTCTTTTTCAGACAGGCAAATGCTGGGGAATTTGTCACTACCAGACCAGCTCTACAAAAAATGTTAAAAGGAGTTCTAAATCTTGAAACAAAAAGTCAATATGCACCAGAATAGAACCTCTTGAAAGTATTGAACTCACAGGGCCTATAAAACAATAACACAATGAAGAAAACAAAGTATTTAGATAACAATCAATATGATGACTGAAACAGTACCTCACATCTCAATGCTATTCCAAGCAAATGGAAACCAAAAATGAGCAGAAGTTGCTATTCTTTTAGCAGTTAAAACAAATTTTAAAGCAACAATAGTAAAAACAAAAGACAGTCATTATATAATGATAAAATGATCAATTCAACACGAAGATATTATAACCTGTAATATATAATAATCTATAATACATATCACATATTATATATTATAGGTTATAATATCTTCGTGTTGAATTGATATTTACTGATATATGCTAACAGTTCAGTGTATACTGATATATAGTATATGCCATATACTGTAGTTCAGCATATACCATATATGCTATATTTGTTACATACTGTAGTTCAGCATATACTATATGTATGCTGTATATGCTACATACTGTAGTTCAGCATATACTATATATGCAGTATATACTGTATATAGTATATAGCATATATATGCAGTATATACTGTTCAGCATATACTATAACATAATATATATTATATATATAATATAACCTAAGAATAAATAACATATATATCATATAACCTAACTATAACCCAACTCTGTAGCTCCCAGATTTATAAAACAATTACTACTAGACCTAAGAGAAGAGACAAACAGCAACACAATGATAGTGGAGGACTTCAACACTCCACTGACAGCACTAGACAGATCATTTAGGCAGAAAGTCAACAAAGAAACTCTGGCCTTAAACTGCACTCTAGAACAAATGGACCTGACAGATATTTACAGAACGTTTTACCCAATAACTTCAGATTATATATTCTTCTCCTCAGCGCATGGAACATTCTCTAAGATAGACCACATGATAGGCCACAAAACAAGTCTTGATAAATCTTGAAAAAATCAGAATTATATCAAGTATCTTCTTAGACCACAGTGGAATAAAACTATTATTCAACTCCGAAAGAAATATGAAAACTATACAAACACATGGAAATTAAACAATCTGCTCCTGAATAATTTTTGGGTTAACAATGAAATAAAAATGGAGATTGAAAAATTCTTTGACATGAATGATGATAGTGACACAAATTATCAAAATCTCTGGGACACAGCAAAAGCAGTGGTAAGAGGAAAGTTTATACTGCTAAACACCTACATCAAAAAGTCTGAAAGATCACAATTTGACAAAGTAACGTCACACTTCAAGGAACTAGAAAAACAAGAACAAAGCTAGCAGAAGAAAAGAAATAAAGATCAGAGCAGAACTAAATGAAATTGGAACAAAAACTACAAAAGATCTGTAAAACAAAAAGTTTGTTTTTTGAAAAAATAAACAGAATCAATAGACCATTAGCTAAATTAAGTAAGAAAAGAAGAGTGAGGATATAAATAAGCTCAATTAGTAATAAAAGTAGAAACATTGCAATGGACACTACGGAAATACAAAAGATCATTCAAGACTACTATGAACACCTCTATGCACACAAAATAGAAAATCTAGAGGAAATGAATGTATTTCTGGAAACGTACAACCCTCCTAGCTTGAATCAAGAAGAAATAGAAATCCTGAACAAACCAATAACAAGCAGTGAGATTGAAACAGTGACAAAAGAAATTGCCAACAACATCAACAAAAGCCCAGGGCCAGACAGATTCACAGCTGAATTCTACCGGATATTCGCAGTAGAATTGATACCAATCCTACTGAAATTATTCCAAAAAATTGAGAAAGAGACAATCCTTCCTAACTCATTTTGTGAAACCAATATCATCCTGATACCAAAGCCAGGAAAAGACATAACCAAAATAAATAAATAAATACAGTAAATAAAAATAAAAAAAGAAAACTACAGACTCATATCCCTGATGAATATAGATGCAAAAATCTTCAACAAAATACTAGCAATCTAATCAAACAACATATCAAAAAGATAATTCACCATGATCAAGTGGGTTTCATCCAAGCAATGCAGGGATGGTTCAACATATAGGTCAATAAATGTGATTCACCATGTAAACAGAATTAAAAACAGTAACCGTATGATTATCTCAATAGATACAGAAAAATCATTCAATAAAATCCAGCATTACTTTATGATAAAAACACTCAACAAACCATGCATAGAAAGATACCTTAAAATAATAAAAGGCATGTTTGCCAAACTCACAGCCAACATCGTATTGAATAGGGAAAAGTTGAAATAATTCCCCCTAAGAACTGGAGCAAGACAAGGATGCCCACTTTCATGACTTCTATTCAACACAGTACTGGAAGTCCTAGCCAGAGCAATCAGGCAAGATAAAGAAATAAAGGGCATCCAAATTGGAAAAGATAAACAAAATTATCTCTGTTTGCCCATGATATCATTGTATACATAGAAAACCCTAAAGACTCCTAGGTTTGATTGAATTCAGCAAAGTCTCAGGTTACCAAATCAGTGTACACAAGTCAGTACCATTTCTATACACTAACAACCACCAAGCTGAGAATGAAACCAAGAACTCAGTCCCTTTTACAATAGCTATTAAAAAAATAAATAGGAATATACTTACCCAAGGAGGTGAAAGATCTCTCCAAGGAAAACTACAAAACTGCTGAAAGAAATAATAGATGACACAAACAAATGAAAATACATCCCATGCTCATAGATTGGAAGAATCAATATCGTGAAAATGACCATACTACCCAAAGCAACCTATAGATTCAATGCAATTCTTATCAAAATATCAAGATCATTTTTCACAGATTTTAAAGTAAATCCAAAAATTCATATGGAACCAGAAAAGACCCTGAATAGCAAAAGCAATCCTAAGGAAGAACAAATCTGGAGGCATCACATTACCTGACTTCAGGTTATACTACAAAGCTGTAGTTACCAAAACAGCATGGTACTGGTATAAAAGTAGATACATAGCCCAGTGGAACAAAATAGAGAGCCCGCACATAAAGCTAAATACTTAAAACCAACTGGTTTTTGACAAAGCATTCAAAAACATAAATTGCAGAAACAATACTATATTCAATAAAGGGTGCTGTGATAAATGGATAGCCACATGTAGAAGAATGAAACTGGATTCCTATCTCCCAAGGCCCTATATGGTCTTTAATCTAAGACCTAAAAACCATAAAAATTCTAGAAGGAAACCTAGGAAAATCTTTTCTGGACATTGGTCTAGGCAAATAATTTATGACTAGGAACCCCAAAGCAAATGCAACAAAAACCAAAATAAATAAACGGGATCTAATTGAACTAAAAAGCTTCTGTGCAGCAAAAGAAATAATCATCAGAGTAAACAAACAACCCACAGAATGGGAGAAAATATTTGCAAACTGCATCTGACAAAGGACTAATATTGAGAGTGTACAAGGAACTGAAGTCAGCAAGCAAAATAAATAAATAATCCCATCAAAAAGTGGGCAAATGACATGAACAGACACCTCTCAAAAGAAGCTATACAAATGGCCAAAAAAGATTTTAAAAAATGCTCAACATCACTAATCATCACGGAAGTGTAAATTAAAACCACAGTGAGATTCCACCCTACCCCAGCCAGAATGGCCATTATTAAAAAGTTAAAAAAAGAAAAGAAAAGAAAACAAACAAACAAAACAAAGGTGTTGGCATGGATGTGGTGAAAAGGGAACACTCATACACTGAAGGAGGGAATGTAAATTAGTACAACCTCTATGGAAAACAGCATGGAGATTTCTCAAAGAACCAAAAGTAGATTTATCATTCGATCCAGCAATCCCACTACTGGGCATCTCCCCAAAGGAAAAGAAGCCATTATATAATTTTTTATATAATGCACACATATGTTTATCACAGCACAATTCACAATTGCAAAGATATGAGACCAACGTTAAGTGCCCATTCACTGTTGAGTGGGTCAAGAAAATGTGGTATATAAATACTATGGAATACTACTCAGCCATAAAAAGAACAAAATAATGTCTTTTGCAGCAACTTGGATGGAGCTGGAGGCCATTTTTCTAAGTGAAGTAACTCCAGAATGAAATATCAAATACTGTATGTTCTCACTTATAAGTGGGAGCTAACCTATGGGTATTCAAAGCCATGCCGAGTGGTATAACGGACATTGGAGACTCAGAACAGGGGAGGGTGGAAAAGGAGTAAGGAATAAAAAACTATATATTGGGTACAATGTACACTACTTGGGTAACAGGTGCACTAAAATATCAGACTTCATCACTATACAATTCATCATGTAACCAAAAGCCACTTGTACCCCAAAAGCTATTGAAATAAAAAATTATTTAAAAAGAAGATGCCTTTTATGCAAAGAAACAAACTATTTTCTGAGAAAGATAGTTTAAGGGGAAAGCTGCACTGAAAAACTGTAAGGAATCAGAAGGAATCTATTTTAGATAAGCAGATATCAATTTAGGCATGTTACTAAATATCTCAATTTCCTGGAATGTGCTTGAAAACACAAGGAAAAACTTGTGATATTGTTTGCATTACAAATCTGCCAGCTAATTAAAAGAATGCTACTATTGTAGTTACTGTGTTAAGTAAAAACAAGTAGAAATGCACATAATTTCATTCAGAAAAGAAGACATGTAAAAGTATTATCTTGACTGTTATGAAGAATATTACCAAGTTTCTGCACTTTCCCCCACTTCTTATACTTAAAAATGGCATTTTAACAATGTAAAAATACTCCATTTGAACATTGTGTGAACTTACGTACATTCTAAACACTTATGAGAGAAAAAAATTAATATGGAATATCAAAGCTTCACCCTCTCCAAACAAAATTTATGAAGTGGAGATTTGAGATAAAGATGTTTTATTAATTCTCTATTGCTACTGTAACATATAATCTTAGTGGCTCAAAACAGCATGAATTTGTTATTTTACAATTCTATAGGTTAGAAATCTGACATGGGTTGTTCTAGGCTAAAATCAAGGTATCAACAAGGCTGTGTTCCTTTTTGGAGGTTCTAAGAGAGATTTTTTTTTTTTTTTTTTTTTTTTGCCTTTTTCATCTTCTGGAGGCCTCCCGCATTTCCTGGCTCAAGTTCTCCTGCTTTTTCTGTCTTCAAAGCCAGTAACATTGCATTTCTAAGATCAGTCTTCCTCAGTGACATTTTCCCCGACTGACCTCTTCTACTTTCCTTTTCTGCCATAAAGAACCCTTGTGATATTGTGATATAAGAAATACATATTTGGTCTTTTGTTCCTAGCAGAGAACTCCTAAAACCCTTGGAGTTTCCTAAGTGGTAAGAGCCATAAAGCTGAAAGGAGCATTTTCTGTTATTTATGACAATCTCACCTGAGTTTATGTTAATGAGATGACTTTTAGAAAGTCCCTAAGAATGGGGAGCTGGTTGCCAAGGGCTTACCCATATGATTTGAGGGTTGGAGCTTTCAGCCCCTCCCTGAACCCCCACCTCCAGAGGTATTAGAGATTGAGTTCAATCACCAGTAGCCAATGAGTTAATCAATCATGTCTACATAATGGAACCTCCATAAAAACTCTAACGGAAGGAGTTTGGAGAGCTTCCAGGTTGGTGAACACATAGAGGTGCTGGGAGGGTGGTGTGTGCCCAAAGAGGGCATGGAAAGTCCATGCCTCTTCCCATACCTTGCCCTGTGCAGCTCTTCCATTTGGCTGTTCTTGAATTATATCCATTATAATAAAGGATACAACTTTATACTCATGTAAGTTTGTACTTTCGGCAAGCATAAATAAATGTTTCTCTGAGTTCTGTGGGCTGTTCTAGCTATTTATCAAACCTAAGGAGTTCTGGAACCTAAGGAGGAAGTCATGGAACTCCTGATATATTGCTGATTGGCAAGAAGCATGGGACACCCAGACTTGAAATTGGCATCTGAAGTCAGTGCAGTCTCATAGGACTGAGCTCTTAACTTGTGAGATCTGATGCTAATGCCAAGTAGATAGTGTCAGAATTGAATTGAATTGTAGGACACCAGTTGATGCTCAGAGAATTGAAGAATTGCTTGGTGTGGAGGAGACCCACACATTTGGTGTCAGTATTTGTGAGTACAGAATGAGGTTTTTTTAATCTTTTAAATTTTGTGATTATATGGGGCACCCAGATAATTCAGATAGTCTCTTGAGTTTAAATTCAGCTGATGGAGCCTTAAATCCATCTGCAAACTTAATTCCCTGTTACCATGAAATCTGATATAATCACAGGTGTTAGGAATTAGGAAATGGATACTTTTGAGGTCCATTATTCTACCTACCACAGATAGCGAGTAACATTTTGAGTTTAAGGTCTCCGTGGTATATCCAAGTGGAATTTCTTATATGTAGCTGGAAAGAGGAATCCAGTGCCAAATTTAAAAAAATGTTATCTAATAATATAGATTTAAGGAGGCATTGATATATTCATAGTTGGAGCTCTGGAGTATGGAGGAGCACTTGAGGGAAGGATGATCAGACTGAGAAGAAAAAAAGGAGGGTCAGGGAGAGGGAAAGTCAAGAATAGAACATAGGAGAAGGGAAGAAACTTAGAGGAGGGGCAATATATACATTTTTTAGGGCAGGCTGAGAAATTTAAAAAATTCACTGACTTATTATTATTATTATTTTGAGACAGAGTTTTTTTTTGTCGCCCAGGCTGGAATGCAATGGTGCGATCTCGGCTCACTACAACCTCTGCCTCCAGGGTTCAAGTGATTCTTCTGCCTCAGCCTCCCAAGTAGCTGGGATTACAGGCGCCCACTACCACGCCCGCCTAATTTTTTGTATTTTTAGTAGAGATGCGGCTTCGTCATGTTAGCCAGGCTGGTCTCAAACTCCTGACCTCAGGTGATCCACCTGCCTCGGCCTCCCAAAATTATTATTATTTTTTGAAACAGGGTCTCACTCTGTCGCCCAGGCTGGAGTGCAATGGTGTGATCTCTGCTCACTGCAACCTGAGCCTCGTGGGCTCAAGTGAACCTCCCACCTCAGTCTCCCTAGTAGCTGGAACCACACACATGCATGACCAAGTCCAGCTAATTTTTTTCTTTTTTTTTGTATTTTTTTATAGAGATGAGGTCTCGCTGTGTTGCCCAGGATGGTCTCAAACTCATGAGTTCAAGTAATCTGCCCACGTTGGCCTCCCAAAGTGCTAGGATTACAGGCGTAAGCCATCGTGCCTAGCTAGGAATTCACTGATTTTTAAAAATTTAACCTGTAACTGGTGGCTCACATCATCTGCTATAAGGTACAGAAGAAGAATCCTGAGGTGACTGATGAAGGTTTGAAATGGTCATTGAGGGCTGAAGGAAAAGGAACAGACTGAAGATGAGTTAAAAGGCACGATGAAGCAGCCCACACCTGTAATCCCAGCACTTTGGGAGGCCAAGGTGAAAGGATCACTTGAGGCCAGGAGTTCAAGGCTACAGTGAGCTATGATTGCACCACTGCACTTCAGCCTGGGTAACAGAGCAAGACCCAGTCTCTAAAAACAACAACAAAGGATTGCTGAGTTGTTCCTGGGGCTTGGCTGAACTTATTCTAATATTCTTCTGAGGATTTTAGAAAATTCTAAATTCAAATTCTAGAAAACTAAAATTCTCCAAAAAGAATAGATATGCTTGATAACTAATTGTAAATCTATTTATCTCATCCTTTCATGATGAGAGGATTGTGTATATTAGTATTACTCATGAATTAGATCACAATTTGTAGCCTTGTTTTATATTTTTAAAAAACCATTCTGTGGGCATGGTGACACATGCCTGTAATCCCAGCTACTCGGAAGGCTAAGGCATGAGAATCGCTTGAACCTGGGAGACAGAGGTTATAGCAAGCCGAGATTGTGCCACTGCACTCCAACCTGGGTGACAGAGTGAGACTCTGTCTCAATAAAACAAAACAAAAACAACCCCCCCCAACCAACAACAACAGCAACAACAACAACAAACCATTCTGAATTTTAAACAACTAACTAAGAAACAAACTTTAGCACATGGCCCGCTAACAATTCTTCTATCTTTTAATATCCATTATTATCTGGTCCCGCTTATTATCCCACCTTATTTTTTACTCTGTAACATCTGTCTGGCTAACTAAGTTAGCTCTTACTGACTGACTTTTTGGCCTCCAATTACGATCTTCTTCTGATACCTGAAATTCCAGTCTTCTCTGTAGTGCCTCCTCCAATAGTACTTATCCTTAGAGACTGTGTGCATGTTTCACCCGTAATGACCAGCCTATCTCACTTCTTTGAATTCCTGTATCCCTTATACCTGCACCACCATCTAAGGGATCCCTTAACTGTGGGTTAACTTATGTCATTCTCTATAACTTCTAATGCATTAGGTTGCTCAGAGGCCCCATTCATTCATGTTTATTATCTCTTCTGTACCAGGCCTTCCATAATCCAGTGCTGTATATAAAGTCATGTTCAAAACACATGTAGTCCTTACTTTTACTTCTGAATCTCCCACATCACAAAATGCAATACAGAATCTATAACAGGCACCTAATAATACATGCTATTTATTATGCCATGATACAAGATATTTGTCAAGGCTACTAGACCTGATGCTGATGTTGAAGTCTGGAGTAAAAATCCAGGATTCTACTGTCCTAGATATACTAGAATGTGCTTTTTCTTGAAAATTCTTTAGTAAGTTCAAGATGCTTTCCAGAGAACAAAGAGATGCTGAGTGGGAGAAGGCTGATTTTAGGCTTGGAACATAAATGCTTCAGGTGATAACAGACATTTGTCCGACTAATGAATGGGCAGAGAAACCAAAATACAGGCTGCAAAAGATTCTGAAATTGCAGGTCACCATGCTGAGAGAGTACAGAAAGGAGCATTCTGGCTCTCCTGGAAACTAAAGACACCCCAAGTCTGCAGCAATTTATGGTACATTTGAAAGTTCCTACTGAGCTGTCTTATATATAGAAATAATATAGCTTATGGAGGTCCTGGGACCCACTCAAGGTGAAATTAAACAGATTTTAAAACTTCTTGCTTAGAATTTGTTATATAAGATGGGGGAAGGGAAGAATGAACCAATGGACCTACTGACTTCTATTACGATCATTAGGGTCTTTTTCCACCTATGGACAAAGAGTAGAGAAAATATGTTCTGAGATCAATAATGGCTCTTTCCTCTACATGCAAAATAACACTGTTACATGTGCCTGTCGGTGTGTGTATGGTGTGGGGATGCTAACTCTGTATTGGGGTGAATGTTAACTGACAGGGACTAAGTAATCATGGGACTAATAAACTGAGATTAAATATGATTCTGGGATGAGAATTTTTATGAAAGTCAAAATGAAAAAAGAGACAATGAGTGAAGGAGTTGAAAGAATAACTTTTTCCTGGACCACTTTCTCCTTGCATCTCTGTTTCTCCTCACTTTTCTCATGCCCAGTTGAAAGCATCTAAATTTCTGTGGGAGAGGAAGTGGGGCAGAAGAGGGCCATGGACAGGGAGTTTGGAGTTAGTCAGGAGAAGCTGGTGCAGCAGCCTGGAGAATTTGACCAAGTCTGGAAGGTTTGGGAGAGATGAGTTCAAGTGTCCAGTGGCGAGTTCAAGTGTCCAGTGGCGAGTTCAAGTGTTTACTGGATATAGGAATAATGGATGCAGGAACAAGCCCAGAGCCTTGGGGCCCTTCAGGGAGAGAAATTTCATCCTGCACCTGCAGATGATCACTGTTGAACTAGCCATAAAGAGACTAGGACTTCATTTGATACTCGGAATAACTCTGCAAGGAAGATATTAGCACCGTTTCTATTTTTCAGACAAGGCAGCCGATTCCTAAAGTGACACTTGGCTAAGTGGGGAAATCAGGAGTTAAGCCTCACTTTTAAAAATACACAAGCCCAGAATTTTCTCTTTCCACCGGTGCATATGAACTCATGTTATATCCATAGGTGGAAAGAAGAAGAAATTTTGAGTCAGATGGTTTGACCTGGGCAACCTTCACATTGGCCATGATTTCATCTCTACCTAAGGCTTCACTTAACCTAGGTTTGACTTGCCTTCTGAGGTCCATATTTAAAGTTATGACTATCTATTGGGATCTCCACCTGGATAACTTTCCCCTGAACCAGTTTTTTCGCATTGTTCCTCACTAAAGATTTTCTAGGACCCAGGTTCAAAGGCTTAGAGTTGCCTTTGACTGCTCCCTATCCCTTACACTTCACGGGCATACCTATCAATTATTTATCTCAAAGTTTTTCAGAATTATCCCTTCTTTTGTGCTCCTCCTCCTTCTCTTACCACTTTCCCTATAATTGTGACCCTCATTACTTCTCCCCTGGACAGTTGTATAATCCCCCTACTTGGTATCCTTAATTGCATCCCCTTCAACTTTCTTTAATTCGTCATAAACCTCATTGACAAATGGATTACTCTGAGTTTCAGCTTCAGACATATAGCTCTTCTACTCAGAAACCTTGAGTAGCTCCCCATTGTTTAGCAAACTAGGCACAAAGTCACCAAATTTAATAGATAATATTTATTAAGCATTTACTATATTCCAGGCACTGACCAAAACACATGAATTCTTTCATTTAGTCCTAAAAACAACCTATGAGATAGGCCTTTCTATTGTTCTCACTATACAGAAAAGGTAATTGAGGATCAGGGCTACTCAATAACTTGCCTAACACACAACAAAAAAGTAACTCAACCCAGGCACCTGATTTCAGAACCAGCACATGATGTTACCATTCCAATTCAGTTGCCACTTTTTGGAGGTAAAGATTAGGCTCATACTAGCCAAATCTCTATATATAATGTTCAAAAATGTCTTCTAAATGTCGTTTGTGATTTTTTCCCCACCTAAAACCCGAAGCTTAAAATTCTACTGATCTTTAAAGACCCATTCCAATTCTATCTCCTTCATAACACTGGTCTTTGTCCCTCCAAACAGATGTGGCCTCCTCCTTCTTTGAATCAAATATCACAATAATTTGTTCACTTCATCTTCTGCCCCTGGTTAAATCCCCTTCTCTTCTGAGGCAGGAGCTGTTTTCTTACCCACACATTTTGAAGTGCATTAAATTGGATGGTTGGATTCAGAGTTCCCAGAACAACTGCCGTGGCTCCAGCTATCAAACTCTGTGCCCCATGTCTATGCAGATCTTAATCTATACACAGTTTAGAGCTGAGGGCCCCTGAACAGAGCAGAGGTGTTACAGACCATCCAGGCCATAATCTGTTGGGGCTTCTGCCAGTGTAAACAGATGATTACTTGTGGATAAACTTTGGTTATATGAGTCTAGTTTTAATGGACTAAAAAAAGGAAAGGGCCTCCCTAAACTCAATAACTTTCCTTTGGTTAGAAAGTCTAAGCTAATTGTTTTCAAAGCCCTTTCTAATCCTTCTAATTAGGCACAGGATCTTCTCCAACTTTTTTTCTTGATTTTGTCTCTTGAGTGACACATTGAAAGTTAATTTCAGTGCAGGGTCAAGTTTTACACTTCAACTTACAATGTACTAAAAACTTAATGGAAAAATAATGTTGACTGAACTGGAAAACTGAGGAGTTATCTTAGTGATTCAGACTCAAGTTAATCTTTCACCAGAAATATCAAAACACAACAAATTATGAACCACAGGGTCATGTATCTTGAGATGCTAGGATTCTGGTGAACTCCTTGGAGTTCAAGCACAGAAAACTGAAAAGAAATAGAAAGAATCCCTACTTGATTATTAATTCAAGTAGTATTTATAAAGTACCTACCATGTGGTGGGATGGCATATAACACTAGAAATATTTTGCTGAATATAAAATATCAGATCCCTGACCTCCTCAGTTTACATTGTTCATTTTGCATAACATTGGACTGACGGAAGCACTAGCTTACCTTGGTATGGAAGTGCTTTTGTTCTCTTGTTCTTTTTTTTTTTTTTTTTTTTTAAAGGAATGAGTCAGCTGTTCGGTCCTCCACTGAAGCCTGAAGTTAAACTTTCTAATCTTTAAATCTGTATGGTTATTTACACACATCCATTGATTTTCTTCTTCAATTACACCAATTTTCATGATGATTATTCCCCATAAAGTTAAGAATCTTCTAGGTGCCAGTTACTACGTTTAAAATAAGTTAAGCTAAACACATATTCTGAAGCTTTCAACAGTTTTACTTAAAAAATTGTTTTATGTGTCCTGAGCTGCTCTTTAATGCAGCTGTCAGTAGATGGCAGCACATTACTCTTTGCTCACTGTTCATGGGTCCGGGGAAAGGAGAGGAGAGAGGGAGAGGGAGAGAGAGGTTTTGCAACACACCCTGTTTTGGAAAGACAGCCCTAACTAGAACATAGATGAACAGTTTCCATATTTAATCCTCATTATCTCAAAGATATTCCTTTAATTCTACACATTATTTTGTATTTGTAGTGCCTTTATTTTAAATTCCATACACATTATCTCATCATCAATATGTCATTATATGCACCATATTAGCTTTATTTAGATTTTCAGTAAGATAGCTCAAATGTAGCTTTTTGTGATTAAACAGTCCCATTAAAAGATGAAAACTCTGAGTAATGTGAACTCATTTTGGAAAGCTGTCTTTGAGCCAACATTGAACACTAGGATTAGGGATCAGGGGACTAGGGAGAAATTGTATTTCTTATGTCAGCTTTCAGTATTGCTGTACCTCCTCAGAATGAAGCAGAAATAAAAATCACTACTCTATTATTCAGCCATTTGGATCTTGTACCTTTCCAAGAATTTTTATCCATGCCAGTGTTTTGAGAGAAAGGGGAAATGTTTGCTCTTTAGACAAACTCAGAATAATTCTGAAGGCATGTGAACCACTTAGCTTTCAACACAAAAAGTCTTCTAAGCTTCCGAAAATGTGTAAAAACAAGTAATCAGTTCAACCCAACAAATGCTTATTCATTTATTTAATTATCCAACAAACATTTTTTGACTATTGTTCTTTAAAAGGTATTATGCTGGGTGCTGTAGAAATACCAAATGAGCATGACATACTTCCTGCCCTCAGGTAATTGTTCTAAGGCAGAGAGATTAAGGCATATATACAAACAAATATAAGGCATATGTTCAATAAACATTTGTTACATGATTGAATGGCCATAAGACAGCTGTAAAAATGTGCTATGGGATTTCACAGACGGAAATCAGGTATACAGGTTAGAAAAAGGTACATGGAAGACATGGTCCTGACATGGCTTTAGAAGAAATATATGATTGAGGGGCCAGGGAGGATGAGAGCACTCTAGGTGATTGGAACACCAGGAAAAAAAAAGGAACTGTCCTTATGAAAGGACAATTAGTCCAGTTTGACAGGAGGCTAGATCAGGCATCAGCCTCCCACTTAAAGAACCAACAAGACACACCACGGGACATAACAACCTCTTGGCAGCACATTTACCAAAGCAGAAGTTAAGGCACAGAATTCTAAAACCAGAACTTTAACCAGACCCTCCAGGGTGGACTTCAACTTTCAGAGCCCAGTCCCTTGTGTGGTACAGGCTCTTGTTCTTTCTTAGCAACCAATAGATAACAAATTTTATTTATTTAGAACATTGACTATTAAAAAGGCAAATGTTTCTTATTGAAAAACTCAAGCAATTCCGAAAAACATGAATTTAAAAAATAGTCTAAATTTCACCACCTAGGAAATAATTTCAGACCTCTTTCTTGCATATATACAAATGGAGGGCTGGCTGGCTAAGAATAATTTTGCAAAAATGAGACCATACTGTTCATGCTGATTTTACATTAAAGTATAACATTTAATTATACTTGAATTTTCAAAGAAGAAAAAGAAACCTTGATTAAAAATGAGCAGTTATGGAAACTTAGGTAAATGTTTCTTAATTTTAGTTGCTTAAAAAATGTGTAATATAATCACACAGGACAAATTTCAAAAGTTATGTGTTGGTGAAAAGTCAGTGAAAATCTTCCATTCCATTCTATCTTCCAACTACCCACTTTCCTTTCCCAGAGTTATCAGTGATACCAGTTTCTTGTCCAACTTTCCAATGATTTCAGTCTTCAAAAATTTTCTTTACTACAAAGATATTAGTTCTTAAGATTAAAAGACAAAAGATTATAAAAAGTCTTTAAAAATTGGAGCCATTATTTTTCAATAGGTTTTACTGTTTTATTATAATAGTAGTATCTAATGCTGGACATAATGCTAAGAACTTCACATAGATTATTTCATTTGATACCGAAACATCATCATCCTCATCTTACCAGTAAGGGGACAAGGAAGGTTAAATAATTTGTCTGAAGCTCAAAATAAGAATGAGTAGAGCCATGATTCAAGTTCGAGAGGTCTGATTCCTGAACTACTCACTACATACACTGTTTTCTTTTAATACTGAATATAATCCCAGTGCTTTTACCCTAGCACTTATTTCTTGCATAGGTTGATAAAATCTCTTGTAGTTTTTCCCTAGAAGGGCTATATCTGCTAGGGCCTTTTATGCTTGAGCATGTGTGCTTATTGCTTTTATCCTCAAACAAGACTGTGTAGGTAATATTTTTAAAGACAGGGTTTTGCTCTTGCCCCGGCTGGAGTACAATGGCATGATCACAGCTGACTGCAGCCTTGAACTCCTGGGCTCAGGCAATTCTCCCACCTCAGTGTTCCAAGCAGCTGGGACCACAGGCATGCACCACCATGCCTGGCTAATTTTTTGCAGAGATGAGGTCTTACTGGTCTCAGACTCCTGGCCTCAAGCAATCCTTCTGCCTCATCCTCCCAAAGAGCTGGGATTACATGTGTGAACCACTGCACCCAGCCTGTCTGGGTATTCTTTTTTTTTTTTTTTTAATACCTTAATTTCTGGGATACACGTGCAGAACGTGCAGCTTTGTTACATAGATATACATGTGCCATGGTGGTTTGTTGTACCCATCAACCTGTCATCTAGGTTTTAAGCCCTGCATGCATTAGGTATTTGTCCTAATACTCTCCCTCCCCTTGCCCCCAACCCCCTGACAGGCCCTGGTGTGTGATGATCCCCTCCCTGTGTCCATGTGTTCTCATTGTTCTCCCACTTATGAGTAAGAACATGCGGTGTTTGGTTTTCTGTTCCTGTGTTAGTTTGCTGAGAATGATGGTTTCCAGCTTCATCCATGTCCCTGCAAAGGACATGAACTCATTCTTTTTTATGGCTGCATAGTATTCCATGGTATATATGTGCCACATTTTCTTTATCCAGCCTATCATTGATAGGCATTTGGGTTGGTTCCAAGGCTTTACTATTGTGAATAGTGCTGCAGTAAACATACATGCACATGTGTCTTTATAGTAGAATGATTTATAATCCTTTGAGTATATACCTGTCTGGGTATTTTTCAGTCACACTTTCTTTTACTTAGAATTCTGTAGACACAGCTCCATTATCTTCTGGCACTAATTGTTGTAGCGAAGTCTAAGCCAGCCTAATTTTGTTCTCCCATATAGCTGACTTGTTTTTCTATCTCCATTCTTCCACCTCTTATAGGTCATTAATCTAATGCCATTCTTGTAACACCAAAGGTCATTAACCTAACCAAGGTGTTATCTGTTTTAATTACTCCATATCAGTTCTTCCTGAAACACAAACTGCTTCTTTTATATGTAAAATTAGTCATTATTTGTGTTATTTTATTTTTATTTTATACGGTTTTCTTTCAACTCCCAAGTGCTTAGATAGTTCATTAATTTGTGGGAAACTTTCTTTACAAAATATTTTTCTCTGTTTCATTTTTTTGTTTCTCTACTTTAGAGACATCAATTATCCCTGGGTGAAGTCATCTTTCTCTCTCTTTCACATCTATTCCTCTCTACTTGTAAAAATTTTTTCTCTTTTTTTTCTTAATTTGCAATAACAATATCAAGTCTTCCCTCTCTGTCACTGCTGCAATTCCATTTTCAGGCTATTTTATTCTTGCTCTTCCTAATTTATTAGTTCTCTCATGGTGGTGTTTTGGTCCTCAATTTGCAGTCTTAGCTTAGCTGTTTCCCATTTTACCTCTTGTTTTATGATTTTGCTTTTGAGAGCATATTACGTTTTTTCTATACTGTGAAATGCTGGCAGGAGTTTTACTAACTGTGGGGTTATATTTTCTTCCAGACTGGGCCCCTCATTTGTCTTTTATATGCTTGTTCTTATCTGTTCTCTGCTTTTATTTTTTGCTAGAATATATTTGTATAATCATTGTATCATTTATTTTCCTCTTGCTCATGCTTAACAGGGGAAGTGTTTGCCAAGACCCTCTACTTAATTTGAGGTATTATAAATAAATTCTTCTTTATCTTCTTCCCATGCTATATAGTATATGTTCTTGTCTCCTCCAAGTGACACATGAGGACCAGATAGAAATAGACATCAGCTGGGGCTATGACCAGGCTTGAGGGAGGATCATTGTATACCTATTGAATCACACATGCACGCGCACACACACACACACACGCACGCTTGCGCACACGCACGTGCACATTGCAATGATAAACATTGATTCCCAGAGATGGTGAAAATCTACATTTATATTTAAAAAGAGAAACACTGTCCTAACTATAACCTGCACAGCTGCTTCAGCAAACACAGAGATGTTCCTTCCATTATTACACAGGAGGCACAATAATCTGGTAGTAGAAAGCACAGCTCCCTAGGTTCAAATCCTAGCTTTGCCACTTATAAGCTGTAGCCATGAACAAGGTACTTCTATTTTTTAAGCCTTGGCTCCCTAATATATAAATTGGGGATGATAATAGGACCTACTCTTAGGGCTATTTTTGTTTCTATTTTTTGAGACAGAGTCTTGCTCTGTTGCCCAGGCTGGAGTACAGTAGTGTGATCTCAGCTCACTGCAACCTCTGCCTGCTGGGTTCAAGTAATTCTCCTGCCTCAGCCTCCTGAGTAGCTGGAACTACAGGCATGCGCCACCACACCCAGCTAATTTTTTATTTTTAGTAGAGACGGGTGCCAGGGCTATTATGAATAACAAATGAATTTGAACATAGGAAGCCTTTGGCATAGTGCCTGGCATACAGTAACTACTCAATAAATGTCAGCTATTATTATTAAAAAGATAGCAGCTTCCTTTTGTTCATCCTCCTGCTCTCGGGCTTTGATCAGAAACCTTCATGAGTGATGGAGATTGAAGAGCCATCTACTTTTTGATAGTGTATCTTGACTAAACAAGAACTGCAAGGAGGTCTAAAAGTAAACGCATGGGTCACTTATACGTTGCTGGTGAAAATGTTAATGGTACACTCTGGAAAATAAATTGGCAGTTTATTAAAAAACTAAGCGTGAAACTACCATTCAATCTAGCAACTGCACTCTTAGGCATTTATCTCGGGTAAATGAAAATAAAAAATGTGTACACAAATATTCATAGCAGCTTGATTCATAATAGCAAAAAACTGGTATCAGCTCAGATGTCCTTCAACAGAAGACTGGTTAAACATATTGCTGTACATACATATTGTAGAGTACTATTCAGCAATAATAAGGATCAAGCTGTGGATACATGCAGAAATTTGGATTAATCTCCAGGGAATTATGCCAATGAAATAAAAAATCAATTCTAAAGGTTACATGTTGTGTGATCTACATATAATATAAATATATTGTATAAGGCAAATTTATGAATGGATGACAGATTAGTGATTGCCAGATCTTAGGGATGGGGGACAGAATAAGGGAGATGGATGTGGCTATGATAAAATAACAGGAGAGGTCATTGTAGTGTTGTCACATTATCTTGACTGTGGTAGTGGATACACAAACCTACACAGTTGATGAAAATCACGCACAAACATAAAAACACAAATGCAAATGAATAAAAGTAAAAACGTAAAACTTGGGAAAACAGAATAAGATAAGTGGGTTGTATCGATGTCAATATACTGCTTTGGATAGACTACTATAGTTTCTAAAATATTACCATTGGTGGAAACTGGATAAAATGTACAGGGATCTCTTTGTATTATTTCTACAGCTATGTGCGGATCTACAGTTGTCTCAGTAAAAGTGTCAATTGAAAAATGAAGATAAAAAAATACTGCTTTTTCCTTTCCCTCTTCTCCCCCAAAGTAAATTTCTTTCTCTTTTTTGGGGTCTTAACAAATTTTTAGGCAAAGAATTTTTCTGTAATCTCTGTGGAGGAAGCAGGGAACGTGTGAGAATATATTATATTCTTTGGTCTTAACAGTTTCCCGCCTTGGTGGTGTGGATAGGGGTACTCTCACAGGGTGTTCTTGCAGCTTAAGGAGCACAGAACGGGAGCAGGAAAAGAGTCTCTAAAGGTTCTTGTGCCAAAGATGATGTGATGTGTTTGGAGCTGTGTCACAGAAAGAATAACCCTAGTGGAACTGTGTTTAGTAGAGTAGAGGAGATTGAGTCAGTGTATTAGTCTGTTCTCACATTGTTAATAGAGACATACTAGAGACTGGGTAATTTATAAAGGAAAAGAGGTTTAATGGACTCACATGGCTGGGGAGGTCTCACAATCATGGTGGAAGGCAAAGAGGAGCAAATTCCATGTTTGGAATATCCCATTTGCAAGGCACTTATATTATTTGGGATTCTGACACATTTCCTTTTTGACATCAGTTTATCTACTTTAAGTTGATTCAGATACGTGAAGACTGGGGGGTAAAGGGATGGATAAGAGACTGTGAATTTTAGTGGTAGAGGAGGGGCTTAGGAAATGACCAAAATATATTGAGCTGCCCCTGGAGGCAGACATGACGGGCTGCACTAGTGGGGCTTTGGGCCATCCAAGAAGCCACTTGAGGGCACTAGAGGATATGAAAGTTGCAGACACCAGGATAAAGTCACTTTTGTCAGACAAGTTCAAATCAGGAAAGCATGAAGGAGAAGGGCCTGTGTTTGTGTGTCAGAGATCAAACTGTCTTAAAGCACTTTCTAAAATAATTCCATGAGAAATTCTTTCTAACCTTTCACACATCTCATGCTTTTTCATGATCTGTGTTTTGTACATATGTGCATATTTCTATGATCAGGTTTATCACTAGACATTGTTTAGAACTGCAGCAGTTCAGAGAAGATGCTCTTAAAAGAACACTTGGCCCAGTATCGGCATCTCCTCCAGTAAACTGATGCCAAGTCTGGCTTGGAGCCTCTGGAACCAATGAGCTCTGTTTTCAAGCGGCTTAACCTTCTTTTTGCCAATAAAAGCTTCCCCTTATCCCCACCTGTTCGAATGCATCTGTGGTTTTCTATAACTGTGCATTCTGGATTATGATCCTCTTTGTTTACACTCCAATAAACTCATTAAATTAGAAGTTATTTTTATCTGACTTTTTTTAGGCTGACGAGGACTAGGGGAAATCTTGGGAAATAATTTGTACAGTCTTACACATTCTTTTCATATATTATCTCATTAAACCTTATAACAATCTTCTGTGAACCAAGTGCTGTTACTATCATTTTAAAGAGAAGAAGGCTGAGGCTTAAATAACTTAAGCAATGTGCCCAAAGGCACGTAGTTTGCAAGTGGCAGAGCCAGGAAGTGATTGGAGAGCTTCTGAACACCAGTTCAGGACTTCCCCACTGTGCCACACTGCCTTCTTGGATTAAAGACCACTTTGTCTGAGCCCCCAATCTAAAACAGTCCACCTGTTTTCCCTCTTGTACTGTCTGTACTTTCTTGTTTAAGAACTAAGTAAGATTTGTAGTAAAACGTTTATTTGTGTGATACTTATTTAAAGATGGTTTCTCTACCAGGCTCTAAGTGCCACATAAAAGGGCAGGGACCATGTTGTTCTGTTTACTTCTGTATTCTCAGAGTCTTACACATACCTGGCATGTGCTTAATAAATACTTGAATAAATGCTTAGGGGAAAAGAGTTTATTTGACTTTTACCAAACCATCTTTGTCATTAGAAAATTTTAGTTATGCTAGAAAAAGTTTTAATCCAGAAATTCACTTTAATAATTTTTAAAAGTCTTAAAACTTGTTGGTATGATTTAGGATTTTTTTATTTAGAGGGAAAAAAAAAGAATGCTTATAATTGGCACTCCACTGAGTTTTTGTATAATCTAGGGGGTAGGAGTGTGTGAAATAGAGTTGACATGTTCCACTCATTTGTGTAATTGGTACCTTTCTCTCTCTCTCAAGATACTTTATTAATAACGTAAATAAATACTGGTGGCTCCTCACATAAAGTTAAAAACGTCATTTCATTAGTGGAGGGTCAGAGGTAGAGAATATAAGTGATGGTTATTGTCCTTTGCTGTGCCTTAGGTGCTTTCTGTATCTTATCTGGTTTATTCTTTTCAACAATTATGAGAGATAACCATAATTTTTCCCGTTTTACAGATGAGAGGGCTGATGGCCAAAATATTAACTCATTTGCTAAGGGCATTGGATAATAGAAAGGATCAGATGATCAAATCAGACTCACATGGATCAGAGATCTTACACAGTAGCAAGATTTACTAATACAGCCGTGCATTGCATAACGACAGTTCAGTCAATGTCCGACCGCATATATGACGGTGGCACCCTAACATTAGGACACTGTATTTTTACAGTACCTTTTCTATGTTTAGATATGTTTAGGTACACAAATGCTTAACCGTGGTGTTATAATTGCCTACAGTATTCAGTATAGTTTCATACTGTACCAGTTTGTAGTCTAGGAGCAATAGGCTGTACCATATATTCTAGGTGTGTAGTAAGTAGGCGAAACCAGCTAGGTTTGTGTAAGTGCACTCTATGATGTTTGCACAACAATGAAATTGCCTAACGACACATTCCTTAGATGGTATCCCTGACGTTAAGTGATGCATGACTATAGTTTCAGGGATCCACAACTTCAAGGCACAGATAAAGCAGAAGTCTAGGATCACCAACAAAGCTCCCCAGGTCATTTCTTGCTGTGTTAGGATTACTTCTGGTCCTGATGAACAAACAGGGTCTCCTAGTGATGTATGCAGTCCTATCATTTGCACAGAAGACAGCTGTTTCTTTCATGAAACATCCCCATTTTATACTCTAATTCTTACACAGATTAATGACATGGTTTAGGGAAGGAAATTTCATGAATCCATAAATTCCAGATTTGATTACCCTAACAATCAATCCTAAACAAGTTCATTCTGCTGAAAGCATTCCATAGATAAGAACTCTCCCACTACAAATACTATTAGTGTGTTTGCCTGGAGGTCTGTT
Organism: Papio anubis; assembly: GCF_008728515.1. Taxonomy (NCBI): domain Eukaryota; kingdom Metazoa; phylum Chordata; class Mammalia; order Primates; family Cercopithecidae; genus Papio; species Papio anubis. The sequence goes on from NC_044984.1 coordinate 41,013,281, forward strand.
ATGACATGCTTACAAGGAAATTTGACCAGGCTATTTTCCTTCTTCATTCCTTCTTTCTTTCCCAGGGGCATTTTCTCAGTGAAGGGAGAGACTGTATTACAGGTTTGCTGCTAACCACTCCTTTCCAGGGTGGTACAGATTCAAATCCAGCTCTGTCTCACTTGCAAGTCCATTCTTTCCAATACTCCATACGCTCTCCAAACTTCAGGAGTTAATAGCTAGGTGATTTCACAAGTAGGACTGCCTCTCAATGTATTTCAACTTTTGTTTTTACTGAACATTTTTATCAACAGCTCTCAAGCTGCCATGCACAGTCCTTCACAAGATGGTTTCTGCTGCTACTACTGACAGAATAACTGTCTGATTTGTAAAAGAAAGAGAGAAAGCAGAAATTAAAAATGTGGGGAAGAAGGGAAATATGATTCAACTAATGATGTTATTTGAACTGGAAGTGAGTGATTCTTCTTCTTTAACGGATAGCTGGATAATAAGTGTGATATTCACTTAATAGTTTCAATAGGTGATGAAATGGTAGATTGTTTATAAAAGTGGCACAATGCTATGGCCTGAATGTGTCCCTTAAATTCATGTGTTGAAAACTTAATCCCCAATGCAACAGTGTTGGGAGGCGGGGCCTCATGGGGGGTGTTTATATCATGAGGGTTCTGCCCTTATGAATGGATTAATGCCATTGTAAAATGGGCTTGTGGGAGTGGGTTTTCTCTCTTCTGCTTTTCTGCCATGTGAGGGCACAACATTTGTCCTTTCTTGCTCTTCTATCTTCTGCCATGTGAAAATGCAGCAAGAAGGTCTCACCGGGTGCTGGCACTTTGATCTTGGCCTTCCCGCCTCCAGAAATGTTAGGAAATAAGTTTCTGTTTTTTATAAACTACCCAGTCTGTATTATTCTTTTATAGCAGCAGAAAACTGACCAAAACACATAATAATTCTTGAAATTTAATTTTCAAGAAATAACAGAAATTCAGCATACTTTATAGAGAGTGGTGTGCCACAGCTGGTTAGTATTAGTTTGTGTCAAATTTATGATCAAACAGAGAAGGAGTCTCTAGAAGAAAATGATATTTATTTGGGAATGGGCATTGTAATGAGAATACATGTGCCATAGTAAACTATGTGCGTATTCTGGGAGGTAAAGGAAGACAAGAAAGGAAAAATGATGAGGACTACAAAACTGTTTTAAATCAATTGTTCTTGGCTACAAGAATCAGTAATAACAAGGGTGGTGTCAATCCAAGGTTGGACAGGCAGTTGTTGGGCAGATGTCCTCACAGAAATATATTTTGTGTGTGTGTGTGAGTTTGCAGTGGCCTTTGTACAGGGTTGTGTTTTTTTCAGAGTCTTTTATGATAGTTCTTGTTTTCAAGCATATGTGCAGGAGAACCCTCCCTTCATGGCCCTCCCCAGCTCCGTTTGTCAGGGCTTGACACAAGTAACTCCATTTTGATTTAGACAATTTTCACACTTGTGAGGAATGCATTGTGTGCCTCTCTTTCTCACATTGTATTCAATGAATTCACATTGGCTGCTTGCAATTGACCATAGTAGGAATATTCACACCACAGAAGTAATCAAGTACTATAGATTATGACCTTTTCTTTCCAGAAAGGTGGTTACTGAACGTTTACCAACATGTCACTATTTGTAGAAAGACATACAAGGCTTTCGTATTCCTGTATTCAGGATTAATGTGCCAAATTTAGAAAGTCAAATGAGGAAACAACATATTAAATGGTCAAATAGACCATTAGAGTATAAATGTATTAGATTTTCTGGGAGAGGCAATAAATAATGCCCTTCTCTCACCCTTCTGAGCTTGGAATAAACTGAAAGATAGAAGATCAATATCTCAATTACTAATAAATGGGATTAGACATCACAACATCTATCTGTGGCTAGACAAGCTTCCTGATTTCTTGTCCCTGAACAGAGTTCGCCATGTGGTCCCTGGCAGGGCTGGACCTTCGCATGCTGAGTCTCCCTCCCAGGGGAAGGCCACTTCCTGCATGTTGGAGCAGAGAACGTGTTTGTCCTGGTTCAGGCCATTCTGAATGGCAGGGACTGAAAGATACAGAGAGACAGAGGCTGTGCTCTGCACCCAACAGAGGCTGTGCTCTGTACCCACAGTTCATGCCTAATAATCCCAGTCCATTAATTGAGTAGGTCACTTCATTTCTCTTGGGCAGGGATGCTGACAGGGATGGGAGAGAAGGAAGAAGCTCTTCTTTCCAACACCCAGAAAAGGCAAAAGCTTCTATTTTATGTGTCAATATAAAACACTTTCAGTTGTTGAAGGGAATAGTTTGCCCTGCAATATATTTTATTTTAATTCCCTTTCTTATCACTTGCTTAACTCAGATGTTGTTCATACAGTGCTAGGCATTTAGCTCCATAATGCTGTTCAATGGAACAATTGTAAAATAGTGACAACTTTTTGAATTGTTTTATGGGAAGTGGTGGTGGTCACGGTAGTATATTTTACCTAAAGACACACCTTAAAGATATGTCGAGCAGTTAAAAAAGAAACTGTTAATGAAGACTCTTATATCTCCCAAGAGTGAAATATCAGACCCCTTTGAGCATTTTCATCAAGGAATCAGTTAATTCATTGAAAAGCGATAACCAGCTAAAGCATTTGATTGAAATGACTTAGTGTTTAGTTGAATCGGGTAGCTGCTTACAAGCATTGACATCAGTTCTGTTGGGGTTGTTAATCCAGCTGCCCTGCAGAGACAGAGAGCCACTCTTTCTTTGTCAAACCACAGCATAATAAAGTTTTGTCTTCATTTTCCAGTTTCATGTGAAAGTGTTCAAAAGAATGTATAATCTAAAATTTTTCTTAATTGTAAGTGTGATACATTGTCTCTTGTACTAAGCCTGTTGAGTATTTTCTTTTGGGCTGTAAGATAATTTCAGGCTTTTATGTATCCTCTGGCTTTTCCTGAAGGTCCAATCAGGCCAAATGAGAAACAGATCTTTATACTAGATTTGTTTAATAAACATGCTGTTCAAAGAATGGCTGTTGTGTAGGAAGTATCACTCTTTGAAAGGCTGATTTAGGGAGTCTCTAGATTATGCTGAAATCCAGTCTAGGTTGGTGGTGATGGGCCAATGACATCTGCAGATTATTTTCCCATCCACAGGAAATGCGGTGGTCCCTTCTCAGCATCTCAGGGCCTTCCAGCTGGTACCAAGTGTCACCATTGTTGGCAAATGCAGCAGGAGGCCAGGGACTGCTGTGCTCCCATCTCTGTGTGCGCCTGGGTGAGGAAACACTGGCACACCATTGTGAGGAGGTTTATTATCCTGCCCATGTGGCCCCCAAATGAACAGTACCAGGGCACCTCAGCTTTGGTGTGAACTGCCTGTCCTGTTCACAAGTTCCAGTCCACACATCACTTAAATCAATGCATTTTGTCTTTCGCTTGTTTGATGGACTTCATTTTAAATAATGTATTATTCCCCAGGTCCCACTGAAAAAGTATTATATTGGCCACAGTTTTGGCAGAGACTATGATTACTAAGGCTATTATGCTAAAACAGTCCTGTTACAGAAAGCACCTGAATAGGCTGTTTACTGGGAATAATAGACTCCGGTTTGCAGATAACTTGCATAAATTTACATGTTGTTCACTTATAGTCAACAATCACAGATGCCTCCTCACACTGCAATACTCTTTCTTCTCCAGACACCTTGAACACTCTGCTTTTTTAAACTTAACCCTCCTTTGACTCTCTGTCTTCTTCACTTAAAGAATCATTTGTAGGAAGGGCTCTGATTAAAACACTGACATTTCACAGATGACACAAAGATGACAGACTATTGAAACCCCACAATTTTATTAAATAAAATTTAAAATTTTTAACTTTTGTAGTATATGGTAAGTATATGTATTTATCGGGTACATGAGGTATTTTGATACAGGCACACAAGGTGTAATGATTACATCAGGGTAAATGGGGTATCCTTCACCTCAAGCATTTATCCTTTCTTTGTGTTACAAACAGTCCAATTCTACCCTTTTAGTTATTGTAAAATGTATAATAAATTATTGTTGACTATAGTCACTCTGTTCTGCTGTAAATACTAGATCATATTCATTCTATCTACTTTTTTGTACACATTAACCATCCCCACTTCCCATCCCCCCCTTATCCTTATCAGCTCTGGTAATCATCATTCTCCTTTCTATATTTAGGTGTTCAATTGCTCTAATTTTTAGCTCCCACAAATAAGTGAGAACATATGAAATTTGTCTTTTTATGCCTGGTTTATTTCACTTAACATAATGATCTCCAGTTTCATCCATGTTGTTGCAAATGACAGGATCTCATTCTTTTTTATGGCTGAATAGTACTCCATTGTGTATGTACCATATTTCCTTTACCAGTTCATCTGTTGATGGACACTTAGGTTGCTTCCACATCTTGGCTGTGGTGAATAGTGCTGCAGTAAACATGAGAGTGCAGATATCTGTCTGATGTACCAATTTCCTTTCTTTTGAGTATATACATAGCAGTGGAATTGCTGGATCATATAGTAGCTCTACTTTTAGTTTTTCAAGGACCCTCTAAACTGTTTTTCATAGTGGTTGTACTATTTTACATTCCCACCAATGGTGTACAAGGGTTCCCTTTTCTCCACATCTTTGCCAGCATTTGTTATTTGCTGTCTTTTGGATAAAAGCCATTTTAAATGGGGTGAGATGATATCTCATTGTAGTTTTGATTTGCATTTCTCTCATGATCAGTGATGTTGAGCACCTTTTCATATACCTGTTTGCCATTGTATGTCTTCTTTTGAGAAATGTCTATTAAGATATTTTGCCCATTTTCTAATTGGATTATTATATTTTGTTCCTTTAGAGTTGTTTGAGTTCCTTATAGATTCTGGTTATTAATCCTTTGTCAGACGGATAGTTTGCAAATATTTTCTCCCATTCTGTGGGCTGTCTCTTTGTTGATTGTTTCCTTTGTGATGCAGAAACTTTTTAGCTTGATGTGATCCCATTTGTCCATTTTTGCTTTGGTTGCCTGTGCTTGTGGAGTATTACTAAATAAATCTTTGCCCAGACCAATGTCCTGAAGAGTTTTCTCCATGTTTTCTTTTGGTAGTTTATAGTTTGATGTCTTAGATTTAAGTCTTTAATCTATTGGGCTTTGATTTTTGTATATGGCAAGAGATAGGGGTCTAGTTTTCATTCTTCTGCGTATGGATATCCAGTTTTCCCAACATCGTTTATTAAAGAGACTGTCCTTTCTCCAATGTATGTTCTTGGCACCTTTGTTGAAAATGAGTTCACTGTAAATGTGTGGATTTGTTTCTAGGTTTTCTATTCTGTTCCATGTCTGTTTTTATGCCAGTACTATGGTGTCTTAATTACTATACCTCTGTAGTATAATTTGAAGTCAAGTAATGTGATTCCTCCAATTTTGTTCTTTTTGCTCATAATAGCTTTGGTTATTCTGGGTCTTTTGTGATTTCATATAAATTTTACGATTTTTTTTTCTATTTCTGTGAACAATGTCATTAGTATTTTAATAGGGATTGCACTGAATCTGTAGATTGCTTTGATTAGTATGAACATTTTAACAATATTGATTCTTCCAATCCATGAACACGGAATATGTTTCCATTTCTTGGTGTCTGTCATCAGTGTTTTATAGTTTTAATTGCAGAGATCTTTCACTTCTTTGTTAATTCCTGGTATTTGATTTTATTTGTAGCATTGAAAATGGGATTACTTTCTTGATTTGTTTTTCAGATAGTTCATTGTTGGCATATAGAAATGCTACTGATTTTTGTATGTTGACTTTGTATCCTGCAACTTGACTGATTCAGGTCTAATGGTTTTTTGGTGGAGTATTTAGTTTTTTTCAAATATAAGATCATATCCTCTGCAAACAAAGATAATTTAACTTCTACCTTCAAATTTTGATGCCTGTTACTTCTTTCTCTTGTCTGATTGCCCTAGCTAGGACTTCCAGTACTATGTTGAATAACAATGATGAGAGTGGGTATTTTTGTCTTGTTCCAGATCTTAGAGGAAGGGTTTTCAGCTTTTCCCCATGCAGTGTGATACCACCTGTGGGTCTTTAATATATGGCTTTTATTATGTTGAAGTATATTACTTCTATACTCAGTTTTTTGAGGAATTTTACATGAAGGGATGTTGAATTTTATCAAATGATTTTTCAGCATCAACTGAAATGGAAAATTATCATATGGTTTTTGTCCTTCAATTTCTTTCTTAATTTCTTAAATGACCCAGTGGTAATAAAGATCATATGTTTAATTTCCATGTGTTTGTATAGCTACCAGAATTTCTCTTGTTATTGATTTCTGGTTTTATTCCATTGTAATCAAAGAAAATGCCTGATATTATATCAGGGTTTTTCTGAATGTTTTAAGACTTGTTTTGTGACCCAACATATGGTCTATGCTTGAGAATGATCTAGGTGCTGAGGAGAAAAATGTGTATTCTGCAGCCTTTGGATAAAATATTCTGTAAATATCTCTTAGGTCTGTTTGGTCTATAGCACACATAAAGTCCAATGTTTGTTGATTTTATGTCTGGATGATTTGTCCAATACTGCAAGTGGGGTGTTAAAGTCTCCAGCTAGTATTGTATCAAAGATTATCTCTCTGCTTAGCTCTAATAATAGTTGCTTTATATATCTAGGTGATTCAATGCTGAGTGTATGTATATATACCTACAATTTTATATACTCTCACTAAATTGATACCTTCATCATTATATAATAACCTTCTTTGTCTCTTTTTTCAGTTTTTGTCTTGAAATGTATTTCATATGATATAAGCATAACTACTTCTGCTCTTTTTTTTTGGTTTCCATTTGCATGGACTATCTTTTCTTCATCCCTTTATTTTCAGATTATATAGATGAAGTGCGTTTTTTGTATGCAACAAATCATTGGGAGGTTTTTTTTTTTTAAACCCATTCAGCCACTCTATAACTTTTAATTGGAGATTTTAGTTCATTTACATTATAATTACATTATATTATTGATAAATAAGGACTTATTCCATCCATTTTGTTATTTATTTTCTGGTTGATTTATGGCCTTCTCTTCCTTCTTTTCTTCCTGTCTTCCTTTTAGTGAAGATGATTTTCTCTGGTGGTATGTTTTAATTTCTTGCTTTTTATTTTTTTGTATATCTGTTTTATGTTTTTTGATTTGAGGTTACCAGGGAGCTTGGAAATAATATATTATAACTTATTATTTTAAACTGATGATAACACTGATTGATTAAACAAACAAGCAAAAAACCAACAAAATTTCTACACTTTATTACTCTGCTTTTTAACTTTCTGTTGTTTCTATTTATATATTATTATACTGTCTATGTCTTGAAAAGTTGTGTAGTTATTATTTTTTATTGTTTTTTTTGTCTTTCTACTCAAGATATGAGTAGTTTGCATACCACAATTAGAATGTGATGATATTCTGTTTTTCTGAGTCTTACTATTACCATTGAATTTTGTGCCTTCAGATAATTTCAGATTGTTCATTAACGTTCTTTTCTTTCAGACTGAAGAACTTGCTTTAGTATTTCTTGTTGGATAGATCTGATGTTGATGAAATACCTCAACTTTTGTTTGTCTGGGAACATCTTTATTTCTTCTTCATGTTTGAAGGATATTTTTGCCAGATATGCTATTCTAGGGTAGAAGTTTATTTTTTCCTTCAGCACTTTCAATATATCATGCCACTCTCTCCTGGAAAAGTCTGCGGCCAGATGTTTTGGAGGTCTTTTGTATGTTACTTGTTTCTTTTCTCTCTCTCATTTTAGGATTCTTTCTTTATTCTTGACCCTTGGGAGTTTGATTATTAAATGTCTTGAGGTAGTCTTCCTTGGGTTAAATCTGCTTTGTGTTCTATAATCTTCTTGTACCTCGATATTAATTAGATTTGGGAAGTTCTCTTATCAAAGGTTATCCCTTCAAATAACTTTTCTACCCCTATCTCTTTCTCTACCTCCTCCTTAAGGCCAATGTCTCTTAGATTTGCCCTTTTGAGGCTATGTTCTAGATCTTGTAGACATACTTCATTCTTTTTTATTCTTTTTTCTTTTGATTTCTCTGACTGTGTATTTTCAAATAGCCTGTCTTCAAGCTCACTCATTGTTCCCCTGCTTGATTAATTCTACTGTTAATAAACTCTGATGCATTCTTCTGTACGTCAATTGCAATTTTTCAGCTCAAGAATTTCTGCTTAATTCTTTTTAATTATTTCCGTCTCTTTTTAAAATTTATCTGATAGAATTCCTAATTCCTTCTCTGTGTTATCTTGAATTTCTTTAGGAATCTGCCTGGTGCTGTATTCCACTGCTGCTGAGCTGGCACCCAAGCCACGAGACAAAGTCCTTCCCAGTCTTCCCTCCCCTTTCCATAAGTAGAGGACTCTCTCCCCACAGCCACCACTGCCCCAGACCCATGGCAAGTACCACCAATGTTCACTCAAGGCCCAAGGGCTCTTCAGTCAGCTTGTGGTGAATGTTTCCAGGCATGTGTCTCTTTCTTTAGCACATCGGGCACCCTTCTGGCCCAGGGAAAGGCCAGAAATGCTATCCAAGAGCCAAGGCTGGGAATCAGGGACTCCAAGAGTCTGGTTGGTGCTTTACCCCACTGTGGCTGAGCTGGTATCTAAGTTGCATGACAAAGTCCCCTTTACTCTTCCTTCTGCTTTTCCTAAGCAGAATGAGTTTCTCCCCATAGCAGCCACAGCTGGGAATGTGCTGGGTTACCCCTGAAGCCAGCACATCTCAGAGTCTCACCCAGGGCCCATGGCAAGTACTACCTGCATTCTTCTTTGCCAGTTATTGACCAAATATTTTATGGACCCCTGACATATGCCTGGGACCATGCTGGGTACTAGGAATATAAGATGGTTCTGGAGACAAAGAGACCTGGCTAAGTCCCCTCCCTTGGAGCAGCTCACAGTCTAGAGGTGGAAATAGACAAATGAAGTAGGAATTGCAATACTGAATAGTAAGGGTAATGTGGGGACAGAGTAGTCAGCTTAGGAGGACTGAAATTGAGGTTTGGCCATAATAGATACAGGGTCTTGTTATACTGCCCAGGTTGGACTCAAACTCCTGGGCTCCAGTGTTTCTCCTGCTTCATCCTTCTGAGTAGCAGGAGCTACAGATGTGTGCCACCATGGCCTATGAGGCTTAGGTATTATTTAAAGTATTAAAAAAATTCTCTTCTTCAGGATTTATTCATACAAAGAGTGGAGAAGAACTCAGAATTGTGCTTAATGTTGGATGTGGATGGCTGGGTGCGGTGGCTCACACCTGTAATCCCAGCACTTTGGGAGGCGCAGGCGGGCAGATCACCTGAGGTCAGGAGTTCGAGACAAGCCTGGCCAACATGGTGAAACCCCGTCTCTACTAAAAATACAAAAATTAGCTGGATGTGGTGGCAGGTGCCTGTAATCCCAGCTACTCAGGAGGCTGATACAGGAGAATCACTTGAACCTGGGAGGCAGAGGTTGCAGTGAGCTGAGATTTCCAGCCTGGACAACAAGAGTGAAACTCCATCTCAAAAAAAAAAAAAAAAATCGAATGTGGACATATTCAAACATATTTGGGGTGTGCATGTGCTACATTTGGTATGTGTTAGGGGACATGATAGAGGCCATGCTGCAAGTAGGTAGAATCTGGTATGATGAGCCAAATTCAGCAAAAGGACTGAGATATGGAGAGTTGTTTTAAATCAAGTGTGGCCGTAGGCTCTAAACTCATTTGATATTTTCTAGCACTCCCGGATTTCTGTGTGTGAATGGCAATTCCTCTAATTTCGAAGTTTAAGCCACCTGCTGAAGTGGAACCCTCTAAATAACCTACAGCGGGGAATTAAGTGCCTTTTCTTCGCTTTGCAAGAAATGGCAGTGGTGTCAGAGCACAGTAAGCATGTTAAGTATCAGTAGCCAGGACAATGAGCAGCAATTTGTGCCTCAGTAGGGACCATGCAGAGCTTGGAGTGACAGCAGCCAGCAGTACAGCATGGCTTGGGTTGCCAGAAGCCAGCAGAGGCAGCACTATACCATGACATACTTTCTCCATAGTGTCACTCTATTTAGTTTTGCACCTTTGAATGTTGTCTGAAGTCCCTTGAAAACACAGAAAGAAATGGTGTCATACAGACCAGTGTAAATGGTGACTCAGACTGATTCTTAAATGTGTGTGAGACCCTCCCTGGGAACTCCCGTGGCAGTTTGAGTGCCCTTGTGAGTGGTGGGAGCTTAGCACAATCAAGATTTGACATGAATATTAATGAGACCGCCACTCTCACACTGGGAAGAACTCTTAAGCCTGAATGAAATCCTTGATTTTGTTCGCTTTCTTGCTTCAGTCCATTCCACATCTGCTTAGGTGTCTTTCCTACCAGATCCACGAGTTGCTAGTTGTGTCAGTTCTCTTTCAAACTAGAATCCTGAATAGATATCGCCAAGGATACATTGTCCTGATACTCACGTATCATTGCCTGTAGAAAGCAATGGGGGATAATGACAGTGACATTCTTTTTTTTTTTTTTTTTTTGAGACGGAGTCTCGCTCTGTTCCCCTGGCTGGAGTGCAGTGGCGCGATCTCGGCTCACTGCAAGCTCCGCCTCCCGGGTTCCTGCCATTCTCCTGCCTCAGCCTCCCAAGTAGCTGGGACTACAGGCGCCCGCCACTGCGCCCAGCTAATTTTTTTGTATTTTTAGTAGAGACGGGGTTTTACCGTGGTCTCGAACTCCTGACCTTGTGATCCGCCCGCCTCGGCCTCCCAAAGTGCTGGGATTACAGGCGTGAGCCACCGCGCCCGGCCGACAGTGACATTCTTAAAGGGGGCCATTCTCTGCCCTGCCTCTGATATGAAGTCAGAACTCCTCTTTGTTGTGTAAAATAAATTACTTCTTCCTTTTTGTAGGTTGCTTAACTTATACAATAACTTATACATATTCAATCATGAAAACAATTTCCCAGGCCAGGCCCAGTACTTTGGATTCAGTCCAGTGATAAGTATAAGAATTAAATCACTTAACAGACCAAAACAAAAAAAAGAAAGGACTAAGGTTCCAAGCTTAAAAATATTTTTTCCACAAATATATAGTATGAGTCTTCTTTTTCAAGGTAATAAAATAGTACCAAAGGGAAAGAAAACATAAATCAGCTTTGTTTTGCCAAATACAAAGAAAACATAAACTGAAATATTAATTCAGTCATGTGATTGCCTAATTACTCCTTATTTGGAAATCAGGTAGTATTATTTTCAAAGTTTCAGGGGTACTTAAAGGAATCTGCTACTGTACATTTAGATGTAGGTAATGTAAGTATAGGGTTTAAAATAAAAAAGAGATCTGAAGTCAAGTTTTCTCCTAACTCATTTTACCCACAATCAGCACATATAAGTAAGTAAGTAGTAGAAGGGTTCAGAAACCTTCTGCCTTGTCAGGCTTACTGTCGTTCTCCTACGATCAAACATCTATAGAGACTCCTTTCTTAGGAGTTAAAATACATAGAATGAGAAGCTCTTGTGCTCTGGTATATGTGTCTGTATCCTTCAGTAGATTCTATCCCTTTGGTAGTTTTAAATAAGGCTTTATGTTCCCTCCCTTGAGTCCGGGGAGATTTGTGACTCCTCCACTAACAGAGTATTGTGTAAATGGTGCTGTGTGACTTCCAAGGCTACGTCACAGAAGGCCACGCAGCTTCTGCCTTGTCTCTCAGAAGCCCGAGCCTCCACAAACTCCCACTTCCAGTGGTTATATGGGAAGTCCTCCCACCCTGTGACTGCTGTGCAGGAAAGACCACATGTAGGTGCTTTGGTGACAGTCTCAGCTGAGCCCAGCCTTCCAGACGTCCCTGCCAAGGTGCCAGACATGCGAATGAGCCACCTCGGAACCTTCAAACCCATCCTCTGCCCACTGCTTACTTGAGTGACCTCCGCTTACACCATGAGGAACAGAAGAATCACCCAAAACTCCTAAAAAGTGTTACTTTTCCAACCCGTCTCAATTATTATAGCCTAGATTATTTAAAAAGCTCATTTTCAAGTAAAAGTTTTCAAGTAGGAACTTTAAGAGGAAAGACTTCAAATCTGCCCAAACCTCTCACCCACAATATCGTGAGCTATAACAACATGGTTGTTTTGGGTCACCATGTTTTGGGGTAGTTCGTTACCCAGCAATAGATAACTGAAACAGTCTCCTTTGGAGCCACTTTTGGGGAACCCTGTTGTGCTCTGAAATTATGTGTTCTTGTTTCTGAAATTCAAAATAGCATTTTGTACAATATTAAATGTGTCTGGTTAAATAACGTAAAAATTATTTTGCTAACATTTCTCATTACCTTACGGCTAAATTGGCTTTTATTGGCTGGTTTGGAGACTTCATCGTCAATAAGAAATCATGTGTGGGTTCTGCATATCTAACACCTAACTAATGAATAAATTTCTGGAGTTCACTTGTTTGTTGACTGGGAACTGTCTTTTTTTTTTTTTTTGAGACGATGTCTGGCTCTGTCGCCCAGGCTGGAGTGCAGTGGCACTATCTCGGCTCACTGCAAGCTCCGCCTCTCGGGTTCACACCAATCTCCTGCCTCAGCCTCCCGAGTAGCTGGGACTACAGGCGCCCAACACTATGCCCGGCTAATTTTTTGTGTTTTTAGTAGAGATGGGATTTCACCGTGTTAGCCAGGATGGTCTTGATCTCCTGACCTCGTGATCCACCCGCCTCGGCCTCCCAAAGTGCTGGGATTACAGGCCTGAGCCACCGCGCCCGGCCGACTGGGAACTGTCTATGTGGAAAGCAACTGCAGCTCTGGGAATAAACTTAGCTCCACCGATCATAAATAGGATATGGTCAAACTAGAATCCTGAATAGATATAGCCAAGGTCAGTACTGCCTGCAAATTGAGTGGCCATAGCTGCAGAAAGGATGGCAAGATGACTTCCATTGGCCTTTTCTCTGCAGGGCTCTTCCTCTCACACTCTGCCCTGCATTGGAGTGAGGGCCTCATCTGCCAGCGCTGAAATGCTCAGTGACATTTCATTTGTGTTTCTTTCAAAGTGCTTGCCACACTCTGCTTGGATTTTATTTATTTTCCTTTCTTCTAGTACGTTGAAAATGCCTTGAGAGTGGGGTTTATGTTTTATTAATTTTCTATCATTTGGACAGTGCATGCTGCCTTACAAGACAGATACATATTTGTTGACTAAAGGATGCTGCTTTCTTAAAATGGCTGCAATGGCTGATGGATGATGTTCTAGCCCTAAATTGCCAGGCTGTGAACTTCTCCTCTCCTTTTTTCTTTTTTTTTTTTTTAATTTTTCATAATGTAGAATCACAGGATATCAGAGCCGGCTGGGAACTTAGACATCATTTACAGGTGGAGGAACTGAGAACGGGGCTGCCTAGTGAACGTGAAAGCTGGGGCTGGAGCCCAGATCCTGACTTCAAGCCAGAGCTGTTTCCACCACACTAAGCAATATCTTCATGTCATTGAGCTGTTATCTCCATTCTGGCATTGGTGACAATATACCGTGAAGTAGCTGCTCCACAGATCTCACTCTCGCTAGTTCTGTTGTTTTTTTTTTGTTGTTGTTGTTGTTTAAAGAGATGGAGAGTCTTATTCTGTTGCCCAGGCTGGAGTGTAGTGGTGTGATCATAGCTCACTGCAACCTCTCTCTTCTTGGCTCAAGTGATCCTCCTGCCTCAACCCCCTGAGTAGCTGGGACTAGAGGCATGCTCCACCATACTCAGCTAATTCTTCTATTTTTGTAGAGATGGGGTCTTGCTTTGTTGCTCAGACCTGTCTCAAACTCCTGGGCTGAAATGATCCTCCCACCTCAGCCTCTCAAGTTGCTAGGATTACAAGAATGGCCCACTATGTCTGGCTTTAGTTCTGCATCTTTAACCACTGTCTAAAGTTCCTCAATTTTGCTTTTCCATCTCATTTCAATTATTGTAGTTACACAGTTTTAGCTCATTTTCAAATATTAGTTTTCAAGTAGGAACTTGGAAGGGAGAGTAAGTGTTTCCTTCCAAAAAGTGTTTTTCTAATGCTCTCAGGCCCATCTCATATGCGTTCATTGATTCAGTCAACATTCATTACATATTTATCATTAGTATTGCAGGAGATTGCTCTGTGATGTTTTTGCTATTTATTTAAATGTGCTATTAATTTTTTTGGTAACATATTAAACATTATCATTTGCCTTCATTTCCTACTCAAAACAGTCACTGTTACTTTGGATGCACTTTTCATGCATTCATTCCACAAATACTTGTTGGGGCCCTTGTATGCCCTGTCCTAGGAATCACTATAGAGTGCTGAACGAAACAGGCATGGTCCTTGTCTTCACAGAAATTACAGTTTAGTGTTGTCTTGGCAATCTTGGCTCTGCCTTTCCCTCTGCCTTATCATTTTCCAAACCTGAAATTCCTGGGGGGAAGAAAAAAAGCAAGCACATTTCCCATCCGATCACATCGTGTGTTACATCCCAGGACTTGATCCTTCCCCCTACATTCCCAGCCTCCGGGCTCTGCCAGTCACATGCAGTCCTTGTTCATATCTCTGTGTCTTTATGCAAGGCTATTCTCAAACTCTGGAATCTCCTCACATCTCTCTTCTGTCAGAAAAACATCCATTCATCCTTCAAGATCTAGCCCAGATGTTCTTTCCTCATGAAGTTTTTCATTCCTCAGACGTTCTAACTACCTTTACGTGCTCAATAGCACTCAGATTCTTAAGGATACAAAGCCAGTTTAGAATACATACAAATATATATAAATGCAATTCAAATCAGAATACTAAGGTATTATGAAAAAGAGAACTCAGAAGATATTTTTTAAAATGTTATGCATACACATGTGAAAAAATTCAGTTGTGTGAAGTTCCAACCCTTTCCCATCCATTAAGGAAACCATGGTTACAAGCCTGTTGTAATCTCTTCCAGATACATATTCTATGCATACATGAATAGAAATCCCAAGAATTTTCTGGGAAAACTGGACAGAAAAAACAAAACCAGATAAGAAAGAAGGAGAGTGTGCATAAGAGGAATAGTGAAAGGAGACATGCCCTACCAGTTATAATAATTACAACTAATGCTGATTGGCAGACTACTTCCCCTGAGCCAGGCACTATTCTGAACACTTTATTGGAATTCGTTATTTAATATTCATAACAACCCTGTGGGTTAGGTACTGTTATTAGCCCCTTTTTATAGATGAAGACATTGAAGTAATGTGCCCAAGATTATTACAAAGTTGATGGCATCTGATCTAAACCCAGATTTTCAGTTTCGAGAGCCCACATGCTTAACCCCGCTGCCATCCTGTTAAGCCATAAAAGCCACAGCAATAAAAAATATGATATTGACACAGGAATAGGTAAATAGAACACAGGAATAGAACAGAGTTCAGAAATAGATTCATAGAAAAGGTGACATTCCAACTTAGTGGGAAAGGGTGGGATATTTAAAACATGATGTTGGCATAATGGGATATGCCTTTAGAATAAATCAAGGTTATATATTATCCTCAGACCATATTTGAAAATCTAGATGGATGGGAAGTGTATACTCTAAGAAAAATTAAGAATAAAAAAATTCAAGAGGAGTTCAAAGGCCGTGAAAAGAAAGACAGACATACTTGACTACATGAAAAATGAAACAAAATAAAAATAAAAATTATAGACTGGTAAAAATAATTATATTACATTTGAGAAATAAAGGGCTTCTACAAAATAGTAAGACAAAAAATCTGGTAGGAAGATGAGCGAAATTTATGAAGAGAAAATTGACAGAACAGGAACTTAAAAAGTCCAACAAACAAAAAAATTTCCCAGATATCCAGGAACATTTAAATTGTATCATCTTTCAGCCATCAGATTAGCAAAACCTTTAAAAAGTGATGGCATTTAATGTCAGAGAAGCTTTCAAGGGATTCACTGTCTAAAGAGAGAGACAGATATATTTAAAAAATAGATTTGACTGAAATACATGCTGCCATGCATTACTGGTGTATGAATTATTAGGAGCTTTTTGAAATAAATTTAACATTGTCTATTAAGATTTAAAGTCCATATAGTAATTGACTCAACAAATACTTACTCAAAAGTCTATCCCATAAAAATAAACACACACAAAATTTAGGATACACACAAGAAAGTGGTCATTAAAGCATTGTTTGTATCGGGAGGGAAAAAAGGAATAAAAACAAACTGAATGTTGTAGAACAACAGGGAAGTGATTGAATGAATTCCACTATATGCAATATTATGCAATTACTTAAAAATGTATCAGATCTATATTCATTGAGCAAGAAGAGATATCTTTGGGTAGATGACTAAATTAAAAAAAAAGAAAGTTGCTGAATAACGTGAGTAAAATGATTCCGTATTTGCCAAAGTGAAGCAAATGAAAAGTAAGCAAATAAAACCCTTGTAGGTGTTCTGTGTTTGATGGAGAAAGTGTGGAATGATACACACCAGGCTGTTCAGCTGTTCCTCAGGGAAGTGGGCCTGGAGGAATGGGGCTGGGGGAAGGTAATGAATGCCTTGTATTATTTAATTAAATGCTTTGGATTGTTTAATTTGTTAACTTACTTTTGTAAGTTAAAAACGCCTCTTTGAGCACTCCAACCATTGTGTTATTTTCATCTGATTCTCATTATGCCTTGAAATGCTACTTGTATTTTGTCATTCCCTCTTCCTTTCTGAAGACAAATTTTTATCTCTCCAGGCCCAGCTCTAGAGCTACCCCACTATGAAGCCTTTTTTGACTTGCTTACTAGGTAGACTTTCTTTGTACCGCTATTATTTTCTTTGCTATTAATTTAGCGCTGATGTGGTTTGGCTCTGTCCCCACCGAAATCTTATCTCGGATTGTAATCCCCATGTGTTGAGGGAGGGATCTGTTGGGAGGTGATTGGATCTTGGGGTTGGTTTCCCCCATGCTGTTTTTGTGACAGTGAGTGAGTTCTCATGAGATCTGATAGTTTTAAAGTCTTTGGCAGTTTTGCCCTGCTCTCTCTCCTGCTGCCCTGTGAAGAAGGTTCCTGCTTCCTCTTCACCTTCCACCATAATTGTAAGTTTCCTGAGGCCTCCCCAGCCACGCAGAACCGTGAGTTAATTAAACCTCTTTCTTTTAAAAATTACCTAGTCTCAAGTATTTCTTTATAGCAGTGTGAAAATGAACTAATACAAGTACTTATCAGAGTTAACCGTATTATGTGTTTACTTGGCTGTCTACTTTCTTGCTAGAACTTAAACCTTTCATGGGTAGAGATTCTGTTTCATGTATATAGTAATCTCTGTGCCTGGCACAGAGTCAGTGTATAATAGATGTTTGTTGAGTGGAGAAGCTAAGTCTTTGAAGGAAAGACTTACCTTGTATCATGTAGTTCATAAGTCTATTTATGGCACTGTTAAAAAATATCATTGTTCCAATCAGCAATCTTTAAAAAATCTGATGATTAAAAAGATTATAAACACTTTTCTGCTGAATCTTAGTGGGAATAAAATCCCCAGGATTAATATATTTAAATTAACCTTGAGAGGTTAAGTTCCCATATCAAGCATTTACTTGTAGTACAAATAGATTTTCCCCTAGCTCTGCATTCCCTCATATTTAGAAAGGTGTCACCAAATATATACAAACATTTCTGACAGATGTAAATAACCGGGAGAAAAAGGGGATGTTGTCATACTCATTTTTCAAGGTCTGTTTCTTTTATGGTTTTCCCAATGAAAGTAGCATTTTTAAAAGTGTTATAAAAGTAATGCCTAATCACTTTTAAAATAATAAAATGCAGAAATTCACAAAAAGAAAGTGAAACACACTTGGAATCTTATTATTTGTTGATTAATATAATTAGCATTTAACAATATATATCATTTCAGGATTTTTTCTGTACCCAACTAACAAATATTTGTACAAAACAAGGTCTTATAATCGTACTATTTTGCAACCTGATTTTTTACTTAAAATAAATCTGCTCATTTTCATATTAATACGTACAGACCTGCATCTGCACTTTTAATGGTATTTTTTCTCTGGGTGTATCATAAGTTATTAAACCAATATCCTATTAATGATGGATGTATAAAATTAAGGTAAGGGAACCAAGTAAGGTGTGTTGGAACCCATGGTATGCCTCTTATTAGCTGTGTGACCTTGGGCAAATTTATTTAAATTCTCTGGACCTCAGTCTCCTTCTCTGTGAAAATGGGGAAAGTAATAGTGTCTGCTTCCTAGGATCAACATGAGAATGAATGAATGCATGTGAGCCACCTATTGCAGTGCTGGTACACTGTAAATGCTCAGTGTTAGCCACTAGGTTAAGTATCTTTAGAATGGTTGTGGTAAAGGAGAAAACATTATCAAATAAGCTGATTGGTAACATATTCACAGACTGGAGAACTGAAATACAAAAGTGACATTAGGAATAGATCGGAAAGAATGTCTATCTGTAGTGTTCATTTGACATAGTGGAGAATCTTTGCCTTTGTTTTTCAGGAAACACAATTGTTCTTGGCTCCACTTTAGAGGATGCACATGGCTCAGTGCAGGGTGAGATTGATTTTGGCAACCGAATGGAACATTGGAGAGTTCTGTTTTAAGGCTCATTTATGAAAAACAATAGCAGTAAAGCAATTGACTAAAATGTCCTAATAAAGAAAATGATTGTTTAGAACATTGGATGTGATTTTTGGCTCTTGAATAAATTGCTTTGTTCCATTCATAAAAATAGCAGGGATTTTAACAAACATTATATAGTATTTTAAATTTTAAAAGAGCTTAAGTCTTGCATAATTTTATTTACTGTTGAGTAAAACGACTATACAGAACTATATTTCACTCACATGTGTGTATATATGCCACACTATTAGAGTTCCCTTGAATTTATATAATAATGATAAGAATAATTCTGCATGCTTGTATAGTGCTTAAAACCGTTGTAGGAATTTTTCAATTTTTAGAGAATTGGTTCCTTTTTTTAATCATATACGCTGATTAATCACTACTTTTGAAAAAAGTAAGAAATTAGATCAAACTTATTTAACCTCAGGTTAAAGAAAAGAAAATGTGTGTGTGTTTTTTTAGTTGTGGAGAAAATGCATAGCCAAGAAAGGGATATAAAAGTAATCCCTGTTGAAATGTAAATTTTATACTAACATGAACTATAAAGAAATCATGTGAGTGGCTGATGCCATTAAAATCAATTGATTTCTCTAGGACACAAACTACACAAATCCCTTGTCAGAGAGGAGGAATACAGTTATTTTTAACTTGGTAACAAAATATTAATTTTGCATTATTTTTACCTGTAAAACCTTTCGGGAAGAGACAAATTACTTCCCCTTTGCCTAAGACAAAACAAAATGAAAACCATATAAATTCTTTCATTGCACAAACTATTGCATTCCAGATGGTGGTGCTGTTCTCACGAAAGAATACATCTTAAAAAAAATTTTTTTTTTGAGGTAAATTTTTGCAATTACTCTTTTATTTATAAGTTAAACTGTTAAGACAACAATAAATTATAGATAGACTTTCTACTAGCCTTTAAAAACTATTGTTTTTAAATTTGGGATTACTTTAATCTATAATGATTAATCAACCATGTATTTAGCAAAAAGATAGTGGTGCGGTATATTTATTTATGGTGGGTAGTGGCGTAAAAGTGCACAACACCATTCTTTGTATTTGAAAAGCAAAATATCCAAATAATGCCACTATCTTTGTAAAACACGGTGCTACATTTATGAAGACACAAAAACCTGTAGAAAAGATGCAAAATTTTAAGACAAACCATTACTCAGATGGTTTAGATGGAATTGCTATTCAAATTCAAGCAGGGAAACAGACTATTAAAGCCACGCAGCATGTAACTGCCAACAGTTTTGCTTTCATTTTAGATAACATTTTGTTGTTGTTGTTTTGTTTTTTCAGTTTCATATTTTTATTCCAGTCACTTCCTAAGAAATGAAAATTTTTCTTTCTGTAACATTTGCTTTATGAAATAATGCCCAAATATTCATATGTAGTTCTCTGAATGCCTGTGGATGCTTAAAGAAAAAATATCACCACATATTTATTTAAATTAGTTAAATCCAAATGTTTCCTCTGTGAGGACTGCAGCAGTTCTGTGAATTTGGGCAGGGATTGTCTCTAGTGTGGAAGTTGTTCCCCCGGCAGAAGCCCATAATAAAATGATTAAACACATCTTTCACTGTAAGAAAAATCAGTCACTTTCTGTCAGGAAACTAGACATCCCATGTCCCCTTCCCTCCATCAAAATGCCCTTAAAGTTTTTGAACTATTTTCTTTCCTTAGAAGAGTAAACAGTGCAATTGACTCAGAAAGGAATCCAAAGACTGGGATTCTGGAATCCATCAACCACTGACTTTTGGCCTTAGACGAGATGCCTCACTTGTCTAAGCTGTTACTTATACGTAAATGAAAGGGTTGGACTAGCATATAGATAACCTCTCAGGTCACTTCCAAATCTGTAACTATGATTCTAAAAGATATTAATAGAGATTTTATATATATATATATACACACACACACACACACAGAGTAACATATATGTATATTTAAACAATAAGCAAAATGTGTTATCTCACATTATAGGCAGGAAATAGGGAGGTCACAGGGTTGGTTAATCTAGCAGCCCAATCACATTCTCAAGAATGAAGATTGTTTTTTCTCTCTTTCTGCTCTGTCATCTTCATTGTCTTGACTTTTATCCTTAGGTTTGTCTCCTCATGGTTGCACAATGACTGCTGTCATTCTAGGTTGTCACATGTAGACATGATCACATCAAGTAGAACAAAAGTAGCTACTCCATTTTGTGGGTCTCTCATTAATAGCAATGCAAACCTTTCTCTAAAAGATCCTTACCTGTACCCCAGCAGATCTACCTCCATGCATCATTAGCCAGAATTACATATTACATGCCCGTGCCTAGACCATGATTGACTTAGGCCATGAAAATTCATCTTCTGAAGGTAGGAAGACTGCAGACACCCTTATCTCAGTAAAATTGGGGTTTGATTAGCAAGAAAGAATGGGAAGGAGTGACAGTTTAGGCAACCAACAGAGGCTGTCACATTGCTTAAGGGTGACTATTTGATGTCACTATGCCCACAGGCTAGGATTAGATATATAATTGCATAGGCCCTAACATCCGGTGCCCATAGTAGATTTAATTCATCCGTAAGAATGTGACTCTTTAGTGAGTCACCTACTCAACATCACATGTGCTATGGTTTGAAAGTTTCCCCCAGAAAGCATGCATTGGAAACGGAATCCCTAATCCAACAGTGTTAAGAGGTGAGACCATTAAAGAGGGAATTAGGCTATGAGGGCTCCACCCTCATGAATGGATCAAGGCGATTATCTTGGGAATTGGTTTGTTATAAAAGGACAAGTTCAGTCCCCTCCTCTCTCACTTACCCTCTTTGCTCACTTCACCTTCCTCTATGGGACAACACAGCACAAAAGCCCTTACCAGCATTGGCAACTTGATATTGGACTTCTCAGCCTCCAGAAATGTAAGCCAATACATTTCTTTTTTAAAATAAATTTTCCAGTTCAGGTATTCTGTTATAACATGGCACAAAAAGAACTGAAACAAAAAATTGGTACTAGAGGAGTGGAATGTTGCTCTAACACATATCTGAAAATATGGAAGTGGTTTGGGAATAAATAATTGGCAGGGGCTGGAAGAATTTGGAGGAGCAGGGTAGAAAAAGTATGTATTACTGTGAGCAGAGCATTAAGGACAATTCTGGTGATGGCTCAAAAGAAAACAACTATAGGGAAAGTCTGAATCTTCTTAGAGATTACTTATGTAGTCATGATCAGAATGTTGGTAGAAATATGAATAGTAAAGGACATTCTAATGAAGTCTCAGTCAGCGATCAATAATATCTTATTGGAAATTGGAGTAAAGGCCATCCTTGTTGTGTGGCGGCAAAGAACTTGGCTGAATTGTGTTCATGTCCTAGGGCTTTAGGAAGGCAGAATTTAAGAGTGTGAACTAGAATATGTGATGGAAGAAATTTCTAGGCAAAATATCGCAGGATCTGTGTGGCTTCTTTTAAGTACATATGGTAAAATGAGAGAAGAGAGAAATAATTCAGAGACAGAATTTATCATTAAAAAGGCAACAGAATATAAAGATTTGACAAATTTGCAACCTGGCCATGTAAAAAATGAAAAAGCATGCAAGGGTGCAACCAAGTGACTCTTTGAGAAAGGGATTAGTAGGGATAGAAGGATGCCAGGTGCTCTTCATCAAGGCAATGGGATAATGACCCTGAAGGCATTTCAGGGTCATCTTTGATGCTGCCCCTTCCAGCACAGACCCAAAACTCTAGAAGGGCAAAATGGTTCCAAGGGATAAGACTGGGGCATTCTCCAAGGTCTCACTACCTGGAGTCACCTGGCGACTCTGCACCCTGCATTTTGGTAAAGCACTTCTTGGTCATCTCAGTTATTGGTCAACTAGCCCCAGCACCACATGGATGCTGCCAAGGTTTACTAAGTGGTAACACTTGGATGCCACAAGGTTTACCTAAGTGGTAACACTTAGGCCACTGCTCCAGAGGGCCTAAGTGGTAAACCTTGTTGGCATCATGTGGTGCAGGTGCTGTAAGCTCGCAGAATGCAAGAGCTATGGAGGCATGGTTTCCTTCATCTAGATTTCAGAGGATACATGGAACAGCCTAGGGACTCAGGCACAGTCTTGTAACAGAGGCAGAGCCACCATAGAGAGCCCCAATAAGGCAATGCCCAGCAGAACTGTGGTGTCATGGCTGCCTTAGAGGCCCCAGAACTATAGGGCAACCAGTGTGCAATGCTAGCCTGGAAGAACTACAGGAACAAGACTTCAACCTGTGAGAGCTACTGTGTGGGCTGAGCCCAGCAGAGCCATGGTTTGGGGCTGCCCAAGGCCTTGGGGGCCCAACCCCTACCCCAATGTGCCCACAAAGTAGGACATGGAGTCAAAGAAGATTATTCTGGACCCTCCAGATTTGATGTTGTTCACTTGTTGGGTTTTGGACTTCTTTGGAATAAGCTACTTCCTCTGTCTTGCCCATTTCTTCCTTTGGAATAGGATTGTCTATACTATGCCTGTTTCACTATTGTGTTTTGGAAGTTATAACTTACTTGATTTCATGGCTCACAATTGAAGAGGGATTTGCCTCAGGATGAATTTTGCTTTGAGTCTCACCCAAATTTGATTTAGATGAGACTTTGGGCTTTGGGGGTTTTGAGTTCATGCAGGAACAAGTTAAGACACTAGGGGCTATTGGGATGGAATGAACTCATTTTGTATGTGACAAAGACGTGGGTTTTGGGGGCTGGGGCAGAATGCTGTGGTGTGAAGGAATTCACCAAAAAGCGTGTGTTGGGGACTTAATCCCCAGTGCAGCAGTGTTAGGCCATGAAGGTTCTGCCTCATGAGTGGAGTAAGGCCATTATCTTGGGAGTGGGTTTGTTATAAAAGGGTGAGTTCAGTCTCCTTTTCTCTCCCTCTTCCCCTCTTGCCCTTCTGCCTTCCGTCATGGGTTGACATAGCATGAAGGCCCTCACCAAATGCTGGCCCCTTGATATTGGACATCCCAGCCTCCAGAAATGTGAGTCAATAAAATTTTTTTTAAAATAAATTACTCTGGCTCAGGTATCTGTTAAAGCAGCAAAAAATAAAAAGACTGCATGTTAATTTTTTTTTGGCAAGGAAAATACAAATACCACTAACCTCGCAATCATTTGGGCTTAAGTTGCCAAAATGATGCCTCATTATCCACAAATACTTTAGAGTATAACTCCTGCAAACATGGATTTTCTCCTGCATAACCACAATACAACCATCAAAATCAGGAAACTTATCACTGATACATTACTGCTCACCTAATCCTCAGAATCTACTCAAGTTTACCTATTGTCCCAACAATGTCTTTTATAGATCTAGAATCCAATCTAAGATTGTGTTGCATTTAATTGTCTCTTTAAATCTGAAATGTATTTCTTAATCTTTCCTTAGCTTTTATGACGTTGACACTTTTTTGTTTTGTTTTGTTTTGTTTTTTGTTTTGAGACAGAGTCTCTCTCTGTCTCCCAGGCTGGAGTGCAGTGGCACAGTCTCTGCTCACTGCAAGCTCTGCCTCCCGGGTTTAAGCCATTCTCCTGCCTCAGCCTCCTGAATAGCTGGGACTACAGGCGCATGCCGCCACGTCTGGCTAATTTTTTTTTTTTTTTGTATTTTTGGTAGAGACGGGGTTTCACCATGTTAGCCAGGATGGTGTCCATCTCCTGACCTCGTGATCCGCCCGCCTTGGCCTCCCAAAGTGCTGGGATTACAACCATGAGCCACCACGCCTGGCCGACACTGACACTTTTGAAGATGATAAGCTACTTATTTTTGTAGAATATCTCTCAATTTGGGTTTGTCTGGTGTTTCTGCATGATTAGCTTGAAGTAATGCATTTTTGGAATGATTGTTACAGAGATAACGCTGTAAAAATACACATTTTAAGAGAAAATTTTGATTGTAGGCAATCCTTAAATTTTTAATATATTTTTGTACTCAGAGTTTAAAAGAAAAAGCAGTTGCTCATGAATTGTACCCATATTTGTGGTACATATTCCATCCCTTGTTGGTCAGAATTTTTGGGTTTCTCCAGAGACAAAACTGGTTAGCAAGAGAAGTAAAAAATATATTTGATTCTTTTCCTTGAGCAGACTGTGGGACTTGCTCAAAAGGGAAGGACCTAGTTGAGATGAAGTCTGTTGAGAAGTGATATATCTAGATGCAGATATATGTTTTTTCAGAGATCAATACTTTGCATACAGTATATTCTCAGTAAATATTTGGTGAACGACATTGAACCCTATGGTAGAGCATGATGAAAAACATTTGATAAAAATCAAAACAAAAGAAACAGTAGTAGAAAATTGTTATAGAGAAGATCAAGAAATGGCCAGCCAGATGGAACAGATGGTATTTTCCTAATACAGATTTACAGAATCGAACTAAGGCATGATGTGACAAAAATAATGAAGAGGGTACAACACACTTTCAACTTCCTTGCTAACCAGTTTTGTCTCTTGGGAGTCATTGGGGTTATCCTGGACTTACCAAGAAAAAAGAACCTATTTGTTAAGGTGATGTGGTAGGAGTCAGGTGAGAAAGCAGTTATGTCATCTCAGAGTTTTTATTTCTGGACATGGTTAGAATGCACATGAGACTTGAGGAAAGCAGATTTCAAAAGTTTGGAGAAAAAATTCATCATCTGAGACATGTCAAAAATGTCTGACAATGTGAATTGCTTCCCAAGAGTGTTCAATCTTGAGTTTTATAGAAGGGTGTCAAAATGGTACTATGTAGGAATGCCAAGGCCAAATGGCTAGGGTGAGTTCCTAGAGAGTGCACAAGTGGAATTATAAAATCTAGCAGAAAAAGAGTCTACAAAGGCACAGGCTCCTGGTCAGTGACAGAGTTCTATAGGGAAAGAAGACAATAAGTATTACATGTACCTCTACAAGTCTAAGTAAAGTTCTGTTTTGGAATACAGAATGATTTATTCATACAATAAGATGTATATACAGAAGGGAAACTAATTTTCTTTGAAGAGGAATACATTACAGAATAAATTTTGATTGGTCAGAAGACCTTCTGATCTTCAGCAAAGAATACATAAACTTGGACTATGGAGTTATAACTGAGCTTGTCCTTCAAATCATAAGGTACTTTGACTTCTGTAGTGAGGTACTATATTGAAGAGCCCTAACAAGGTTTATTCCACAGTCAATACATAACTATCTTTCACGGCTTCCTAATCTTTACAACCAAAGATGGATGAAAGTCAACAGAATACAGCTAACTAGCATCACATTACCCCTGAAAACCTAGCTGTCCTCATCTCCAGTTTCCAAGCTGTTTGTGTGACAACACTTAAAATATAAACTCTAGTAGGTCATAGACCTTAATGTAAAAACAAAAACTATAGAACCCTCAGAGGAAAACACAGGAAAAAATCGTAACTTTGGATTAGGTGATGACCTCTTAGATTCTGCAGTTGCCAAAAGCACAAGTGAAAAAAACAGAAGATTGATACCTTGGACTTAATAAAGATTTAAAATGTTTGTGCTTCAAAGGACACCATCAAAATATTGAAAAGACAACCCACAGAATGGGGAAAATATTTGCAAGTTAAGATACTTGTAAAGAATCCTTACAACTCAATAATAGAAAATGAAATAACTCAATTTGAAAAGGGGCAAAGTATTTGAAGAGACATTTTTCCAAAGAAAATATATGAATGACTAGTAAATGCATGCAAAGATGTCATTATTGGTCATTGGGGAAATACAAATCAAAACCACAATGAGATACCACCTCAAATCCACCAGCATGTCTTGAAACAAACAAACAAAAACAACCAAGTGTTGGGTAGGATGCAGAGAATTTGGAACCCTTGTACATTGTAGGTGGGAATGTAAAATGGTACAGCAACTTTGGAAAACAGTTTGCCAGCTCCTTAAATGACTAAACAATGAGTTACCGTATGACTCAGCAGTTCTACTCCTAGGTATCTTCCCAAGAGAAATGAAAACCCAAGTCCACACAAACACACGTGAATGTTCATAGCAACATTATTCATAATAGTCAAAAAGTAGAAACAGTCCAAATGTCTATACAATGAATTATTATTTGGCCATAAAAGGAAAGAAGTAGATACATGATAGATTAAGACGGATGAGCCTTGAAAGCATAAACTTTCATTCATGCTAAGTGGAAAAAGTCAGTCACAAAAGACCACATATTGTGTGATACCATTTATATGAAATGCACAGAAGAGTCAAATCTGTGAAGACAGAAAGTAGGTTAGTGGTTGCTAGAGACTGGAGGATGGTAGAGGAGAGGTTGGGAGTGGGACTTGACTGCTAATGGGTATAAGGTTCTTTTTTGGGGTAATGAAATGTTTTACAATTAGATTATGTTGATGGTTGCACTCTTAAAATATATTAGAAGCCATTGAATCATATGCTGTAAATGGGTGAACTTATTAGTGACATATAAATTATAACTGAATAAAGCTGTTTTTAAAAATGTATATTTATATATGTATGTATATGTGTGTTATATGTATACGTGTGTGTGTGTGTTTATGTATGTAAACTCTGAAGTAGCATAGGTTTCCTATGATGATTCTTTGGCAAGCAGCATGATCTTAAGAGCTTTTACAAGCATCATATATTGTGGGTTCCCATGAGAAAGGATGTGTAAATATGTAAAACAGTAATCTGGCTTTTCAAGTGCCTGAGACAGATGCGTTGGACAGGCTTAGGTTTATTCCTTCCTGCAACAACACTTATAGGTCCAATGGGTCCCTCCATCTACAATGGCTTATTCTAAAATAAAACTTCTTTCTAAGATCTGTTTTCATTGTTCTCAGTATTCCAGGTAAGTTTACAAAGAGTGAATTTTGGATTTCCTGTCATATGATTTTGTAGATTTTGTGTTTTTTGTTGCTTATTTTCTCCTCTTCTTTGTCTTTTGTTCAATTATTGAAGTTTTATTTATTTTGTTTTCATTACATTTAGTTTTTCTAGTTGCTTGAAAGTTATACAATCTATTTCTACTTCATGGTGATTATTCTTTTACCTTTTACAATATACCTTTTAAGTATATTTTTCTCTCTCTGTCTAGAGTGACCCAGCATTTAAATTAATCATGAGACAAACTTTTGCAAACTTTCATTTACCAGCTTCCTCTTCTTCTGCTGCTATTTTGTGCGAGACCATCTGGGATTTTCATTTCTGGTGGTTATTCTCTTTTTCCCTACCTCCAATTATTAAGATTTAACTTAATAATTGTTAAATTATTAACAATTATGAGTATATAATAACTTAATAATAAGTCCCCTACTTATGATGGTTTGACTTACGATTTGTCAACTTTATGATGGTGTCAAAGCACACCCATTCAGTACGCTCCTCGACCTAAGAGATTACATCAGGATAAACCAATTGTTAGTTGAAAATGTTATCAATTTACAATAGGTTTATTGGAATGTAACTTCATTGTAAGTCAAGGAGCATCTGTAATTTTTTTCTAGTTTCTTTGCCCATTCTTCCCCTTGTTCTTATCCTATGTCTCCTTCTTGAGTTCATTTCTCATTATTTGGGAGTAATTTTTTCAGAGATAACTCATGGTTGATAATTTTTTGAGTAGTTACATTTATAAAAATGTCTTTGCTTTCACTTAATTTATAGTTTAGCTAGGTATAGAATTTTAGGGATAATCTTTTCTCAGAACTTTGAGGATGTTACCATCTTCTTAATTCAGCATTATTGAAGACTAATGTCAACATGATGTTCATTCTTACATAGATCATCTGTTGTTTACCCTCTAGAAGTCTTTAGAATGCCCTCCTTATTCTCTTTGTCCTGAAATTTCACAAGGGTTGCTCTAAGTGAATCCTTTTTTAAAAATTTATTCTGCTTGGAACCTGGTGGATAACAATATGAATATTTTCTTAATCTAAGAATTCTTATTTTACTAGTTTCTCAATTTTTTCTCATCTACATTTTCTCTAGAATGCCTTTAAAATGAACTCCTATTTCTAGAACCCTTATTAAATGGCTGCGGAAATCTGGGTCAATCTTTCACATCTCAAAACTTTTCTTTATTTGCTTTTTTTTTTTTTTTTTGAGACAGAGTTTCATTCTTTTGCCTAGGCTAGAGTGCAATGGCATGATCTCAGCTCACTGCAACCTCCACCTTCTGTTTTGAAATGATTCTCCTGCCTCAGCCTCCCGAGTAGCTGGGATTACAGGTGTCCACCACCATGCCCAGCTAATTTTTGTATTTTTTATAGAGATGGGGTTTCACCATGTTGGCCAGGCTGGTCTCAAACTCCTGACCTCAGATGATCCGCCTGCCTCGGTCTCCCAAAGTGCTGGGATTACAGGTGTGAGCCACTGAGCCCAGCTCTGTATTCTTTAGTCTTTTGTGTTTTCCATTGTTTTGAGAGTATTCTCGAAATGCTGTTTATCTATGTCCACTCTACTATTTTGCCCCTAAATCAATCTTTTTATTTTGATTTTCAAGTCTTAAATTTCTACCATATTCAGCTAATGTTTTAGTTACAGTGTCGTCCTACATTTTTCCAGAGATGTTTGTATACTTATTCCAAAATGTTGTGCGCTCTTTTAGCTATGATTCTCCAAAATGTTTTAGTTGTTGAGTTTTTGCCTTTGTTTCAAGGTATTAGTATTTTCCAAATGTTTGCAAATTCTTAGTTGTTTGTTCATCTTGTATCTGAGAAGTAGTAAGTTTGTCTCCTCTGTTTAAACACTGTTTATGTGTGAGAAATGAGAGGTGCTAGCTGTTCAGCTTGGAACTGGTGCTTTTTGTCTTTCCCTAGTGTAACTTCTCCACCTCCTAGAGGGCATTCTTCTTGGTTTCTTGCCTTGCTTCTCCAGCCCCAGAATGCAGGTTCACTGATTTTGCCTGTAGTAAATAGTACTTCTACTTTTGTCCTGCTTTTTACCTGTCTGTATCTTTCAGTGCCTTACTTGACTTGACCACTGCCCCTTACTGCTGTCGGCTGTAATTTCCTGAGAGAAGGGAAGAATTGGGTGGCGAGACCCCCTCTACTCTTAGTTTTGTTTTGTTTCATTTTTAAGCATGGTGTAGGAACTCAGGCAATTACAAATTTTGAGAAAAAAAGTATGTTTAAAAAAATTAGATTGCTGACTTAGGCTTTATACTACTAACTTATTTAGCACAAATGCTTTTTAAAACACAGGCTATGAAATTAGGAAAACTGATTTTTGAGTTCCAGTTCTGCCCCCTTTTCCAGGTGTTGTGCTTCATCTGTGAACCTCAATTTTTTCATCAATAAGTTGACGATAGTAAGAAAACCTACTGCTCTGTGATGGTGAAATATAACAGTAAAGTGAAAGTACTTTGAGATTATCAAAGAGCCACTAACAATTTTTTATTTATGGCACTAAATAATACCTCAGTCAGACCTTTGGTGGGAGGATAAAGTAGGTAGTAGGAAAACATAGGAAAAGACTCAGGTACCCAAGATGAGGAAAAAGGAGATTGCCCAGGCTCTTGTCCTGAACTCTTGTTTTATAAACTTTGCTCTCTATTCTTTAGAATTCCTAAAACCAAGATTTTCTGCGTGTCAGATCCAGGAACTTTGTTTTTCTTATGGCATAAAAGCTAGCCAAAGGATTCACTGTGAAAGTTCCCATCAACCAGAGTAGATAAGTGGTTATGGGGAATGAAGGATGGCTACTGATACTTAAGTAGACAGGATTCTAAAATTACATTAACTTTTCCCTAGAACTTTATCAAAGTGACAGTTTTATATGTGTCTTGCCCTCTGTGTACAAGAACTTTGGGAGCTAGCTAAAATCTGAATCTAAAAATATCTTCTATAAAAGAGAGGACTTTGTAGTTTTTTTTTTTCTCTCTCTCTCTCAGTGATGAAAAACTGGATAGAACCATAAACACTTCAAAGGATGTGAATCCACATGGGCTGGAGTCCTAGCCAGAGTCCTTGCAAGATCACTTTCCTCAGAGGATTTTCATGCTCTTCCTTTCTTAGGGGAATAAAATTTCCCAGCCACCTCAGGCCAAGAAGTGCTGTAGTTACATGTACTCACTTTGTGACTTCATGTTAAGAGGTCAAATGAGGAGTGGGAATGCTACAAGGCAGTGGGTATGGAGAGATTTCCTTTGGATGTGCTTTCACTTGGGTTACACCAGGTACTTGGAATTCTGTGTTCTACTTTTGGATAAAATAATTCTTTGCCAAAATGTTTTCTTCACTAGTGTGAAGCCATCTAGCTGAATCAAGATGGAGCTGCTGCCTGCCTACAGATTCTTTATGTGGGTGAACATTATTGTTTATTAGAGAGGTGAGAATATTTATTTCTCTCCATTTTCATTCTTCAGAGATTATTCTATCACTTTGGATTCAGCATAGGTTACCCAGCAATTACTACTCACTCTTCTTGGGTTCAAATAAATGAGTTTGGTCCAATGTTTCCTATATTTTAAAATGGAGGCAGTTCATGATGATCAGGATTTGGGGAGGAAGTGGATTTAATTAGACCAGGAAAAGGGTAGGAGACTGGACACCATTTGGGGTTATTTTCAGCTAGTTGAACCAATTTGTTATTGACCTAAAGCTGACAGCTTTTCTGTGGCCTGCACAATATGAATTTAGTGAGCTCTGCCAATTCTCAGAAGACAGGCTCTCATATTTCTAGACATACCAGCAGTGGTTCCCAACATTTTTATTTCACGGACAAGTACAATTAAAAATAAAAGAAGTGTGGAGATAGAAGCCAAAAAATCTTGGGTAAAGGTCAGTCCTTTAAATGGAATACTTTCAAATATATGAAAAAAGAAACCACCTCACTTCAACATCCTCAATTTTCTCATTTTTTTCCTGGCCAGTGAAAACTAGATCCTGGGACAGCACTGGACACTCACTGATGTTTGAGAACCACTGTTCCCAATCTATGAAGTAGGCTGTAACTTTTTAATCTGCAAATTCACTTCAGATATCTCAGAAGAACCTTGCAAGTGAAAATATGAAAGTGAACAAAAGCTTTCCTTTTTAAATACACTTGTGTAAACAATTGTTTGGAACAAGTCACCAATGATGCCTCACTTCAGTTCACTATTCTTTCAAATAAAAGATGTGTTTGTGCAATTATAATCATTCAAATAGCCATTTTGACGGCTATGTTTTGTTTTGTTTTTTTCAGTCACAAATCTAAGTGACCCTGAGAATTGTGAAAAGATAGTATGGGAATATCAAGAGTGATTTTGTGTTTTGAGCCAATGATTTTAAACTTCCACTTCCAAATCAAGAAAGATGGAGTATGAAAACAAGCACATAGATCTTTCTTTTGTGTTATGTGTGTAACTAAGAAGCCAGTACTCAGGTAAATGGCTTACAATCTTAATAGCTCACTCCTGGAAAGCCAAAACTGCATTTCTCTTTTGTCAGGACTGGAAGTATGTAAATTGACTGCCCAATTAAGGAAAGGTTGACTGAAGGTGAGTAAGGTTTCAATGTTCCTGCCTTAATTGCTCAACAAGCTTTTCTAAGGGGCTAAATGGAGCAGCAAGGGGGTAGCTGGGGTGCAAGGGACTGCATCTCTCCAAGTATTATTGGACAGCTGCCAAAGACAGTTAAAAAATAAAATAAAACTGCTCAAGCGTCTTATGTCATGAAGTACAAGATTCTTCATGTTGGGGCTCGCAGTTTTAGTTATAGCAAACTAATTACAACATACATAATTTCTAGTTACGGATAAGGGGCCATTTGCACAGCGTCTAGTAGTTTTCATATAATCTTGCCCTGGATTCTGTAAATTAATAGAGGTAATATATTATTATGGAAAAAGATGGAATCTGGCAATGATCTCAGGCACTGAAGGAACCAGCTGTTCCATAGCAATGTGATTTTGCAAGCTTCTTGGGGCCTGGCATTCTTAAACTTCCTCCAGCGTTAATTCTTACTGGTGAGTTTTCGCTCTGCTGGGCCTGCTTATGCAGCTCAGTGGTCCAAAAGTCTGATGTCACAGCCTAACGCTGTATGTCCTCTGCCAAGAGTCTTTGCTGTGGGCACACATTTCTGATGAGAATCTACCCTGCTTTGACTCTTGACTGCATTGGTCTCTGGCAATTACCCTTGTGAAAATAACTCCTTTTTCAAGCATGCAATGTGTCTGGCTTTTATCCAATGGTTTAATCACAAACTGTCTGTGACAGCTTTACCTTGAGTAGTCCCTTAGGGAATTCAGAAGAGCTAGGGTTGCACTTGGACTCTCTAGCTACAACATTCTTTTGGCTTTTATGCTGGCCTCAGATCTGGTCTAAGCAATGATTTTGTACTTGCTGAGCTGAATTTTTCACTACTTTGTTCCATGAATTCAAAGGAAGCATGGAAAATGGCACAGATAAGATCATCTTAATGTTAATAGGGGAACTTATTGTGGGCATACTATGTGACAGATACTGTGCTAGACAATTTGCAATATGCTATTCAGTCTAATTATTCCTTACAACCATTCTTTTTTTTATTATACTTTAAGTTCTAGGGTACATGTGCTCAACATGCAGGTTTGTTACATATGTATACATGTGCCATGTTGGTGTGCTGCACCCATTAATTCGTCATTTACATTAGGTAAATTTACATTAGGGATAATGTCATTTATACATCATTTACATTAGGAATAATATGATCGCTCCCCCCACCCCCTCCCCACAATAGGACCCAGTGTGTGATGCTCCTCTTCCTGTGTCGAAGTGATCTCATTGTTCAATTCCCACCTATGAATGAGAACATGCGTTATTTGGTTTTCTGTTCTTGCGATAGTTTGCTGAGAATGATGGTTTCCAGCTGCATCCATGTCCCTACAAAGGACACAAACTCATCCTTTTTTATGGCTGCATAGTATTCCATGGTGTATATGTGCCACATTTTCTTAATCCAATCTGTCACTGATGGACATTTGGGTTGATTGCAAGTCTTTGCTATTGTGAATAGTGCTGCAGTAAACATATGTGTGCATGTGTGTTTATAGCAGCATGATTTATAATCTTTTCGGTATATACCCAGTAATGGGATGGCTGGGTCAAATGGTATTTCTAGTTCTAGATCCTTGAGGAATCGCCACACTGTTTTCCACAATGGATGAATTAGTTTACAGTCCCACCAACAGTGTAAAAGTATTCCTATTTCTCCACATCCTCTCCAGCACCTGTTGTTTCCTGATTTTTTAATGATCGCCATTCTAACTGGTGTGAGATGGTATCTCATTGTGGTTTTGATTTGCATTTCTCTGATGGCCAGTGATGATGAGCATTTTTTCATGTGTCTGTTGGCTGTATGAATGTCTTCTTTTGAGAAATGTCTGTTCATATCCTTTGCCCACTTTTTGAGGGGGTTGTTTGTTTTTTTCTTGTAAATTTGATTGAGTTCTTTTTAGGTTCTGGATATTAGCCCTTTGTCAGATGAGTACATTGCAAAAATTTCCTCCCATTCTGTAGGTTGCTGTTCACTCTGATGGTACTTTCTTTTGCTGTGCAGAAGCTCTTTAGTTTAATTAGATCCCATTTGTCAATTTTGGCTTTTGTTGCCATTGCTTTTGGTGTTTTAGTCGTGAAGTCCTTGCCCATGCCTATGTCCTGAATGGTATTACTTAGGTTTTCTTCTAGGGTTTTTATGGTTTTAGGTCTAACATTTAATTCTCTAATCCATCTTGAATTAATTTTCATATAAGGAGTAAGGAAAGGATCCAGTTTCAGCTTTCTACTTACAGCTAGCCAATTTTCCCAGCACCATTTATTAAATAGGGAATCCTTTCCCCATTTCTTTTTTTGTCAGGTTTGTCAAAGATCAGATGGCTGTAGATGTGTGGTATTATTTCTGAGGGCTCTGTTCTGTTCCATTGGTCTATATGTCTGTTTTGGTACCAGTACCATGCTGTTTTGGTTACTGTAGCCTTGTAGTATAGTTTGAAGTCAGGTAGCGTGATGCCTCCAGCTTTGCTCTTTTGGCTTAGGATTGTCTTGGCAATGCGAGGTCTTTTTTGCTTCCATATGAACTTTAAAGCAGTTTTTTCCAATTCTGTGAAGAAAGTCATTGGTAGCTTAATGGGGATGGCATTGAATCTATAAATTACCTTGAGCAGTATGGCCATTTTCACAATATTGATTCTTCCTATCCATGAGCATGGTATGTTCTTCCATTTGTTTGTGTCCTCTTTTATTTCACTGAGCAGTGGTTTGTAGTTCTCCTTGAAGAGGTCCTTTACATCCCTTGTAAGTTGGATTCCTAGGTATTTTATTCTCTTTGAAGCTATTGTGAATGGAAGTTCGTTCATGATTTGGCTTTCTGTTTGTCTGTTACTGGTGTATAAGAATGCTTGTGATTTTTGTACATTGATTTTGTATCCTGAGACTTTGCAGAAGTTGCTTATCAGCTAAAGGAGATTTTGGGCTGAGACGATGGGGTTTTCTAAATATACAATCATGTCATCTGCAAACAGGGACTATTTGACTTCTTCTTTTCCTAACTGAGTACCCTTGATTTCTTTCTCTTGCCTGATTGCCCTAGCCAGAACTTCCAACACTAAGTTGAATAGGAGTGGTGAGAGAGGGCATCCCTGTCTTGTGCCAGTTTTCAAAGGGAATACTTCCAGTTTTTGCCCATTCAGTATGATATTGGTTGTGGGTTTGTCATAAATACCTCTTATTATTTTGAGATACATTCCATCAATACAGAATTTATTGAGAGTTTTTAGCATGAAGGGCTGTTGAATTTTGTCCAAGGCCTTTTCTACATCTACTGAGATAATCATGTGGTTTTTGTCTTTGGTTCTGTTTATGTGCTGGATTACGTTTCTATGGGATGACTATCATTATTCCCACCTTTTGGTTGTGGAAACTGAGACTGAAAGAGATTAAGAAAACTTGCCCAATGTCACTTAGCTTTTAAGTAGCAGAGGCAGGATTCCAACCAAGGTCAGTCTGAGTCCAGAGCCATGTTCCTACATCCTTGCAAATTCTCCTAGATAATACACTTGTTCTTGGGCCTTGTAGGGAATCCTGGAACAAAAGAACAGGCATTATACACACACACACAGAGACACACAGACATACACACACACACTCCAGAGGCTAGCTTTGCTTCCCATCAGACATGGGACTAGTGCTCATAGAGCTGACTGGGGATATCTCTACCTGCCTAGGACACCAAATCTCTGTAAAAGACAGCCCACTTCCTGAAGCCTCATCCAGTGGTGGGAGGTCCTGACATACTGTTTTGTTCAGGCTGGTCCTCCACCCCAAAAATGGAGCTCTGCTTCCTACCTTACCTACCTAAGGACTACTTTCCAAAGGAGTACAAGAACCAAAGCTAGTTCACTGCAAGGCAGGGCATGCTGGATGCCTTTTTGGGCAGGATGTAAGACCTGTTTCTCATCTTATTTCCATTTTTCTGTGGAGGTCTGATATAAGGCTTTGCTTGTGGGCAGTGTTGTCTCACTGGTTATAGGTGAAACCGCCCCATGAGGACAGACTCCTTCATCAATTAACGCTTCTCTTCACCCACTTGCCATATAAGTTAGACCCTCCTTACCAAATTCCTCTCTAGGAAATAGTGTTATGAGGTCCTAGCCTAGATTTAATAAATTTGGATTTTATGCCTCCCCTTCCCCTGCCTAAGTTGGGAAAATGAAAAAACTAGTCATTTTCACAGTATTATTTTGAGAACAGAAAAGTAAGAAAAGTAATACAAAATTAACAGAAATTTCAAAATGACAAGCATTTTTATATGTCCTTCTAAAATACTGAGAAAGAGAATTCTTCTTTCTAAAAGCAACTGGGTTCCGAAGAGACAGGGTGTGTTGAAAGTTTCCTGTGCTTTTAAATCGTTCTGTAATTCCACTTGATTGTTGGGGATTTGGGATATCATATGGAAAGCAAGATAACCCAAGAGCAAAAAAGAGTCTTTTGGAATTATCCTAATATCTACTGAGTTCTCTTTAGCTTCAGTGAAAATGAAGGTGAACTGGGCAAAAAGAGTTTGCTTTGAAGTCTCCTTTGATAAAAGCCAAATCATTTTGTTTTAGAGAGAAGTTGGAAGGATAGGTATTCTATTAGCTAAATTTCCTCTATTGAATTTCCGTTTAAGAAATAATCTGGAAGATCTTAAGATCATCTGATTATACTGTTTGGGGAACCTCTTAGACATGACTTTCTACCTGTTTGGTACCATACAGTGGATTGTTCTGCAAGGAAAGCATACTCACAGATTGCAGTTCATGATTGCATTGTTCTAAATCATGGATGATGCTACAGATGGTAGTCTGTCTACTACAATTCAGCCTTGGGCTAATTGACATTCAGAGGGGATATTTTAGCCTCAAATTCTGCTCAGTTCCTGTATTTGGTGTGAAACTTTCCACTTTCTCTGGAAAGCAGTCCTTAACTTAGAAGGAATTGTTGGTCTAGAGCTGAAGATAAGGCAATTTAAAAGTTCAACAAAACCCTAACTGGGAGAAAAAGGGGAATTTGTGTGCCTGGTTAGGATATGGATTGGTGCTTCTTATCACCCACCTAAAAGTACATGAAGGAGAGGAAATGAGTCACAGGAATCATTGAATCAAGTAAACTTTACTTGTAATTTCCCAATTAATCCCCAAAATGGATTATTTTCAGAACAAAGTCTTCCTTTTATGCTTTTAAAATGTGAAATGAAAAAAGGATGAGACATAGAATAAAAGATGAAATAGTATAGACCAATGAAAGTAGGGCAAAGCACATCTCTTCATCTGTAGCAGTGGTTCTCAACCTTTTGTATGTGCCAGAATTATCTAGGGAGCTTCTTGCGTATGCAAATTCCTGGCCCTATCCTATGATTTAATAGGTCTGAGGAGGATTCAGGAATTTACATTTTTGTCAGAGACACCCAACTATTCTGATCCAGGTGATCCACAGGCCATGTTTTGAAAGACACTGAGCTATACTAGTATAGATTAATATCTGTACATGCTGGTGTAACAGGCTGGATTTCCTCAGGGAGTGGAACGTCATAAAGGGTTGGGCAGACAAGCCTGAACAGAGAATCTCTGGAACTCATCTTTCGTCTAGGACTTACATATTGTCTCATTCCTTCTAGATTATATAAGCTACATTCAGGAAAAGGTGGGAGCAAAAACACTCTCTACACACACATGTGCACACATATACACACACCCCCCTCTGATTTCTGTATTCCTGAATATCTTAGGCAAACACACATTGAGTTGTGTATCTTATCATTAGCAAAAGCTAATGTCATGTCAGTGAATAAACCCTAGTACTTTATTACCTATTACTTTCTCCACATTTGGACCTTGTAGAACTCTCCAAATTTCAACCAGCATGAAAAATGATCTTCTCAGCTGAGCCTTACACTGCTCCAAGATTGGAAAGATCTGCTGGCCTTTTTTCCCTTTCTCTAAACCTACCTCTACCTCGGCTAGACTCTCCTATCCAGACCTATCCCGGTAGAATCTCTATATAAGGTCTGACCCGGTCCTTGATCCCATTTTATCTGAAATAAGCAGGATACAAACAGACTTAGATTCCTCCTCCATACCAGCAGGATTTAATAATATTTAATTTACCTTCCATCCCTTCAACAATATTTTTGTGCCTACTCAATATTTGAGTGCCTACTATGTGCCAGGAACTGTTCCAGGAACTTGGGATATATCAGTGAACAAAGCAGAAGGATCCCCCATCCCCTTGTAGAGCTTATATTTCAGCAGACGAGATAGACAACAAACAATATTTATAATTAAGGTGGTAAGTTCTCTGAGAAGATGACAAAATAGAGCTAAGGATATGTATCTGTGTGTGTGTGTCTCTGTATGCATAAGTTGCATTATTACATAGAATGGTCAGGGTAAGTCTTATTGAGAAAGTGAGAGCTGTGTAAGGATTAAAAGGATAAGAGGAAGTAGCCAGATGATATTTGTGGAAAGAGCAGTCTATTCTATGCTGGGTGCAGTGACTCACACCTTTAATCCCAGCACTTTGGGAGGCTGACACTGGGGGATCACTTCAGCCCAGGAGTTAGAGACCAGCTTGGGCAACATAGCAAGGCCTGTCTCTACAAAAAATTTAAAAAGCAGCTGGGTATGGTGGTGGATGCCTATAGTCCCAGCTATTTGAGAGGCTAAAGTGGGAGGATTATTTGAGCCCACTTGATTGAGGCTGCAGTGATCTGTGATCATGCCACTGCACTGCAGCCTGGGTGACAGAGCAAGACTCTGTCTCAAAACACACATGTACACCACACACACACACACACACACACACACACACACACAAAAAACATTCTACCCAGAGAGATAAGTTACAAAAAAGTCTCTATGGCAGAGGTATGCCTGGCATGTTTAAAGAACAGCCAAGAAGCCAGTGTAACTGGAACCAATTGAGCGAGGAGGATAATAGGAGACAAAATAAGGGGTACTGGTGGGGAAAGTCAAGAATAACTACAACTTTTCGTCTGCTACTAGAAGATTGGAGTTGGCATTAGTTGTGATAGGGAGGGCTATGGATGGAACTAGTTTAGGGAACAGGGAAATCAAGAGGCTTGTTTTGGAAATATCAGACATTCACATGAAGATGTTGAGTAGGCACTTGGGCATATGAGCTTGGAGTTCAACAGATTCATAACAATGGCAATCATTAGCATATAGAATTTATTAAAGGACATGGGATTGCTTGAGGTTATCAAAATGTAGATGAAAAAGAGGTCCAAGTCTGAGCACTGGGGCACTACAGCATTAAGAGGATGAATTAAGAGAAACAAACAGCAAAAGAAAGTGAGAAGAAGCAACCCAAGAGGTATGACAAAAACCAAGAAGGTGGTACGTTT
The DNA here is from genome assembly GCF_008728515.1 of Papio anubis. Lineage (NCBI taxonomy): Eukaryota > Metazoa > Chordata > Mammalia > Primates > Cercopithecidae > Papio > Papio anubis. The sequence continues at coordinate 41,052,812 of NC_044984.1, forward strand.
GGAGAGTATTATGGAAGAGGGAGAGCATCAAAAGCTGCTGATATGTCAAGGCCCAAGGTTTGAGTGTTATAATTAATAACATGGAATGGGTTCAAATGAAATACAAGGAAAGCAGCTGAAAACAGTAAACATAGATAACTCTTTCTAGGAATCTTGCTGCCAATGGAAAGGAAGAGAAATGGGACAGTAGGGAATAAGAGAGGTGTTGTTATTGTTGTTGTTTAAATGAGAGAAATATAAATGCTAATATGACTGATGACAATGATCAGAGAGAGAGAGAGAAGAAGGGAGAGAGAGAAGATTGTTGCTGTGGAGAGACAAAGAAAAATTGCTAGAGCAATGTCCTTGATTTGATAAGAGGGGTTGGAGTCCAGTCCACAAGTGTGGAGACTAGCTTTATATAGAGTACAAATAGATTATCTGTGGTACCAGAGAGAAAAGCTGAGTATGTGGGAGATGAGGCTGCTTGTTAGGTACATGAGATGGCGTGAGTTGGGGAGGTTGTCTTCTGATTGCTTCAATTTTCTCAGGAAAGTAGGAAATAAAATCATCTGTTAAGAGTGATGATGGGATGAAATTTTGGGGTTTAAGAAAAGAGAAGAAGGTATGAAATAGAGAGTAAGGGAATTAATGAACTTGACATATGTGGTATCATTACCTGTAGCCATTAGGGGCACAGTGATAGTTCCTGGTCATAAATTTTAACTACAACTCATTAGGAGGTTGTAGTTTTTCTCCAGCCATATTTGGATGCACAGGAGCAGGCACAGAGTATCTGAAAACTGGAGTTAACCCAAGGAGGAAAGAAAAGACACTTTCAAGAGGAGTTAAAATGGAAGAGAATCTAATGAAGGGACAATTCTTGAAGGTAAGGAGTGTGATATGGGGATCCCACAAGGATGATGAAACACTCCAGGGTTAGCAACAGCAGGGAGACATTCCACCACAAGGCCAAAAGAGCAAGAGCAGTTATCAGAACCCTGTAGGAGAAAGGTCCCACATTCAGATCTGTGGCCTTAAAGAAACTCAGCCATTGCGAAACTTCAGCCTGACTGTGAAGAGCAGAAGATCAATACCTCTACCTTTCTTTCTCTTGCCCTCCACGCTCCTAGTGGTGCCTCTCATTGGCTGAACCTAACTAATAGCTAAAGGAGGGAGAATCTTGTTAAGACATCTATAAAAGGCAGCCTCCTAGGGCACAGAGCAAAGAAGGATAGAGAGAGAATCTAGAGGAGTGAACAGAGAAGAACATCCAGTCTGACAAGAGTTGTGCTTTTGCCAAATGAGTACAATGAAGTGAAAGAGGGGCAAGGGAATTATATGCAAGTATGCAAGAGAGTGATTAGAGGCATACCTCGGGGGTATCGTGGGTTCGGTTCCAGACCACCACAATAAAGCAAATATCACAGTAAATGAGTCATATGATTTTTTTTGTTTTTCAGTGCATGTAAAAGCTTACGCTATACTGTAGTATAGGAAGTGTGTGATATTATTATGTCTTAAAAATGTGCATACCTTAATTGAAAATTACTTTATTGGTAAAAAATAATGCTAGCAATCATCTTAGCTAGTTGTAATCTTTTTGCTGGTAGATTTTGCCTTAACCTTGACGGCTGCTGACTTATTAGCGTGGTCGTTGATGAAGATCAGGGTGGCTGTGGCAATGTCTTAAAATAAGACGAAAATAAGGTTTGCCTCACTGATTGACTCTTCCTTTCAGAAAAAAATTCTCTGTAGCATGTGATGGTGTTTGATAACATTTTCCCCACCGTAGAACTTCCAAAATTAGAGTTAATATTCTCAAACCCTACCACTGCTTTATCCATTAAGTTCATGAAATACTCCAAATTCTTTGTCGTCATTTCAGCTATGTTCAGGGCACCTTCACCAGGAATAGATTCTATATCGAGAAACCACTTCCTTGCACATCCATATGAAGCACCTCCTCATCTGTTCAAATTTTATCATGAGGTTGCAGCAATTTAGTCACATCTTCAGGCTCCACTTCTCTTACTTTTCTACCACATCTGCAGTTACTTCCTTCATTGAAGTCTTAAGCCCCCCAAAGCCATCCATGAAGGTTGTAATCAACTTCTTCCAAACTCCTGCTAATGTTATTATTTTAACTTCCTCCCATGAATCACCAATGTTATAAATGACATCTAGAATGGTGCATCCTTTCCAGAAGGTTTTCAATTTACTTTGCCCAGATGTATCCATGGAATCACTATCTATGGAAGCTATAGTTTTATGAAATGTTTTTCTTAAATCAGAAGACTTGAAAGTCAAAATGACTTCTTGATCCATGGGCTGCAGAATGGATGGTGTGTTAGCAACATGAAAACAACAACATTTATCTCCTTGTACATCTCCCTCAGAGCTCTTGAGTAACCAGGTGCTGTGGCAATAAACAGCACTATTTTGAAAGGAGTCTTCATTTAAACAGTAGGTCTCAACAGTGGGCTAAAAAATATTCAGTAAACCAAGCTGTAAACAAAAGTGCTGTCATTCAGGCTTTGTTGTTCCATTTATAGAGCATAGGAAGAGTAGATTCAGCATAATTCTTAAGGGCCCTCAGATTTTCAGAATGGTCAATGAACATTGCCTTCAACTTAAAGTCACCAGCTGCATTAGCCTCTAACAAGAGAGTCGGCCTGTCCTTTGAAGCTTTGAAGTCAGGCATTGACTCCTCCTCTCTAGCTATGAAAGTCTCAGATGGCATCTTCTTCCAATAGAAAGCTGTTTGGTCAACACTGCAAATGGGTTTTTAGTGTAGCCACTTTCATCAGTGATCTTAACTAGATCTTCTGGACAACTTGCTGCAGCTTCTCCATCAGCACTTGCTGTTTCACCTTGCTCTTTTATTGTAGGGAGATGGTTTTTTCCCTTAAACCTCGTGAACCAACCTCTGATACCTTCAGACTTTTCTTATACATCTTCCTCACCTATCTCAGCCTTCATAGAATTGAAGAGAGTTGGGGCTTTTCTCTGGATTAGGCTTTGGCTTAAGAGAATGTGACGATTGGTTTGATCTATCCAGACCACTAAAACTGTCTCTCTATCAGCAATGAGGCTGTTCCACTTTCTTATCATTGGTGTGTTCACTGGAGTAGCACTTTAAATTTCCTTCAAGAACTATTCCTTTGCATTCACAACTTGGCTGACTGTTCAGTGCAAGAAGCCTAGCTTTCAGCCTATCTTGGCTGTCAGCATGCCTTCCTCACCGAGCTTAATCAATTCTAACTGGGTTGAAGGGAGAGACACACAACTCTTCTTTTGACTTGAGCACTTAGAAGTTGGGTTACTAATTGGCCTAATTTCAATATTGTTGGGTCTCAGGGAAGAGGGAGGCCTGAGGAGAGGGAGAGAAATGGGAACAGCTAGTTGGTAGAACAGTCAAAACACACACATTAATCAATTAAGTACACTGTCTCATAAGGGTGCAGTTTGTGGTGTCCCACAAACAATTACAATAGTAACATTAAAGATCAGTAACCAGAGATCATGGTAACAGATGTAATAATATTGGAAAAGTATGAAATAGTACAAGAATTACCAAAATGTGACACACAGACACTAAGTGAACACATGCTTTTGAAAAAATGGTGCTGATAGCCCTGCTCAAGGCAGAGTTGCCACAAATCTTCAATATGTAGAAAATGCACTATCTGCTAAGTGCAATAAAGGGAAGTGTAATAAAACAAGATACTCTTGTATAATAATTGTTTGTGGAATTTAAGCTGGATAAAGAAGTAAAAAGGGCATAAAAGGTGTAAGGGGCAGTGAGAATGCAGAGAACACGTCATCTGGTAAAAATGAATGAGAACTGGCATTCAGGTAACAGAAAGAATAAGCTATGTAGATGGGAAGTGGTGGTCAGAAAGTAGGATATATGGAACTGAGATTATGGAGGAGTTGCAATTGTTGGTGATGACAAGGTCTAGATATTATGACGCAAGTGAGTGACTAGCATGGAGTACAAAGTCACTGAAGGAGAGGAGGTCAAGGAACTAAGAGGCCAGACCCAGGGTCTGATGGCGTACTGGCAGCCTTTGTGTCCAGAGTTTCTCCCAGACCACCTTGTTATCAGATCCTGCTATTGCTGTACCTGTTTGCTGCCTCAGCTGGTGGCACTGGCTTTTGCCTCAGCCTCGGTTTCTAAGTTCCAATCAGTACCTTGTTGACTACTCTCATCCCTTCTAGGACTGGAGACTTGCCCTGAGGTTCAGTATGGTTGACTGTGGACCCGCTGTCTTTGGAAAAGTTTCCTTGCCAATGCTTATGGTCATCCTGACCTAGGAGTTTCTTCTGACTTTCTGTTGCAGTTTCATCACTACAAGGAACCTAGCCACTTTCCTTTTGGAATCAGTACCTCTAACAGAAGGCCATCACCTCTAAAGCTGGTATGACAGTCCCTATGGGCCTCCTGAACCTCTCCTCAACTGACAGCTGGATGGCCTCCCCCAAGAACCAATCCTCATGCTGAATCTCTTTCCCTTCCCATCTGCTCTTGCTGCTGAGGCCATTATGGCTTGAATTAGGGGGCTGAGTTATGAAAATACTACTGAAGGGGATCTATAAATGGACACAGCAAAGTGACAGGTGCTAGTCACATAATAGTCTTTTTAACCACATTGTGTGATGTAAAGTAATCCTAGGTCCAACTCCAAATCCTGCATTCTTAGAGTTTCTTCTCATAAATATTTGTAACATACCATTTTGGTTCATAGATAAAACCTAAAGACTCTGTTAATTTTTATTTATTTATTTATTTATTTATTTAAGACAGAGTCTTGCTCTGTCACCCAGGCTAGAGTGCAGTGGTGTGATCTCCGCTAACTGGCTCACTGCAATCTCCGCCTCCTGGGTTCAAGCTATTCTTGTGCCTCGGCCTCCCGAATAGTTGGGATTACAGGCACGTGCCACCATGCCTGGCTAATTTTTGTATTTTTTAGTAGAGACCAGGTTTTGCCACATTGTCCAGACTGGTCTCGGACTCCTGACTTCAAGTGATCCACCTGCCTTGGCCTCCCAAAGTGCTGGGATTGCAAACATGAGCCACTACACCCGGCCTTCTGTTAAACTTTCTTGCAAGGGAAAATCACTTGAGTTATATATAAAGCACATAATATAAAGCAGACCTAGCTTTTCAAACTTACTGTAAGTGTTTAGAGCTGGAATAATGGCAAATTTTAAAGGAAAAAAGAATGTCAGTGATAAGTTGACAAGGTTGGAAATAAGTAAGATGCTTCTTCTACCTGACATAATAACATAAAGGATCTAGAGTCTGCTGGTAATCAGTTAGAAATGGAGAAGGAGAAAAATATTCAGTTTATAATTGTGACAAAAATGACACAATTCTCAGGAATAAATCTTAAAAGAAAGGTATAGTATCTATATGAAGCAGACTAAATTCTTTCTGAAAGATACAAAATAGCATCTACATAAATTGAGAGACATGCCATGTTTTAGATGGGAAGAAGACTCAATATAAGAAAAATGTCTCTTTTTCCCAAATAAACAAGGTTAATTTATTTCCATGTCTAGCTGCATCCAAACAGGCTTTAAAAACTTGCACAAAATTATTTTAGCACCAAGAAAGAAGATTATATATTTAAAAGTGACCAATAATTTTTTAAAAGAAGGGTTGAGAGAGCTTTGCTATATCAATTATTGAAACAATATGAAATGACTGTAATCTAGACAGTGTTAGCACAGGACTAGAAAGATTAGTAAGAAGCTGGAAGAGGAAGCCAAGAAACAAACCAAAATATACTTGAAAACTTCATCAATAAACAGGCAAAGAGTGGCTTATATAATAAATGGTGCTGACTCAATTATCCATCCATCTATAAGAAAAGTTATGCCCTCACCTCATATACATACAAAAATATTGTTCAGGTGGCTTGAAGATCTTAAATATTATAAACAAGATAATAAACTCATTAGATTAAATTTTAGGAAGATATTCTTATTACTTGATACTAAGAATTTCTTTACAAAAACAAGAAACACAGAAAACCCCAAACCCTAAAATAAGAATAGATAAATTTGACTACATGAAAACATAAAATAAAAGGATGCAAGAGATATTACAAAGTCTAAAACCAAACACAGTAGACTGGGAAAAAATATTTCGTAACACAAATCATAAACAAATGTTCTTGCCAGGAATGATGGTATGTGTCTGTGGTCCCAGCTACTCAGGAGGCTGAGGCAAGAGGATCGCTTGAGCCCAGGAGCTTGAGGCTGCAGTGAGTTACGATTGCTCCACCGCACACCAGCCTGGGTGACAGAGTGAGACCCTGTCTCAAAAAACAAAAATTCAAACAAACAACAAAAAACAAGTGTTCCTTTGTTCCTCTTATATAAACTGAGTTAAAAATAAAAAAGACAACCCTGCTAAACCATGGATAAAGAACATGAAGAGATATTTCACAGGAAAGGAAATGAGAATTGCCAGTAAACACATGAAGCAATGATCAGTCATGGTTTACAATTTTAAAATAAAATGAAAACAAGATTCCATGTTTTTGTCATCACTAAGCAAAACTTTAAAAGCGTCTCAGCATTTAGTGTTGGTGAGGGTGCAAGAAAAGGGGCAAATATTTATTATTTGTGTATTTGTGGATTATTACTAATAGTTTTAAAAAGTAATTTGATAATTTCTATTAATGTTAAATAAGCACAGACCTTTTGAATACCAAAAACAATCTCACTTTTAGGATTTTATGAGTTACTTTGGGATATTTAGAGAAACAATGCATCAATTTACAAGCACCTATGGTTAGGATATTTGTTGCAGCACTGTGTGTACTGGTTAAAACTATAAAAATCTGTATGTCTCTCAATAGAGGAGAGATTAAAAAAAATTATATCCCTGGTTTATCCATACCAGGGAATGCTATGCAAGTATTCCTAGAGTGAATTAAATCTGTAGGTACTGTTTCAGAGGCATATCCAAAATCTATTAAGTGGGAAAAGAATCAGATAATTTACTTATGCTTAAACATGATGTGTACCATTCTAACTTGTTGCTGTTGTTTTAATTAATGTCATTTACTTCTCACAGCAATTTTATGGAAAGCTTCTCTTATTATTTCCATTTTACAAAGGCAAAACCAGGCATCAAATAACATGTCTAAGATTGCCAATCCAATAAATTTGAATCCAACTAGTCTGACTTTAGAATCCATTTGTGTAACCACTACCCTGAAAATCATATTATTGATATTTAGTATCAGTCTAATATTCTAATGACAAACCAAACAAATCCAGCCCTACAACTATGTGTCTTTAGGTAGATATGTATTGCTGTGTGAGCAGTGGGGAAAAGGGTATTAATTTTGATTGTGTCAGTGGGTGGGATAATAAGAGAGAAGATTATTGGTCATTTCTTAATATATCTCTTGCAAGGAGGAACCTATAATTTTTGAAACCCCGGGAAGAAATATATTTTTAAATTAAATTAAACAATTGTAAAGAGAAAAGAAAAACAAATCTGGAAACATGATGTTGAATCCTGTGTCTAATTATTCCACTTTAAAGATGAAATGTGACTTAGTGTAAACTCTTTCTTGTATTTATTCACTCAAATATTTAGTTGAACATCTACCCTGTTTCAGGTGCTGAGAGACAGCAGTGAACAAAATAAACCCTTTCCTCACAGAGTTTACATTCTAGATAGGCATAGACCATAAACAAATAACTAAGCAAACTAAAGCATTTCAGATGAAGACCAGAGTTGACTAAAAAAATAATAATAATAAAGCAAGAGAAAGGATATAGGGAGTAGGGAGTGAAGTATGCATGAGCTGGGTAGGTAAGTTGTTATTTGTTATGAAATACTCTGAGAGTGTCTTAGTGAGAAGGTAACATCTGAGAAGAGACCTGAGGGCAGTGAGAATAAATTATACATGAATAAGCATGAGAAGAGGATGACAGCAGAGGGAACAGCAAGTGCACAGGCCCTGAGGTCAGAGTCTGCTTGGCATGTTCCAGGAACGAGGCCAGTTTGGGTGATGGTGGCCGTGGTGGGGAGTTTCAGGGTGTGGGAGGAAGAGATCACGGGAAGACCATCTGGGGAAAAGCTTCAGTTTTTTCTCTGATTGATATGGGAAGTCGTGGAGCCATGGAGGAATTGTACAATCACATGATATGACTTACTGACCTACTACTGGAAGAATTGATTATTTAGTTGGTCATTTCAAATGTGAAGGTGGTGAAGTATTTGCCATTCATTCCACACAGCACACACAAACAATGCAGTGAGTGTCCCCTGAGAGCATTATTTGAAAAGAGGATGTGGTCTACAAGAGTTTTCAGAGAATTCTGAGAGGGGAACTATGGGGTATTCCTGAGAACAGTTTGGAAATCCCATGCTAGGTCCCAGGTGAACAGACACTGCAGACAGAATATGCTGTTTACATGGTTTACGTGGTTATGTCATTCAGAGAAAGAACCTTGGGAGATTGGTAGGGGAATTTTATTCCAAAAGGAGCGTTTTCTATATGTTTGATATTGAACAAGGGGAAGAAGGTCCACAGGACTTAGCTAAGGCCGGCACCAACCCCACACTAAAAAACAAACAAACAAACAAACAAAACCCATAATCAGGATTTTTTTTAAAAAGAAAGCTCAAAACAATAGGGGGAAAATGATCATTTTAAATATAACCTATAGGTACTGTGGACTGAGGCACATTTAACGTCTTAGGTTGGGTTTCCCAGAAGCAAATCCCAAGACAGAATGTATGTGAAAGTGATTTATTAGGAAGTGTTCCCAAGAAGAATTCACAGAGGGTCAGGGAATGAGGCTGGGAAGGGAAGGAGCCATGCACGGAAGGATGCAGTATCCAGCAAAGCCGAAAGGGAAACTGGCTCCATCTCACGGGGGAGCAGTGGACACCCAAACACATCTCCACACCGTCCCCATCAGTGGCGGGGCTGCTGTGCCATTTACGCCTGTCAGTCACGGGTTAAGTAAGGCGGGAAATGCTAAATACCCGGCACGTACATCACAGAGTGGGCTCCACTGAAAATCTCTTGGGGAACAGATCCAGGAATAAGGACATCGTTTGACTGTCAAAAGGGTCTTTGAAAACTCTGAATGGAAAGTAGATTTTTCTTCATGCTGTTCCAAACCATCCGAATTCCACAGGAAAATAAACCTTTACCTCAAATAAAAACTTTGATGTTTGAAAAGTAAAAGCAAGCGGCTTCCCCAGGCAGAAAGGTATGCTTCTAAACTACTTAGAAGAGCTATCCTTTCAAAAGGTAGGGATGATATATAACACTTTTTCTAATGCCCAATTTCCAAGTGCTGAGCTGTTCATACAGATCTAGTTTGCTTCCAGTGTGACTGACTGAAGAAAAAGTCACCAACTGGTGGTGGTAGGGGGCCTGTGCTGCTCTCAGACACGTTTTGTTTGGCCTGCCTATTGTTTCCAAAAATTGGAATTGCAATGTTTATCTTCATATAAGACATTTTTTGCCCATCAAGAATATATCAAAAAATTACTCTATGTCCAGGGTACCCATATCATGAACAAAATAAAAAGCTGATGATCAAAGATAATAAATACCATGGGGGCAGCAAGTATGACAACATCAAATGTCACAACAGAGATGAGAATTTCACATCCTGTGAATAGTATTCTTTTTTTCCTTTTTTTAAGAGACAGAGTCTCGCTCTGTCACCCAAGCTGGAGTGCAGTGATGTGACTACAGCTCACTGCAACTTCAACCTCCTGGACTCAAGCCATCCTCCTGCCTTGGCCTCCCGTGTAGCTGGGACCACAGGTGCATACCACCATGCCAGGCTAATTAACAAATATATTGTTTTGTAGGGGCAGGGTCTCAATTTGTTGCCCAGGCAGGTCTCAAACTCCTGGGCTCAAGTCATCCTCCTGCCGATATTCCAAGCATGAGTCACTGTGCGTGGCTGATAATATTCTTAAGAAAAATGATATGACAAAGGCCACACACAGGCAATCTGAAGTAGGATGGTAAAACTAGTTCAAAGAACATTTTGAGGCCCAGTGTGGTGGTTTGCACCTGTAATTCCAGCACTTTGGGAGACAGAGGCAGAAGGATTGCTTGTTCTTATACCTTCTTGTAAGTTAGTAAGACCCCATCCTTACAAAAAAAAAAAAAAAAATTAGCCAGGTGTGGTAGTGGTGTCTGTTGTCCCAACTACTGAAGAGGCTGAGGTGGAAGGATAACTTGAGCCCGGAAAGTCAGGGCTACAGTTAGCTGTGTTGTAGCCACTGCACTCCAGCCTGGGTGACAGTGAGACCCTGTCTCAAAGAAAAAAAAAAACCTCAGAGTATTTTGAAGAACTGGATGTTTATAGGCATATAGAAATAATAGAATAATATAACAAAATTGTTAAATTAGATACAAACCTTTGAGGTTATTTTTCTACTGGGCAGAAATCATTTGCATCTCTACCAGATAAAAATCTGAACAAACAAAAGTACATTCCTCTAGATAATTAAATAATCCTTGGCTAGGACTGGTAAACAATTTCCCAGTTTCATATTATATCCTCTCTTCATCTTAAGTTTGGAGTAATTTTTTAAAATAATTTTTTAAAATTTAACTTTTAAATTCAGGGGTACATGTGCAGGTTTGTTACATAGGTAAAGTTGTGTCATGTGGGTTTGTCGTACAGATTATTTTGTCACCCAGCTATTAAGCCATTAGTTATTTTTCCTGATCCTCTATCTCCTCCCACTTTCCACCCTGGAAGATTTTGAAAATATCTCTGACTATACCGCTAGAGATTAGGATTTAATTGGTCTGAGGTAGGGCCCTAGCATAATTATTTTTTAAAGCTGTCCTAAATTCATGAATTTCATAAAAACTACCACTATCATTTTGAAACTGGCTATGAGGAAACAAACTGGAGTTGAAAAGGAAATTACCAATTAATATTTTCTGATGCATATGGTAAAATATCATCTCTAGTTTCTATCTGTGGTAGGGAGCTGGGCTAACTGGGAGCCTGAATATGGAAAACAGGGCTGGGGCTGGGTTTAGTTGGGGGAAGTATAAATATTAAGGACTGTTGAAGAGCTTATTGAAAAAAGAGAAGTGGTGAAGAAACAGCTAGGAGGACTACAGAAACATAAAAGAAGAGAGGCTGGAATATGAACTGAGGTAAAGAGACAAGATGAGAATCTGACATTCTATTGTTCATGTGTTCTTATACTTTCTTGTGAGTTTAGAAAAATTCACGGACACAGAATTGATGGGACAAAAGTAAAGAGCATTTACAATATTCACAGATATTGCCAAATTGCTCTCCAGAAAGGTTGCAACAGTTTACATTCTCACTGACTGCATACACAAATGCCTGTTTCTTACATCCTTGCCAGAACTATAACAGCAACCACTTTGGTCTTTGCCAATATGAAAAATAAATAAAAAGGTATCATACAGATACTCTAATTTGCATGTATTTAAGAGTTAGAGTGTTAGATTGAACACATCTCAAGTGTTCATTGTATTTCTTTTTCTGGTAGCTCCTTTTTTATATTTCTACAGCTTATTTTTTTCCTTCGTAGTGATTTTTAGAAGCTCTTGATTTTTTAAGGAGATTAGCTTTATGCTACGTAGCCAAGGGCTGCTTAGGGAAACTTTAAGAAGCTTCTAGGTGCTTCTTTGTGAAGACAATTAGTCACTTTTAAACAAGAGAAAAGTCGAATGGCCCTTAAATTCTGAATAGGAGCCAAATTTTCTTGAAAGGGGGATTTTTAAAAAAGGAGACAGTAGGAGCCAAATTTTCTTGAAAAGGGGATTTTTAAAAAAGGAGCTAATCAGGCAAGCATCACTCCAAAGGAAGGATGTGACAGTGTTTCTGAGGTTTAACATGAGTGCCCCAAGTCAGACATTTCTGCACCAAAGATTATTGAGTCAGGCAAAGTTGAAGAGGCACCAGGATGGCTCCTGGGAAAATAATATTGTCTCCTACTCAATTTTTTCCCTTCTGGGTTTTGCTACTTTTTATACTTCACTTGTGGATGAAGATAATCGTGGAAGGAGCAGGAAACAGTCCTAAGAGCTCTACAGGGGAACTCACCGTGAAGACACCAGGAGTAGAACCTGGAATCAGTATCAAGTTTCAACTCCCATGGGTTGGGGGAAAGTGAGAGGTTGGTTTTAACACAGTGTGCAGTTGTAAACAAAAGTCCCTCCTGAGCCAGACAGAAGGGAGGCCATGGATTGGGAGCGAGCTGGTGGCAAACGGAGGAGCCATTCCTTGCTTGGGCTCCGAAAGTGACAGCTACCATAGCACTGTGTGGATTGGGGTCAACCTTCCTCTGCTGCTTCAGCCCTCCTTGAGTTGTGGACCTGTGAGGACATGATTGCAGCAGCAGACATAGATGTAACATTGCACAGGGCCGGTGTTCAACAGGGACATCATGTGACAGTGACAGAAGTGACTGAGGTGGGAAAGAAGCCTGCCGTGAACTGATTACATTCACCAGTTCTCTCTCTGCCTGGAGTTTGGAAGCAGACACCTCTGGGTTCTTGCACCATTTGGAAGTGGGAAAGAAAGAGGTGTTAGGCATCCTGGAAATTTGGCCAGGGGAATACTTTGAATAATTTGAACCTCAAACTAAAGAGGCAGGTCCCATCCATTGCAACATGTGAGTGGCAAATGTTAGTTTTGCATCCCATTTGGATTGTCAGATTTTTTTACTTGTTAGCACTATTATATGTCATACAGAGTTTCAAAATATTTACTGATCAATTAATTCCTCTGTGGCTCCTATGTTTTGTAACAAGAAAGGTCTTCTGCACTCCAAGGTATTATCTATATAAGATATATATATATATACATATTGCAACAGAAAAAATGCGAAGGACTTTGAAATGGGCAAAACACATTATTAGGTGACCTTTCAGTGGAATACCACATGGTCCTTCAAGGTTATCGATAAGGATACCTAAGATATGATGGATAACTATTAGTTACTGAGGTAAATTAACTACAACCTTTTGGTCTTATTATCAAACAGGTTTCTACTTTCTGAAACTTTCCTTAGTCTCTGCTATTAACTATAGGTCAAAATTTGGTTCTTGAGTCTCATGGAAAAAGACTGCGCTTAAAACTTAAAATTATCGAAGTCTATTCAAAGAATAGACTCTTGTGTACAAACCCTGAGCTGATGGTATTTAGACAATTTTCAGTCTGTACCTGTGTAATGAGTATGAATTTACAGGAGTCTTTTCAATGCAGAAGCACATAGCTTTCTAAATGCAGAAATGCTAATCCAAAATTCAGCAAAACAAAATTACAAAGGACAGAATGAGCTGATGAGGAAAATTTTTGCTGTGGTTGTATTGATGTTGTTTTAAGGCTATATTTGCTGGATATATAAGGAAGCCATTTCTCTTTCTTCTTAGGCTATCTTCAGTCTACAACAATTCAGTAGACTCTGATTTTGTAAAATGAAACTAAACTTTTTTTTTTTTTTTTTGGCTTCTCACTGAACTCTCCCCCACCCTGAGTTTAAACACTGTGACTGAGTTACCTTTTTCACAGCAATGTAGTTATTTGCACAGGTTCAACAAGAGTCTTTTGCTTTCCCGGTACATAACTGGACAAAATTGAATGTCACCATGGCCTTACTTGGAAGATTGTTATGTGAGGATGATGGTCATTTAACAGGTATGTCAAACAACTCCAAGGAACAAAGGTTAATTTTACTTCCGTAGCCAATGCCTACAAAATCCTGGCTTAGTACCAACCTCCCAGGGTTGTAACCTATAGCTTAGTACCTAAACTGGTCTATAGGATCCTGTTATGAAGGGTGGTGACAAAGAGCACTTCCTGGCAGGTCATGAACCTTAGTAAATTTAAGGGAACTCAAGTCGAGAGGAATTCATCCAAATCTACAGATGGTATAGGTGAATATGGTGGAGTGTCTCAGGCTTGCTTTCCTAGCCCTGAGCTAGCAAATGATGGAGACTTTTCCCCCCTCAACCCACTGCCCCCTTACCCCACAGAGACTTTTAAAAGTGCAGTTCTATGGTTCCAGTAGCTGTTCAATAGTACATAGCTGTAGATTTGCAAAGCAAACTCAAGGAAGCTTATGTGGTTAATTAACACTCTTGCCACACCCATGCAAATAATCAGGCCAAGCCTAATGAGACCATTCTTTTTATGACCAAGAATAATCTTTGAGATTTTTATAGTCACAAAGGGGAAGTTATTAGGGAAACTGGAAAGACTTTAAAAGAAGCAAAAAAGATTACTGGGTAGGTGTACTTTCAACGAAATATTATATGCTGCTTCTGGGTTATCTGATTCTATAAGAATTTTGCCTCGCACCCCCTTTTTTTGGTTTTTGAGCTACTTTATAACCCTCTAAATTGTGGAAAACTGAGAGATGGAAATGATTATTGTCCAGACATACAGAATAATTCTGTCTGATTAAGATGCAATTAATTTCCTTCTGTGGACAGGCCAGTCTTGCATCTACTAGCAAATTCATTTTAGCATTCCTGATTGCTGATATATGTATTTGCTCTTTGAGTTCTCCTTTGGACCAATTTTTAAACAAATTACTTGTTTCTTAATTAATAAGCTAACTCAATCTTTTGACACATAGTTTATTTCACTCATTATTTCATGCTTATAAAAATAGATTTATCATGTGTTATTTAAAGTCTTTAACATATCTAAGTTCTCTTTAGACATAAGGGGTAATATAGAAATCTGGTTTTATTTTCTTCAAAAACTATGTATTTTTTCCTATCATTTATTAAGCAATCTTTATTTTTCCCCATTGATTTGAAAGACCACCTTTCTGGTATTATTTGGGTCATTTATGCATTCACTACTATGATCTATTTATTTATTTACACCCAGTTCAAGTCTGTTTTAAGTGCTATGGCTTTATAATACATTTGGATAATTTGGCAGGTTATTTTGATGTTGTACTGACTCTTCCAATGAGCAGATTTTTCTACCAACTTGGATTAGCCTAACATGTAAACTAATAAAAGATTTTTAAAAATTGATATTCAAAAATTGGCCTAGTTATTTGGGCCTCATCCACCCTTTCCAAACTAGGCAAAACACAATTACAAATCTAGAAAGTAAGAAAACAGGACATCTGATTTGCAAAGTTATCATTAAGCCCCGTGATGGTTAATATTAAGTGTCAACTTGATTGGACTGAAGGATGCTGGTAAAGTATTGTTTCTGGGCGTGTCTGCAAGGGTGTTGCCAGAGGAGACTGACATTTGAGTCAGTGGACTGGGAGAGGAAGACCCATCCTCAGTGTGGGTGGGCACCATCCAATAAGCTGCCAGCACAGCTAGAACAAAGCAGGTGGAAGAAGATGGGCTAAGCTGGCTTGCTTAGTCTTCTGGCTTTCATCTTTCTCCCATGCTGGGTGCCTCCTTCCATTCCTCCTGCCCTTGGACATCAGACTCCAGGTTCTTCAGCTTTTGGATTCTGGGACTTACACCAGTGGTTTGCCGGGAGCTCTCTGGCCTTTGGCCACAGACTGAGGGCTGCACTGTCAGCTTACCTGCTTTTGAGGCTTTTGGACTTGGACTTAGCTACTACCAGCTTCTTTCTTCCCCAGTTTACAGATGGCCTATTGTGAGACTTCGCCTTGTGATGGTGTGAGCCAACTCTCCCTAATAAACTCTCTTTCATATATACATATATCCTATTAGTTCTGTCCCTCTGGAGAGCCCTGACTAATACAAGCCCACAGTTTATTCCATGGGAAAGGGGGAGAATAGTTCTTCCCTGGCAATTCTGTGTAAAAAAGGACGGAATAGGACAGTATTAGCAAAGACTCGTGGAGGGAGAGTAGAAGGAAGAAGCCAGAACTATCAAAGGCACTGCAGGACTGGTCCTTTCGATTTGGAACAAAATCTGCTCAGATTCTCAATAGTCTTTTAACTTTTACCACTGCTTGAGTTTAAAAGTGATAATTACTCACACCCTTTGCCCTTGGGGTTTTGATCAATTAAGAAGTAGGCATAGGAGGCATGTAAGGATAAAAATATCAGCTTTATTCTGAATGAAGTTAGGTTGGAGAACATGACTTGGACTCCCGTGCCCCAGGTTTCTACTTTGAGTTTTGCATGTGTGCCACCAAGGCCCTGCAGAATGCGCTGCTGTCACCTGGGCAGGCCAGAGGAGTTCATCAAGGGGGTCTTCATCCCCAGCCACACCGTAAAAGACCCAGGCTATTCCTGTGCTAGCCCTGTCCACAAGAAGAACTTGGATAGCAGACTTTGGCCATCTTGCTGATCTGGTAAAGCCTTTCTAAGATGCTGGAGAGGAGCTGATGATGGATAAAGAAAAGACAAGAGGCTGCACTAGCTTTGACCCAATAGTTACTGAGAAAAGAAAGCGTTGATAGAATTTCCTATTTTATAGGTGGCAGCAACGTGGGTAGAGGAAGACTCAACTCCTTCCTACAACATAGGGCAGAAATTTATACTTATAAACATAAACTTGACTTAAAAAAGAAAATATTATGGTCAATATACTCTGATTATGAAGAATGGAGAAATGTAGTATATATTTCAGGCCAGATAGATTTCTATCAGAAGTATTTTAAAAAATATTTATGTTAGGGTTCTTAAATATATAACCTTCTATGATCTAGAACACTGACAAATGTGTACAACCCTTCTCCAGAAATCCTGAATAGTGTATATAGTACTCAACTGCCCCAGTTTAGTATTGCATTGCAAAAGAACAAGTACAAAATTTGTAAATATTTTTAGTTCACATTTTTTAATGTTTAAAAACTATGTTAACAGAGCAGTTATAGAAGAGAACTTCTTACATTTCTTTATTTACACCACACCCTGAAAAAAACCCAATTCTATTTGATTAACTATGAATAGCAAAGTTTTGTGACTTGTGACTCACTTAAATCACCCATCTGAAATTCATTTACAAGGTTTTTACATTAATAAAACAGTAGTGTGCTACACGTACCGGACTCAGATGAAGTCTAAAGTACACTGGACTCTAGAGAGTGGATTACATACCAATGACCAAGATTCAAGTGTTTGGGGAAGAAATTACCTAAGACAGTCTATGTTGGCGTCAACACTAAAAAAAAAGGCAAACATGCAGGACTTTCAAAGCGTGATTAGATAATGGTTCTTTGTTTTCTTTTCTTCAAATTTGTGCTCATAATTCATATTCAGGTTCCCTCTCCCCGCTTTCATAGATCCCAAAGTTTGAGAAATGCAGCAATTCAATTGTGAAAAAAACATTCTTCTCTCCAACTTCTGTTTTCACATATACTATGTAGTGGTATCAGTGTTAACAATGGAAGATCATTATGAAGAAACAATTTGTCATTTTGGGTATATCTGTTTCTATATGACAAGGATTTGTGTCTAAATATTCCTTATTTGTATCTCAGAGGACTATCTGTTAAATAATTGATCTTAATGCCAGCACAAGAAATCAATGGAACTATTTCTCAGACATTTCTTTCTCTAAACAATTAAGTAGGGTTTTAGGTTCCAAGTTTACATTGAGAGAATTATGTTACCTGGGAGAGAATGTAAATTTTTCTAATTCCCAAACAAAACCACTAATATCTAGGAAACATTTATTGTTTATATGCAGATCCTAGAGACTTCTATTTCAGTGTGGATCAACAACTGCAAAAATATACAGCCTCCTATTTATTTACAATAATATTTACATACAAATGAAGTATTTCCTGCAATAAGCCTCAGCTGCATAGATTCTTCCTTTAAAAATGTAAATTCGAGCCTGTATACAGATGGGCCCAGTTTCATAGCCCTTCCTTAGATAAAAACCTAAAGAAGGAAAATGTCTGCACCTTGTGAACTTTACATATTTTGCAAGAACTTTCTCTTTGAGATTTAGTGATAGTTGTTAGTTGTTAGACACCCTGCCTTCAGTTTGTACCTGAAAGCTTTATCTCGTTATAAATAATTCACTGTAATTTAGGGGAAGTATGTCCTGTTGCTAAAGAATTTTCAAACCTGCCATCCCCAAGGAAAATCATGTATTAGTATTGCTAAATGATGGTCTGTATCTTTGTTTTGAAGGTGGCTAGATGTTTGCTGTGAATTTGAATGGGAGAATCATATTCTTAAAGTTTACACCCCCTCTAAGCCTAAATTATATTCTTAAAGTTTACACCCCCTCTAAGCCTAAAGCCATTTAAATTGATAAACTGAGAGAGACAAACAGGTTTCACTCTAAGGTATAAAATCCAATATCTGATCATATTCCTGACCTCCCCCCGACTCCAACTAAATGTGCCCTAGTCCAACACCGTGCCCCACTGAATTGGAACTCACTATTTCATTCTTTTGAGAGCAGTTTGTAGCTCCTTAAGTAGAGCAGACCTTTCAGTAGAGAATTCGCTTTAAAAGGAGGACAGGATTATCATCACACGATTAACACAAACACTGGAGAACTTACTTCTGGCAAATTTAGTATTTCTTCTAAGTCTGCATTTACAAAGGGTCTTTTCTTTTAATTTCTTTCACAACTGCCCCGCCCCCACTAAAGCCTCACTTTCATTTCCTCTCAGCTTTAAAAAATAAAATGTTATCATGCCTCAGCCCGAGGTAACACCGAGTGCAAGCAGCTTGTGTTTAGGGATGTGCACCTGCACTGGTATTTTCAACGAGAAGGGGATGACCAGGTGGCATCCCTGGATTCACTCGCTTTCTTGCCATTGCAGAGACCCCTGCCGCCAGGCTCCTTTCCTCCCCTCCCTAAAGCCTTTCTCCTGTATCTTGCACCATGAGTCCTAGCAATCATCTTGTGAGGTAGGATGAATGGGAAGTAAAAGTGAGACTCATTGACGTAGGGTGATTCTCAAACTTGATGCACTTTAGAATCATCTGCTGAGTCCCTCCCTGAGAGCTTCTGACTTCACCGTGTCTGGGAGGGGGCTGAGAATCTGCATTCTAATGAGGTCCCTGATGATGCTGATGCTACTGGTCTAGGGGCCACACTTTGAGAACCACTGGCTTAGAGGCATGAATCAAGCTCCAAAAAGCAGTCAGTTTCAGGGTAACAGTCTTAGGTGCTCTCTGAAACACTGAGGAATCTTACCACAACCTGTGTCCACCATAAGCCCTATCACCATCACCCATCTGGGTGCTTCTTTTTCTCAACAGGGTCTGTACCTGTAAAAAAGGAAAGTGGGTGGAAAGCTTTTTTTTTTTCCTTTTTTCTTGTTTTCTAACCTCCCAGCTGATTCCTGGAGAGTTAAAACATGGTTACTAGCACTAAAAACATTAAAAGCGCTGTGCGCTGGCCTCAATGACTGGTACATGGGGGAAGCTGTGCAGCAGCATCCTTTTCTGTGGTGGGCAGGGCAGGATATGGGCCATAGGAGCCAAAAGTCAGACAAGCAGAAGAAGGCAGACTATGCCTGAACCATCCAGACAACAGCAGAGGTAGCAGCTGACGGATGTCCCTGGAGGTTTCTGACCCATGAGAGGCCCCTTCACCCTCCTTCACCCTCCTTCTACCATCAGGCTTTCTGGCAGTTATGGACTTATTCCTCCCCATTTTTGCTGGACACCATGTTTCAGGCCACTCTGGTCACCTGTAGTCTGGTGGCATCTCTACCCCCACTGTCCAGTAGGTGGGATGTGGCTGGGATGGACAGTCCAGATTCTACTAACAGGCAACTCTGAACAAACACCCTCCCTGGAAACAATATTATATTTGATGGTTAGATTCTTTAGCAAACCTATTACATTATTCGATTTCAGCTAAACTATGGGTTTGATCATCTTTTCCAGCTGCTCTAGGGGCCTAACCACCGTGGATAACGTGGTCTCTAAAGGAAAATACATTCCAGGTTGCAAACAATCAACTGATCAACTGACAACCTTTGGAATATGATCTCCTTATATATTGGGGCTCCCTGTGCCTAAACAGAGTAGGTTTCCCTCCTGTGCGTATTTCAACAGCCCCACTTCCAATAAGTAACATTAAGTAAATTAGGGATTGACAGTATTCTGTGTTACAATAACTAGAGAACAGTTCTAAATCCAAAGTGTGAAACTGGCACTGTTCACTAGTATAGAGATCCTACCTACCAAAGGAAAATGTGCTGCTTCCCATGGCTAAGGTATAGTATTCTTTAATCTACTAATTTAGCAGAAAAACTTCCAGAGCACTTGACTGTGCTGTTTAAATTCGACCTAACATCTGTGATACATGTATTTTTGGCTACCAATTCACTATTCTGAACAAGAATAAGAGCAGTACACTTTACAGCTAATCCCACACAAAGGATGTAACTAATCAGTGATATTTGACAAATCACAGTAGGTCTATTACATTCAGTCAACAACAAATTTAGATAAACATACAAAGGTTTTTAAAAATATGTGTGGTATCACACACAGCAACAACAGTGTGCCTCCTCTAAACAAATCTATTTTAAATAAATATTCCTTGTATTGACACGTGAAACCCAGAGGCCCAAAAATATCCTACACATCCCAGTTAATGATAATGTTCTAAATTGACTTTGTGAGTGTAAAATGAATTGCTATAAAGTAACAAGGAAAATACAAAGTAGCATAATAAAGCTTGTGAACGAAATTATGTATTTTTAAAGGTAAGGTCATCCCACTACCTGGCTATTTCATTACTGGTGCTCTAGACAAGCTCCCAAGAACCGACTGAATCTTGGCTTGTTCTGTTTCTGTCATTGCTTATATAATATGGAAAACATTGCTGAAAAGGACAGAGATGACCATAGATATGGCTAGGGTAGGTATTCATATCTAGATATCTGAACTCTGACCTAATGTGGATATGATTCTGTAGCATTATATTAAAAGCTATGATGATGCAATGCAGAAAATAACCTTTCATTCTCCCCTCAAGAGGATCACGACAGGTGCTTCAATGCCTGCCGTATCTATGGGACATTAGTGTGATTCTCAGTGAGAGTGAAGGCCTTTGGGGATTTGAGTCAGGAAGAGAACATGGCTAAGTGCCTGGAAACTCTGCAAACAGTCTGCAGTTAGATTCTACTTATCTCTGGATAAGAAATCTGTGCTCAGTGAAATTATGTGTTTGGAAAATTCAACCAGAATATAGAGGAAACATAAGTCCTGTTTCAAGAGGCCAGCTCACGGAGCATGCACATTTCTCACCATATGCAAGCTACAGACAATTCAATCACAGGGCATGGCCCCACTTAGGGGAATGCAGTTCTGGGTTTCCTTGCTATCCCTATTCCTTTTTCAGCTACAAACTCTCCTCTTTTTCAGCCTCTTCAGTTTCCTCGTGCTCCCTTTAGGAGAGGGACTAGGGTAAGAGTACCAGGCAACTCTGTCCTCCTGCATGGACAGTTGAGATGGGCAGTAATGGCACAGTCCTTGGTTGGGGAAGAGAAGAGGAGACAGCACAGTCACTGAGACCCCCTTGTCTTCCTCATCTGAGGGAAGGAAGGTACTCAGTGATTCTGTCAGACGCTCTTCACAAAGACTTTCTCTGAGGGTATTTTTTTTTTCCCACAAGACTAGATGGAGAATTAATGAAGAAGAAATGGAAATGAGGCTTATTTAAGGTACAAAAATCTTGTATTTGTAATAACCTAGATTTATAGATATAAAACAAGTCTTTTAAAGACTTCCCTAAAGTACTCAATATAAAACAGGGGTTACTTATCCTAGATCATCCTTACTTAGGTACACATGATTCTCTGTGCAACTAGCTGGTGGACATGAATAAAAGCTGCTGGGCCTGTAATGTACTAAAACATTTTTCTCCCTTCAGCGAGGCAGGGTTGAAGGCTAAACGCATCAGAGTAGTATTTTCTTAGGCATTTTGGACAATCATTTTGCAGTAGGTTCTATAGGTTTTCCCCAGTGAAAGTTGACTCAGACCAGAGTAACTCTGACACAAGTTGCCAAGAGGGAAACAATATTTCATTTGCTAGATTACCCAAATGTGTAGCTTCATTTAATTACCAAGGTAAGAATCATCCCCAATGACTTTTCAGCTGAGAACACTTGCCAGAGAATGTCTCTGGATGGGAATGGATGTGGTACCAGCTAGTCCACTGGACTACCCGAGCTCAGCTGCCAGGTGATCAGAGCCACCTCAAATATTGGGCATGCTCTGATTCAGCAGTGGCAGTGCCCTATAACTTTCAGATGATTATCTCTGTGTGCTATGTTAACCAAAATAGGCAAATTATTTACGAAACCATTTTTTTTCTGTAAAGCAAAATAAATATATACAATTCAAGATTCTTTTCTCTTCTAAAAAGGTACAGATAGTGTGAGCTGAACATCAGTAGGAAAATTATTTCAGAATCTGGATGTATAATAAATAAACATGATTGCATATCATGTTTCCAAAGTTCTAAGAGACTGGGAAGCCACAAAACATAGAGTTAGACGGGTAAAAAAATGACTGCGAAAAGTACTGGGAAATATGATTGTATGAAAACTGAAAAAAAAATTCACAATCCCTAAATTGATCCCAAATCTTGGAGGGACATGAAGCATTATAGAAACACGTCTCTGTTTTGCAACCAAAGTATTATTCCATTTTAAGTATTCTGTACATTTCTGTTTGCTTCTGTAAACTTGCAGAATAAGTGGTGAGAGATTGCTGATGTGTGGGGACTTGACTGAGTAGACAACAGGGCTGTTTCTTTTTCTTGGCGGGTCTCAGTGGCCTTCGTCGCCACTCGATGAGCAGGCCCAGTCATAGATGACCAAGGGAATGCTGACCAAGGAGAACAACACCCCCAGGCCTAAGAAAGCGGCAGCCTGGAGCAAGAGAAAGGCAAGGGTTATTTTCAGTGCAGCAAAAATTTTCCACATGTACCTGGGGAAAAAAAAATAGAATGGTTTTCCCTCTCCCTTTGTGTCCCCTGGTATTCAGAGTTTGTCACAACCATGGCTGAACTGTGAGAATCTTTCTAAAATTGTATGAATCCGATTCTGCAAGGATGGGAAAATAGAAAAAAAAAAAAAAAAACAAGCTAAGCAGAGTAGTCCTCTATGTCCCATTCTTTGACTTCATGGTCACTTCAAGTGTGTGTATCCATTCTACAAATGACTGGGTACCCTTATGGCTTCTCTCAAACTAATATTACAACCAAAGGGGAAAAAAAGGCCTTAGAAAATATCCAGGTCATTTTGTTATTCATTACCTACCAACCTAGCTGATCACTGGCAAGCAAACATTTCTGTATGAAAAAGTGGAAAAAAACATACAAAAGCAAAATAGATTTAAGTGAAATAGGAAACAGGTGTCAAAAACTAAGTTACCTGAAGGGCTGATGAAGGCCATAGGTGGACAGATGATGATATGGTTTGGTGTGTCCCTACCCAAATCTCATCTTGAATTTTAGCTCCCATAATTCCCACGTCATAGGAGTGACCCGGTGGGAGGTAATTGAGTCCTGGGGGCAGATCTTTCCCATGCTGTGCTCGTGATAGTGAATACATCTCATGAGATCTGTTGGTTTTATAAAGGAGAGTTCCCCTGAACATGCTCTCTGCCTGCCACCATGTAAAATGTGCCTTTGCTCCTTGTTTGCCCTCCACTATGATTGTGAGGCCTCCCCAGTCGTGTGGAATTGTGAGTCAATTAAACCTCTTTCCTTTATAAATTACCCTGTCTCAGGTATTTTTTTAAATTATGCTTCAACTTCTAGGGTACATGTGCACAACGTGCAGGTTTGTCACATAGGTATACATGTGCCATGTTGGTTTGCTGCACCCATCAACTTGTAATTTACATTAGGTATTTCTCCTAATGCCATCCCTCCCCAAGCCCCCCACCCTATGACAGGCCCCGGTGTGTGATGTTCCCTGTCCTGTGTCCATGTGTTCTTGTTGCTCAACTCCCACCTATGAGTGAAAACATGCAGTGTTTGGTTTTCTGTCCTTGTGATAGTTTGCTTAGAATGATGGTTTCCAGCTTCATCCATGTACCTTCAAAGGACATGAGCTCATCCTTTTTTTATGGCTGCGTAGTATTCCATGGTGTACATATGTCACATTTTCTTAATCCAGTCTATCATTGATGGACATCTGGGTTGGTTCCAAGTCTTTGCTATTGTGAATAGTGCCACAATAAACATACGTGTGCATGTGCCTTTATAGTAGCATGATTTATAATCCTTTGGGTATATACCCAGTAATGGGATGGCTGGGTCAAATGGTATTTCTAGTTCTGGATCCTTGAGGAATCACCATACTGTCTTCCATAATGGTTGAACTAATAATTTACACTCCCACCAACAGCATAAAAGCGTTCCTATTTCTCCACATCCTCTCCAGCCTCTGTTGTCTCCTGACTTTTTAATGATCGCCATTCTAACTGGTGTGAGATGGTATCTCATTGTGGTTTTGATTTGCATTTCTCTGACGACCAGTGATGATGAGCATTTTTTCATATCTCTGTTGGCTGCATAAATATCTTCTTTTGAGAAGTGTCTGTTCATATCCATTGCCCACTTTTTGATGGGGTTGTTTTTTTCTTGTAAATTTGTTTAAGTTCTTTGTAGATTCTGGATATTAGCCCTTTGTCAGGTGGGTAGACTGCAAAGATTTTCTCCCATTCTGTAGGTTGCCTGTTTACTCTGATGGTGGTTTCTTTTGCTGTGCAGAAGCTCTTTCGTTTAATTAGATCCCATTTGTCTATTTTGGCTTTTGTTGCCATTGCTTTTTGTGTTTTAGCAATGAAGTCTTTGCCCATGTCTGTGTCCTGAATGGTATTTCCTAGGTTTTCTTCTAGGGTTTTTATGGTTTTAGGTCTAACATTTAAGTCTTTAATCCATCTGGAATTAATCTTTTGTATAAGGTGTAAGGAAGGGATCCAGTTTCAGCTTTCTACAAATGGCTAGCCACTTTTCCCAGCACCATTTATTAAATAGGGAACACTTCCCCCATTGCTTGTTTTTGTTAGGTTTGTCAAAGTTCAGATGGTTGTAGATGTGTGGCGTTAATTCTGAGGCCTCTGTTCTGTTCCATTGGTCCATATATCTGTTTTGGTACCAGTACCATGCTGTTTTGGTTACTGTTGCCTTGCAGTATGGTTTGAAGTCAGGTAGCATGATGCCTCCAGCTTGTTCTTTTTGCATAGGATTGTCTTGACTATGTGAGCTCTTTTTTGGTTCCATATGAACTTTAAAGTAGTTTTTTCCAATTCTATGAAGAGTCAGTGGTAGCTTGATGAGGATAGCATTGAATCTATAAATTACCTTAGGAAGTATGGCCCTTTATATGATATCAATTCTTCCTATTCATGAGCATGGAATGTTCTTCCATTTGTTTGTGTCCTCTTTTATTTCATTGAGCAGTGGTTTGTAGTTCTCCCTGAAGAGGTCCTTCACATCCCTTGTAAGTTGGATTTCTAGGTATTTTATTCCCTTTAGAGTAAATGTGAATGGGATTTCACTCATGATTTGGCTGTTTGTCTATTATTGGTGTATAGGAATGCTTGTAATTTTTGCACTTTCATTTTGTATCCTGAGACTTTGCTGAAGTTCCTTATCAGTTTAAGGAGATTTTGGGCTGAGATGATGGGGTTTTCTAAATATACAATTAGGTCATCTGCAAACAGAGACAATTTGACTTCCTCTTTTCCTAACTGAATATCCTTTTTTTCTTTCTTGTGCCTGATTGCCCTAGCCAGAAGTTCCAACACTATGTTGAATAAGAGTGGTGAGAGAGGGCATCCTGTCTTGTGATGGTTTTCAAAGGGAATGCTTCTAGTTTGTGTCCATTCAGTATGATATTGGCTGTGGGTTTGTCATAAATAGCTCTTTATTATTTTGAGATATGTTCCATCAATACCTAGCTTATTGAGAGTTTTTAGCATGAAGGACTGCTGAATTTTGTCAAAGGTCTTTTCTACACCTATTGAGATAATCATGTGGTTTTTGTCATTGGTTCTCTTTATGTGATGGATTACATTTATTGATTTGCATATGTTGAACCAGTCTTGCATCCCAGGGATGAAGCTGACTTGATCGTGGTGGATAAGCATTTTGATGTGCTGCTGGATTTGGTTGGCCAGTATTTTATTGAAGATTTTTGCATCAATGTTCCTGAGGGATATTGGCCTAAAATTCTCTTTTTTTGTTGTGTCTCTACCAGGCTTTGATAACAGGATGATATTAGCCTCATAAAACGAGTTAGGGAGGATTCTTTCTTTTCTACTGATTGAAATAGTTTCAGGAGGAATGGTGCCAGCTCCTCTTTGTATGTCTGATAGAATTCGGCTGTGAATCCTTCTGGTCCTGGACTTTTTTTTGGTTGGTAGGCTATTATTTACTGCCTCCACTTCAGAACCCGTTATTGATCTATTCAGATATTCAACTTCTTCCTGGTTTAATCTTGGGAGGGTGTATGTGCCCAGGTATTTATACATTTCTTCTGGATTTTCTAGTTTATTTGCATAGAGGTGTTTATAGTATTCTCTGATGGTAGTTTGTGTTTCTGTGGGATCGGTGGTGATATCCCTTTATCATTTTTTAATTGTGTCTATTTGATTCTTCTCTCTTTTCTTCTTTATTAGTCTTGCTAGCAGTCTATCTATTTTGTTGATCTTTTCAAAAAACCAGCCCCTGGATAAACTGATGTTTTGAAGGGTTTTTTTGTGTATGTGTGTCTCTATCTCCTTCAATTCTGCTCCGATCTAAGTTATTTCTTACCTTCTGCTAGCTTTTGAATGTGTTTGCTCTTGCTTCTCTAGTTCTTTTAATTGTGATGTTAGGGTGTCGATTTTAGATCTTCCTTGCTTTCTCTTGTGGGCATTTAGTGCTATAAATTTGCCTGTACACACTGCTTTAAATATGTCCCAGAGATTCTGGTATGTTGTATCTTTGTTCTCTTTGGTTTCAAAGAACATCTTTATTAATGCCTTCATTTCGTTATTTACCCAGTAGTCATTCAGGAGCAGGTTGTTCAGTTTCCATGTAGTTGTGTGGTTTTCAGTGAGTTTCTTAATCCTGAGTTCTAATTTGATTGCACTGTGTCTGAGAGACAGTTTTTTTGTGATTTCTGTTCTTTTAAAATTTGCTGAGTATTTTACTACCAATTATGTGGCCAATTTTAGAATAAGTGCAATGTAGTGCTGAGAATAATATATATTCTGTTGATTTGGGGTGGAGTGTTCTGTGGATGTCTATTAGGTCTGCTTGGTGCAGAGCTGAGTTCAAGTCCTGGATATCCTCCATAACCTTCTGTCTCATTGATCTGTCTAATATTGACAGTGGGGTGTTAAAGTCTCCCATTATTATTGTGTGGGAATCTAAGTCTCTTTGTAGGTCTCTAAGGACTTGCTATATGAATCTGGGTGCTCCTGTGTTGAGTGCATATATATTTAGAATAGTTAGCTCTTCTTGGTGAATTGATCCCTTTACCACTATGTAGTGGCCCTCTTTATCTCTTTTGATCTTTATTGGTTTAAAGTCTGGTTTATCAGAGACTAGGATGGCAACTCCCGTTTTTTTCTTTTTCTTTTCTTTTTTTTTTTGCTTTCTATTTGCTTGGTCGATCTTCCTCCATCCATTTATTTTGAGCCTATGTGCGTCTTTGCATGTGTGATGGGTCTCCTCAATACAGCACACTGATGGTTCTTGACTCTTTATCAAATTTGCCAATCTGTGTCTTTTAATTGGGGTATTTAGCTCATTTACACTTAAGGTTAATATTGTTATGTTTGAATTTGATCCTGTCATTATGATGTTAGTTGTTTTTTTTGCTCGTTAGTTGATGTGGTTTTTTCATAGCATCACTAGTCTTTACCATTTGGCATGTTTTTGCAGTGGCTGGTACTGGTTGGTCCTTTCTATGTTTAGTGCTTCCTTCGGAGCTTTTGTAAGGCAGGCCTGGTGGTGACACAATCTCTCAGCATTTGCTTGTCTGTAAAGGATTTTATTTCTCCTTCACCTATGAAGCTTAGTTTGGCTGGATATGAGATTCTGGGTTGAAAATTCTTTTCTTTAAGAATGTTGAATATTGGCCCCCACTCTCTTCTGGCTTGTAGGGTTTCTGCCGAGAGATCTGCTGTTAGTCTGATGGGCTTCCCTTTGTGGGTAACCTGACCTTTCTCTCTGGCTGCCCTTAACATTTTTTCCTTCGTTTCAACCTTGGTGAATCTGACAATTATGTGTCTTGGGGTTGCTCTTCTCGAGGAGTATCATGGTGTTTTCTGTATTTCCTGAATTTGAATACTGGCCTGCCTTGCTAGGTTGGGGAAGTTCTCCTGGATAGTATCCTGAAGAGTGTTTTCTAACTTGGATCTATTCTCGCTGTCACTTTCAGGAACACCAATCGAACGTATATTTGGTCTTTTCATATAGTCCCATATTTCTTGGAGGGTTTGTTCATTTCTTTTCACTCTTTTTTCTCTAAACTTCTTTTCTAGCTTTATTTCATTAATTTGATCTTCAATCACTGATACCCTTTCTTCCATCTGATCAAATCGGCTATTGAAGCTTGTGCATGGGTCATGATGTTCTCGTGCTGTAGTTTTAAGCTTCATCAGGTCATCTGAGGTCTTCTCTACACTGTTTATTCTGGTTAGCCATTGATCTAATCTTTTTTCATGGTTTTTAGCTTCCTTGCAATGGGTTAGAACATCCTCCTTTAGCTTGGAGAAGTTTGTTATTACCGACTTTCTGAAGCCTACTTCTGTCAACTCGTCAAACTCATTCTTCATTCAGTATTGTTCCCTTATTGGTGAGGAACTGCGATCCTTTGGAGAAGAGGTGCTCTGCTTTTTGGAATTTTCAGCTTTTCTGCTCTGGTTTCTCTTCAACTTTGTGGTTTTATCTACCTTTGGTCTTTGATGTTGGTGACCTGTAGATGGGGCTTTGGTGTGGATGACCTTTTTGTTGATGTTGATGCTATTCCTTTCTCTTTGTTAGTTTTCCTTCTAATAGACCCCTCAGCTGCAGATTTGTTGGGGTTTGCTGGAGGTGCACTCCAGAACCTGTTTGCCTGGGTATCACCAGCAAAGGCTGCAAAACAGCAAATATTGCTGCCTGATCCTTCCTCTGGAAGCTTCGTCCCAGCAGGGCACCTGTGTGTGTGAAGTGTCAGTCAGCCCCTGCTGGGAGGTGTTTCCCAGTCAGGTACCTGCTTGCGGCAGCAGTCTGTCTGTTCTTGGAGCTCAAATGCCGTGCCGAGAGAACCACTGCTCTCTTCAGAGCTGTCAGACAGGGACATTTAAGTCTGCAGAAGCTGTCTGCTGCCTTTTTTTCTGCTCTGCTCTGTCCCCAGAGGTGGACTCTATAGAGGCAGTAGGCCTTGATGAGCAGCAGTGGGCTCCATCCAGCTCATGCTTCTCGGCCTCTTTGTTTACACTGTGAGCTACACAAGCCTCAGGAATGGTGGATTCCCCCCTGGATCAAGCTGCAGCCTCGCAGGTCGATCTCAGACTGTTGCGCTAGCAGTGAGTAAGGCTCCACTGGCATGGGACCCACTGAGCCAGACATGGGAGGGTATTTCCTGGTCTGCTGGTTGCTAAGACTGTGGGAAAAGTGCAATATTTGGTCAGGAGTGTACCGTTTCTCCAGGTATAGTCTGTCATGGCTTCCCTTGGCTAAGAAAGGGAAATCCGCTGACCCCTTGTGCTTCCTGGGTGAGGCGATGCCCCACCCTGCTTCAGTTTGCCCTCCGTGGGCTGTACCCACTGTCCAACCAGTCCCAATGAGATGAACCAGGTACCTCAGTTGGAAATGCAGAAATCACTCATCTTCTACAATCTTGCTGGGAGCTGCAGACTGGAGCTGTTCCTATTTGGCTATCTTGGAAGCAATCTCGGGTATTTCTTTATTAGCAGTGTGAGAACAGACTAATACAGATTACTAAATCCAGAATCCAGAGAACACAAGATTACATGTTCCTTGTGCTTGAGCATGTTCAGTGAGAGCGCTGCAGGGAGAAGGATGATGCATTCTGAGAGCCAACAGGGCTGGACTGGAAACTGGAGGAGGAGAAAGAGCTAGGGAAGGAGAGGAGCGAATTGGGGGTTGAGATGGCTGCACATGGCATATCATCCTGGGTTCAGTCTAACTCCCAGTGATCCCTACACAGATGGAGCCCTTGTCTAATGCCATTTGGCAGACCCTACTACTCGTTTTATTATGGGACCAGGGTTGGAGAAGCTCAGAATTCATGGACAGCAGGCCTCCACCATTTTCAGATTTAGTCTGAATATACTGCCATTGTGCCAGAGTGACTGCTTCATCCTCTCTGTCCTCATTAAGCCCCTACAGGTAAGTCTTGGAAAGATTTGGGAATTAAGGTTTCAGGGGTGATCATGTTGGAGAACTGGATGCTCTAATAGCATCAGTGCTGCTTTTCCTAAATGCACAGGGATGACCCTCCTGCCTACACTTCTCATCTGGATCTGTTGACTCAGGTAACAGGTACAATTGCAGTGCTTTCACCAGCTGGGAGGGCAAGTAGGAAGCCTTCTCTGAGGCCAAGCAAAATGGAGCTCCAGAAGAGACTCAGGTACCAGCCACTTCACCCCTGCTTCCCTCACTGTCTCCAAGTGCACCACCTTCAAGATGCCCTTGAACCTCATCAGACCTGGAAACAAGGATCCCAACATAGAAAGGCAGTTTTTGAATCCAGGTCTGTTGTTCCAAAGCATATCTGTCAAATAATAAAAAGACTATTTAAGCTAACTCAGACATTTTAATTAAGGCATTGCATGTTCCCTGGGCTGTAGGGAGGAGTTACATGAGTAGAAATCATATGGAAACAGTGGACTGCATAACCTCTGTGAGTCCCTCGTCAATTCCTCTCTTGCTAAAGACTAGACACTGTCCTATAGAGACACAGGAGGATGAATGTCCATTCTTCTGACTGGCCATACACTGGATCAGAACAAAAGCTGAGGCACAATAAGAGTAAAACCAGAGGGCCGGGCACGGTGGCTCATGCCTATAATCCCACCATGGGGGAGGCCAAGGCGGGCGGATCACGAGGTCAGGAGATGCAGACCATCCTGGCTAACATGGTGAAACCCCGTCTCTACAAAAAAATACAAAAAAAAAAAAAAATTAGCCAGGCATGGTGGTGGTTGCCAGCTACTCAGGATGCTGAGGCAGGAGAATGGCGTGAACCTGGGAGGTGGAACTTACAGTGAGCTGAGATCATGCCACTGCACTCCAGCCTCGGTGACAGAGCGAGACTCCGTCTCAAACAAAAAAAGAGTAAAATCAGAAAAGATATTTGGAGGGACGGGAGAAGATTCTGATATGATATTTTAAATCTCTCCCAAGTAGCAAAGCTACAGGGCTTCTGCCTCCTTTCAAGGCAACTGAAAGTAGTCTTGATAGAAAGGTGGACTATTTATTTTGTAAATTTAAATGGAAAACTAATCAGAAAAGTTAGAGTGGCTGGCAAGAGACATACCCAAATTCTTTGAGTTCCTTTATCTCCATCCTGGTCTGTGATTTTTAAATAAAGAGATGAAGGAAGAATGAAAATAAGCATGTTAGCAGATGTAACTCCTATAAAATAAGAAAAAAGAGAAAATTTAGCATTGCTATTGTGAAATTTTCCCTCCAAACAGCTACTGTAGAATGAGAAGCACAAAGTCATGAAGCCATACCTACGACTCCAAAAATATCCTTCATGGAGGGTATGAAGATCACCAACAAGTTGATAACAACCAAGAGTATGCAGGTAACCACGATATGACGACATAAATTAAACTTTGTTTTCTTAGCCAGTTCAAATAAAGATGAACGAACCTGCAAGAAGAGAAAACAAAGATTCTGTAAATGCCTACAGCATGCCAACACTGACATTTCTCCACAGAGTAACTGATTTATTGGTGCACATGAATTCATGAAATGTTTTGTAATGCCTAGTGAATTTATAGATAGTTTAACAGTTTTGGAAGTTCTGGGGCTTGACTTAAGAGGGAAAGTATTTTTATTTATAGAAGAGTAGTTTTCCTTTGTGGGGGGGTGTAATTTCTGTCTTTGATTTATCTAAGACTTGAGTGTTCATTTCTGATTTTTTACATTCCCTCTTCATGTCTGACTGAGATTTGAACATTCTATTGTCATTTCTTTGTAAGGAACAGGGTCAGATTAATTAGAATGAAGATTCACTGCATCAGAGGCTCCCTGATGCACTGAATGCCACTTGCTTTTCAAACAGCCTGAACTGAGTCTTGGGATCTTTCCCAGATGCAGATTCAATAACCGAGGACAGTTACCTGGGGCAGGCTTTCTCTGCAACGGGCTCCTGCAGGCAGAAGGAAAGCTGAGACCTCAGGTTTTCTCATATTGCACCGAGGCCCTTACTCACCGTGAAAAATAACACCGGCACTGTGAGGATCACAGCAACAATGACAGCCAGCCGCACTGTCAGGATAAGAATGTCATCTTTACTCTGATACTTGTGAAGGAGGTCTGACTGCACGTTGTCTGAAATGAGGGAAAAGCAAGAGGGTTTTAAAGGGAGATAAAGTATATCAGTTTTTCTGAACAACAAAGAATTTGTAAACTAAAGGGCAAGTAATGTTTTGAAATGTCTATTAAAACAATTAAGTTGGAAAGAAAAATCTCTATGTAAGACATGCTCCACTTTGCATATGCAACTTAGCAAAAGAATTTAAAATAATCACTAGAAGAAGCTACATGGGGTGGGAATGCTTAATTTAGACTAAATTAAACCTAGGAGTACACTGGGCTTGAAAATGAAACATACAGTTGAAGCACGAAGCTGCTCTTAATCTAGACTTTCCCTCTACTCTTCAAACCATGCCAAACGACCACAGGCTTGCTCAGGGAGGGTGGGGGTGGGGGTGGGGGGGTGCTACAAGCCACCTTGGCGCTTGTTTCAAACTCTTCTCTTGTTAAGTCAACTTCAAGTGGCCAAGCAGCAGAGGCACTAGCTGAAATTTCACCATCAGGAAATAATTCCACTCTTCCATGTATATTGTTCTTGTAAAAAAAAAAATTAGTTTATGTACTACTGTGTGTGTGTGTGTGTGTGTGTGTGTGTGTGTTGAGACAGGGTTTTGCTCTTTCACCCAGGCTGCAGTGTGGTTGCCGTAGTGCCATGTTGGCTCACTGCAACCTCTGCTTCATGGGCACAAGCAATTCTCCTGCCTCAGCCTCCTGAGTAGCTGGGACTACAGGCGTGTGCCACCATGTGTGGCTAATTTTTGTATATATATATATTTTTTTGGTAGAGATGGGGGTCTCATTAAGTTGCCCAGGCTGGTCTCGAACTCCTAGGCTCAAGCTATCCACCTACCTAGGCCTCCCAAGATGCTGGGATTACAGGTACAAGCCACCACACCTGGCCTTATGTACTACTTTGAACTTTTTCTCAACTCAGAACTTCAGAAAGTGTTATTTTAAAGACTAACAAAGCTAGAATGGCAGTCACATAGAGTATGAAACTGCTCAGTCTTTTGACAAGAGATAATTTCCCCTCCTGTCTCCTGCAAGGGCTTCTCACTGCACCAGTCTCAAGGTTCTCAGCATGGAATTCAAATGCTAATCTGTACCATAGAGCTTGGTCTCAGTTTCCAAAACAGAACCATAAGTTATAATACGAATCTCACTAGTTCTAATTTCCTTAATTCAAAATAACTAACCACTTAAAAATAGCTAAGCCTTTTTATTTAATCCAAGAGTAATAAAAGTGTTTGGTGTTCTATTCTATGTGAAAATAATGCATTTACAAAGAAAAATTATAGCTTGAACAAGACAACGGTAAGACTTCAAGTAACATTAAGTTCTCCGCCTCTCTCTCCCTATACCCACTGCAGCCCTGAAACTCTGTAGGCACCTTAGCAACACCATTTTTATGTAAAAATTAAATATGGTATTTATGAATTCATTAGACAATGCTATTCTCTATTGCTAGTGAAAATGATAATAATAACATCTGTATAATCAGAGCAGCCTTTTTCTCCAGGCTGAATTAATAATTTTTAAATGTGCTTAATTTTGAGACATTTGTGTTTATGATAAAAAGTTCCAAAGCATTATTATTTAGTAAAGAAGATTGTGAAATACATACAGATATACATATATATATAGGTACACACACACACATATATAAACACATATATATATATTTAAATTAGGTCCCCAATTATAAAGATAATGAAAGGTATTAACTAAAGTTTCAGGATAATTTGAATAGGAGAGGATGAAGAAGCAGTAAAAGCCGGTAAACTGTTCATTCAGGGTCAGTAAAGGTTACATATGAAACCTTGTTCCCTTTTTCAGATTTCATTTTTTAAAATTTTCTATATCATTCCTTCAGATCTTTGCAAGGCTCCGACTTCCAGTGAACAATTAGGAGTTTCATTTTTAATTAACTCAGAGTGTCATGAGTGTAGCACTCTGCTCTTTCTCACTTTCAGCATCTGTCTCTGTCTCTCCATTCTATTAATGGAATCTGACCCAATTTGCAGTGTCAATTAGGAAAGCCTTGTCTGATGTAGTTTTAAACCTTCCTCAGTAAAGTTAGCATGCTTCTAAAGTGCAATTTCTTTTAAGGACACTGTTAGGAGAAAAAAATTATAAATATTGTTTTAGTAAATATTTTATTCTGCAGTCTGCATGAACATGTAAAGATCACCATTGCTTTAAGTAGAAGAAAAAACTAGAAAAACCAATGGATAGCTTTGTTGCTTTCTTTGCCTTTCATGTTAAAAGTTATTTCGACATTGATTTTTACTAATTTGTTTACAAATACTTATATTTATGTACCAGTAGAAATTACTTACCATAGAATGTCAAGTAGCCAAAAATGGCAGTCAGGAAGTACATAACAAACATGGCGAAAAAGGAGATGTTTGAAACCATCTGCATTTTTTTCTGTGATCGGCTAAAAACAAATAAATGTTAAAAATTAAAAATCATATCACTGAATTTAAGCGCCAGTGTTAACATTGAAGAATACTAATTTAACTTTGCCTCTATCAGGTTAGGGAAGATCTGAACAGCTGAAATTACCCCTGGCAGTTATGCCAGTTGAAAATAACCTGTCTTACACCGAATTGGTATTGATCCACAGAGATTCATGGAACTACACTCCCATAAGGGTTCTTCCCCATTCTTTTAAAAGAATATCAAGTTCTCATCGGAAGGGCAGACAGCATTTTTTAAATATTTGGCCTTGATATTATCTCCACACTAGCTGGACAAAGGAAAACATGCAGAAAAAAATCAGTGCTGTTCTCCTAGCTCCAGAGATTAGCGGCAGAGCTGGAACTTGACCTAAGGTGTTCTGTCTCTAAAGCTGCTGTTTTAGGTTCTGATTTTCCCATTGGGTGGCCTCAGGGATGCACCTGGAAGTCTGCAGGTCTCCAGTGCACCAAGCGCCCAAGAGATCACAGCTGGAATGATGAAGGGCTCCATCTCTCAGGTCAAGTTCACTCTGGGGTTGGGATGACCCTCTAAGTTTCTTTAACTGCCCAAACAATTAATCTGCAAGACTGGTATTCAATAAACAACAGACCACAGATAGTCATAACATTTGATTATGTCATAACAAGGAATCTGGGATGCCATGGGAGTATGGAAAACAAGAAAAATTGAGAAGTAGGCTGGGCGCGGCGGCTCACGCCTGTAATCCCAGCACTTTGGGAGGACGAGGCGGGCGGATCATCTGAGCTCAGGAGCTCAAGACCAGCCTGGGCAACATGGTGAAACTCTGTGTCTACAGAAAATGCAAAAGTTAGCTGGGCGTGCGGGCATGTGCCTGTAGTTCCAGCTACCTGAGAGGCTGAGGTGGGAGGATTGCTTGACCCTGGGAAGTTAAGACTGCAGTGAGCTGAGATCATACTATAGCACTATAGTCTGGGTGACAGAGTGAGACTCTATCTCAAAAAAAAAAAAAAAAAAAAAGTAAAGAAAAATTGAGAAGTATACACTTGAGAAAATTAAAAACTATAACGAAAAGCTGAACTATTAAAAGATGCCAAAGACAAGGGCAACAAATCATGGATTTCTCTTTCCCGAGGAAAGGGTATCTACCTCACCATTGCTGAAGAGAGAGACAAAAGACTGGCAGCCAAACAGAGCAGTGGGTGAAATGGGTCCCTGGGTGACATGTCAGACCTTTGTACGTAATTAAAAATATTGTGGCAGGAAAAAAAAAAAAGATGCCAAAGATACATTTAAATTCTCCAAATAGAGGATCACAAACTAGGAGTGATGTATATACACATAGATGTAGATGGTTTAAAATTTAGCCATGTATCAATTAAATATGAAAAAAATGAGTGGATTCAATTCTAAATGACATCAACTTTGTTTCAAAATGGAAATAAATACCAATATTGTCTATCTTTTCTAAGTTTTTAAGATTATGCTATGGTGACTATTTTTGTTTATGTTTGATAACCGTAGGCTAAAAAGAGAACACATGAAGAAGTTTATAAGCAGGCCTTAATTTTCTCAAAACCAGCAATCAAAAATAAATCAATAAATCCATAGAATTTTCTTAATTGTTAAAAATGAACAGCAATATTCTCTTTTCCTAGTTTGTGGCCTTAACATTGATGTCTTATTGTCTGATTTACTAGCCTTTTCTCCCAAACCAACAGGCAATCAGAGACAATGTATTTAGCAGTTTACAGATGAATCTGAAGATTATCACCCACTTGCAAAATACGCATACATAATGGAAAGCAACACAAATACTTAAACTGTCCTCGGTGATGCAATATTCGAAAAACCAATTAATGAAAAAGCCCACATGGTTGGCTACTTTTTATGTTTATGACCCCCCCAAATACTGCAAGTTTCTGATTTTTCTTGCTTTCTTGATTCTTAAAATACAATGCTTGTTTAAGAATGGCAGGATGTGAGTAAATGTTGAAGCTAGGTGATGAATCCACCTACGTTCATTAGACAAGTCTGTTTATTTTAATTCCATACTTGCCTATTAATGAGGAGATGTAAAACGATTAAGATTAAAAAATTAAACAAATTTCTTACTCTTTAAGCTCACTGTAAATTGGCAGGACTGATGGGTGGCAGACAAATGCAAATGCAATGGTTGGTAAAGCATACACGGTCTATTTGAGAGAAAAGAACAGACATTAGGAAAAACACTTTTACCATAAAAATGACACAGCTCCAGTATTTCTGAGCTCTTTTCATCTGACAGCTCTTCAGAATCCCTGGATTATTCGGTTATTAGGAGGGTTTTGATCTCCAAAATAGAAGCAGCTTTTCTAAGAGAGCTTATCTAGCTAGAGCCATTAGCCACTTGTCACAGAGGGACTTTGGATTTGGCTCACCTACGGCGTATTTTATATACTCCAGGTATACAACACCCCTGTTTATACAGCATGAGCCAGTTACATGGCACTCTTCCTAGGATAGCTCACTGGGTCCCCACAGCAATCCCAAGCAGTAGGCAGACTATGGCTGTTCTCCTGGCTCCCTCCAACAGGTCAGGTGACTGGCCCAGCACTCCCACCTCTAGTTTACTGCTCTTTGCTCTACATCAGGTGCATGGAATCAGACTTAAAAGATATCCTCTGAAAAGAAAATCTGTTTCATATTGCACTGCTTTGGCTATATCCTTACAGTTAGAGAGAAAGAGAGAGAATCCAATCTATTTAGTTTTCTTAGATAAGGCTCTTTGAAACTCTCAAACTCAATCTAACTTCCTATGCAAAAAGAAGTGAAAACTAGCCCATCTTATGCCCTAACTCTGCTGATGCACTATGCCAGGCGTATTCTAACAAAACCTTGTAAGATACAGAATAGAATCCTTATTTTTACTCAAGAGGTTGGGTGACTTGCCTGAGGATTCAAATCCAAGCCTGACTGACTCTATAATCCTCTGTTTCCCATCGGTATCAACAATATTTTAATAGTATGAGTGTCTTTTAAGTGTCAGTTTGTGGTGGCATCTACATTTCAACTGTGCAAGCTGAGGAAGTCTGCAGTATTCCTTTCTGTCATCACCAGAACCAGGGGGCAAAGGATGTTCCTAATCTGTTTTTGAAGCATCACCTAGCACTCTACACAGGAAAAGCTGAGACAATTATCCAGAATGAGATTTTGACAGGGAATGCTTAATGGTAAGAGAGAGTGTAAAATACAATATTTGTATATTTCTCAAGGATCTCTACATAGATGTGTAATCTAGAAGCAATGGTACCATGTGTTCTTTTGAGAACTAATACATTCAAAACAGTGCAATTACAAGTATGAGAAATAGAATGCCCTTAATAAAAATGCTCGTTTCATCTGCAAAGGATCAGGAAACTTACCTTTGAATTGAAGGTAACATATTTTGGCGTACACATGTCAGCATTTGTTGAATTAGCACTTATTGTTGAATTTAGCTCTGGAACAATGCAGGGAATTTGAAATTTCTTGTAAATAACCTGGTATTAAGAAGTATAGTAGAAGCAGTATGGACTTTAGTAAAGCCAAATAATGAATAATTATTACATGCCATTGTACTGTCACAAAACCAAACCAGCCATTTCAATCAGCACTTACCACTATTAGGAAAAAAACCATACAGCTCAAGGAAAATCCACTAGTATAGCCAAGATACCCTTTAAAAAAAGTAAAAAATAAATTATTTCTTTTTTTCCATTTTTAAAAATTTTGGAGCTACCCATCATAAACTGTTATTATTTCAAAAGTCATCACCTCATTTATTTCAATGCATTATTTCAAGCATATTTTAGAGCTCTAATAATAAACATACATGCCCAAGCGAATACAAGATTTATTATTTGACAGTGCTACTTTATTTGGCAAAAAAATGGGGCTCTGAATAAAAACATTATATTATGTGTTTTGATTCCAACTCTCCCTGCACACTAGAGAACACAGACTCCCAGAATCCAGCGGAAAAGAGCCTTCCAATTTTTGTTGTAAGTCTGTATTGGTGGACTCTGATGGACTCCTATGGGCAAACCCATTTACTCCTTGATCCCCTCAATAGCTCTTTATTATGCACTTATTGTGTGCATACTGAATGTCAGTTATAATACTTTTCTCCCCAGATGAGAGAAAGTAGATGAAGCGAATTTCCAGTGGTAAATTGAGTATCTAGGGATCTTTAGCTAGCTCCCTGTAGAATGCCTAGGCGATCTCCAATTGCCACCATGACCTCTAGAAAGGTAGAGTTAAGTAGCCTCTCAGGACTGCATTATTTTCAACCCTGGGGAAGACCTTTTCTCTACTTAACTGAAAAGAGCTACCTCTATAGGTATGGAAAACACAGATGCAGAAACTGGAAAATTAAGTAGTTAAAAAAAATCTATTTATAAACCTCACAGAACAGCTACAGAGGTCTGATATTTTGATCCAAAACAAAACAAAAAACTGAGGCTCATAATTATTGTTCGAAGAACTTTTATCCAAACTTTTGTTTGAATTAGCCCAGAATTAAAGTAAATACATTTTACAGGTTTTTGACTGGATGGCAGTCTGGCCACATTATTCAATGTATGAAATTCCCCTAACATCAGGCATCCTTGTCTTCAGATACAAGCATAAAAACAAGTAGTAGATCAAAGCCAAATGGATATGACTTGGGGATTATCCACCATTTCTGACTTTTGATTTATCTCTCCCACTTCGAAGAGAAATAATTGAGGCTGGCTAGACTCTCTAAATTTATAATACTTGTGGGTATAAATCTAGGCAGCTTTCTGTCTCCATATTAGATTTGAAAATATATTTATCTAAATAATGATGATAGTTAAGACTTCGTATGAAGAGAATTCCATTTTTTGGACTTTTCTCAGAGTAGCATATAAGTTGTACTTTTGAAAATAGCCCTGTCTGTCCTGGCCCCAGAACCTCCCTTCTCCCCTCCACAGCTCAGTAGAGGGATTGTTTAGGAGGTCACATACTGACTATTGTTTTTATCCCATATTAAAGTTGGGACCGATTAATACTTGCAATTTATCATGCACTTAATCTTTGAGCGCATGCAGAGGGGAAGCAGAGGGCAATGCTGTCCATGTTTACTCAGTTTCTGATTCACTGGGGCACTGCAGAATATGATAAAAACAAAATCTGTCCTTACCTAAGTTCTTCAAGAGACACAGAGGGAGAATTATGCCAAAGGTAACTATCACCACCAGAACTCGGCCATCCACGTACCAGGCTCTGAAAGGCATTTCAGGGGTTAGGTTATATTTTTTTAGAAAGTGACTTTTTTCCCCCTCCAGTGTAAAATTTCATGATATATATTTTTATTAATTTTTACTATATCCATTAATTTTTAAAATCATTATTCAGATCTTATCCAAACACTTTAACCCCAACCACTACTTATTTACTACAGCTTCACTGCCATGTAATGGAAGAAGGAATATTGTTGTTGTTTTTTCTTTCCCATGGCTAAATGTGGCATTCTTTTGAATTATTTACATGGTTTCAAAACTGAATGCATACATTGTATTCTGTCAGATTACAACTTGTCCTACCAATTATTTAAAGAGAAAGCTCCTTTTTGTTTTGCTGGGCTAGTATCAGCGAGAAACAAGTCACCACAGGTAGGCATTTCTCTCTCCCTGATCCCTTGGATTTGACCTTGAATCCTGAGAACACTAGAAACTCTGGCTTCTATGATTCTCCCTTGAAAGAAAACAGAGAAACTAAGACTGACAAGAACTGTTAAACAAGAGGGAGTCAAAACACAATTGTGCCAAATGTAGCTGCAACATTTTCCAGGGTTATCTATATCTTTAGTGAGGTTGGCTCATGTAAATTTTGCTTCCAAAATACTATGTCCCTTCTTTAAGCAAGAGGCTAGGGTCTTAATTTTTTTTTTTCATGTTCCACTTTTGTGTTAAAAATATTCCATATCTGTTCTATTTCACCGAAACTAGATATAGATTTCAAGCTCTTGGGAAAATGCAGTATCTACCACTCACAGCATGACAGACAAATCTACTTTTCAAATGTTCATATTCAAAAGAATCTCCTACTTTTTTCATTTATGTAGCCCCAAAGAAATTTATTGTTGAAACAACAAACAAACAAAAACCAGCCTAGGAAAAACTTTCTGCAATATTCATAAAGCAAGAATTTTGATTTGTCCGTATTTAAATTAAAAACATTTTAGTTATATCATTTAAAAAATGGTCTATAACTTACGAAAATGTCTCTTCCTTTCCCATGAGAAACTTTATGGCAGAGGGTAGTTCATTTTTTACGATGAAGAGGTAGCTCAGCATTGCTGAAGGAAAATGAGAACATTTTTAGAAAGAAGATACGAAGGCTTACGTTGCAAGCTATATAAAAAGTTATCAACCCATTCTTAGACCAACCGTCAATAAGACACAAAGGCAACTTCAGCTACTCTAGCAGGATTTGTGGCTTTAAATAAGTGACTGCTGTCTGCTTTACTTTCCCTGTGCCATTTTAGCAATGAGGATGATAACTGCTTGAATTCTGTTAAAATTCATGCGGCCGCTTAGCCACCAGAATTAGTTTCAAGTTATGTATACAAAAGCATGTTCTTTTTACCTCCAGTGTTCTGTAGAGAGGTGGCTCCAAAGATTACGAACTTCCCAGTGGTGCCAAAGACTTGTTCCCCCAGCTTTTCATATACCATGCAGCCTATTTAAAAATCAAATTTGAGAACACAAGAAATGACAGGGTTCAGAAAGTTAAAATAGTCAAGATTTTGTCATTCTACTGACAGTTCCCCAAGTTACTGTGTGCCTTTCTCAAACTCACACAAATAGTCATTTTGGCTTTGCAGGGTTTAAGGTATCCTCATTACAAAACAAACTCTTGACATTTTAAAATGTGAGACGCAACCATCATTTCTCCTTTTTCAAGTTGGCTACCAGAGCATTACAATTAACCTATTAGGTCATAAGGCTTATTTTTAACTACCTCTACCTTACAAAGGGGAAATTCCTTCTGTGATCTTTGTCTTCAGGTCTGGTACATACCATTAAAACACATATTTGATTTAAAAAGATCCTAGTAGTTGAAACAAAAGATTCCTTTTGAATTAATGACTGATTAGGCTAATAAGGAATTATCTTAATAACATCCCATCAATGCCTCCGTGTTCTAAATGTAATAACAAGCTTAGACACATTTTAATAACCATTACATACAAAATCTAATCATTCATAAAATGCAGTTCAAATACGTGCAACTCATAAAAGAGAGTGGAAGACTAATCTGTCAAAAGCATAATTTGTCTGTAGCAAAATTTGAAAATGTTCAACTAGCTCATCTCAATAAATACTAAAATTCTAAAGTATTCGCTTTTTAAAAAGTGTTTTATTTCTTTATAACTGTTGAGTTCACATTTTCAAAAGGTTCATGGAGAGCAATATGGGGCAGGCTATAATTAAACCTTTGTTTAATTTCTCATAAGACTGGTGTTTAAACTAGACAATGGTTAGCTCCTCAATTTATTATAAAATGTTCCAGTTAAATGGAGTCATGTATATATAATAATAGCTGGCCAGTGTGGTTTTAGCTAATGTAAAAGTCAAAGAATTACAAACATAATTCAGTGTCCCAGAAATAGAAAATAAACACTTCAGGTATTACACTGCCCAGAGTACTTGAAGTCTCTTCATAGCTTGCTCACTCCCACATTGCCTCAGGAGTAAAATTTTCTGCTTGGAATATGCACAAGAGAATGAAAGGTCTGCTTACTTTTAAAACCTTGGAAGCTATAATATAAAAACATGGAATCTTTGTTCTGGATTTATAAAGACCTAAGGAAAAACTGAAGCTTTTAAAATGAAGTCATTTTAAACTAGAAAAACAGGTATATAATTGAGGGTTCACTTTTTAAGTGACAACATTATTTCCTCATTGTCCATGACAATTTAATTTATATTTTGCTGCAACTGTTTGTCTAGATAAATACTCCCATAGGTCTTCTAATCATTCTAGGTCAAAGTAGTCGTTCTTTTTAATAATCAAATTGCTGTACAGAGAGAGAAGATCATTTGCTCCATAATGTCACCATAAAAATAATTTACCCTGGTTTTAACAAAATCAAACATGTCCTCAGCTTACCTGTTTCTTTTGAACAGATCAGTAGGAGGTTTATTGAATATATAGACAGCAATGTCACTGAAGTCAAAAGAACCCTAAGGCAAAGAAAATAAATCTTGTTGTAATAACTAGAAAAGAATATATTCTGACATTACAGTTTAGAAGGGCAAATATTTATTTGTATGGTTAACACAATTTGTTAATAGTATCCAAATTTTGGAACCTATTAGTCATCCCTGTTTTAAAATCCTCAATAAAAATGTCCTACCAAATAAAGAAGTGCTCATTAGAATCTGAGTAACAGTTCAAATTATTCATGTAATTCAAAGCCCAAACAGCTCTCTGGGAGCATTTCAGTTGAGATGACTTTAAAACAACATTATGAAAGAAAGCTTGTGTAGTCTATGTTGCACTCTCTGTTACATCCGGGTGAGAAAGTGTGAGAATGGGGGGTGGGAGGAGCAAAGGGAAAGGCTGGCAGTGACCTTAGGAGAATGACCACCTGACTTTGGGCAACTTGCTTAACATTTCCCATCTCTGGATTCCTTGCCCATAATATAAAGATACAAGCCAAATGATGTCTAGGGTTCTGTTCATCTATTACTTCATGGCTATTTTAACATCTATATATTGGGCTAATAATGTAATTTACTTTTTTTGCACCTGGTTCCTCTTAGATGAATAAGCACCCCTTGCTAACTAGTGGGAAAATTTGACAATCAAGTATAATGAAAAGACTTTTTTGAATGATGAACTCATGTTTTTGTTTTAGTACATCTGGCTCATTATCAAACTCTTCTCAAGAAAAAGTGCTTGATGTGGGAGATTATATAGATGATTTCTGAAACATTTGGTTAAAACAGACATGATAATTGAAAATAAAGCCTATTTATTAAAAAAGAAGAAAAAAAATCCAGTCCCCAAATGAAACCACTCACTTCCTGATGCGGGAAAATATATCCCTAGAACAATACATTACTGCAATTGACTCTACGTTTGAGTCATTAAAAGCAATTATTTTTCCACCAAGTGCTGTTGAGAGGCACTTGGCACATCACGCCGTTCGCTCTGCGTGGGCTGCTTCCACCTGGCCCTTCCCCCTCCCAGCACACCTGTTGAAGGCTGCTCTAGGCCCCAGCTCATATGCCAACCCCTCAGTCGCCTTCCCTGGCCCCAGGCAGAATGACTGCTCCTCAGCTGTCTATGATCCTACTGTGTTTTGTTTCTCCCACATAGGAGGCAGCCATGAGGAGATAAACCGGGTGTACAGAATGGTCAGCAGCAGAACAGATGAACTGCCAGAAACTGGCCAGCAAGCAAATGAGGGGCAGAGCTCAGCAGAGGCAAAACAAACACTAGGAGAAAGAATAAAAGACCTAACACTTTGGGTAAAGGCCCAGCTGATCTGCCAATAAAGGGGAATTTAAGTTAATATATGATTGGTAAGGAAGTGCATTCAGATCTGGACTTACTTCCCTAAAATCCTTGAGTGAGGAGGCTGATTGATAGGTTTGGCTGTGTCCCCACCCAAATCTCATCTTGAATTGTAGCTCCCATATTTCCCGGTGGAAGATGATTGAATCATCGGGGCAGTTCCCCCATACTGTTCTTGTGGTAGTGAATAAGCTTCACAAGATCTGATGGTTTTTTTTAATAAGGGGAAACCCCTTTTGCTTGTCTCTCAATTCTCTCTCATCTGTGGGCAAGTAAGATGTGCCGTTAGCCTTCTGCCATAATTGTGAGGCCTGCCCAGCCACGTGGAACTGTGAGTCTGTTAAACTTCTTTTTCTTTATAAATTACCCAGTCTCAGGAAAGTCTTTATCAGGAGCATGAAAATTGACTAATACACTGATTAAGAGGGTAGGTCACTTATTATCTCTTCAGGTTGAGGGATGTGAGAAATGGAGAGCAAGCATTTATTAACCAACCCAGTAGTTCTGAGATACA
Organism: Papio anubis; assembly: GCF_008728515.1. Classification (NCBI taxonomy): domain Eukaryota; kingdom Metazoa; phylum Chordata; class Mammalia; order Primates; family Cercopithecidae; genus Papio; species Papio anubis. Next base: position 41,097,775 of record NC_044984.1, read on the forward strand.
TAATGGAACAGGATTTGATATGCTCTGTCACAGAGTAAGATACAGGACCTAATTGTGGCATGATTTTTTTTTTCCATCAAGTAAGATAAGCAATATTTATGTCAAAGAAGCAAGCTTTGGGTTTCTTGCAGAGTTCATTTGTGTTTTCAGGGACACAACACTAAGTAGCCACTTCTACATGAACATGTGACAGGCCCTAGAGGATTTCCGTGTGGCACAGAAGAGCGCAGGCTTCCTAGCAGGGATAAAATGAGTGACATCTTAGGATGAGCCAGATGCTATTCGAGAGTGACCATGTGCCCTATTGGGTCTACTCTGCTGGGATCAAAGGTGACCAAAGGGATTTTCCCATGGGCCCAAGGCTAATGTATAAAGAGTATGACCTTGTAGGAACTATCTATGTGCCTAGCAGGAGGGGATAGTTATGAATATTTACCTAATGATTTACAAAAGGCCCTCACCCTGGAGAACTCCATATTTATTAGCAAAAGAAACATTCTAAGGAAACATTTGCTGTGTTCCCTCAGTCAGTAGCCCCGGCAACCACATGGTTCTTGCACATGGCTGTGTCTTAACACAATCTATGTGTTGAATCTCTTTGTAGATGATGCTTGTGGCATCTGGCCCTTTAAGCACCATAAACTGCTATACCCCCTTTTCAAGTGGGAGAAAAGTATTGATTAGGGAAGAGTTTAGTAGTGTTCACTTATCTTCCTCACCCCACTTAAACACAACAGAATGAGGTGCTCCCACAGTGATGCAAACAACCCCCTCCCATGTTTAAGAGACATAACATTGCACCTCAGAGTACTCAGAGTCTGACAGTTTTGCCTTTAACTGTCTGATCTGCAAAGACTCTCTTCTTAGTCCTTTCCCAAATGTAGATCTTCTCTTCAAAGACTGAAAACTACTATAAAGCAAAACCCCCTTTTCTATCAGATCACTAAGAGGCAAAGTGTTAAAGTAAAATTCTAAGAATACTTTAGCCTATACCAGAATCTGGCATTAATAGGATTAAAATTTAGAAAGTTTGCCTCCTTGTTCAGATTCTTAGAAAGAAGGACTATATTGTCTAGTTGACTCTAATAGATCCTAGAAAGGGTTAGAAAAATCAAATCATAGATGTCTTGAGACACAGAAACCATGACACCTAAGAGAAAGACGAAAGAGGAATAACTGGACAGAACGTATTGACTTGTTTGAACACTTCTGTTTAGAGCATGATTATGCCCCTAATTGTCCAGGTAGATATCTGTACATATAATTATGGTATCCTGGAAGAGAAACACATGCTGAGATTCCTGTGCTAACATAGAGGAACACAAGTGATTCCTTTTAAAAATTTCATCTGGATGTAATTTAAGCTTCAACATTGTTAACCACCGACCACAAGTATTAATATGGCTGGGACAAAAATCAGTTGCTGAAAAAGGTGTACTTACATGGGGACTACAGCTCAGTGATTGATAATAGGGCTGCCAAGGTGTTGATATTTCAGACTTATGTTCATCTTTGAGGGGAAGATCTAGAGCATGTAACTGTACATGGGTCATGGGGAAGGGGTGGCAAGACAGTTAGAATTGCGAAGAATGTGGTCAGGAACCTTCAAGAGTCTTTGTGTCAGCAACATTATGAAAGATGTGGTGCAGGACATTCTAGTAGATTTTTGAGTCTCCTGAGAAGAAACTTAGAATTTTAGACTCCTAAAGCAGGGAGAGACTTTCAGAGAGGACCTAGTCTGGCACAGCGTTTTCACCCAGGACAGGAAACCCTTATACTCCATGCCAACACACAGGCATCCAGGTCTACAAAGTGTCTTTTAAAAGGAGACGTATTATGCAACCCACTCTGTTTCTGAAAAGTTCTGTGCCTGGAACTGAGGCTCAGCTGAAATCACTGTTGCTGCTTCTATCCTTGGGTCCTCATTTTACCTTCTGGACCTATTTGAATCTACTTGAAATTTAACACCTCTCCTACCTAACAGTCCTGAGGGTGCTCATTTTAAGATTGTGCTCTTTAACTCAAACATCTTTAATTCTTTGAACTGTTCATCTTGTGATGATGTGTTTGGGCTGTTTACATCTCAGCGATGGTCCAGTTCCTCAACCATCCTTTTTAAAGGCTATGTGCTGAGATGGACACAATGCTATAACATCAGATTTGGTCCAAACAGTGCAAAGCATGATAGGATTTTTAAATTCTTCGAGTCGGACATCTTTCTTCTTTCAAGATGATCTATTTTGGAATTCATTTTTATGGCAACCACACACTTTTCATTCTTTTTGAGCTTCTGGTGTGAATGCTACTAGACTGTCTTCCTAATTCTATCTTGTGTACTTTTTTTGTTTGTTTTTGAAGCTAAGTGCAAGACCTATATTTGTTTCCGTTACATTTTATCTTTCAAGTCTCATGATCTCTTCTTAAATTGTTGATCCTTTTTACTTATATATTAATCACTGCATCTAACTTTATATCTTAAGTGTACCTTCATCCAAGTCACTGGCATCAACTTTGAATAGAACAAGACCATCTGGAAATGGCCCATTGTCCAGTCAACTGCTTGAAGCCTGGAAGTCGACCTTATCTCTCACCCATTCCCTCATCCTTTATATCTAGTCATTGGCAAGTGCCCTATCATTTCTACCTCCAAAATTTATCCCAAAGCCACAGGCATTTTGTTCGCACCTCCACTCTAGTGTGAGCCATCATCTTTAATTTCTGGATAACTGTGATCATCTTTACTTGTCTTCCTTTACTTGTCTCCTCACATCCATCTTCCACCCAGCAGCCAGAGTAATCTTTTTATTTTATTGTGTTATTATGTGTCTCCATCACTAGACTGTAAGACAGACCATGACAGTTTAATTCACCTATTTACCTATTTACATTCAACATCAAACACACACATAACAGAGTCTTCACTGAGAATCAGTGAATTTACAAACATTAGAACCTCATTGGCAAGTTATGTGAGACTATGCCAAATATCTTAACTAAAATCAAGTCTCCCTCTATTAAGATAGTTCTGTGATCTACTTAGCTCACCTTATCTCAAAAGATGATATTAGTTTAGTGACTATTTAGAAAAACTCTGTTGGTCTCTACAGAGCAATCTTTTCTTCAGTCGTTGCACATAAACAAGCCATTTAATAATTTTCTCTACACTATTTCTTGGCATCTACTTTTTGCCATTTTTGAAAGTTGGGATTAAATTAGCCTATTTCTAATCCTCTGGGGATACTCTTGCTTTCTATGATTTTTAAAAAGATTTCTGATAGTGTCTTAGACAAAGTGGCATGAGGAAAAAAAGAAAAAGATTTCTGACAGTGGTCCTAGATGTATTTACTCTTTTTGCTGCAAGAAAATTTTGACTCATCTTTTAAACAACGAACATCTAAACATCTATTGAAAAAATGTTATTTATCAATGTTTTGAATCATATTAACAGAATTGTAATTACTTGGTCTTCCATAATTTACCCAAAGATCGTATGAATAATGTTGTTAGTATTTTCATATTTAAAAGTACCACGTGCTAATAAAGTGGAAAGCTATGACAACAAATAAAACCAAAACATTTAATGTGATTGAAATGTTTTATACCGTGATTGTGGTGGTGATTTCACAACTGTATTTGGGTAAACTTAACAAATCTCACCCTTTAAATTGGGGAATTTTATTGTATATAAAGTATATCCCCAAACAAACAAACAAACAAAAAACCAACCAACAAACAAAAACCAACCTCAGGACACTTTAAGGGAGACAAGACTGTATTTTAAAAGCCTAGCTACACAGCAACAAATCATATGACATCCTCCCAACACAGCATCAGAGCCTTTGGTAGGGGTGGAGGTAAAGCAGCCGTCACTGCTTCAGATCCAGAAATAGCTCAGGATGGGGGTGTTTGGGGCTGCTGTGCAGCTGAGTGCTTTCAACTCCTCCAGGACCCATTCCTCCCTCAAAGAAGAGGGAACTGTTACCAGCAGCCCTTCCTAGCATGACTCTCCCTTGCAAAGTTGAAAGCAGCTATTCTCAAACTTTAACGTGTGTGCGAATTAGGATCTTGTTAAAATGGATCAAGTCATGGGTCAGGACCTGAGATTCAGCATTTCTAACAAGCTGCCAGAGGCTGCTGCTGCTACTGGTCCATGGACCTCCCTGGAAGCAGCAAGGCTGACAGCGCTGAGTTCTGGCCATGTGGCGTATACATCCCAGTTCTTTCTGTTTCTCAGTCCACTGTGCTGTGTGCATCATCTGCCACACTGTCTGTGGTGAGGTGCTGTGCCAACACTGCAGCTCAGTTACCTGTAAACACAGACCCCACGGCTACCCAGGTAAGGTGGCAGTGAAGAAATCACTTACAGCTGAATCATTCTCATTGCTGTGCAATGCTGACTAGCTTCCAGTATGAAAAGTAAGGTCTCGTCTACTTCGTTTGGCTGACTTCCTCAAGCATTACTTTTTTTTTTCCCCCCTTGAGACAGAGTCTCGCTCTGTCACCCAGGCTGGAGTGCAGTGGTGCAATATTGGCTCACTGCAACCTCTGCCTCCCAGGTTCAAGCAATTCTTCCTCAGTCTCCTGAGTAGCTGGGATTACAGGTACGTGCCACCACACCCGGCTAATTTTTGTATTTTTTTAGTAGAGATGGGTTTCACCATATTGGCCAGGATGATCTCGAACTCCTGACCTCAGGTGATCCGCCCACCTCAAGCATTATTTGCTTCAGCAGGAAATATATTTAAATATTATTTTCAACCTCCCCTCCCCCATGTTTCACTCCTTCCAAAAGGGATCTGAGGCTTACTAAAATATGTAATTCTTCCTCTTCTAAATTCAGCTAGAAGCATAAAACTTTTACTATCCTCAATTAAACAAGCAGGCTAGTACATATAAAAACTCCTTGAGCTGGGGTAAAAGTGGTCTTTATTACTAGTCCTCCTTTGATCTATCACTGTCTTCTATTAACCCACAGCCCTCAATCCAAAACTTTCAGACATGCTGCTGGTTGAGGCGGAGTATTTACAAGGAAAAATTTAGAATCCAGGACAAGGAACTTAGACAAACCATAGGAAATGCATCAGTTCTGGGCTAGTTTAACTATCTTTCTCCACTCCTCTCTGCTGTTGCTGGCCTCTCCCTCACCCTCTTCTACCTCTTACTTCCTGTCTACCTTTCTCAAGGGTCTCAACCCTCCTGCATCTTCACCCTGCACTTTCCTGTTCATCTTTCAACTCCACCAACTCTCCCTGCTTCTCCATCCCACCCCCAGTTATTCTAGGGGAAATACCTGTATAAAGATTTGAAAACACTGTTGAAGAGACTAGAACACTAGCTGAAAATGATGGAGGGGTTGGACAGTGGGGAGGACCCAACTGAGAATGGAGACCAAGAATTTGGTGTCGCCCTGTCTATGCGGTTGGAAAGCTCAGCTTCAGGGGTTTTCCAGGCCAGTGTGACAGCCAGCCAGTGGAAACAGGAAGTAGGGCATGAGTAGAAGGTTTAAGTGAGGGACCAGAGGCTCTCAGTGAGGCTCAAGGATAGGAATAGTGGTTTCTGGCCCAGGGAAGCAATGCCAATGGGAGACTTAAGGGGTGAGGAAAGAGACACAGAAGAAGAATCCTGGCTGGGCGTGGTGGCTCACACCTGTAATTCCAGAACTTTGGGAGGCCAAGGCAGGTGGATTGCCTGAGCTCAGGAGTTCGCAACCAGCTTGGATAACATGGTGAAACCCCGTATCTACGTATCTACTAAAATGCAAAAAATGAGCCGGGTTTGGCGGCCTGTGCCTGTAGTCCCAGCTACTTGGGAGGCTGAGGCAGGAGAATGGCGTGAACCTGGGAGGCGGAGGTTGCAGTGAGCTGAGATCATGTCACTGCACTGCAGCTTGGGTGACAGAGTGAGACACCATCTCAAAAAAAAAAAAAAAAATCTTTTGTTTAATGAGAGCTCAGAAGGAAAGAGGCAGGCCCAAAAGCGAAGAGAGAGGGACAAGGTGTTCTGAGTCCCTAAATTCATATGAAAATGTTAAATAGTTTGAAAAATTCAAAAGGATCTTTTATATGAAAATGGGTTTTGTCAAGCTCTTTAATTTACCTTAAGGTGTTCAATATAATTAATAAAACACTTTACTGATCATTAATAATATCAAATGTTGGGGTATTCACTATATGTCAGGCCCATTCTATGCACTTTTTAAAATGCTTCACTTATGAGTAGTACTATTACTATCCTTATTTTACAGATAAGGTAAATAAGGTAACCAGGGAGGTTACATATTTTGTCTAAGGTCACACAGCTAGTGTCAGAGCACTCAAACCCTGGTAGTATGACTCCAAAGTCCCCACCCATCATGTTGCATTGTCTGTTAAAGTCAAACATCCAGAGAGGAATAACACTGTAAAAAATAAGACCTAAGCACAAAACAAAAATCTTAGAATGAAATACGTTGAAATGTTAATAGAGCTTGTCTAAGGTGAGCCTGAACACCCTGAACAGAGAGACTTTGAGTGATTTCTTTATACTTTATTTCATTTATTTTATGCATTTTCAAAATGGTTTAATGATTATCTTAGTTTTACAATAAAAATATAAAGAACTTTTCAAGTGATCGTATTATTATTTTAACCCGTTTTTAGGGGAGAGTTGCATTTGGTTAAGTCCCAAGATCATTAATATAGTCCCTGTTTGATTAAGGAGATCACAAAACACTTGCAGAAAAGAGTAGAAACTATAATTATTCAGTCCCAAAGTGGACTTCTTAGTCACTAAATTCTGATCAAATTTCAAAATTCTGAGGGTCAGAAGACCAGCACACAGTGACCTTGTAGCATGTGATCGTGTATAATGCTTACAAATTAGATTAGGGAATTAAATGGGTGGTTTTAAAAGGCCAGGCAGGAAACAGGTGGAGACCAATTATTTGTACAGTTCATTCCATTTCTCTCCTTGTAGGTAAATCTAAGTTTTGTGGCGCAAAGCTTCTCTTAAACTAACCTCACTGTCAGTTAGGTATTTTGTTTTGTCTAGAAAAAGAAATATGCATTGCTGATGGCCAATTCAAATAGTATCTACTATAATCCTAAAAAGAAAGAGGAATCTAAAAGAAGTATGCTGGTAAAAATAGAATTTTAGTTTAGTTGGTTCTTTGTAAAAAAGTTAAAGAGAGCTCTGAGCTTAAATGAGGATGTTGTACCAGTAAGAAAGAGAGCCATGTACCACCACCACTTCCTGTTTTTAACCTACAGTGGGTAGAGAGTTGTGGGTTTTGTGGGTGCTCCATTTATAACTCTTGACACTTTTGATGTGTCCTCGTTCCTCTTTTCCCATTCCACAAGGACAAGTCGTTTCCCTTCTCCTCAAACCTAAATCCTTACTCTTTATCATACTCTAAAGACGTTAACTCTTGAGTGACAGAAAAACCCCATGTGACTTGAAATAAAGGAATATACTGTTCTCGATGGGACTTTTGTTCCAGTAGAAAGGTGGATTGGGGGCTTCGTTCATATTTTCCCTTTCTGCTTTTGTGGTAACAAAGCACATTTAAGGAGAAACAGGAGGCTTAAGAGGAGCACCCAATAGACTTGTTGCTCTTCTCCCCACAGATATCAGTCATCTTGGGCAAGTTACTCAGCCTCTCTGTTAATTTTAGTTTTGTAATCGCCCAATGGGTTCACCTTGGCCGCTGCCTAGACAGAACCAATTTATCGAGAGAGGGGAATTGCAATGGAGAAAGAGTAATTCACACAGAGCCGGCTGTGCGGGAGACTGGAGTTTTATTGTTACTCAAATCAGTCTCCCAGAGCATTCGCAGATCAGAGTTCTTAAAGATAATTTGGCGGCTAGGGGCTTGGGAAGTGGGGAGTGATGATTGGTTAGGTTGGATGTGAAATCATAGGGGGTTGAAGGGAAATTTTCTTGCTGTCTTCTGTTCCTAGGTGCGGTGGCAGAACTGGTTGGGCCGGATTACCAGTCTGGGTGGTGTCAGCTGATCCACTGAGCACAGCTCTGCAAAATCTCTCAAGCACTGAGCTTAGGTTTCACAATAGTGATGTTACCCCCAGAAGCAATTTGGGGCGGTTCAGACTCTTGGAGCCAGAGGCTGCATGACTCCTAAACTGTAATTTCTAACCATGTAGTTAATTTGTTAGTCCTGCAAAGGCAGACTGGACCCCAGGCAAGAGGGGGGTCTTTTTGGAAAAGGGCTGTTACCAATTTTGTTTCAGAGTCAAGCCATGAACTGAATTCCTTCCCAAAGTTAGTTCGGCCTATGCCCAGGAATGAACAGGGACAGCTTAAGGGTTAAAGCAAGATAGAGTCGGTTAGGTCTGATTTCTTTCACTGTCATAATTTCCTCAGTTATGATTTTGCAAAGGCGGTTTCAGTTTCTTTATCTATAAAATGGGGGTGATTAACAGGGTTGTTATAAAGATCTGATGGAACAATGTACACTTTATAACTATCTTTTCTTTTTTAAAGTCCTTTATAAAATTTAAAGTCATCAATCTTACCTAGCCAGCCACACAAAAGGAGGCTGCGGGTGACTTTGGTCTGCAGGCTGTCCCTTGCTGACCCCTGATATAGATGTAGATCTTTGATATCATGTGCCTGACATAAGGTAAAGTCTGTGGCCAGAGAACAAAGCAAAACTAACTGGCCCACAAAGGAGCAGTTTTCCAATTAAACCAACTACCACTCCGTGAGTAATAAAAGTTCAAGCTAACCTTGAAAATCCAACTCTGTGCACCATACTTAACCTGCTCTACTGTGCTAACACACACCTGGCCTACTGTAAACCAGACGAGTGAAGGCATTCTACAAATCATGAGGTGAATAATGCTGTCAAACCATAGCCAGTATAGTTAAGTTGTCTGTTGCAGGCTAAGAAAAATACACTGTACCAAAACAGAGGTCACACTGTTGTCCCTGGATAGGACCAAGGCACCTGATGCAACTCAGCATAAATAGGATTGAGTGAACTCAGGGTGTACGCTCTTGTGCGTGCACATGTGTGCGTGCACACACACACACACACCCCTACTTTTCTGGGGCCAAGAGAATTGAATTCTTGGAAGCCCTTTATCCGATGCATCACAGATGACTCATAAACTAGCAATAGCTGCTCAACTTCTAAAAACAATGGGTGGGACTCATCTCCTACGCATCTACGCATGCCAACTATTTCTGTTTACAAAATAGGCACTCATTGTTAGCGCAACACTAACCACTTTCCCATTTCCCTATTTCTGAAAAGCTTCTTAATCCAGTGGATTTCAATAGAGTTCAATGGCACTGCCACTGTCCCTTTTCCATTATTTCAAATGTTGGCAAGCCTGAATGTGCCATTTCTCCCTCTCCCGGGTTATTACTCCCAAACAACAGACTCTGAGGCCAATGATTTTTGTTGCCAGCCAAAGGACAATTTTCTCTTCAAATCATTTCTAAGGAACCGTGGCTATAACTCAAAGAATTCTAAAAACAAGAAACTGATTGGCAAGAGGAAAGATGAATGTGACTAGCCCCGTGGACCTCCTAGGATCATCCGGAAGAGCAGGGTTTCCTTATTGACTTCCTCTTAACTGCTCTGTCTTTAGATCACAAGGTCTGGTTTGGTATTTCCTAAGGAGGCAAAGAACTGCTCACTTAGGAATGCACAGAGGAGAGGACTTACCATTTGTAAGGAATAACTTGATAAATAGCACACAGACCATCTTCGTTGCCACTGAGAGCAAAATTATTATCTTGGTAGGTGTCGTTCAAACTGTTTGGCATATGTATAAAGTAATAAAGCAATGATAGCTTAAGAATAGGCCCAGTTTGTATAAAGGTATGCTGCAATCTCACTGCAACTTAGTAGAATTTGCTGAAAAATATTTAGAGACATCAGAAAGTGATGCTGGTGCAGTTGGTTAAGAATATGATTCTTCTGATAGAATGAGAAGACTGTTTTTTGCGATGGGATAATAAAGATCAAATTCCTATAATATATGAGCAAGGACTTAGGGCATTGTGCTGATGGATCTATAGTTCTAATTCTATTTCTATTTGCTCCTTATGTAGGCTCAATTGTAAAACACTAAATTTAAAGAGAGAAGGAACCTGGTAGTCTGATCTCAGTTTACACAGACCCTTATATTTTTAGACTTATCCTTACTGGAAGGGGTACTTACTAGTTTGTTTGTAAACATGGATCATTGACAATACAATGGTGCATTGTTTTGCTGGTAGGATAATTACAAACGGCCCACAAAGGCAAATATTGAGAGATAGACAGAGAGACAGGGAGGGAGAGAGGGCCAGAGAATTCACCTACAATTAAGTAAACAATCCACCAAAGTGAAGGTAATTGCTGTAACTGACAATGACAATTACTGTCCTTTTCCCAAATAGTAATTTAACAACAAATGCCCTTTTGCAATACCAACCTCAGTATTTCTTAGCAGTCTCAGAACTATTTTGAATTTTCAAATAAAGGAGGCATTCCTAGGAAAGTAGACAATGAGCAGCCAGTCCCATGCTGACTTTGTGATTATTATCAGCACATCTCCACAGCCTACTAAAATGTTGAGGGTGAACTAAATCTTTCAGTTGATGTTTTTCCTCTCTGATAAATTCGTAACAATAATGAGAGCCACTGTTTTGTCCTAAAGCCTTGTTTCTGGTTTTGCAAAATCTAATTCTTACATATCCATTCACTCATTTCAGTAAAACTTTGCTGAGAAGCAGCTACATGCAAACGCTGTTCTAGAACTTGTTAGGGGGAGGAGGATGATTTCAACAAGGAAGAATTTGGCATTAATCCTGCCCTTGTAGGGCTCAGCGTTCAATAGGGAAGGTAAAATGTATGCCTAAATAATGGAAGTGATACTTACTATTAGAAAAATACAAATTACACTGAAAAGGAAAGGAAGAGAGACCTCCCTTCCACCTGGGAGGATCAGACAACCAGTTTTGGAGGAGATAACATCCGATCTAGGTCTTCCAGGACCATGAGGATTCAGAAGACAGAAATGAGATAGGGTAGGGGTGGGATGGTGGAAAGACCGAAGTAAGGGTTTCAAGGCAGGCAGCCTGTACAGAAAAAGGAAGGTTAGTGTGGCAGAAGCCGAGGTCATCTGAAGGGAGAAGAGATTGAAAATACAGTCTGGAACAAGTGGCACAGCATTGACAGAGTCCTCATTGTAGCTTCATGGGCTAACTATCTACATCAAAAATATATTTTCTCTCTCAAGTTTTTAGTAGGTAAGAGGAAAAGGAAAAAATCTTATTGCACTGGTGTTAAGTTCTTCAAAAAACCAATTTTTTCAACTAGCTTTTTTTCCTCTAAAAGCATGTTAAAAATAAATTTAAAGACTCTAAACTTTCCATCTCCACTCCACCTCTAGACCCTTTCTCACTCTCCAGAAGTAACCACTGTCAACAGTTATCTTGTGTACCTTCCCCAAATATTCTGGGCAATATAATGTATACATATAAACACACCCTCCTTCTATGCTCACTTCCACCCAATATTCAGTTTGTAATCATGTAATAGTACTATGTTACACGCTATTAATAATACCATGCTACACAGTAACATAGTGTTACACACTATGTTCCCAGTTACAACCTAGGAGATTTTTCCTCACCTGCCCATGTAAGTCTATTTTACTCTTTTAAGTAGTAGTCTAATACTCTATTTTATGAAAGTACCATGATTATTTAACAAGTTTCCTAGGGTTAGACTTGGTATTATTTGATTTTGCTATTACTTGGTGTTTAATTCTGAATTAGAAAATGTTTAGTTACCTCTTTCAGGAGTTCAAGGACTCCTGAAAGCAATGGGAAATCTTAAATTGCACATGCAGGAACCCACATGACAAATATGAAGCAGCTGAGAGATTTATTGGTTTCGCAATATACCTTAGGCATACATTTCACTTGTGAACAGGAACCTGACATTCTCAGTCTACAGTTTGGTACACTTGATATTGCCAAGCTGTTTTCATGACAATAAAGGGGGTGGTTATTGGTGGAACACTAGCAAGATAATTCAGGAACACTGGCTGATTTTATAAGTTGACTTTAAAAGTACATTATATTGGAAAATAAAAGGTAAGTACTAACTTGTAAGCATCCATTGATAAGAATAACGTTTTTCTCAAGTTGTAGAGTAATAATGCAACTTTGGTGTCTGAAGAAGGCATCACCAAAGGCGATATGGTGTTTTAGATCGTGCTGGCTTTGGAGTCAAGCAAGTCTGGATGGGATGCTGACTTCCCTGCTTTCTAATGTGTGATCACAGGTAAGCTTTTAAGACTCAGTTACTTTATCTGTAAAATGGGGCTAATACCTACCTCATAATGTTGTTGGTGGGGATTAAGATAGTGTAGCATATATAGATACTGTTCAATAAATGTTAGCCATTATTTAGTGACTACCTAATACTAACTATAATATTTTAACAAATACCTACAGTGTGTACTATGCACCACACTCTACTATCACTCTCTCCATCTCTCTTTCTCTCTCACATTCACACACACACACACACACACACACACACCCCACACACACATTTATTCCTCCTAGCAGCTTTATGCCTTGGTACTAATAAAAGTCTTCTTGCATACCACTTTTCAAAGTCTGTTTTTAGACAAATTATCTTTTTCATTCCCACAACCACAGCACAAATGAGTTGGAAAATGGAAAACAAGAATCCAAAAGGTCTGGTATTATAATCAACCAAATAAAATTTAAACTATTGTTTTACACACATTGTACTTTTGTTTCACAATTAACATTTCAAAGAGATTGTTCACAAACTCAGTGTTAATAATAAACTGATATCTCAGAAGTGTCGTGAATTCTACTTTCGTTTTTCATGGTTTTCAACTTAAGGTCTACATTATTAAAATAAAAAAATAATAATACATGCTAAGAAGTTATAGAAAAATAAAAAGCATTTATTGCTTTATCAGATTCTGTGTAGTGTAATAAACGTCACACTTACCAAGTACTATGAGATGTGTTCTAGAGATTAATTTCCTATAAAATGTATGCCTTTAATAGAAATCTCTAGAAAATGTAACAAAATGTAACAAAACAAAACCTACCATTCTTCCATGTCAATATTGATTTTTAATCCCTACTTCTGCTATGATGGAGTTATGGGTAAGACTCAGATAAAGAGGAAGTTACGGTGGCAGGAAATTCTTTTAGCATCTATTGCCTTTTATTTGGGTCCTCACTCCTAGGAAAACAGCTCAATAGGTACTGTTTACCCTGAGGTACTTGTGCCTCAGTACATCCCTGACTGGCAGCCTCAGGGTCCAGCCCCACTTGGTTCCCCATAGAGGGTATATACCTGCAGAGCTATGATAAATTGAGAGTCCTCACCAGCATCCTCAGAATTCAGAAAAATGCAGAATCCAGCACCACTTTTACAACAGGACAGGACTCACTGAATCTAACTGAATTAGAGTGTGTTAAACAGGGATGACAGCCATTATGGATAGGTTTTAAAAAAAATGAGCCGCAGACTCATCCAAGAAAAAGAAATCGCACCAACAAGTTTCCAGATGACTGCAGAGAAGGCTCCACACCCAGCCTCAGGGAGACACCAAGGAGCCTTCCCAGCTGCTCGTCCAAAGAAGCCTGGACAGTCTTGGACTCCTTTCCTGTGTTGGCCAATGTGAGTCTGGAATGGATCCCTGTACCAGATGAAATATCTTGATCCTGCCAACTGCTTCTTGGCTTTGAGCAGCTGTAGGAGCAGCTGGTTTTACAACAGTCACAGAGTGAGTCCTTGTCCTGAGGTAGAAGAGTTCTAAGTTTAGTGAGAAACTTAAAGTTTGAGTCTCTGTACAACTACCTTCATGAGATTTAGCCTGAAGACTTGGTGTGTTGCGCTTGTTATCCATGCATCTTACAAATAACTAAATGATCTATAATAGTTTCATCCAGGAAACATCTTCCTTCAACTACAAAAGCAAATTTTTACAATTCCCCACTTTAATCAGACACTAAAGTGTCATGAGATAGGGGATCAATTATCCCTCAGCCAGTATAGTTAAAAATCAATTGAATTCTAGGAATAGTAGATTGAATACAAGAACTTACTCCCTCTCCCTTGATATCCAGTAAAAAGACTTTTTAAGGCATAAAGCTGCTAGGATAAAATATGACAGTAGACAATAATGAAATTTTGAAAGCTGGAAAGCAGAAAGACCTGAACCATAAATTGGCAGTGGAAAAAGCCAAGACCAACTCAGTTTACCTCTCAGAATCTCTAAAAGGCACTGCTGGCATGATTGAAAGTTGAGGATAATGAAAGGGGTGAGCTAAAATAGTGAGGATCTGTTGAACTTTTTTCAAGAAATAGCTAGATTCCCCAGACCAGGTTCTACTCCATAAAGCCGAGTGGTTGGTCCTCTCCCATCTTGACAACAATCTGAATATATGTTCTCTGGAAAGTATACAATATGTTTCTAGGTGAGAGACAAGGCACAATTTGTGGGGAAGAGGCATACTCTAATGAAAATTGGGAACTGAGTGAACACATGCCTGTTGGGATAATCATTCCAGCCCTTTCCCCCTACTTGGTTCCCAGAAAGATGGTGGTGAGGTCCAGGCCCCCAGAACAGGGGATTGGGAGCTGTTCTCTGGGTGATCTGAACAGCCAAAGAAGAGGGTCCTAGACAAACTGACCCTGGTGGTTCCCAACTAAAGGGCTCGAGAGCATCTTAAGTGAAGCTATTGCGAACAAGCCCCACTCATGTGTCCCAGGCTCAAATCAGCCTTGTTTTTCCCCCATTCTTGAAGATAGCAGATAAAGAGGAATTATCTGACATCTCAGCGAAGAGTCTAAGGTGAAAGACCCCAAAACAAACAAAAATCAGCTTGTACCTCAGGGACACAGCAAAATCCAGATTGTGGAAAACTTTACACAAATGGCCCAGTTTCTTAAATAAATGGCACAGAATAGAAGGAGAGAAATGGGAAAATATAAATTAAAAGTCTTAAAACACACATATCAACCAATTGCACTGTATGAACCTTATTTGAGTATTGATTTGAACAACTCAAATGTTTAAAAACATAACATAATCAAAGCAATTTAAATACTGATTGTGTATTCGATGATATTAGGGAACTGTTGTCGACTTGTTTCTAGGTATGACATATTGAGTTAAAAGAGTCCTTATATTTTAGCGATATATACTAAAATATTTAGTGATGAAATAATAAAATAGCTGAGATTTGCTTCAAGACAATCTTGGTGGGGGATTGACTAAAACAACCATCCATAGAAGGAAGCAAACATAAAAATCTTTTTCTACTATTCTCTCTACTTTACATTTTAAATTTTTCATAATGCAGAAAAAAACTATCATTAGAATCCTCAGAGAAGATATTGAAATCATGAAACAGAACCAAAATAATATTAAAAAGAAACATTCTTAGAGTTTTTAAGCTCCTATAAATAAAAAATAGTAACAGAAATAAAACATTCAATAAAGAGGGGAAAAATTGAGGACATATCCCAAAAATTACAGTGAAACATTATAGAAATGAAAATAAAGGAAAGATTAAAAAACTAGAGGGCTAGTCTAGAAGGTCCAAAATCCGGGGGGTAATAGGAATTCATCAACACAAAAATTCCCCAAACTGAAGGCCATGGATTCCTTCCTTCCTTCCTTCCTTCCTTCCTTCCTTCCTTCCTTCCTTCCTTCCTTCCTTCCTTCCTTCCTTCCTTCCTTCCCTCCTTCCCTCCCTCCCTCCCTCCCTCCTTCCTTTCTTTCTTTCCTTTCTTTCTTCGGAATCTTGCTCTGTCACCCAGGCTGGAGTGCAGTGGCACGATCTCGGCTCACTGCAACCTCTGCCTCCTGGGTTCAAGTGATTCTCCTGCCTCAGCCTCCTGAGTAGCTGGGATTACAGGTTCCCATCCCCACGCCCAGCTAATGTTTGTATTTTCAGTAGAGACGGGGTTTCACCATGTTGGCAAGGCTGGCTAGGCTGGTCTCAAACTCCCAGGTGATCCAACCGCCTCAGCCTCCCAAAGCCCTGGGATTACAGGCATGAGCCACTGAGCCCAGCCAAGGCCATGGATATCTAAAAGAAAAGACTGCGCCCAATGCCTGACACAATTGATGAAAACAGGCCCACCTCAAGGCACGTCATGTGAAACTGCAGGATACTGGGAACTAAGAGATTTGACAAGTTTCCCGAAAAAAAAAAAAAAAAAAAAAACTAACAGAACTTGGATATATATAAAAGATCAGGAATCAGAAGCATATAGGACTTCACAACAGAAAAAAGCTAGAAGGAAATAGAGCAATGCCTTCAAAATTCTGAAGGAAAATTATTGCTAGTATAAAGTTCAATATCCAACTAAACTACCAATCAAAGGTAAAAGTCGAATAAAAATATTTTTCAGAAATAAAGGTCTAAAAAACTTTATTTTCAGTCACCTTTTCTGAACAATAACAGCACGTAAATAAATCCAGAAAGAAGAATAAATGGAATATAGGAAACAATGGATCTAGCAAAGAAGAGAGGTAGAGGAAATCCCCAGAAGGGTGATCAAGAGAGATTCCAAAAGTAAAGTTACCCTTTATGCCTTGTCTGTGAAGCAGGAAATTAATGATGGCAGCCACTTCATAGAGTTATTGTAAGGATTCTGCATAAAACACTTGGAGTAGTGACTGGCACTACTAGGTACTACTTATATCTCTTGTAGAGATACAAGAATTACTGTTGTTACAATCATCAAAGAATTGACTTTTTACACTAGGTTAATTTATAACTTGATATGTTGCAATAACTTTAAAAAAAGAAATCAATGTAATACACATTCTGAACTGAACATATTCCCAGCTTTGGAATGACTGAAAATAGTCACAGAACCATAGCGTTTTGGAGGTTGGCCTGGTTCTGAAATTTTTCTTGCACAACTTCCTTGTTTTGAAGAGGAAGGAACTGAAGCTCAGAGTGGTTAAGAAACTTGCTTAAAACTACATAGCCATTTAGAAGAGGAGTTGGGAGTAGCACTCAGGTGTCTCATGTAAATGCACTGAAAACCAGAAGTGTAGCTCCTCAAGCTGTCTACTATACTCAGAGAGTCAGAATTTCACATATACCCCCCAAAATCACCATAGAAATATGTTGTCCAATTCTGCCATATTACCCTAAAACCTGGCACTCAGCTCAAGCAGAAAAACAACTTAGAAAGATGCATTCAGGATGATCAAGAGAGGAGGCTAGAGTTAGGTTCACTGAATTAGGTTGACGATATGGAAGACAATGTATCAAATTCACCATCTTACACAGTCTTTTAATTTTAGAAAGGATGCGTTAGTTTACACACACAAAAATATTAATGCCTAATACAGGGTAACATGGAAGGGCATTTCTGTTCCCGGAGTAACGGAATGGGCAGTAATATTCTTTTATCTCAGTTTTTGATGTGTTTTTAAAGGATATCCACACTTTGTAGGATTAGTAACCATTTCGGTCACTGCTTCTAAGGAAATGATGCTCCTGTCAAAAGGACATGGCAACAAGGACTATCTAGCCAGGCCAATGAAGAGCATGAGTTTCAAGTCAGGAAACAAAAGACAAGATCCTGGGAGAAGTGCTTTCTCTCTCACCTCACCACTGACACTCATGTGACATTTGAGAGGGAATCAGGCTGGGCGAGAATTTTCTTAGTACAAATTCTATCATCTCTCTTAATCTTGTTCCCACTAAAAATAAGCCCTCCATACATTTGCAGAAAGTCCCATTCAACAGTTTGAGATAAAGTTATTTAAAAGAAAATTGCCCATTTTGTTTTCATTGAATCTCAGCGGGAAAGTACATGCTAATTTCTCATCTTCAAAACACTGAAAATTTCTATGCTTCTTGAATATTTATTACAAACAAAGTTGTAATTGCCCTTTGATGTAGTACATGCTTCATAGCAATCCAAATGCCAAAGTGGTGACTGGCTGGGGTTAAACACCTCTTAATATTTTAATTGAGATTTAAAGTCACAGGTAGACTCCAAAAATACCAAAAAAAGTTTTTTTCAAATGTTTTAATCCTTTTCACAAATGCTTATTTCAGTATTTTTGATTAATAAAACGATTTTCTCCTTCCTCTTTGTTGTAAGCATTAGGTACATTTTGGAAAATCACTCAAGCAATAAATATCAAAGTATGTACTTGTAACTTAGCCAAGTTAATTAAAAAAACTATTTATAAATATTTCACATTTCTTCTATGTAATAACAGAAACATACAAAAAGTTCAGTTTTAAAATGGAAAGTACCGGCACGTCAGTACTCACAGAAAAAGTAGGATTCCAGTGTTTGCGAGGGCAAAGGCGAGTCCCAAAATCCCACTGCCCATAATGGCATTGCTTAGGTTAAAAACAGACATGCCTAAGGAGGTTGTACCTGGAATCTGAACAAAGAAACAAACATTGACACTAAGCAAAATAATCCCCAAGAAAGTTCATCAAGCCAAAGCCTTTAAGGCACTCTCAGGAACCAATATGGAAATAAAATTCAAGAAAATCCATTCTTAGTTGTCTAGTTATTTCCTTGAATGGACTTCAAGAGAAAATACATAAGGTATGAGGAATATCCTGGTGAATACAGGTAGTTTTGCTTTTGGTATTATGCTACTTGAATTAAAAAGATTTGTCCCAATTTATATGATTTTAAAAAAAATACTTCATTCTAAAGATACTTACATAGTCATCACATTTCTTTTTTTCCAAATGGCTGTTTGTGAGACTTCTTCTACTTTCACGATCAGAAATAAACTTGCTGTAAAGACAGGCGTAATATATTTAACCTTATGATAATGATTTTAAGTTTGACATCTTGACTAAATGATTTATTACTCACCAAAACATACATGAGCAGTTACCAATCAGCTCTCTAAGAGTTTACAGCCCTATTCAAACACCAACTCCTCCCAATTTTTTTTTTTTTTTGCCAGTATGGGTTGTCTATATTCTCATTTTACCACATAAACTATAAGTGCCCCAAGGGCAGGCACTTTGCCTCATTCATTTTTATATCCTGCACTCTACCTAGTACAAAACAATGCCAATAACAGGTGTTCATCTTGAGATGAAATGAAAGACAACCGTAAGTCAAAAACAGCTATACATTTTGAATCATTTTAATAATACATTTAAACACTATATACAACAAATTAATTTTTGTATAGTTTTTTTCTCTTAGTGGAAAATTAGATAATATCAAGACTACTATAAATCTGGTATTTAAAGGGATACTAAAGGCAGGATTTCTTTTGAGCTCAGGTTCTTGGACTACAAAATCATTACATAGAAATTCCCTCTCCCTTGCAGAAAAGAAAACAACTGTTTCACCATTAAACATTCCTTCAGCACCTGCTATATGCAAGTCACTGGAACAGGCACTGGGGAGACATGGGGGTATGTAATAAGTGATGCAAACAGGAGGCTATGGGAGTTCAGACTAGGAAATTATGGTGGGGAGGCAGGGCATATGGTCCATGGTGAGGGTCAGAGCCAGGGCTTTAAGAAAGCAAAGGACTTAGAACTTGAGTTCAAATCCTCACTATCTCTGAGGGCCTGAGCATGCTACCTTTGTTTCCTCATCTGGGAAACAGAAGTTAACACTATTACATTATCTTATCAAGTTATTGGGAGAATTAAATGAGAGAGCACATGTTAAACATCAGTCCAGCCCTTGGCACATAGTAACAGCAATAGATGTTAGACAGTTCTCTCTGTGGGGGAAATGGGACTTGAGATGGGAACAATTCAGCCAGGCTAAATGGAGTAAATGATGTACAAATATACAGAAGTAAGAATTTAAAATGCTTTGAGAATCATCAAATATATTCGGGGCGAATATCAAAACTTTATAGCCTAAATTTCTAATTTAAAAAAATTCTCGATTAGAAAACAAATGATTTTGTCAAAGAAAAGTCCAACAACAGATGTTGGTGAGGATGTGGAAATAAAAGGAACGCTTATACACCATTGGTGGGAACTTAAATTAATACAGTCTCTACGGGAAACAGTATGGATATTCCTCAAGGAACTAAATATAGAATACCATTCAATCTGGCAATCCCACTACTGAGTATCTACCCAAAGGAAAGGAAACTATTAAATCAAAAAATACCTGCATTCATATATTTATCACGGTACTATTCACCATAGCAAAGTCATGAAATCAACCTAAGTGTCCATCAACAGATGACTGGATAAAGAAAATATAGTGTAGATGTATACCACGGAATACTATGTCACCAAAGAATTAATAAAACATGTCTTTTGCAGCAACGTGGATAGAGCTGAAAGTCTATATGAAATGACTCAGAAACAGAAAGTCAAAACCTGAATGTTCTTACTTATAAGTGGGAGCTAAACAATGGGTCCACGTGGACAGAGAGAGTGAAATAATAGACACTGGAGACTCCAAAAAAGGGGAAGGTGGGAGGCGGCAAGGGATGAAACACTACCCACTGGGTACAATGTTTACTATTTTAAAAGCCCAAACTTCACCACTAAGTACTATATTTTTGTAACACAACTGGACTTGTACCTCCTAAATCCATAAAAATAAAAAATTAAATAAAATTAAAAGTCCATGCATAGGCAAACTGCTGCATATATTAGTAAGATATGTTAGGGATGCTTTTTGGCTCTTCTAGTTTGGAAATTCAATTACCTGATCATGGTTAGAACTAATGACAGTGAATTTTTCATTAATAAATATAAACCACTTGAACTGGACTGGTTTAATGAAGCATGACTCTTTAAACTGTACATTAGATTTTCATATACTTTTTTCTGAGACAGAGTCTCAATCAGCCACCCAAGGCTGCAGTGCAGATGTTCAATCTCCACTTCCCAGGCTCAAGTGATTCTAGTGCCTCAGCCTCCCAAGTAGCTGGGATTACAAGTGTGCACCACCACGCCCAGCTAATTTTTGTATTTTTAGTAGATACATAGTTTTGCTATGACAGCCAGGCTGGTCTTGAACTTTGGCCTCCCAAAGTGTTGGGATTACAGGCATGAGTCACTGCACCCGTTCTAATACACTTTTTTCAATGATGCTGTATATCACAATAAAATGTTTTTAAATGAAATATATGTATTATTGATGTTGATTTTATTCATTGATGTTTTTCATCTTTATCCAAGGGATCTCGTTCTTTTAGGCATTATTTCTCCAAGTTTGTGTTATTTCACCAGGATATACCAAAGTTAGGCAATACACTTATTACAAACTTATGCTGGGATCATTACTTGGTATAAGATATACAATCTGCGGACACTGCTTTTGGCTAGGACCTACTAGGGATCAAAAGGATGTGGAAGAAAAACTCTGGTCTCCTGAAACACAGGAGCTGACATTCCGGCCAAGGAGTGACCATACCAGCTAATACCAGTATAAGAACGTCAGGCTGTGCAGATTAAGGTGAGGTGAGGAGTCCAGAAAAGGAAAAAAACAGCATAGACTGGGATTAGCCAGAGGAAACTAAAAGACAAAAGCCTAAGAAATAATATAGAATGTTCTTAGCAAGAGATTGACATGATAAAAGCAATATCTTTGCAGGCAAACTCTGGTGGTTGTATATAGCATTGCTGCTAATGACTGGTTTGGTTTTTCTTTTGTCTTTAAAGTTCTGAGTCTTCCACAGAACTAAGATTTACAGATCTGGCTGCAGAATGTCAGGGGAAAGCAGCCTTTCCTTTCACACAGGCAGCCCTAAGAAACGTGGGCACTGGACTTTCCAAAATGAAATTGACTCAAAATATTTAAGTGTTGTTGTCAAAAGACCGTACAGTGTCCCTTGGTATTTTTAGGGCATTGGTTCTAGGATACCCCTCTCTCTTCTGAAGATACTAAAATCAAGTCCCTAACATAAAGTAGCTATAGAATTTGCATATAACCTACGCATATCCTCCTGTATACTTTAAGTCATCTCTAGACTACTTATAATACCTAATACGAATGCTAGGTAAATAGTTGTTATAGTATATTTTAAAATTTGCATTTTTAAATTGTCAATTTGTGTTTGTTTTTCCAAAGATTTTCAATCCTCAGTGGAATCTGTAGTTGCAGAACCCAAGGATATGGGCAGTCAACTGTATTTCGTCAGGCTAATTTTATTATTATTATTATTATTTTAGAGACAAGTTCTTGCTTTGTTGCCCAAGCTGGAGTGCAGTGACACAATCATAGCTCACTATAACCTGGAGCTCCTAGGCCCAAGCAATCCTCCTGCCTCAGCCTCTCAAGTAGCTGGGACTACAGGCACACACCACCACGCCCGGCTAATTTTTTTAAAAAATTGTGTATGGATGGAGTCTTGCTATGTTGACCAGGCTGGTCTCAGACTCCTGGGCTCAAGTGATTCTTCCAATCTTGCCTTCCCAAAGCACTGGGATTACAAGTGTGAACCACTGTGCTTGACCTAATCTGGGTAATTTTCATAACCAACTCAAGTCTACTAAGTCTATCCAGCAATTTCCCTCTGTCTTTCTTGTGGAGGAACTTGTTTTCCAGAGATAATTTCCATCATATTTAAATTAATAGAAAAGCTTAAACATTTTCAAACAAACCAAACAAAACACAAATAAACTGCCTGTTACGGAAGATCTAAATTCCAGGCCTGGTAACACTCCCCTGGGTTGATAGCAAAGCATAGGTGAGCAGAGAAGAAAGAGATCCAGGCACTGTGACATGAAGGCGCATTCAGCCAGGTCAAACATTGTGCAGCTGAAGCGGATAAAGAGTAAGCCCCTGTGTGACTGCCAGCTGTTTCCTGTAGAACTTCTGCAGAATAAGAATAATGATACTGACTGACAGAGCTGTTTTAATAAGTAACCATTAAATAGTACATTAAAACACATTATTTGTAGAGTGCCTCCTTGATTCTGTCTCTTTCAGTCCACTTTCTGCCACAAGACTTAATAGTTTTTCCCAAAAATCTCCACTGGTTCCCCCAGTGAATAAGCCTCAAGCACAAATTCCTCGCCCTGCAATTCCAGGTACTGCTTAATTTGATTTTGCCTCAATGTTCCAATCTTAGCTTCCCCTGCTCCTCCTAAGAGGGCTGAGGGCTGAGATAAGACCAGCACATTCTGAGAGCAGAGAATGAAAAGCAAGATGGCAGTAGGAATTCACTTTCCCTTGAGGAGGTCCTCTTTCTTCCTCTCAGCCAATCTTTCCCTATCAATTCAAAACCCTCATCATCCACAAGTCTTCCACACTCTGGTTTGGAATTTTTGGACTGTGACCTACTTACTACTTTATCTGTACCGCACTGTCAGCACTGCACTCATCTTGAATTGTGATTGTCCAGTGCCGTCTCTCAGCTCCTTCTAATATGTACCTACCCATACATTAACAACTCAGAGGAGCTCTCCATAAGCTGAATAGGCATCTTCTGTTTAGAAATTAGGGAGTAGCTTAGGCTGGAGGGAAATTTAGCTCAATAAGAATGAAGTACTTAAAGCCTCCCTATTCTCTATATGGTGTTTCAACTTTTTCTTCTCTTTAAGTCTTTACATCTTTGCTTTGCATTTCTATACATTTAAAAAATATATAAAACCAACTTTTTGTAATGGAAAATTCCATTCAAAATAACTAGGTCAAGCAGCTTCTCACAAGTTTCTGTTATCTCACCATTTAAAAGATGCGCTTGCTTGTTACAAAGCACGACCTCTGGCAATATAATTGATGTAATATTTCTCTTTATTGACTTAAAATATGCTATGGATGAAGGTGCCTTTGACATGTGATCTCAGATGATATAAAGTATTATTAAAAAAGAGTTCTCACTGTGTCTGTACCCATAAAACAGAATCTAATTAACCATTAGGTAGCCAATTGCTCTGTGAACAAACAAAACAAAACAAACTCTACAATGGGTGATTGGATGACCCTGAACAGACAAAGCCTTAAAAATGATGTAAGCTATTATACTCAGGTACATTGTGAAGAGAGGCAAGCAGCAGAAAGCTGTTATTTAAAACCAGAAACAAATCAACAGTAACAATCTAATTAAGGATGAGTTGTACAACAGAAAGATAATCTTCCTATTTTAATCTCCTACCCATCAGGTTCTTACTAGATTATACTGTTTTATCTGAGAAGTCATAACATAAAAGAGATGAGTGGTTGAACTTAAATGCCCTTTCCCACTCCTTTCCCTGAAATGCTAACATTGTATTAAAAAAGAGAAAAAAATGAAAGGGAAGAAGCAAGTAACAAAGAGATTGGAAAACATGAAAAGGGGGAATTGAAGAAACAGGAACCTAAAGAGAAGAGAAGACTGAGAGGTAAGCAAAGCCTTATTTGATGGACAAATTCCACTGAAAATAGAAAAAAAAGACTTTAATTGTAACAGGAGAAATGAAAACAAGAGAAGAATTTCCTGACATGAAAATTGAATACAAGGAGAAGTTATGGAATCTTCTTCCCTAAGGTATAGAAAACACAGAAGAAGAAGAGGGAGAACTTTTCAAGGGTCCTCTCAAGTGATAAAAATTTAGCCCACAAACTCCAAAAGATATATAAAGACAAGTGGATTCAGGGTGTAGTTATAAGAGTTGCCTCAAATTTTTTTATAAACAAATCTTAATGAAATAATATCAGATTTTGTTAAATAGTTCCTGGGTCATAATAGTAATAACTATACAGAAAGAGCAATAGCAGATAAATATTAAAATACGTGCATATTTGTCTGGGTATACTTAGAATAATCTACTAATGTTTCACCAAATTTAAGAAGCAAAACTAGCAATCATCCAAAACCTAGAGCAATGTTATTGCTTCTTGAGGTGGAGAAGAAAGAAGTGCTTGCCAAAGAAGGGGGACTGCATTTTTACTGACAGACTTTTCTCATACTAAGAGGCTTACTATTGCCAGATACTGTGCCAAGTACTTTACATGGATTTCCTCATTTATTTTCACAATAATTATATGTGGTTGGTACTATTTTTAGCCCCAGTTTGGGAAAATTAAGTAACTTGACCAAAGTTACATTACTATTAACCCATTTATACTGGAGGTTGCATTTTTTGTGTGTGAAAAATTAGGCCTTGACAATGACCTTGAGCAGTAGGATATAAATAAGTCCCACAAGCTTAGCGTTCCAATAATGGAACACTAGGAATAAATAGGCAAAGTAACCTGTTGTGGCAGGATTTGAACATAAGCAGGCTAAGTGGAGAGCCTATGTTCTTAACCTACAGATAATAGTGCATTAAACATTCCCCAACAATCCCATGAGGTAAGGTATTATTATTATCCCCATCTTAAAGGGATGGGATTGAAGCTCAGAGCATAAGATCAATAAGATCTATGATAGAGCCAGAATTCAACGCAAGTCTAAATCCAAAGCCATGTACTTTACTCTCTCTCTCTGTCTCTCTCTCAGTCAATACATAATTTGTAATGTCTACCCTGTAGACATTACCTAGACACTAGGATAGGCAGTCCACCCTGCCTAGACGCTAGGATAGGCAGAAAGGATATAAAGATGATTAAGACAGTCCCTTCTCACAAGAAGTTCACATTTAGAGGAAGAGTCTAGAGCTTTCTACTCAAAGTTTGGCTCATGGACCAGCAGTTATGGGCGTCACCTGGTAATTTGCTAGAAATCAGAATCACAAGCCCCACCCCAGGCTTACTGAATCAGAATATGCATTTAACAAGGTTTCCAAGTGTTTCATATACACATTAAAACACCAGTTGGCAGCACTGGTCTAATGGATATTTTAAAAGGTATTATCATTCCAGGTACAGGTTTCTATGACTACAGCCCCAAAATTTAGGCATGAAATAAAACAACTGAACTGGAATAAGGGCAGATGTCTGAATGTTCAAATGACACTACTCTTATTTTCAACCACACTTAAAAGAATAATTCTTATTGTATCCAATTGCGAAGTTTCCAGGCAGAGCTATCAGCTAGATGCCAAGTAACACAACATCAATGTTTGTTTTCAACATTTTCCCCAGCTTCCTAAAAGTTCACTGTTTGGGGAGAAGTGGTTTTCTTAGATTCATATAATTGGACCTACCCTCCTCTCACAAATTTGAGAAAGCCGTAGGAAGAATGAGGGGTATTTAGGTGCAGTTTTTGTAGGAAACATGGACTACTAAAATATGCCAATACAGTAAGCCAGATAACCCAATAGGGACCTTCAATAAAACTGGCAAGGGTCTTTTTCTTTATTAGCTTCGTGCTATAACATGTTGCTTTTAATTGTCTTGGAGCCAGAAATGAAACAAGAGTCATGAACTGAGTCAGAGAAGGAGGGGAAAAAAAAAAAACTCATCACACTGCATTTGCAGTACAGGAACCAAAAGCCAACAGACCTCCCTCTGTACCAACGTTTGCCCTGGTCGGAGACTATAGGGAAGTGAGCTCATCCGGGCAAGGTGCCTAAGTCGCGGGTGAGAATGGATGTTTCTCCCATCTACCACAAGTGGTAATCATCTAAAAACTTGACATTTTTAGTAAGTGACACTTTTAAAAATCAAGTTGAGATTCTAAACTGACTATTATAAATGACTCCCACCTTTAAGGCCCTTGGGGTTTGGATTGCTTTGATAATGGATTGCTTTGATAATTTTATAAAACCACAATGTCCTACTTGTGAGAATTCCTTCCACTGTTCAGTGGAGGTCAGTAGGGACTACTGAACCTTCCAGGAGTACAGCACATAAAACGGCCCTGGTAGCATTTAATAGAACTATTAAAGACTAGCTTTTTACCAATGCCCAAGCATTATAACCAGAGGGAGGAGGGTAGAGTAAAAATACACAAATTTTAGACAGACCTTTGTGTACCCTTGGATAAGTTATTTTCTTTCTCTGAACCTTAGTTTCCTTATTTGTAAACGGAAATTTTACATTTTTCTTATTTGCAGAAGAATACCTGCTTTGCATGGCAGTTATAAGGATCTGTGGTAGCATATGTAAAATACCTGGCACTTAAGAAATGGGTATTATGATTAATAATTACTCAAAAAAGGTGAAAGAAGTAAGTACACTTGAGTCCCATAGTAAGAAACATCACCTAGCACCGTTGACAGTACTTGGATAATAATGAGGAAGAGTGTTTGAGTTGAGAGAACTTAACCTCTAAGAACATTTAAAGGAGGAAAAAAGGAGAGACAAGGCTGGAACTTCTGAAAATCCTATGCTGGACTTTTAATCACACATTTTATCAGAATGTAGACTATCAGAAATGATTCCTACAAAGATGCCTGGTTAGTTGGCATAATATTCTTATCCTTTCCCATCCCAATTTCCTTGTGACCCTCCCAAAGTATAACATTATAGGTGTTCTAACAGTCCTGCATATGCCACTCTCTTTTCCTAATCTTTTAGGAGGCTGTGCCGCTAACTCCCAAGCTGGAGGGCTTCCTGCTAAGCCAGTTAGACAATCAGTGGGTCTAAGAATGCCCCAAATCATTTTTTTAAAAAGACATTTGGTTCTACTCTTGTAACGTAAGCAATAAAGACCCAAGGGTTGGAAGGACTTGCCTGAGGACACAGCTAGTGGCTGGGAGCTTCTGGGCCAGCACTCTTCCTACCCTGACCCTCTACTTCTTCCCCATTGCTTCTCCCCTCAGTCGTGGTCTCTTTCCTTCTCTTTCTCTTTTATGTACTATGTCTCTATTATAGTTCCTCATAGAGTCATTTGGGTTCAACCATTATTATTATTTAAAATCCATACTACAAATGATGCTTATAAGGATGATACACTTGTAGTTTAACACAGATTCATTAGCAAATGCAACTTTGACCATTTCTTGATTAAAATATGTACAGATGACTGTAGTACACTTTTGAATATGGGATGCAGTGAAATTCCAGTAGTCTGTTTAATTCATAACACAGAGCTTGGTTGGGGTTCAGTGTATTCATACATTTTTATTAGTCTCAATTGAAAGATTTTAAAAGATGAATAAATTACTTTCCTATTTGCTTCATCTGCTATTGCAGACTATGCCCAACAGATGTCACATAAGAAATTCAAATTGCATCTTCAAATGGAACATAACTTTAGTAATGAATAATTCAACAGAATAACTAAAAACCAGAATAATTTTTATAGCCGTTTCTTTTTCTTTACCTTTTTTTTTTTTTTTTTTTCCGAGACAGAGTTTCACTCTGTCACCCAGGCTGTAGTGCAGCAGCATGATCTCGGCTCACTGCAACCTCCACCTCCCAGGTTCAAGCGATTCTCCTGCCTCAGCCTCCTAAGTAGCTGGGAATACAGGCATGCACCACCAAGCCTGACTAATTTTTTGTGTTTTTAGTAGAGACAGGGTTTCACCATGTTGGTCAGGCTGGTCTCGAACCCCTGACCTCAAATGATCCACCCACCTCAGTCTCCCAAAGGGCTGGGATTACAGATGTGAGCCATGAGCCATTTCTTTCACTAGGTAGGAAGTGTTAGTGGAAAAATACTCACCTATTTATCTGACCATTTTCTACTTCAGTGAAATCATTGGAATCATTGCTAATGTTATCATCTTCAGGCACTGTCATGTTTTGCAACTCAGTTAATTCGAGTCCACTTTTGAAATGCATCATGGTTAGAAAGTATCTGTAGTTTGAAAATTAGTCCAAATTTCTCCTGTTCTGAGTGTATTTAGAAGTAGATACCAAAAATGGAAGCTTGACACCCCTAAAATATAGCAAAATAAAAAAATAACTAAACATATGAAAACACTACTGATTAAAAATAAATTACCACAAATAAACAAGTAGTTAATTTAATGATTATACAACTTTGACATGTTGCTACTAGATGCATTAAAGCAATCTTTGTCTATCAAGTTATGGAGGTGTATCTAAATTTTATGCCTTTTATAAATTTCCTTCCACTTTAAACTATACAGTGAATCATGTCCCATAA
Organism: Papio anubis; assembly: GCF_008728515.1. NCBI lineage: Eukaryota > Metazoa > Chordata > Mammalia > Primates > Cercopithecidae > Papio > Papio anubis. The sequence continues at coordinate 41,126,694 of NC_044984.1, forward strand.
TCTTACTGATCAGGTTTATAAGAATATCATGTTAGTTGTAGATAACAGAGACTCCCTTTTATGATATGAAGCAGTGTTGTTGTCATTGTTGTTTTTTGAGATGGAGTTTCGCTCTTGTTGCCAGGCTGGAGTGCAATGGCACAGTCTCAGCTCACTGTAACCTCTGCCTCCCTGGTTCAAGCAATTCTCCTGCCTCAGCTTCCCAAGTAGCTGTGATTACAGGCATGTGCCACTATGCCCAGCCAATTTCTGTATTTTTAGTAGAGACAGGGTTTCTCCATGTTGGTCAGGCTGTTCTCGAACTCCTGACCTCAGGTGATCCACCCTCCTCGGCCTCCCAAAGTGTTCAGATTACAGACATGAGCCACCGCGCCTGGCCTGAAGCAGTGTTTTTAAAATGAAAGTGATTCAGTTATTTTAATGTGTCGGATCACAGAGCACACATATAGCTGGGTACAGACTGCACAGACACAAAAGCACCTTCAGTTTAGCAATCCCAGCTTAAAAAAAAAATGCAAATCCTGGGATCAAGTACCCAACCTGGTAGTCAACCAGTAAACAACAAATTTATGTTTTGAAATTTTGCAAGTAGTGTATCCATCAACTGCAAGAGATTAAATCAATCTCTTCAATGAAATCACTTTATGTCAGGGAATTAGGGAATTAAAAACTCATACTCAAAGGATTTGGTTTAATCCATCTGCTACTATATTACTCATCAGAAATGAAAAACTTCCAGAGTTCACATTTTCTCCCATATGGATGGCTGTGGTTTAAGTTTCTGTGGGATCACCCATAGTAAGTAGGGAGGGAGAAAATGAATTTTGGGGGCACAGCAGCCTCACAAATTAAAAAGCAGATGGCTTGTCTATGGCCATGCCACCCTGAATGTGCCCAATCTTGTCTAAAAAGCAGATGGCCACAGAGGCAAATGCAACTTCAAAAGCAAGGCCTATAATGCATGGGGATCCTCACTGTGATACTCTCAGCAAAGTGCTGGGGACCATGGAATGAAGGAGAATGTCAATGAGGTGGGTTTTTTTTTGTTTTTTTTTTTAATGTCATTAGCAAATCCCCTTGGACAATGCTTTGAACTTTGTCTGATCCTAAATTCCATAAGATGGCTGTAGCCTAGTTAAGGGTGAAACCCCAATGTGCCCACCTAAGTAGTATTTCAAGAAGCATCTTATTAATTTCTATTATTTTGAAGATCCACAGAAAGTGCCCTAGAATGATAACTTTTCCAGGTATCCCCCTCTTTTCCTCTTTCCATAACCAGGACACACATTTTTCTTTTCATTCACACAGTCTCCTATCTAGAATAAAACTTCCCTGGTTTCAGGATCCTGTAATGTGCCATTATACACACATGTTTATAACATCTCAGGTTCCAGGAGCCTCGTCTTGTCTTCAGGGCAGGGCACCTCCCCAAGAAGGAAGAGAGCCAGGACAGGGAGATTTGAGCCCCATGACTCCTGGTCTGAGGCTGATTCATCTAACCAGAGTGGTGGTGCTAGAGACTGACCCATCTCTGATTGTTTCTGGTACCATCATGCAGTGGTGATGTTTTACCATCTGCCTTATTTTGCAAAAGCTGAAATGAATTTAAAATGGTTGAGCCCCATTCTTACCCCTTGCCCCTCTCTGATGAAAGCTGTCCAAATGGGCTAGACTGGGTAATTTCTAAAAGTCTTGCCACATTGACTCCCTCCTGTGTGACTACATCCCAGGCTACTGAAGTGATATTACAGGGCTGATAGAACGTTAATTCAGTGGATGGCATTTCCAATCTGGGTTAAGGAGACTTTTCTCTCCACAAAATGGAAGGAAATAGGGCACTAGATAAAAATTTTCTGCAGTGAGAAAGGATTGACTAATAATAGATCTTGAGTCTACTGTTTAAATTTTCATATTAAAAATACATATGTATGTATATATATGTGACTGCGTGTATGCATATCACACACACACATGCCTGTGTGTGTAAAACTAGTAAGAAATAGAGAAGAAGGCAAAAGAATGAAAACAACAGATGAAGTCCTGGCCACTAAAATTAGGTCAATATTATGCAAATGCTAGTACAAATTAATCACAAAGAATAATTTTTTATTATTATTAAATAACCTCTCTGAAACCTAACTTGTTCTTGAAAATCAAAATAGAAATTGAAGGGAAAAATTAACAAAATTAATGACACCTCTCACCAAGGCCACACTTGAAAAAATAGTATAAATTCAACTTATCATATATTTATTGAGTACTAAGTGATGAAGGGATTGAAAAAGCTTGAAAAATGTTAAATGCAGGGATCTCAGGCAGCTTCATAGAAAAGTCACATTTGGATTGGACCTTGATATTTTTTTTTTCCTACTTCTAAAAGGAATACAATGACTGGGCATGGTGGCTCACATTTGTAATCCCAACACTTTGGGATGCCAAGGCAGGTGGATCACTTAAGCCCAAGATTTTGAGACAACATGGCAAAACCCCATCTCTACAAAAAACAAACAACAAAAACAAAACAAAACAACAGCAAAAAAAAAAAAAAACAAAATATTAACTGGGTGTGTAGCACGTGCCTGTTGTCCCAGCTACTTGGGAGGCTATGGTGGGAGGATCACCTGAACCTAGGGAGGTCAAAGCTCCACCGAGATGTGATTATGCCACTGTGCTCCCGCCTGGGCAACAGAGTGAGACCCTGTCTCAAAAAATAAATAAAAGTAACACATACTCACTGTAAAATCTTCAGAACAGATACTGTAAAAGAAATTCTACCACCCCCAAATGGGCCACTGTTACGATTTTTCTTCCTTTTTTTCTTCCTTTTTTCTTTTCCTTTCCTTTCTCTAGCTCTAGCTCCTCTTCCTTCTCTTTTTTAAGTTTAGCATTGGTGATTTTAGATTGTTTTTAGCCTACTTTTTTCATTGAGTATTACATTATAAGCATTTTGAAGAACAGAGGTGATTCTTTTAAAAATACTATTTATTAATAAATACTAATTTATTTATTAAAAATAAATGAATAAATGAATGAATTAATTAATACAGGTTTGGTAGAAAAGTTAGAAAATACAATTTTTCAAATGGAATAAAATGAGCAAAAAGAAAAAAGTTCACCTGTTATCTCAGCAAGCAGAGACGATCACTCTCTATATATACTGTTGTATGGCCTTCCAGGGTTTTTCTATGCACATAGATATAGTGCCTGGCACACAGTAGACACTCAATAAATATCTGTCAAATGAAAGAATGAGTACAAATAAAAAATATATACACATTTACAAAAATGGAAATTATACCAAACATTGAGTTTTTAAAACATTTTTTTCTCTTAAGATATCATTTCCTATCCTGAGTTATGTCAGTAAGCACAGATCTATATCACTACTGTTGATACTTGGTTAACTCTGCCAGAAATTGATATCTAACCGGTTATTGCTGGACATTCAGACTGGTTGGTGGAGAGGAGATTGACAGATGGAGATGGGGCCTGAGCTGAGATTTCTCAGTGGAGGGAGAACATGGTCAACAGCCCAGAAGTGGGAAGTGCAGATTGAGTTCAAGAAACAAAGAACTATAGTTTCACTGAAAGATAGAAATAATCATCAAGCTATATGATTAATTAAAAGGCAGACTAGGGTCATCATATGAAGATCTTCGTGTTAACACAATCATAATTACTATCTGTCAACATTTATAATAGGTTACAAATTAAAATTTATTTAGCACAGAACATTTCTGATCCTTACCACAATCTTGTGAGGTACTTAAGGAAGGCATCAATTTCTTGGTATGCTTATTGGTACAATTTATTAATAGTACCAATGTAAAATACATAATCTTGCTATTTATACTACATGGTGTTATACATCAAAGGAAAGGATACACAAAGAAACTTATCTGGCCTTAAGTCACCTAGAGCCTATTTAACCAAGCGAGACTAACCTATCTAAAATGACACTGTACCTCAAAACATTTGCATGATATAGACTAAACTACATGGCAGAATGAAGAATAAGCCCAGTTCAGAGACACACACACCTACACAGTGCATACATGCATGAAGGAGGGAAGGAAACAAGGAAGGAAAGAAGAAAGGAAAGTGGAGAAATCAATGAGGCCAGGAGAGATCAGGTAAGGCTTAATTTAATAGAGATAGGACCTGAACTGTGTCTAACAATAGGTAATATTTGATTGGAGGAGAGGGAAGACTTTCCTTGTACTGGGAACAGTACTGACAGCCTAATTGCTAACACTTTTTGGTGGATTGGTCCACTCAATATTTGTTGCCACCTCTTTTTAGCCCAGTTCTATAAAGGATAGAAAGTTGAAAACTACATTTCCCACACTCCCTTGCAGCTAGGGTTCTAGATATAATTTAGATTCCACCAATGGGAGAGTGGTGGTGGCCAGAGCAAGGCATCCACTTTGCTGGTACCATTCTAGCAGGTGCAGCAGCAGCTGGTAGCCCTGGCGCCAACAGTTGTGGCTATGATTCCTGATCATCAGATCTGGCTTAAGTGATGTGTTCCTGGAGCATGCACTTGAGATAATGGCTTCCTGATTTCCAGACTTCCTGAAGGAAGCACAGATAGCATTTAACCTTAGCAAGCCAGTTGCATGTGTTGTTATGCTAATTACTCCTAGAGGCCCAGCCTAGAGAGTGCACTGCCAGTAATTTTAACAAATTTTTAGACACTGAATTCCCTGTATTAAATCTGTTTTCCTCAGCATAAACAGATCTCTGTTAAATGAAACTAAACCCTGACTGATATCCATCCTTAATTTTATTTTTCCCTTAAAAAATTGTTTTTATTACTGGAAATTTTAAACATGTGTAAAAGAAGACAATGGTATACTGAACTCCCATATACCAACTTCAATTATCAATTCAGGCCTGTCTTGTTGGATTTTTTATGCCCACCATCACCTGGAATTATTTTGCAGCAGGTCCTTGATATCATATCATCTGTAAATATCTCAGCATGAATTTCTAAAAGGCAAGAAGCCCCTTCTTAAACAATACCACTGCATCACTATCAAAGTTAAATAATGACAAAAATTGGGTAGCACTACATATCTTGCCACATACAATTAATTCTAAAACTTGTTATGAATCATCATTGGTTTCTTATTGTGAAGAACTAATATAATCAGACCTCTTCTAGCTCAACTCCTAAGAAGCAATTATAAAAGCTAGGTCAGTGATTTTTAGAAAGTATTAATAGACATTTCTCCAAAGAAGACATAAAAATGGCCAACAAGTATGTGAAAAGGTGCTTAACATTATCAACCATCAGGGAATGCAAATCCACACTGCAATGAGCTATCACCTCACAGCTCTTAGGACAGCCATTATCAAAAGTCAAAAGACAACAAGTGTTGGCAAAGGTATGGAGAAAAGGAAATCTTTGTACACTGTTGGAGGGAAGGTAATTTGGTGAGCCATTATAGAAAACAGTATGGAAGTTACTAACAAAATTAAAAGTAGAACTTTACTGGTTTATATGACACAGTAATCTCACTTCTGGATATATACCCAAAGAAAATGAAATTACCACCTCATAAAGACATGTGCACTGAGCCTGGAGAGGTCAACACTCCACTGAGCTGTGATCATGTCACTGTGCTCAGCCTGAGAGTGAAACCCTGTCTCAAAAAATAAATAAAGTAACACATACTCACTGTAGAATCTTCAGAACAGATATTGTAAAAGAAATTTGCCACCCCCAAATGGGCCACTGTTAAGATTTTTCTTCCTTTTTTTCTTCCTTTTTTCTATTTATTTCCTTTCTCTAGCTCTAGTTCCTCTTCCTTCTCTTCCTTAATTTAGCACTGGTGATTTTAGATTGTTTTTAGCCTACTTCTTTCATTGAGTATTATATTGTAAGCATTTTGAAGAACAGAAATGGTTCTTTTAAAAAATATTATTTCTTGATCTCTGTTGTGTTCCGTTCAAAGACGGCCAAATACGAACAGCTCCATTCTGTAGCTCCCAGCGTGAACAAAGTAGAAGACGGGTGATTTCTGCATTTCCAACTGAGGTAACTGGTTCATCTCATTGGGACTGGTTGAACAGTGGATGCAGCCCACGGAGGGTGAGCCGAAGCAGGGCGGGGTGTTGCCTCACACAGGAAGCGCAAGGGGTCTGGCAATTTCCCTTTCCAGGCCAAGGGAAGCCATGACTGACTGTACCAGGACACCCCCACTCAAATACAGTGCTTTTCCAAAGGTCTCAGCAAACAGCACACCAGAAGATTGTATCCTGCACCTGGATCAACAGGTCCCACGCCCACAGACCCTTGCTCACTGCTAGCACAGCAGTTTGAGATTGACCTGCCAGGCAGCAGCCTGGCAGCAGGAGGGGCATCCGCCATTTCTGAGGCTTGAGTAGGTAAACAAAGCAGCCGAGGAAGCTCAAACTGGGTGGAGCCCACCACAGTGGAGCAAGGCTTGCTATCTTTATAGACCCCACCTCTGGGGACAGGGCATAGCTGAAGAAAAGGCAGCAGAAACTTCTGCAGACTTAAACATCCCTGTCTGACAGCTCTGAAGACAGCAGTGGATCTCCAACAATGTTAGAGCTCTGATAACAGACAGACTGCCTCCTCAAGTGAGTCCCTGATCCCTGTGTAGCCTAACTGGGAGACACCTCCCAGTAGGGGCTGACTGACACCTCATACAAGCAGGTGACTCTCTGGAACGAAGCTTCCAGAGGAAAGATCAGGCAGTAATATTTCCTGTTCTGCAATATTTGCTGTTCTGCAGCCTCCGCTGTTGATATCTGGGCAAACAGGGTCTGGAGTGGACCTCCAGCAAACTCCAACAAACCTGCAGCTGAGGGACCTGACTGTTAGAAGGAAAACTAACAAACAAAGGGGAATAGCATCAACATCAACAAAAAGGACATCCACACCAAAATCCCATCTGTAGGTCACCAACATCAAAGAGCAAAGGTAGATAAAACCACAAAGATGGGGAGAAACAAGAGCAGAAAAGCTGAAAATTCTAAAAACCAGAGCTCCTCCTCTCCTCCAAAGGATTGCAGCTCCTCACCAGCAATGGAACAAAGCTGGATGGAGAATGAGGTTAACAAGATGGCAGAACTAGGCTTCAGAAGGTTGGTAATAACAAACTTCTCTGAGCTAAAGGAGGATGTTTGAAGCCATCACAAGGAAAATAAAAACCTTGAAAAAACATTAGACAAATGGCTAACTAGAATAAACAGTGTAGAAAAGACCTTAAATGACCTGATGGAGCTGAAAATCATGGCACAAGAACTACGTGACATATGCACAAGCTTCAATAGCCGATTCGATCAAGTGGAAGAAAGGGTATCAGTGACTGAAGATCAAATTAATGAAATAAAGTGAGAAGAGAAGTTTAGAGAAAAAAGAGTAAAAGGCAATGAACAAAGCCTCCAATAAATATGGAACTATGTGAAGAGATCAAATCCACATTTGACTGGTATATGTGAAAGTGATGGGGAAAATGAAACAAAGTCAGAAAACACTCTTTAGGATATTATCCAAGAGAACTTACCCAACCTTGCATGGCAGGCCAACATTCAGATTTAGGAAATACAGAGACCACCACAAAGATACTCCTTGAGAAGAGTAACCCCAAGACACATAATTATCAGATTCACCAAAGTTGAAATGAAGGAAAATATGTTAAGGGCAACCAGAGAGAAAGGTCAGGTTACCCACAAAGGGAAGCCCATCTGACTAACAGCAGATCTCTCAGCAGAAACTCTACAGTCCAGAAAAGAGTGGGGGCCAATATTCAACATTCTGAAAGAAAAGAATTTTCAACCCAAAATTTCATATCCAGCCAAACTAAGCTTCATAAGTGAAGGAGAAATAAAATCCTTTACAGACAAGCAAATGCTGAGAGATTTTGTCACCACCAGGCCTGCCTTACAAGAGCTCCCAAAGGAAGCACTAAACATGGAAAGGAACAACAAGTACCAGCTGCCACAAAAATATGCCAAATTGTAAAGACCATCAATGCTGTGAAGAAACTGCATCAATTAATGAGCAAAATAACCAACTAACATCATAATGACAGGATCAAATTCACACATAACAATATTAACCTTACATGTAAATGTGCTAAATGCCCCAATTAAAAGACAAAGACTGGCAAATTGGATAGAGTCAAGACCCATCAGTGTGCTGTATTCAGGAGACCCATCTCACATGCAAAGACACACATAAGCTCAAAATAAAGGGATGGAGGAAGATCTACCAAGCAACTGGAAAGCAAAAAACAAACAAACAAACAAACAAAAACAGGGGTTGTAATCCTAGTCTCTGATAAAACAGACTTTAAACCAACAAAGAACAAAAAAGACAAAGAAAGGCATTACATAATGGTAAAGGGATCAATTCACCAAGAAGAGCTAACTATCCTAAATATATATGCACCCAATACAGGAGCACGAAAATTCATGAAGCAAGTCCTTAGAGACCTACAAAGAGACTTAGACTCCCACACAATCATAATGGGAAGCTTTAACACCCACTGTCAACAATAGACAGATCAATGAGAACGAAGGTTATCAAGGATATCCAGGACTTGAACTCAGCTCTGCACCAAGTGGACCTAACAGCATCTACAGAACTCTCCACTCTAAATCAACAGAATATACATTCTTCTCAGCACCACATTGCACTTATTCCAAAATTGACCACATAGTTGGAAGTAAAGCACTCCTCAGCAAATGTAAAAGAACAGAAATCACAACAAACTGTCTCTCAGACCACAGTGCAATCAAATTAGAACTCAGAATTATGAAACTCATTCAAAACCACACAACTACATGGAAACTGAACAACCTGCTCCTGAATGACTACTAGGTAAATAACAAAATGAAGGCAGAAATAAATACGTTCTTTGAAGCCAATTAGAACAAAGACACAAGTACCAGAATCTCTGAGACACATTTAAAGCAGTGTCTTTAAATTTATAGCACTAAATGCCCACAAGAGAAAGCAGGAAAGATCTAAAATTGACACCCTAACATCACAATTAAAAGAACTAGAGAAGCAAGAGCAAACAAATTCAAAAGTTAGCAGAAGGCAAGAAATAACTAAGATCAGAGCAGAACTGAAGGAGACAGACACAGAAACCCTTCAAAAAAATCAATGAATCCAGGAGCTGTTTTTTTGAAAAGATCATCAAAATTGATAGACCACTAGCAAGACTAATAAAGAAGAAAAGAGAGAAGAATCAAATAGATGCAATAAAAAATGATAAAGGGGATATCCCCACCAATCCCACAGAAGTACAAACTACCATCAGAGAATACTATAAATACCTCTACACAAATAAACTAGAAAATCTAGAAAAAATGGATGAATTCCTGGACACATACACCCTCCCAACACTAAACCAGGAAGAAGTTGAATCTCTGAATGCACCAATAACAGGCTCTGAAATTGAAGCAATAATTAACAGCCTACCAAGTAAAAGAAGTCTAGGACCAGATGGATTCACAGCTGAATTCTACCAGAAGTACAAGGAGGAGCTGGTACCATTCCTTCTGAAATTATTCCAAATAATGGAAAAAGAGGGAAGCCACTCTAACTCATGATGATGAGGCCAGCATCATCACGATACCACAGCCTGGCAGAGACACAACAAAAAAAAGAGAATTTTAGGCCAATATCCCTGAGGAACATTGATGCAAATATCCTCAATAAAATACTGACAAACCGAATCCAGCAGCACATCAAAAAGTTTATCCACCACGATCAAGTTGACTTCGTCTCTGGGATGCAAGGCTGGTTCAACATACGCAAATCAATAAACCTAATCCATCACATAAACAGAACCAACGACAAAAACCACATGATTACCTCAACAGATGCAGAAAAGGATTCTGACAAAATTCAACAGTGCTTCAGGCTAAAAACTCTCAATAAACTGGGCATTGATGGAACGTTTATCAAAATAATAAGAGCTATTTATGACAAACCCCCAGCCAATATCATACTGAATGGGCAAAAACTGGAAGCATTCCCTTTAAAAACTGGCACAAGACAGGGATGCCCTCTCTCACCACTCCTATTCAACATAGTGTTGAAGTTCTGGCTAGGGCAATCAGGCAAGAGAAAGAAATAAAGGGTACTCAATTGGAAAAGAGGAAGTCAAATTGTCCCTGTTTGCAGATGAGATGATTGTGTATTTAGAAAACCCTATCATCTCAGCCCCAAATCTCCTTAAGCTGATAAGCAACTTCAGCAAAGTCTCCGGATACAAAATCAATGTGCAAAAATCACAACCATTCCCATACACCAGTAACAGCAAACAGAGCCAAATCATGAGTGAACTCCCATTCACAATTGCTACAAAGAGAATAAAATACCTAGGAATCCAACTTACAAGGGATGTGAAGGACCTCTTCAAGAAGAACTACAAACCACTGCTTACTGAAATAAAAGAGGACACAAACAAATGGAAGAACATTCTATGCTCATGAACAGGAAGAATCAATATTGTGAAAATGGCCATACTGCCCAAGGTAATGTATAAATTCAATGCATCCCCATCAAACTACCAATGACTTTCTTCACAGAATTGGGAAAAAAAAAAAAAACAAACTACTTTAAAGTTCATATGGAACCATAAAAGAGACCTTATTGCCAAGACAATCCTAAGAAAAAAAGAACAAAGCTGGAGGCATCATGCTACCTGACTTCAAACTATACTACAAGGCTACAGTAAACAAAACAGCATGAGACTGGTACCAAAACAGATATATGGATCAATGGAACAGAACAGAGGCCTCAGAATTAACATCACACATCTATAACCATCTGATCTTTGACAAACCTGACAAAAACAATCAATGGGAAAAGGATTCCTTATTTAATAAATGGTGCTAGGAAAACTGGCTAGCCATATGTAGAAAGCTGAATCTGGATCCTTTCCTTACACGTTATACAAAAATTAATTCAAGATGGATTAAAGACCTAAATGTTAGACCTGAAACCATAAAAACCCTAGAAGAAAACCTAGGTAATACCATTCAGGACATATGCACGGGCAAGGACTTCATGACTAAAACACCAAAAGCAATGGCAACAAAAGCCAAAATAGACAAATGGGATCTCATTAAACTAAAGAGCTTCTGTACAGCCAAAGAAACTACCATCAGAATGAACAGGCAACCTACAGAATGAGAGAAAATCTTTGCAATCTACCCATCTGACAAAGGGCTCATATCCAGAATCTACAAAGAACGTAAATAAATTTTCAAGAAAAAAACAAACAACCCTAACAAAAAGTGGGCAAAGGATATGAACAGACACTTCTCAAAAGAAGACATTTATGGAGCCAACAGACACATGAAAAAAATGCTCATTATCACTGGTCATCAGAGAAATGCAAATCAAAACCACAATGAGATACCATCTCATGCCAGTTAGAATGGCAATCATTAAAAAGTCAGGAAATCACAGATGCTGGAGAGGATGTGGAGAAATAAGAATGCTTTTACACTGTTGGTGGGAGTGTAAATTAGTTCAACCATTGTGGAAGACAGTGTGACGATTCCTCAAGGATCTAGAACTAGAAATACCATTTGACCCAGCAATCCCGTTACCTGGTATATACCCAAAGGATTATAAATCATGCTACTATAAAGACATATGCACACGTATGTTTATTGCAGCACTATTCACAACAGGAAAGACTTGGAACCAACCCAAATGCCCATCAATGATAGACTGGATTAAGAAACTGTGGCACATATACACCATGGAATAGTATGCAGCCATAAAAAAGGATAAGTTCATGTCCTTTGAAGGGAAATGGATGAAGCTGGAAACCATCATTCTGAGCAAACTATCACAAGGACAGAAAACCAAACACTGCATGTTCTCACTCATAGGTGGGAATTGAACAATGAGAACACTTGGACACAGGGAGGGGAACATCACACACCAGGGCCTGTCATGGGGTGGGGGCCTGGGGGAGGGATAGCATTAGGAGAAATACCCACTGTAAATGATGAGTTAATGGGTGCAGCAAACCAACATGGCACATGTATACTTATGTAACAAACCTGCATGTTGTGCACATGTACCCTAGAACTTAAAGTATAATACATATATTCATTCTTGCTAATTTATTTATTAAAAATGAATACATGAATGAATTAACTAATATAGATTTGGTAGAAAAGTTAGAAAATACAATTTTTCAAATGGAATAATACAAGCAGAAAGAAAACAGTTCACCTGTTATTTCAGCAGTAGAGACGATCACTATATGTATATTGTTGTATGGTCTTCCATGGTTTTTCTATGCACATAGAAATGTTATTTGCATGTGCATTGCAGCATTATTCACAATAGCCAAGATACGGAAACAATCTAAGTGCCCATGGATGTGAATGGATAAGAAACACAGGCACATATAAAATAGAATGTTATTCAACCTTAAAAAAGAAGGGGATCCTCTCATTTGCCACAACATGGATGAATCTGTAGGACATAATGGTATGTAAAATAAGCCAGAAACAGAAAGAAAAATACTGCAGGATCTCATGTATACATGGTATCTTTTTTTGAAAAAAAAAAAAAAAGTAATACATAGACATAGAGAATAAAACAGGTGTTACAAAGAGTTTGGGGAGGAAATGTGGAAATGTAGGTCAAAGGATATAAATTTGCAGATATGTAAGATGAGTAAGTCTAGGGAGCAAATGAACAACACGAGGACTGTAGTTAATACAGTTTGAGTATTCCTTATCAAAAATGTTTGAGACCAGAGGTGTTACAAGAAAGGGGTCCTGATCTGGACCCCATAAAAGGGTTCTTGGATCTCACGCAAGAAAGAATTCAGGGCAAGCCCACAGTGCAAAGCAAAAGCAAGTTTGTTTTTTTTTTTTTTTTTTTTTTTGAGACAGAGTCTCGCTTTGTCCCCCTGGCTGGAGTGCAGTGGCGCGATCTCGGCTCACTGCAAGCTCCGTCTGCCAGGATCATGCCATTCTCCTGCCTCAGCCTCCTGAGTAGCTGGGACTAGAGAGGCCCGCCACCGCGCCAGGCTAATTTTTTGTATTTTTAGTAGAGACGGGGTTTCACCGTGCTCTCAATCTCCTGACCTTGTGATCCACCGGCCTCGGCCTCCCAAAGTGCTGGGATTACAGGCGTGAGCCACCGCGCCCAGCCGGCAGCAAAAGCAAGATTATTAAGAAAGTAAAGAAATAAAAGAATGGCTACTCCATAGACAGAGCAGCTCCAAGGGCTGCTGGTTGCCCATTTTTATGGTTATTTCTTGATGATATGCTAAACAAAGAGTGGATTGTTCATGCCTCCCCTTTTTAGACCATACAGGGCAACTTCCAGATGTTGCCACGGCATTTGTAAACTGTCATGGCACTGGTGGGAGTGGAGCAGTGAGGACGACCAGAGGTCACTCTCATCACCATCTTGGTTTTGGTGGGTTTTAGCCAGCTTCTTTACTGCAACCTGTTTTATCATTAAGGTCTTTACGACCTGTACTTTGTGCTAACGTCCTATCTCATTCTGTGACTTAGAATGCTTTAACCATCTGGAAATGCAGCTCAGTGGCTCTCAGCCTCATTTTACTCAGCTCCTATTTAAGATGGAGTTGCTCTGGTTCACACGCCTCTGACATTTCCCCCCTTCCTTTTATAACAGAACCCTTAATCCTAAGGGTTGCAAAGGGATGAAGATCCATCTCTAGTAACTTCTTCGGGCTGAATAGGAGTGATGGTATTCCTGCCTAACTATGAAATATCTTGTGTTCAGGGTAGAGAGGAGCTCAGTCAGAAAGCATCAGTATGGTGAGGGACATTCATGACTCTTAAATTCTGACAAAAAGTGATATTTGGAAGATTAATAAGTGTTCGATTTAAGAAAACGTTGAGTAAGCTTATCCTTATTCCTATACAGAGTGCCATAGCAGTGTATTCCACAAGAGTAAAGCAAAATAAGTAAAATTATCTCAAGTAAACTAAATTATAAGGCTTTCCAAATTATAAGGGCAACTGATGGAACCAAGCTGATATGACATTGCTAGATGATTCCATTATGTCCAGAATTAGAATATTGATCTAGATTTTTACATTACTCATCCGTCTTGTTTGTCTGAGCAACAGCTAGAGATCACTGGTTGGTTCACAGGAATAAGCAGGGTTAGCCTAAATTGCAGGAACTAACTTAAAAGCAACTGATGAGACTAGAATTTAATAACAAGTGTAGCATAGCTCTTGAAACACAGTTTCTCTCTCCAGTTTCCCATTTTTTACTAAAGACAAGTCATAGTAACACTGATTTGCTTTATTATACTTGGCCTGATTTTTTGTATGAAGTGCAGCAAGAATAATTATTTTTCACATAAGCCTTTTGTAATTTGACTTTGATGGAACTCTGCTCCATAGAAGGAATCTCAGATAAGACTTTTTTAGAACCAAGCCTTGCAATGAGTTTGAACCCTGAAACATCTATGAGTTGGGTAAATTTCTCTCCTTTTGAGATCCCAAGATAACTTGGGACTCCTGGACCTATTAGAAAGTGACATTTTTACAACAGGTTAGAAACCCTGTACAGGGACTGTGTAGGCAAATATGAGGCCAGTTCCCCAAAGGGATTTTATTGGTTTTACAAGTCAAGTTTGATTCCTCAAAGGAAAGCATGCTATTCCAGTCAAAGCCTTGGTAAAATAACCAGTTTCTCCAATCGCGTTCTGTTACAATAGAAAACGGATTCTTACTGCACTTATGCAAATAACTATATTGCTAAAAGTTAAGAATACTCACAGATAGTTTCCAGATTCTGGAGAAATCAGGTAGAGAGAAACAAACATGCTCCAAATTTTGTTCAGAGGAATATACTTTACATAATTGCTACAAGCTGTAAATAGCTCAAAAGAAAAGTTTCCTTGACTCTGAAAAACAAAACAAAGGGTCAGCAACATTTTAAGCAAAGTCAAAAGATTACTTTAGTCTTCTATTGTTTCGGTTAATTTAGTTAATTCCTGTTCTGCTTCATATTCATGAACATTTCACCTCTCTATGAGAGTTCTGAAAATGTTTTCTTCTATTCTAATGTCACAATTTCCAAAGTTATCAGAAGCTTGCATTTTAGGACATCTGTCAAAGTCCTATTGTTGATTATAAAACCACCTTTTAAAGAGGATTAAAACAAGAAAACGATTGTCTGTGGATGAAAAAATCTTTTAGAACAGCCACTATTAAAGCCACGATTGACTAGGAAATTTGGGTTACCTCTGTGCACGCAATAATTTTATGTAACAATTATAATTATTAATAACATACACTAAGTTGTATCAGAATTGTAGGAGTTTCCCATTATTTTGGAACACATACCAGTAACATATTTATATGAATATAGCCCAAAGAAAACCAAACACCATTTTATATTTGATAATGCTTCCTACATAACTCTTAAACCAAAAAAGCCAAATGTCTCTGTTGCATTAGTGCATCATTGATGTCAAACCTAATTCTTAATGAAACCTTATAGATAAAGTATTTAATCTTGATCAGTTTGACCATAAGGTAAGATTTTCATAAACCTTTTATAAGCCTTTACAAATTTTTGTTAAAGAGCAGAGCATGAGAAGGTTTTTCCTCTAAGAAAAACCTGTTGTGCTTTTATTCCAATGTTTAACTTATGGAAAAACTGAATAATAATACCCCTTTAGTTTTAGCCAATGTCCACATACAGAATCTTTTTTTACAAGATTCGTTTTTTACACACTTTCCATAACTTGCTTAAACCTTCGGCTTTATTCTATCTAACTTAAAACAATTCTTTAATCCTTTAATTTGGGCAAGAAAAATCCACATTCCCATACGTTCTTATAATCTTTCACCAAAAACACATTTCACTTTTCTTACACACTTTGCATGTAGAACTGTTTTTTCAGTAGTCTTAATTATATGTTACAATGCTAACTCTTTTACTTTTGATGAAAACTTTGGTAAGTTTGGGATTTTAATTATGTACTAGGTGTGCAGCCTAGGATAACACACAGAAATGCAGATAAGGACCGACTTTTTCCAGCATAGCTACGGTGTGTGGCTAACTCCACATGTCCCTTGCCTTATCTAGAATCTAATGCTCCAAAGTAGCCAAAGTAGGTAAATTGAACAATTTTCAAAAGTCAAAGGGCCAGGTGTGGTGGCTCAAGTCTGTAATCCCAGCACTTTGGGAGGCCGAGGCGGGTGGATCACAAGGTCAGGAGATCGAGACCATCCTGGCTAACATGGTGAAACTCCATCTCTACTAAAATTACAAAAACTTAGCCATGTGTGGTGGCGGGCGCCTGTAGTCCCAGCTACTCGGGAGGCTGAGGCAGGAGAATGGCGTGAACCTGGGAGGCAGAGCTTGCAGTGAGCCGAGATTGCGCCACTGCACTCCAGTCTGGGCAACAGAGTGAGGCTCCATCTCAAAAAAAAAGTCAAAGCGGCAGTTTACAACTTTAAGGCATTTAGCAAACTTAATATCTGACCTGCATAATTTAGACCAAATGTCTTCATTTTACCAATAATCTTTAAAACTGTTTTTATTTCCCAAAGATTACTTAAGTCACATGAACTAAAAGGCATTACACTTTTTAGTTATGTGATAAAATATTTGATTTAAACTCATTATTATTAAACCAATTAATTAAAGTTCTTTTATATTACACACACATAATACATATAAATACATAGACAAATAGAAGACAAAGGATGATCCCTTAAGCTGGGAATTCAATCCCGAACCCGGGCTGCCATTGTAATGGCAGAGAACAAGAGAAAGTACTGCCACGGGGTTGCAAGGTCAAGCTCCCAAGGACTGACCAGAAGGAAACCTCATCCAGTTTGCACACACACACATACACAAAATACATACACACACACACACACAGAGAGAGACCAGAAGTCTGGCTGGTAAGAAATTCTTACCCTTTTGCCAGCATGCCAGGCTTCTGGGTTCCCTCTCCCTGAGACCTGGCTGGCTGCATCACTACCCTGGGGGCCAAGCTGCAACACAAAGGAAAATTATCTTTTTCCATCTGGCCAGAACAAAATATGTGTGACAAAACATAGACACTAGCCACTCTGCTTAACACCCAATATCAAACTGGCAAGGCTCAAACTTGCCCCCATCATTGTTAACCCAACCTCCAACCAAGAGTTTCAACATGTGGTCTGGGGTAAGATGGTCACCCTGAGTAATAGAAAAGATAAGAAAAGGAAAGGAGAGAGAGAAAAACGTTGCCCGTGGCAGGGTGGAGAAGGCGAAATGCTCAGGGAGGCCAGAGAAAGACCCACCCATTGCAGCACCACTGAAAAGTTCAGATGGTCACTTGTCAGTCAAGAAGTGATCTTTTCCAGCAGTCCCATCAGCTCTCAAGTTTCCCCTTTTAGGGAAGAAAAAGCATTCCATGTCCCAAGATTCTGTACATGCCTAGTCCTGTCACCCACAGCCACCAGCAGAGACTGCCAAGCAGATTAATCCAAAGAGAATAGCAGTTAACAGGCCATAGTACCAAGCCCATTCTTAGCCGAGAAGGACTTTACTGAGAGGAGAAGGACTTTACTGAGAAGGACTTTACTGAGAGGAGAAGGACTTTACTGAGAAGGACTTTACTGAGAGGGACTTCTAACACCCTAAATCTTGGAAGGATTTCTAACCCTCCAAATTTGGGCCTCTAACCCATTATGGTCAAGTGTCCTTGCTTTTTTATCAAGAGGACCCTTTAACCATCTCTGTCTTAGAAGAAACTCTAACTCTCCTAAGTTGGGCCTCTAACCCAATCCCATTCTTTACCCAGGTGCCCCATCACTTACCCAAAGTCGGCTGATCAGTCTATTGCCTTTGAGTTGGGAGGCTTCTTCAGTATTGTACCTTCAGGGTTTGGCAGAAAAATGTTACCAGACCCTACCACTTACTACTCAAAAAAGTTAGCTTTTGGGTTGCGTGGTTCCCTCACTAGTTGCTTCTGCGGTGGCCAGAAAGATGTTATAGGACCGCACCACTTACCCAAAGCTAGCCTTTGGATCAGGGGTTTCCTCACAATATTCGCTTCCACGGTCTCCAGAAAGATGTTACAAGACCCCAACACTTACTGGGGGTTTCTGCACTATAGCCCCTTCGTCGTTGCCAGAAAGATGTTACAGGAAAAGGGTACCAGTCCAGACCCCAAAAGAGGAGGTTCTTAGATCTCGCATAAGAAAGAATTCAGGATGAGTCCATAGAGTAAAGTGAAAGTAAGTTTATTAAGAAAGTAAAAGAATAAAAGAATGGCTACTCCATAGACAGAGCAGCTCCAAGGGCTGCTGGTTGCTGATTATGGTTATTTCTTGATGATTTGCTAAACAAGGGGTGAGTTATTCATGATTCCCATTTATAGACCATATAGGGTTCCTGACATTGCCATGGCATTTGTAAGCTGTCATGGTGCTGGTGGGAGTGTAGCAGTGAGGAGGACCAGAGGTCATTCTCATCATCGTCTTGATTTTGGTGGGTTTTAGCCATCTTCTTTACTGCAAACTGTTTTATCAGCAGGGTCTTTATGACCTGTATTTTGTGCTGACCTCCTATCTCATTCTGTGACTTAGAATGCCTTAACCATCTGGGAATGCAGCCCAGTACGTCTCAGCCTCATTTTACCCAGCTCCTATTTAAGATGGAGTTGCTCTGGTTCACATGCCTCTGACAGAAATAGTTCAGATTTTGGATTTTTTGGATTTTGGAATATTTGCATACATATTATAAGATACACTGGGATGAGACCCAAGTCCAAACTTGAAATGCATTTGTTTCGTATACACTTTACAAATATACCTTGAAGGCATTTTACATAATATTTTTAATAATTTTGTGCATAAGACAAAGTTTTCACTGTATTTTGACAGTGACCTATCACAGGAGGTTAGATGTAAAATGTTGTACTTGGGCATCATGTCAGTGCTCAAAGAGTTTTAGGTTTTGGAACGTTGTGGGTTTTGGACTTTTTAGAATGTGTTTACCTATTTATTTATGCATGTATTTATTGAGATGAAATCCTGCTGTGTCACCCAGGCTGGAGTGCAGTGATGAGATCTCCGCTCACTGCAACCTCTGCCTCCCAGGTTCAAGAGGCTGCTTCAGCCTCCCGAGTACCTGGAATTACAGGCACATGCCATCATGCCCAGCTAATTTTTGTATTTTCAGTGGAGATGGGGTTTCACCATATTGGCCATGCTGGTCTTGAACTTCTAACCTCAGATGATCCACCTAACTCAGCCTCCCAAAGTGCTGGGATTATAGGCGTGAGCCACCGTGCCCAGCCAGGGTTTTGGATTTTTGGATTAGGAATGTTATATCTGTATATATCTGTAATACTGTATTGTATATTTGAGATTTTTGCTAGAAGAGTGGATTTTAGGTGCACTTGCCACAAAAAAGAAGTGACCATGTGAGATGATGGATATATTAATTTTCTTGACTCTAGTAACCGTTTTACCATGCATATGTATACCAAAACATCATGTTGCACACCTTAAATACACATAATTTTTAAAGCGGAGAAAGAAAGGGTTAAGCCTAAGGTCAACAATGGTCCTATAATTCCGGGCCAGCTAGTCCCATAACTGACTGTGTTTGTTTACCCACTTGGGGTTCTTGGATTCTCAGGGTTCATAGATGATAGTGATAAGGATCTAAGAACTAATATGTACCTATATTTCAAAAGGCCTCAAACAGGCTAAACAAGTTAACTAAATGGTCAGGTATCCATACTGTTAGCAAGACTGCATTAACTTGATGTGATAATCCTAAATTTTGATTGGGAATTTTATATACCTTTGAGTAATAAAAATAGGAAATGAATTAATATATTAAAGTCAACACTCAAAACTCATTAAACAGTATACTTAATATCTGGACCCTGCATTGCATATAATTTGTACTTTAATTAAAATAAAAAATTAAAGCTGATCATCAAAATCTTTGAAAATCTGGGCCTCTTGAAAGGTGGGGAATAATAAAAATGGCCTTTGGTAGTGAAAAACCTGGGAAGCTAGTAAATGGTCTCAGAAAAATAAGTAGTTTTAGTCTCTTTTTGCCCAAGACTATCGGTTTAACCTGTGCTTAAGATCCCAGCTCCTCCACTAGGATCTTGTTTCTCTAATTCCTCTCTGCCTTCCCTGACTTCTTGACATCCATCATTCTCAGAGCTCTTTATCTGGAATATAACTCTGTCTAGAACCTTGAACTATCACTACACCCCTTTCTTTACTGCTAGCAGTCTCTAAACTACTTACTACTGCCACCACTCCTCTGAAATCATGCCTGATTAGTAAATTCTGGCTCCACCACTTAGGAGCTGTGTAACCCCAGGCAAGAAGGTTAACTTCTCTTTGCCTCAGTTTCCTCATCTGTAAAATGGACTTAAAGAAATACCCATCTGATACAGTCATAAAGATTCCATGACTTGGTACATGTGCGGCACTTAGAACAGTGTCTGGCCCGGGTCCTGTAAGTTACTGTAACCACTGTTCCTGTTTTCTGTCTTCTCCCAAATAACTCCACAATGCATCCTCCCAAGAGCTGCTTCTTGGTCTCCTCTGCCAGATCCCTCCTCCTCTCAACTTTCTGTGTAGAAGTAGCTCTTTGGGCCTCCACTCTTCTTGCTCCACGCATTCCAAATTCTTTCCTTTTTAGGGCTTCAGGGCTGTAGTGTCAAGTTTCATTCTACAAAAGCATCTTTCAGATCTTTCTTCCCAGTCTTTTTCACTTTATAAAACTAGAATTCCTTTGCATTATGAAATAGGATCTCCCTCATAAATACAACTTGATCATGATCATGCCACTTAACATGTCACATGTTTCTTCATCTGTAAAATGAGAGGGCAGGAGGGAGAGGTGATCTCTCAGGATTTTTCCTTCTCAGAAACATTTCCATAAATTCTTTTCAGACTCCCGCTGCCTTCTGGACTACTCCATTAGGATATCTGTCATTACCTCAGACTCCACATGCCTAAAGCAGGACGCATTACCTGACCTCACATGCCAGCATTCTATTTCTGTTAAAGATATAATGCGCATTCTCCTTGTCACTCAGACTTGAAACTTGGGTATGGCTTTCATACAGCCTCATATCTAATCAGTTGCCAAGTCCTGCCAACATTCCTTCATAAAGTCCCTTTCCTTTCCCTTATTCCTTACAGTTTCACAGCTTGCACTTTGCCACAGTCACTCTCCGCCATGCTACCTCCTGCTTCTTGCCCTCTCCCACCTAGAGAGGCAGATTCTTCCTGAAAACACGGTCTTGCACATTCCTCTTTCTGCCTTGCCAATCATAACTGTTCCCTCTACAGGATGAGGTCTAATCTCTAGAATCGCAGACAGCTTTCTCTTTAACTTATGCTCCCACTACATTCCTTCTGACTTTCCATTCGTGCAATGGGTCTACTCTTACGCAGTTTTCTGCTTTGTTCACACCATCCCCCTGGTCCTGGACACATTCTCTCTACCTTCCCGTGAAGCCTATGCTAACTTAAGTATGACTTTCTTTCAAAGCCCAGCTTACTTGCTTTTTTAAAAAACTCGAGCCGACTCTTCTGTGATGCCTTTCTCCAATGACCAACCCAGGCATTGCCAAATACCTCCTGGGGGCAGGGAGAGGGACATAATTGCCCCAGTTGAGAACCTGCTTGACTGTTTACCTGTGATGAATTCTTACAGCAGTTTTGTGTACTCACTGGCTTATAGCAAGGGCTCTCATATTTTAGTAATCTTTTTATTTCAATTCCTTGGGGACAAGGACCATACACCTCAAAGGTCTAGTACATGGTGACAGTAAACACGTGTTAACAATAAAAATGAGGACTAAATTTAAAAAGAAAGCTATGATCCCCTGCCTGCAGACAATATATTCAGTGAACATCACAAATGCCATCTCCCCATGGAAAACAGAACAAAAATGGGAACCTGAAGCAATGTGGATAACCCTAACTCATAGTTTTCATTAAGTTTACCATATAATTTCCTTTACATTTGATCTGGGCATGTGGGACTTATGTAAAAATACATTTAATATTGTAAGGTACCACATAAATGGAAGGTATTTATCATTACTGTCCCGGCCACTATGCCTGGAATGTTTAAGAATTCTTGGCATGATTTCTAAAAGTCCAGAGAATGAGTTGTATTAAAGAAATGGTTCCCAACTGGGGACAATTATGTTCCTCTCCCTGCCCCCAGGAGGTATTTGGCAATGCCTGGAGACATTTTGGGTTGCAATAAGTGAGGGGGTGCTGCAGACATCTAGTTGAGAAAGACCAGGGATGCTGCTAAACATCATACAGTGCACAAGACAGCCATACACAACAAAGAGTTGTCTGGCACCAAATGTCAGTAGTGTGAAGGACAAGAAGCCCTGTGTTAAAGGAAGCTCACAGGGGGTGAGTATGGACCCTCTCTTTGTGGGGCATGGAGATGAACTGCTAACTTCCTTGGACAAATTGCCCACTGCATCCTATCTTAACAGGATCCCAACACCTGCTCTTAATCGCTCCATAATTCCTCTTGTCTTCAAGTTCCCATATGACCTTTTAAATGCCCATTATCAACGTGACCAGCTTATGATGTTGGTAACTAACTTATCTATATTTCAGAAATTTTGAAACTATTCCAATTTATTTAAGACAGAAAATATCAATAAACTCTAAAGTTAATGAGGTCTACCTGTAACTGGATATAGGAGGACAGACTGTATATTCCATTTTAAAAAAACACCAAAAGAATTGAATCTTAATTAATTAGAACAGTGAGTAGATATGAGTAGTGTGAATACCAACAAAAATAAAAATATTTCTCATCAATTGAAAATTAATGGATTTAAATAATTACTAAAAACTCATGCAGCTGAAAACAGCCTGGAATATTTCAGCCCTTGAGAAAAATCCCTTTCTTTGCACATACATGTTTTTTGTTCTAAAGATATTTCTGATCAAGGATAGCTATTGTACTAAAAAAGATGGATACAGTTTTGTGTGTTTGTTTTTAAGCCCTAGCTAAGTTATGACTCCTAACAAAATACTCAAGGAAAAACAGAAATAATGAGAACTTTAAAGTTTCTCAAAGTGGTGCATATAAAGAGGATCATTTATAAAAAGAAACTTTAAAAATAGACTTTTATTTGAAAAGAGAAAATGTAATAAAAGACACTATATAATTCAATACCAGATGACTGTTATAGTTTCAGAAAAATTCCTTTCTCCTCTCTGGGTCTCTGTCTCCTCACCTTAAAATAAGAAGATTGGATTAATGGCTGCTCTCTCAAAGACCTCTCCCAGTTCTCTGAATTAATGATTCTATACACTATTTCTTAATGGATCACTTTCAAAGATAAGAAGGTGGACTTGTAGACAAATCTCTTGAATAGTTGCCTTGGTAGGCCAGTAGGCCTCAGGTCTAACAGGACACTGGAACAAACTGGGGAGCTTTAAAAAAAAAGTGATAAGGGGACACTACACACACAACAGTCTCTGACTTAGTTGGTATAGGACAGGATCCAAGCATGGTTATTTTAAATGCTGTACAGGGGAGAGCATTCTTATGTGCAGCCAGTGTTAAGATCCCCAGATTTAGAATAAAAGTTAAAACAAAAGCAGCTAGTGCTCAGGTAGGCAAGATAAATGGGCAAAGCAGACTGGACATAAGGAACTGGAGAACACGTGTCCCATCTATTTCCCTCCAACCAGTGGGAGGAATGAGCCTAGTCTTTTTTTTTTTTTTTTTTTTCAATAAATGCCAGAAATCAAAAATTTAAGTGAAATTCTGATATTTAAGAGTTGGCAACTAATTTCAACTAATTTTAAAAGAAAGTGTAAGTCACATAAAATATGCTCACAAGCTTAACTTGGCTCTCTAGCCACCAGTTTGCAACCTAAACAAAACTGGTTCAATAAATCAAGCACAATGTTTTCTCTGTGCTCTGCCCTGTCTGTCTCCTGCCCAGAGCCTCTTTCTTCTATACCTTTGTCCATAGCCTATCCCTTTCTTTTTCCTTTCCATTGTCTTTTTCTTTTCCAACTTCATCACTCCTAAGAGATGGAAACTGAGATCCACACATTAAATCTTCATGTGGCTCTGGCTGTATCACTGGACAGGCTTCTATGCCTGGGAAAATTCAGGTTATAAACTGTAACCTGAGGCTGTGGCTCCATGATGTCAACAAATGGTTGGTTTAGTAAAATCAGGGGGAAAATCAGTCAAGCTCATAATTTCACACTACTAAGACTAAGACTTTGTCAAGCAACATATGGAGGTCCTCATTTAATTTCTGATTTTGTTTTGTTTTCCCTGCTTTAAATCTAAACCAATGCATATCAAAATCACCCCTGATATTTTTTAAGCTCCCATATTTGGGCTCCATCCCAGGCCAATTAAATCTGAATCTCTGGAGATGAAGTCTTGGTATTGATAGCTTTTAAAACACCCTAGATGAGTCTAATGTGAAGTCTGCTCTGAGACTCACTAATCTAAAACCATCACCTGACCCTGAAGATCAGCAGTGTGCTTAATGCCAGACGACTATCATCTTGAATTGTTCAAGGACTTTCTCAGCTCTGTTCTCATTGTATCTTCACAACTCTGAGGTAGGCAGCTCTGATACTATTATTAGCATTGGACAGATGAGAAAATGAGGCATAAAATCGTGAAATGAGTTGCTCAAGGGTACCCAGCTAGTTATTGGCAAAGACACATTGTAACCTCACTTGAAACAGAGTTACTTACTAATACTAGAGGAATTCAGTGATTGGGAAGGTAACAAGGTTAGGGGAACTCCTCTGCTGTTAGTAAGGTTATCACTAGAAAACAAATGTGATCAATGTTCAGAAATAAGTACAACGATATTTTTAAATTTAAAATTTTACTTTAAATTTAGGGTCAGTGTCTTTTTGTAGGTTATTGAAGCTAATCTTTTAATTTTACTTAAAATGTTTTTATTTCAATAGCTTTTGGGGTATCAGTGATTTTTGGTGGTTATACAAATGAAAGTGATGAAATCTGAGACTTTAGTGCACTTGTCATCTGAGTAGTATACATTGTACCCAATAGGTAGCTTTTTATCTTGCATCCTCCCTCCCAACCTCTGGATTCTGAGTCTCCACAGTCCATTATATTACTCTGTGTGCATACAAGATGTCTTTTTCTAAGTCTATCACAGGTTTTCAAAGTACTTCTGCACACGTTCTTCTCCCATCTCCTCACCACCTTTCATAGATGTACATTCTCCCAGACACTAAAAAGATCCAGGTAGTTTCCACTAAGATATTATTTTCAGAAAAGTATTTTTAAAAGATTACATAGTCATAGAATTTCAGAGGTAAAGTGAACTTTACTGATCAACTTTCTC
This sequence comes from Papio anubis, assembly GCF_008728515.1. Lineage (NCBI taxonomy): Eukaryota > Metazoa > Chordata > Mammalia > Primates > Cercopithecidae > Papio > Papio anubis. Next base: position 41,152,091 of record NC_044984.1, read on the forward strand.
TCCCTCCTCTGATAGATGAGAGTCTGGTTTAATTCAATACATATGGAATGCTAATACTATACCAAATATTTCACATTCATTATCTTAATTAAATTCTTACCATAACTCAAATAAAGTACCACCAACACTACCACCACCATCATCATTCCTATTAAGCAAATGAAAAAACTGAGGCTTAGAGATGCCATACACCTTGCCCAAGGTTCCTGGGTGAGTAAATTGAGGCCTGATATTTACATTTGACTCAGAGCTTAAACCCCTATTCACCACCTTCTATCATCTGGAGTAACAATAGTGCAAAACGTGAAAGATAAACAAATCTTTATGAAAATGCCAATGAGGCGATCAGTGAACACTTCTCCCAAGAGGTGGAAAAGTGGCATCAGGGATAGGCCATCACAAGTACATAGGATTTCAGTAGGCATTCTGGACTGGAATCCAATCCACACAGATATTGAAGCAGAAAAGTAATAGGGAGGGAATAGGGTGAACTGTGAGAAAGAAAATGTCAAGAGAAAAAGTTGGAAAGAGATGAGGAGGCAGATTGCAAAGGGTCCTAAGTGCATGACTAAGGAATTTAGACTGTATTTGTGTGCAATGGAAACCCACGGAAGTTTTTAAAAGCAAGGTCCTTTAACAAAATGTGAACTGAATTTTAGAAATATAAATCTCATGAAAGAATGGCGATTTAATTAGGGGAGCATAATTTGGTATGGAGGAGACCAACAGGAAAGCTGTTGCACCTCAGTAACTGGCTGTTTCACTCTTAACCATGTGTTGTGCTTGCATTTTTCTCCACCGCCCACTCCCACTTCCCCGAGATTGTTCAAGGCACCTCTATATCTGTTTCATATGTCTCCAAGTCTAGGTCAGGTGACAGGGACCTGAACTTGGGCAGTGGAAATGGAGACAAGAGGACAAGTGTGAGGGATATTTTCAAGGGCCTGGTCACTGCTCAAAGTGGGGAGGGCAGTAAGAGAAGGAGAAGCAGAGAAGAGAAAGACTGTAATTTTCAAACTTAGGAGAAGGGGAACAGATGAGATATAGAAAGGAAGGGATGGTCAATAACATCACAAAGAGATGAACAAGATGGCTTGACCAAGGTCTCAATCCAACAAGTATTTATTAAGCAGGTACTATGTGCTGGACATTAGAGGAACAATGAGTAAAATCGGTTTTTGTCCACAAGCATCACCCAGAGTAAAGAAAAGAGTAGCAACCGTCCGATGTCAGGACTCCTAAACATGGTGCTCCTTTCATTAAACGGCCTTAATTCATGGAGCATCATTAAAAAATATACATAAACAACATACATATAGGTTTAAAGATCCAAAACACCTTTAAAATCTATTCATCTCTCTGTTCAATTATATTACAGTCAAAGAAGAGTGCAGTAAGTACTTGCTGTTCCTTCTTCCTGTTCCTTCTGCTGGCCTTCTTCCCTCAATTATAGAAATAGCTGGTCCCTTTTCATCATTCGGGTCTGAGGACAAATGTTATACCCTCACACTGGCCCTCCCGGTGAGTCACTCTATTTCAAGCATCCTCCCCCATCACATGATCCTGTTTTACTTCTTCATTGCACTAAGAATACCCGAAATGTATATGCCTACATTTGTATAGTCTGTTTCCCCCTGAGAACGGAAGCTTCATAGAAGGTGAAACAAATCTTGTTAGTTGCTACCAGTCGCACAGTAAACCCTCTGTAGAAAATGTTTATTGGCCACATTTTTTAAAAAAGCGAATAAATCTCAAGATTAAGACCTCAAACCAAACTAGGCCAGTTTCCAATTGCTTGCGGCGACATACTGAGAACTCGAGTGACTCTCAAGAGAAAAGCCATTTTGAGGCTGGGGTCGAACCAAAATCCAGGGGGTCCACACCAGGTCAGCACCCCGGAATTGGCTGTTTTGCAAGATTTCGGGAGGACCAAACTAGCATGAGGTATCTGACAACGAGGCCAGCCATGCACCGAGCTCAGGTTTTATTTCCGTTGTCCTTCTGACGTCAGAAAAAGCACGAGTTGCTGCACAGTTTCTTTTATCAAGGTGACAAATTACACCCTCGCTGGGCCCTGCATTCTGCAAACCATAAATGTATTTTCTTCCTCCCCCTTGTATTGAAAAATGTAAAAACCCACTGCAGAGAGGTCAAAACCCCTTCCAAACGCAAATGAATACCGTTTTCTAGCAGAGGCGTCTTTTTTCACTGTTACTACACACATCACCGTGGATTCGTCTGAGAAAGTAAACGAATCCTGGCGGCAGTTAGTTTCTAACAGAGAACGAGGGTTTGTATAAGCCTCGGGTCCGCGCCGCAGAGCAAGACAAAGGACTCTGAATTGTAGCACCACCTTCCCCAGTCCAAGGCAGCCTGTGAAAGGCACTGGGAGCGGCGTGACGCGGTTACCGCGAAATTCCTTTTGCTGCCATATGCACTTGTGCCTTCACTGACTACAGTTCAGCAAAAACCTTGGGCGGGCGATTTGGCAGGGAATCGGCGCCCAGGCAGCCGGGTAACCTACCGGATCCCAACGGTACTGAGGGGCCCCATGCTCCGGGAGGTGGGTAATTTAGGGGGCAAAGGGCTCGCACAAGGGCGAAGGTGCGCTCTCCTCCCGGCACCGACCCACGCATTTAAAGGCCTCTGTGGCAATGTTTAGGGACGCGAGCTTGCTGTCGGGGGTTGGGAAGGAGGTAGGACTGGAAGCGAGAGCAGTCAGCGCCCAAGACCGCGCAAGAGGTGGCCTTTTGTTCGCTGGCTCCAGCACATCCCGGCTCTCGAAAAAACACTATCCCTGTCCCCCGCCACCCTCTGCATTTTAGAAAAACCTCTTCAGGGCAGGAAAGGACAGTGAGTCACTTGCAAACATCCTTTAGTAATTTCTCGTCGCGCCCTCCTACTTCCCCGCGTTACAGAGGGGCAGAGCACCAGGAAGGACGGCAAACGTGCCCCGGTTTACTGGTGGTCCGCCGCGGCTACCCAGCCGGCCACACGCAGCACCCCAGGACATCACACGATCTCCCCTGGGCCTTGGGGACACAGGAAATTTTCCCCAAAGGTCGGGGATTCAAACACTCCTAGAACAGGGTCGCGCCCTCGGGTCAGATGCGCTCTCCCTCCAGACCTGCGTGGTTCCCGGTCCTCGTAAAAATGGAACCAGATCTGGTACCACACTCCGCCACAGCCACAGGAAAACACACCAAAGCCACAGGAAAACAAACCAAAAAGTAAGCCACAGCCCACGCAAAGGTGAACTCGGGGGCCCTGGCGCTTCCTCGCTCTGCCGCATGCGTTCGGGAAGCACAGGAGACCTGGACTTTTCCTCTCCTAAAAGCAACATCCGAAAGCATCCGGCACAGCCTAGCTCTCTCTGCTTTCACGCCAGCAGAGATGATTTCTACGTTACCGCCTCCTCCCACATCTAAACATCCCCTCGCCGCTTGCCCAGCCCTCCCAGGGAACGGATAATCACCTTACCTCCGCAGATAAAGGGAAAGGTGGCGAAAGGCGACGTGGATGTGTCCGCCCTTCCGGGGTTTTTACCCTCGGCAGTTTGATGTCCTTTGTGTCAAGGTCTGGCTGCGGAGGCCGGGAAAAGGTGGCTCCCGTCAGTCAGGGCTGGGCAGGGAGCTTGGCGTGGCCTGGCGGATTTCCGAGGAAGGTGAAGGGCGGAGGCTCCTGGCGACCTTCAGGCGGAGTGGCGTGGCTGCCCCAGTCCGCGCTCGCCTGTCTCTCCTCCTCCTTTCCGGGCCGATTGCATCAGAATCTCCCCTCACCACCAACCCCCACTCACACTCTGCTCGCCGGCCTCGCACTTACATCTATATGCACCCGCGCTGAGGGTCACGAATCGGAGTCATTCTCCTACTGGGAAGCGCGTGGCCCTTCCGCAACCATGGCTTGTGATGGTTTAAGGGGGACAGGCCATTCCTCCCTGTCCCGCGCGCCGTCTCCTCCCCTCCTGTGCGCCCGCTCTTTAACCAAAGCTGCGTGTCACTGAGCCGTGCCGGTCACATGGTGTCACTGCTGGCGGCCGCGCCTTGCTGCCTCCCTCTTGCAGCTCTCTGACGATGCAGCGACCGCGGCTGGCGGAGATTGAGCAACGGGGAAAGGGTGAGGGAGGGGTTGCGGGGCGCGCGTGTGCCCGCCGCACTGAAGGTGGCACCGGGACCGGAGGCTGCGCACCGCCCTGGCACCTGCCCCTCTCCCTCCCGGGGCCCGGCGGCATGTTCGGGACCCAGCTGCGGCGGCAGCTGGAGAATGAGAGCCCTTAGAGATGGGGGTGGGGTGGCTAAAGGGGCACCGGAGGAGGACAGGAGGGCTGTGCGTTCCGCTGGGGCCTGCATTTTGGGTACGCCAGAGCCCCGCCGGGGCCGAAGAAGCGAGGGAGTTGCATTGTGGGAAGGGCGCAGCATGAGGATGGCCGCGGGAGTGGCCGGTCCGAGCCCAGCCCGGAGAGCAGCAGGGAGCGCCTGGGACTACGAGCAGCGTTGGAGCGGAGGGTTGGCCCTGGGTACAGCCCGCAGATGGCCCGGGTTGGCGGGAAGGGGAACGAAGCGACAGGGGGAGCGGGGAGCTCGGGCACCTTTAGAAACCCTTTGTCCCTATCCTGAAGCGGGAGGCACCTCCCTTCTTCCGGATCCAGCATCCGCAGACCTGGCAAGCCCTTCCTGAGATCTGCCCTGTGGAGCTCTGCTTTGGGGACTGGGTGTGAGGCAACCAGAAGGATTTGCTGAGCGCCGAGAAAGCACCGGCCTAGGCGCAAGAGGCGGGGGCCAGCTCTTAGAGGGCCTGGAGACCCCATGTGGTTCCGACCGAAGGACCTGGTGCGTCCAGGTTAACTGAGCTGGGGCGCTCCAAGTCCTGGGGACAACGGAGCGCGATGGAGGGGAACAGGGGCAACTGGGCCTGGTTCCCTTTTTTCCCCGCTTACTCTTTGTTTCAGACACAGCCCCCTTTTACTGGCTGGGCACTTCCTTGCAGAAGAGTTGTGTCTTAAAATGGCGACAGGAAATCCCACCTGCGCCTCAGCCAATTACACTGTCATTATAGCGCGAATTTGCAGGGTGGAAATGCGAGCTTTTTATTGACAGGGATGGTTCAGTCTCCTGTTCATGGCCCATCAAAACAGGAAGGGCAAGGTGAATCATAATTCAAAAATTACCTGGAGCGTTTCAAGCAGACGGTAGTCATTGTATTTGAGTGATTTTTGCTTTTTCATCACCACTGGAAAAGCGAGATGATAACCAAATTTGTAACTCATCACCGACTAAACTTCTTATTCCCTTCGAATGGCTGTAAATGGCCTTTATTAATTCAATAGTGGCTTCCTGAGAATCCTATTTAGAAGGCATGCTCTTGAGAAATACTGAGAAATGGAAAGTTCAGAGCAAACAGAAAGGGCAAACACATGGGCAGGCTAGCTCAGACAGACCTGCATTCAATTTCTTCCTCTGACGCTTACTGCTTCCCTCATCTGCTTAACTTTTGTACTAATCCTGTTTTCTAAATTTGTAAAAAAGGGAAGAAGAGTACACACAACATAGCAATATTCTATAGGTCGTCAAAAAGTTGGTTCTTTTTACCTTACTAAAGGAAGCTAATTTAGTGTGAAATTAATGATTTTAAGTAGTATGCACCTTGTCTGGCACAAATAATTCTTATCAATAAGGTAAGAAATCTGAATAGGTAAAGTAGATGAACTATGAGTTATAGCTTAATAGGCCTGTTGGAATATTTACCTTATTAAAGGCAGAATGTGTATTCATCAGTGTTTGAAGATTATCTGAACCAAGCTTATCTTTTGGTTCCAATTTTAACTTACTGGCTAGTTTCTATATACCAAAATGACTGCAGTTATTTAGCACTTTTTGAATTGGATTCAATAGTTATGAATTGAGCTCTTATGATATGGCAGCTATTGTTCTAAGGACTTTACATGTAAATATCTCATTTAAAGCTTTCAATCCCTCAATTGGATATTATCCTCATTGTATAAACAGGAAAACAAATACAAAGTTGAATTAGCCATGTTCACCTAAGACAGTAATTAGTGAAGGGGAAGTGATTCCCATTCAGGTCCGAATTCAAAATCCGTGCTCAGTCTTCACAGTGGTACTACAACCATTTGCAATCAGACATTCTTGGGCCTAGAGTTTGAAGGATCTTCACCCCTCCTCTGGATTTTAGTTGACAACCTAGAACCAGAGTAAACATCAACATGGAGGCTGCTGAGGTCTCAAATTGAGGCCAGAGATGTCTGGATGATTCCTCTATTCACTGTGTGCTTACTGAGAGACAAACAGCAGGTTAAACACTTCACAGATGGTCTCTCATTTAATTCTCATGACATTCCTAATAGGGCAGCCTATCCTAATCCCTGACTCAAAGGTTAGGGAATTTATCCCAAGTCCACATAGCCCTAAGTGGCACATCCAAATCTTACATCCAGAGCTGACTGCTAAGCCAGTTTTCTATGGCTGGATCTAAAATGTTCCCTGATTCTGGAATAACCATCTTTGGAGGGCTAGTGGGTGGAAACGGTCTCGGGCCACTCTCCCTCTGAATAGGAACCACTGCCCTATTTTAGTAGAGTCCAGGGATTTTTTTTCAGTAACAGGAGTTTTCAGGGAGTTTTCTCAGTAATAGAGTTGTGAGGTTCAAGAGCCTTGTGGATAGTATCTAATGTTATTTGTGGACCTTTCCCATTTGAGCAGATTTCCAATGTTATTCAGGTGTTCAGGACACATTACCAGGTTTGATTGTAGGCTGCCCTATGGAACTGAGAAAATTCTGTATCTGCTCTGAAAGTGAGGTTAGGGAAGGAATTTGTACTATGAAAGGAGAATTGGGTAACTTTAGGTGGCCTGAGAGTTTTCTTGTAGCCCCCATAGCTCTTTTTGGTATGGCTCCAGGAAGGTGGGTCAGCTTTGTGAAGAAAAATCAATTATACCCCAAAGAGGATTCAGCCTGAACTTAAGCCACATCTGCTCTCATCCCAGCTTCACCCTGTACTCACCCGGGTTGCACTTGCTCCCTACCTGGGTTGCCCAGTAGGACAGCTGCAGAAGGGGCCACCACCAGCTGTGCACTTACAGAGAATATGTGCTTTCCTGCACTGGTTTTCAAAGCTTTCCAAATACATCTGGTTTGATACCAGCAGTCTTCTTGTATAAGAAGTTTTGGGTAATAAGATCAAAACTATTTTCTGAATATAGTGTTTTTAAAAATCTGTGAAGGACTACCAGTGGAAAATCTGATTTTTAATGATGATGAAAAAGTAGGAAAGTCAGCTGGTAAGATTATCTCAGAACAAGTGTCCTGCATGTCTTCTACTTGTAACAGAAACACTGCAGCCATTAGATGAACAAATCCAATCTCATTGGAAAATAAATTGTTTATTCTGCAGTCTTTTATTCCTATTTATAGGGTCTACCCTAAACAACAAATGGTCTTTAAGATGATTGGTTTTCCTTGACTTTCACTTTCTTTTGCCTGATTAATTCTTTTTATCATACTTGATGTTCTTTGAATCTCATTCATAGATGACAATATTTTGACACTAGAAGTTAGTAAAGCAGCGATAGGAAAAAGCAAATTTGCAATTAAAAGAGCTCCCAAATTGTGTTGGCCAGCCTTCTGCAGATACATGGCACTGTGTGCCCTAACATTCCTTGGTGGGTAGCACTGCGTCAGGGGCTATTGTTACCTCTTCCATCATTGAAATGAACATTCTACCTCACCAGATGGATAACCGATTCTGGCAAGAGGTCAAATACCCCCACTTACTCTAAACTGAAGTTAAATTAAAATCCCAGAACCAAACTATCTTTTATTATCTTATTAGTTAATTAATTTTAGAGACAAGGTATCATTCTGTTGCCCAGGTTGGAGTGCAGTAGTTCAATCATAATAGCTCACCACAGCCTCAGATGGAACCAGGGGATCCTCCTGCCTCAGCTTCCTGAGTAGCTGGGACTATAGGTGTGTGCCACTATGCCTGGTTATTCTTTAGTATTATTATTATTGTAGAAACAGATTTTCACTTTGTTGTCCAGTCTGGTTTCAACTTTATGGCCTCAAGCCACCCTCCTGCGTCGGCCTCCCAAAAATGCTAGGATTACAGGCCTGAACCACCATACCTGACTCGAGACACTTTAAAAATGTCTACTGTCTCTGATTTTGGCCTGAGTCATATTTGTAAGGTCACTTATTTATTTTTTATCTGTTAGGGGAAGTGGAAGTGGAGTTTATTAGGAATTGCAACTGTGTGGCAATACTGTGACATTTATTCAAGTTAACTAAAGACCCAGGACCAAATAATCAGTCCTGGAAGTTTAATATCTAACTTGTCTGATATGCAACATTCTGCAGATCAACTGTGAGTGCAGTTCCCTAGCTTGTTGCAAAATGGGGAAAATGATATGGATATAGTTTGGATGTGTGTCCCTACCCGAATCTCATATCGAAATGTAATTTCTAATGTTGGAGGTAGGGCCTGTTGGGAGGTGATTGGATCGTGGGGGCAGATTTCTGACGCATGGTTTAGCACCATCCCCTTGTGTGCTTTTCTGATGATAGTGAGTGAGTTCTCCAGAGATCTGGTTGTTCTCACTCTCCGGCTCCTGCTTTCACCATGTGAAGTGCCTGCTCCTGCTTTGGCTTCTGCTAAGAGTAAAAGCTCCCTGAGGCCTCCCCAGAAGCAGATGCTCCCATGTTTCCTGTACAGTCTGCAGATCTGTGAGCCAATTAAACCTCTTTTCTTTATAAATCATCCAGTTTCAGGTGTTTCTTTATAGCAATGCAAGAATGGACTAATACAGATACCCATCTGGTGATCAAATGACTCAAAGTCTACAGAGTACCTAAGCACAGTGCTGGGTATATATTGGACACTTACATAATAAGTGTCCAATAAATGGTACCTGTTATTATTTTGCACACTTTGCAGAAATAAAAATGGGGCAATGAAGTTTCAAAGTCCAAGTTTATAGGCACAAAGTATTCTATTGTGTTCACTTCATGCTGAAACAGCTGTTAAGCCCACACCTCCACTCCCATTTCTCGTACAGTGGGAATGAGGAGAAAGAAGGTATTAAAGAAGAGTTAGGCCTCCAATTCAACTCTCAATCTTAACTTTAAGGTGAGAAAGATAAGTTTTGAACCTATAAGAATGTGTTAATTAAGAAGTAAAAGTGAGCCGGGCGCAGTAGCTCACCCCCGTAATCCCAGCACTTTGGAAGGCCTAGGTGGGCAGATCACCTGAGGTAGGGAGTTCAAGACCAGACTGACCAACATGGAGAAACAGCTTCTCCACTAAAAATACAAAATTAGCCGGGTGTGGTGGCACATGCCTGTAATCCCAGTTACTCGTGAGGCTGAGGCAGGAGAATCGCTTGAACTCAGGAGGCGGAAGTTGTGATGAGCTGAGATCATGCCGTTACACTCCAGCCTGGGCAACAAGAACAAAACTCCATCTCAAAAAAAAGAAAAGAAAAAAAAAAGAAAAGAAAAGGTGCCTTTGGGAAGAAGCATTTAAAAAAATTTTTTTTCTGCTGGCAGTATTTCGGAGGAAGAATTCTATTTATTACTTGAGTAGAGTAACATGCTTTACTAAAATAAGCTTCCATTCTAAATGATTGTGTTCTTTTTTTGTTTTTGTTTTGTTTTGTTTTTTGTTGTTGTTGTTTTTGACAGAGACTTGCTCTGTTGTCCAGGCTGGAGTGTAGTGGCGTGATCTCAGCTCACTGCAACCTCTGCCTCCTGTGTTTGAGTGATTCTCCTGCCTCAGCCTCCTGAGTAGCTGGGAATACAGGAGTACACCACCACACCCAGCTAATTTTTGTAATTTTAGTAGAGGCGGGGTTTCACCATATTGGTCAGGCTGGTGTCGAACTCCTGACCTCAGGTGATCCAACCGCTGTGGCCTCCCAAAGTGCTGGGATTACAGGCATAAGCCACCATGCCCAGCCCATGATTGTTCTTAAAATAAGAAACACCACATAATATTCACTGTGCTTGATTTTGAAGGGTTCTTTATTTGGTTATATTTTAGGCATATGAAGCTATTTCATAATCACAAAGGGGCTAATTTAATGAGATTTAGAATTGATAGTCTTCTGTTGACATATATTTATAGTTATTTATACACATATTTATGTGTTCCTAAAAGAAAATGTTCAAAGTTTTTGATTCAAAAGTAACATGTCCAGAATTGAAATCATTGTGTATGTGTGTGTGTGTTTCCAACTTGAACCCTCTTCTCTTCCCATAAACCTCATATTGGGAAATGGCACCACCATGGGCATAGTTGCTCAAGCTAGAAGGATGGGGGTATTTTGGCTCATCCCCTTCACTCTTCACATCTAATTAATTCACTCTTCTGAGTAACATTTACTAAATGCCAGGCCTTCTGCTAGTCTTTCCTGAAGCTTGGAGTTAGAGTGAGAGATCAATATTACTCAAATGATCTTGCCAGTGAATGTACAAGTTACAGGTGGAGATAAGTGCTCTGCAGAAAGGAGTATGGCTCTGTGAGAGGAACAGAGGACCATGTTCTGACCTAGGAATCAAGGAAGACTTCCCTGAGGACGTGACCCTTGTTTGGACTCTATTCTGTTTATGCTAAGGATTTTAATAAGGAGCAGGTGATGGACATGATCCGGTGTACATTTTTAGAGGAATATCATGAGTCCTATTACTTCACCTCCTAAATATTTCTGACATCTGTTCGCTTTCCTCCATCCTCACAACCGTCACTGGTATGGGCCTCCATCAGCTCACTGTGGGGGAAGTTTCCCTCATAGGGCACTGATAACACATCTCATTAAAACTATACCACATATACCTCCCCAACATAATATGTTCATGTATGTATTTGACAATAATATGTATGTATTACTATCCTATTTATTATGTACATTAAAAACATTCACAAAAAATTAAAAATTCAAATGGTAAGATTTTACATTTATTTATTTGATAACAATACTTTATTCTATTACTAAACATATATTCCTAATTGTCATTAAGATACTTTCATGTTAGAGAAATTTGCTTCACTATACAATATCATTTTTTAAATCTTAGTTGAATACTCTGTGATACAGCAGTTCACAAGTGTACTTTCAAATCTGGCTTTCAAATTTGATTCTTTCATGTAATGGCTGTCATAGCTGAAAAGGGACCTCACAGAGACCCAGTGGGGGCAGTGCCCTATTGGCTATACTTCCCAAATCAAGCCATTCATTTCTCAATCCCGTTCACTAATTTACAAAGATTTACTTATTTTTCATTGTTAGCCTGCAAATGGACACTAAAATGAGAGTCATTCTTAATAATTATGAATGTGAACCCATGAAACCTACTTCATAATTCTGAATTTGTTTTGACAGATTCTTTTCCACAGTCGGTTAGAGGGCCATTGCTATACCTGACATTGTGGCTGACAAAAGAGGTCTTAATAGGACTGGAAGTGTCAGCTCTACTTTTTCTTGCTTCTTTATTCTCATGTTATTATTATTTTTAAAATCTGAAGTTTAGAGGAATCTTCTAACTCTACTTGTCTATTTGGGAAGACAAGCTAAACTAGATAATGTAATTTATAAATTCCCTCAACTAAGTGCACAAAACTATAATACATTGAAATCTGCCAAAGAGAACAAGTCAGTGAGGGCATCACTGTATTCCTTTGTGTCTTCTTCGAGATACCTTGAGTACTGTAAGTGACAGGGAGCCATTTGATGTATGGGCTAACGGGGCCACTATCAATCTAGTAACCTGAACAGAAGTTCCAATATTTTCACCCTGCAGTCCACTTTGTAACCCTTTCTTAGCCTTCCACAAGAGTCTCCTAACTGGAATCCCTCCATCCACCCCTGGGCACCTAATGTCTCTACTACAGATTAGAAATTACTTTCACAGAAGGCCATTTCTGAAACCCCCAGTTTATGTGTTACCCTACATTGAAATTATTCAGAGGCTGCCTTCCCCACTAATCTGCAAGTTTCACAAAGGTAGATGCCATGTTCTTAATGGTTTCCCAGCACATAGCACATAACAGAAGCTCAATAAATATTTGTTGAATGGATAAATGAGTAAACAGAATATTTTTACAGTTAAATACCTTTAATTATTTTATATTTACTTTAAATTTCAAGTCCTTAAAGGAGGAAGAATTGAAAAAATATGAAATATCAAATATACATTTAGCTAAATTTTTAAAGTTTAGTAGGCTATATGCACAAATCGAATGAATAGCAATATTTGGAACTGTAACTATTTTTGGAATCTTGTGTGAATAAATTATAATTTTAAAACATCAACACTAAGTGCCTATTGAATGTCATTTTTAAAGGAAAAAAGAAACAGTCTGTATTTAAAAAGTGACATACTTCATTTAACAGTTTTCTAATTTATGCAAATTATCTGGAGAATTCAGAACCCCAATCACCTAAAAATTATCTTCCTTAAGAGTAAGTGTGGTTTTTGCTTCCAGAATCATCTGGATAAGTGCCAGCATTCTCCAAGTCACTTTCTTGGTATGAAATGAACATTTGTGGCCGGGCGCGGTGGCTCATGTCTTGAGTTCCAGCACTTCAGGAGGTCGAGGCGGGTGGGGTCAAGAGATCGAGACCATCCTGGCCAACATGGTGAAACCTCTCTCTACTAAAAACGCAAAAATTAGCCGGGCATGGTGACGTGTGTCTGTAATCTCAGCTACTTGGGAGGCTGAGGCAGGAGAATCGCTTGAGCCCGGGAGGCAGAGGTTGCAGTGAGCCGAGATTGAACCACTGCACTGCAGCCTGGTGACAGAACGAGATTCCATCTCAAAAAAAAAAAAAAGAAATGAACATTTGTAAATGAAGTCTAATTAAATTTTGTACTTTAAAAGAAGAATTACAGGTTAATTTGTTCTGTTGTTTCTTGTTGCTATTTTTATAACAATTAGTATTTTGGAAAAGCACTGTGGTTCAGATATGAACCATTTCACAAAATCAGCTTAATAATGGAGTCAACAATTATTTCTCTTTATTCAATCTTGTTACTTAGCTCAAAAAAGAACTGCACTGATCTTTCCTTTTCAGTGATGAAACGGAATAGAATGGTAGAAAACCATCTTACAGCTTGGCATTGTTTTCACTTGTTTATTTATTCATTTATTCAATGAATATATTCCAAGCTAATTCCTTTTGCAGCACTCTTTATCTGATTCTTGTCTCCTCTGGAAACTTCCTCCTTAATTTATTTTTTGCTTTTATATTTTCATCCTCGTTTGTATTGACTGTAAAGTAGTCAAGCCTCTCTCATTAAAAAAGAAAGAAAGAGATGGGGAGAAGAGAGGAAAGGGGAGACAGGAAAAGAAAGAGAGGAAATATCCTTTGAATTTACATTTTTCTCTTTCTATGGCTCTCATATTTCTTCTATTTAAGAGCCAAGATTTTTGAAAGAATGGTTAATAAGTTTCAAAACTTTTATTTCCCACTCACTCTTTAAATACTCACATCAACTCACAAAATTAATTTATTCTCCCTGTAGAAAACTTGGAAAATGCAGCAAAATGTAAAGAAGAAAATCAAAACCATCTATAAATTTATATACTGCAGTTACCATTATTGATTTTTAGTTCGTTTTGTTTGTATGCATGTATTTTTTACATTCAGAATCATGTCCAATTTCATATTTGTATATGACATTAAATTATGATCATTTTATTATATCATTAAAATTTTTCAAAAACCTAAATTTTAATAACTACAAAATATTCTACCATATAGTTTTATAATAGTTATTAATTTCAGATTTTCATTTTGTGTAAGTACGTATAATACTTTGTCCCAATCTCTGATTATGTCCATAAGATAAATTTCTGGAAGTAGAATTACAGGGTTAAAAGAGCAACATTTAAAAATACCTGATACGGGAGGAGTGGCTTCAAGATGGCTGATAGAAGTACCAGGTACTCACTTCCTCCCAAAGGAAGGACCTAAACAGCAAGTAATCACACCTCAAACAGAGTGTCTACGAAAGAACACTGGAATTCATCAGGAAAGTGACAGGGAACATCTGAGGCATAGAAGGAAAGAGAAGCAAGGCAGCTGGTCCAGCTGGCATCAGCTGGTCCAGCTGGCATCAACTGGGAGCCAGGAGATGCTCCTTGGTGCAGCAAAAGGGTAAGTGAGAGACTCCCAGTGGTCCACATTTCCACCATGGACTCCTACAGTGCTAGCCATAGGAAAGCCCCTCAGCCCTCACAGGCCCTGAGACTAGTGTAGGGAACTGCCTGAGGTCCATACCACAGCATTGTTCTAGACAGATAGTTTGTGCTGGGTCCCACACATCCCTCAAAACCCAAGCAGCTGGCCAGGCACAGTGGCTCGTGCCTGTAATTCCAGCACTTTGAGAGGCTGAGGTGGGTGGATTGTTGACCCCAGGAGTTTGAGAATAGCGTGGGCAACATGGAGAAACCCCATCTCTGCAAAAAATACAAAAATTAGCCATATGTAGTGGTGTGCACCTGTAATCCCAGCTATTTGGAAAGCTGAGGTGGGAGGATTGCTTGAGCCCGGGAGGTTGAGGCTGCAGTGAGCCATGATTGCACCACTGCACTCCAGCCTTAAAACAGAGCAAGACTTTGTCTCAAAAACAAAAACCAAAACACTCCAAGCAGCTGCAGCACCATGCCATTTTGAGATCCCAGCCCCCAACAGACTGCATCCTGCCCTGGAACCCAATAATCCCTGTATTTCCACATTCATGGAGCCCTACTGACCCCCTTCCAAGTCTGCCTGGAGGGCTGCAGTGGCACAATGCTGGCTGGACCCAGCAGTGTGGCCAGGTCCCTAGTACTTTAGCCCACAGTGTCCTACACCCAAGAAAATGGGCAGTATAGCACACCAGAGAAGATGCCACCAGGACAAAAAGAGGAAAAGTGTGCACTCCCCAGAGTTTGAGGCCATGGCCACTGACAGCAACTCTGCTCTCCCACACCTTCAGTAGTGGGGCTGCCATGCACCTGCACATGCCTACAGTGGGCCTGAGGACTGACCTGCCCAAATGCCATCCTGGGGCCTGAAGACAGGCTTACCCTGCTCACTGCCACCACCACTAGGTGCCTAGGGATTGCCTTGCTCTGCCCACCACAGCCTGGCCCATGTGCACCATCGGGGTACCTGAGAACAGGCTTACCCTGCCCTGTGCTACCCTCTACAGTGCCTGAGTGTTCAGGACCCTAGGGATCAACCTGTCCTGCCTGCCATATCTGACACATGTGTGTACCATCTGGGGGCCTAACACAGGCCCAGACTGCCTGCTGCCAGCATCCAAGCATGCAATGCCATACAGGAGCCTGAAGAATGCCCAAACCCAGCCACCACAGTTGCCCCTGTGTGCACCATTGAGGGACCTGAGGACAGGCCGATTTTATCTGACATAGCTCCCTGCACTCCCTGAGTGTGGCATCTGGGGGCCTGGGGATCAACCTACCCTACCTGCCACTTCTGATATGTGCCTACACCATCAAGGGGCCTCATAACAGGCCCAGACTGCCTGCTGCCAGCACCCAAGCATGCTATCCGAGGGGCCTAGAAATCACTCCACCCTGCCCATCACAGACCGTGCCTGAGCACATTATCAGGGGCCTTAGGACAAGCCGACCCCATGGGTACTACTCAAACCCCCACTGCCCAAGCATGTTGTCCAGAGGGATGGGGATTGTCACGTCCTGCCTACCACCACTACATACACACACACACAAACACATGCACACATCCCAGGAGTCTGAGGATGGCCCTGCACAGCATGTTGCCACCACCACCACCAACACCCACCTGCACCATCCCACAAAGGCTGAGAACTGGCCCACTCAACCCATTGCTGCCACCATTGAAGCTAATGTGTGCTGACTGGGAGCCTAAGGATTGGCTTGCCACCACTACTGAAATTGCTGATGCCATGCATACTGTCCAAGGGCCCAAGAACCTGCCCACACACCCAACTTACCACTGTCATTGCTGGTACACAGAAAAGCAACCTGGAGGCCCAATAAGTGTCCCCCCAGAACCAGCTAAAACTGTACCCAAGAGTTCAAGGAAAGGCATGTTGGCCTACTTCCACCACTACTGGGGCCTTAGGACAGGTCCATTTGGTATCCCCATCCCCAGCAAAGTCTCATGACAGCCTCCACTAACAACTGTAGCCTAAGCCACTGAGGAAATCACACGATGCTGCCTACAGCCAAAGAAATCATACAGAGATTACACTGCTGCATCCACCCAGCATCAAAGCTAAAGTGCCTTACCCAACCAACACCACAGATACATCTGCAGGAAAAAATCCTTACCTACGAAAGCCAGACCAAAAAATTAGAAGAGGTGACTGTTATAACAGATGAGTAGATATCAATGTAAGTACCAAAAAAAGAAAAAAGAAAAAGAAAAGCAACAAAACATGATAAATTCAGAGAAACACAATAATTCTCCAGTAGCAGGTTCCAACAAAAAATGTATGCAATGCCTGAAAAAGAATTTAAAATAATAAAGAAGCTCAGTGAGATACCAGAGAACACAGATAAATAATATGAAGAAAGTAGAAAAACAATTCATTATGTGAATAAGCAGTTCACCAAAGAGATAAATGTCATGGAAAAAAGAAAAACAAAAAACCTGGAACTAAAGAATTTAGAAATCCTGGAACTAAAGAATTCAATAAATAAAATAAAAAATATAATTGATAACCTCAACAATAGGCTAGATTAAGCTGAAGAAAGACTTTCTGAACTTAAAGACAAATCTTTTGAAATAACTCAGTCAGACAAAACAAAAGAAAGAAGAAAGGAAGAGAGAAAAAGAGTGGAAAATCATAGACACCCTTTGTGACATGTGGGACACCATAAAGTGACCAAATAATCAAATTGTAATGTTCCATAAGAAAAAGAGATGGACAAAGGCACAGAAAACCTATTTAACAAAATCATAGGTGAAAAATTCCAAAGTCTTGCAGAGATATAAACATCTAGACACAACAAAGTCAAAGAACCTCAAACAGACTGAACTCAAAAAGGTCTTCTCCAATGCACACTATAGTCAAACTGTTGAAAGTCGAAGACAAAGACAGAACTCTTAAAAACAGCAAGAGAAAAGTGTCAAATCACAGAAAAGGGAATACCCATCAGACTAACAGCAAATTCTCAGCAGAAACTTTACAGGCCAAGAGTGTATGGGATGATATATTAAAAGTGCCAAGGGAAGGCCATTCCAAGATGGTCAAATAGAAAGAGCTCCAGTCTGCAGCTCCCAGTGTGATCGATTCAGAAGACAGGTGATTTCTGCATTTCCAACCAAGGTACTTGATTCATCTCATTGGGACTGGTTGTATAGTAGGTGCAGCCCATAGAGAGGGAGCCAAAGCAGGGTGGGGCATCACCTCACCTAGGAAGCACGAGGGGTCAGGGGATTTCCCTTTCCCAGTCAAGGGAAACCATGGCAGACTGTACATGGAAAAATGGGACATTCCCATCAAATATTGAGTTTTGCCAATGGTCTTAGCAAACTGCACACCAGGAGATTATGTGCTGTGCCTGGCTCGGCGGGTCCCACACACATGGAGACTTGCTCACTGCTAACACAGCAGTCTGAGATCAACCTGCAAGGCAGCGGCCTGGCAGGGGGAAGGGCATCCACCACTGCTGAGGCTTGAGTAGGTAAACAAAGCAGCCGAGGAAGCTTGAACTGGGTGGAGCCCACCGCAACTCAGCAAGGCCTGCTGCCTCTGTTGATTCCACCTGTGAGGACAGGGCATAGCTGAACAAAAGGCAGCAGAAACTTCTGCAGACTAAAATGTCCCTGTCTGACAGCTCTGAAGAGAGCACGGATTCTCCCAGCATGGTGTTTGAGCTTTGAGAACAGACAGACTGCCTCCTCAAGTGGATCCCTGATGCCTGTGTAGCCTAATCGGGAGACACCTCCCAGTAGGGGCTGACTGACACCTCATACACGTGGGTGCCCCTCTGGGACAAAGCTTCCAGAGGAAGGATCAGGCAGCAATATTTGCTGTTCTGCAATATTTGCTGTTCTGCGGCCTCCGCTGTTGATATCCAGTCAAACAGGGTCTGGAGAGAACCTCCAGCAAACTCCAACAGGCCTGAAGCTGAGGGACCTGACTGTTAGAAAGAGAACTAACAAACAGAAAGTAATAGCATCAACATCAACAAAAAGGACATCCATACAAAAACCCCATCTATAGGTCACCAACATCAAAGACCAAAAGTAAACAAAACCACAAAGATGGGGAGAAACCAGAGCAGAAAAGCTAAAAATTCTAAAAACCAGCATACCTTTTCTCCTCCAAATGACCACAGCTCCTCGCCAGCAAGGGAACAAAGCTGGATGGAGAATGAGTTTGACAAGATGGCAGAAGTAGGCTTCAGAAGTTCAGTAATAACAAACTACTCCGAGCTGAAGGAGGATGTTCAAATCCATCACAAGGAAGCTAAAAGCCTTGAAAAAATTAGACGAATGGCTAACCAGAATAAACAGCATAGAGAAGACCTTAAATGACCTGATGGAGCTGAAAACCATGGCACGAGAACTACGTGACACATGCACAATCTTCAATAGCTAATTCGATCAAGTGGAAGAAAGGGTATCAGTGATTGAAGATCAAATTAATGAAATAAAATGAGAAGAGATATTTAGAGAAAAAAGAGTAAAAGGAAATGAACAAAGCCTCCAAGAAATATGGGACTATGTGAAAAGACCAAATCTACGTTTGATTGGTGTACCTGAAAGTGATGGGGAGAATGGAACCAAATTGGAAAACACTCATCAGGATATTATTCAGGAGAACTTCCCCAACATAGCAAGGCAGGCCAACATTCAAATTCAGGAAATACAGAGAACACCACAAAGATAGTCCTCGAGAAGAGCAACCCCAAGACACATAATTGTCAGATTCACTAAGGTTGCAATGAAGGAAAAAATGTTAAGGGTAACCAGAGAGAAAGGCATGGTTACCCACAAAAGGAAGCCCATCAGACTAACAGTAGATCTCTTGGCAGAAAATCTACAACCAGAAGAGAATGGAGGCCAATATTCAACATTCTTAAAAAAAGAATTTCAACCCAGAATTTTATATCCAGTCAAACTAAGTTTCATAAGTGAAGGAAAAATAAAATCCTTAACAGACAAGCAAATGCTGAGAGATTTTTTTTACCACCAGGCCTGCCTTACAAGAGCTCCTGAAAGAAGCACTAAATGTTGAAAGGAAAGCCAGTATCAGCCACTGCAAAAACATGCCAAATTTTAAGACCCTCAATGCTGTGAAGAAACTGCATCAACTAATGGTCAAAATAACCAGTTAACATCATAATGACAGGATCAAATTCACACATAACAATATTAACCTTACATGTAAATGGGCTAAATGCCCCAATTAAAAGACACAGACTGGCAAATTGGATAAAGAGTCAAGACCCATCAGTGTGCTGTATTCAGGAGACCCTTCTCACATGAAGAGACACACATAAGGTCAAAATAAAGGGATGGAGGAAGATCTACCAATCAAATGGAAAGCAAAAAAATGCAGAGGTTGCAATCCTAGTCTCTGATAAAACAGACTTTAAACCAACGAAGATCAAAAGAGACAAAGAAGACCATTACATAATGTTAAAGGGCTCAATTCATCAAGATGAACTAATTATCCTAAATTTATATGCACCCTAAATATATATATATATATCCTAAATATACAGGAGCACCCAAATTCATAAAGCAAGTCCTTAGAGACCTACAAAGAGACTTAGACTCCCATACAATAATAATGGGAGACTTTAACACCCCGCTGTCAATATTAGACAGATCAATGAGACATAAGCTTGACAGTGATATCTAGTACTTAAACTCAGCTCTGCACCAAGCAGACCTAATAGACATCTACAGAACTCTCCCCAGCAAATCAACAGAATATATATTATTCTCAGCACCACATTGTACTTATTCCAAAACTGACCACATAGTTGGAAGTAAAGCACTCCTCAGCAAATGTAAAAAAAACAGAAATCACAACAAACTGTCTCTCAGACCACAGTGCAATCAAATTGGAACTCAGGATTCAGAAACTCACTCAAAACTGCACAACTACATGGAAACTGAACAACGTGCTCCTGAATGACTACTGGGTAGGTAATGAAATGAAGGCAGAAATAAAGACATTCTTTGAAACCAATGAGAACAAAGACACAACGTACCAGAATCTCTGAGACACATTTAAAGCAGTGGATAGAGGGAAATTTATAGCACTAAATGCCCACAAGAGGAACAGGAAAGATCTAAAATCGACACCCTAACATCACAATGAAAAGAACTAGAGAAACAAGAGCAAACACATTCAAAAGCTGGCAGAAGGCAAGAAATAACTAAGATCAGAGCAGAACTGAGGGAGATAGAAACAAAAAACCCTACAAAAAATCAATGAATCCAGGAGCTGCTTTTTTTTTTTTAAGATCATCAAAATTGATAGACCACTAGCAAGACTAATAAAGAAAAGAGAGAAGAATCAAACAGATGCAGTAAAAAATGATAAAGAGGATATCACCACTGATCCCACAGAAATACAAATTACCATCAGAGAATACTATAAACACCTCTACATAAATATACTAGAAAATCTAGAAGAAATTAATAAATTCCTGGACACATACACCCTCCCAAGACTAAACCAGGAAGAAGTGAAATCTCTGAATAGACCAATAACAGGCTCTGAAATTGAGGCAATAATCAATAGCCTACCAACCAAAAAAAGTCCAAGACCAGATGGATTCACAGCTGAATTCTACCAGAGGTACAAAGAGGAGCTGGTACCATTCCTGCAGAAAATATTCCAATCAATAGAAAAAGAGGGAATCCTCCCTAATTCACTTTATGAGGCCAGCATCATCATGATACCAAAGCATGGTAGAGACACAACAAACAAAGAGAATTTTAGACCAATATCCCTGAAGAACATCGATGCAAAAATCCTCAATAAAATACTGGCAAACTGAATCCAGCAGCACATCACAAAGCTTATTCACCACAATCAAGTTGACTACGTCTCTGGGATGCAAGCCTGGTTCAACATATGCAAATCAGTAAATGTAATCCATCACATAAACAGAACCAATGACAAAAATCATATGGTTATCTCAATAGATGCAGAAAAGACCTTCAACAAATTCAACATCCCTTCATGTTAAAAACTCTGAATAAACTAGGTATTGATGGAACTTATCTCAAAACAGTAAGAGCTACTTATGACAAACCTACAGCCAATAGCATATTGAATGGACAAAAACTGAAATCATTCCATTTGAAAACTGGTACAAGACAGGGATGCCCTCTATCACCACTCCTATTCAACATAGTGTTGGAAATTCTGGCTAGGGCAATCAGGCAAGAGAAATGAATAAAGGGTATTCAATTAGGAAAATAGGAAGTCAGATTGTCCCTGTTTGCATATGACATGATTGTATATTTAGAAAACCCCTATCATCTCAGCCCAAAATCTCCTTAAGCTGATAAGCAACTTCAGCAAAGTTTCAGGATACAAAATCAATGTGCAAAAACCACAACCATTCATATACGCCAAAAACAGACAAACAGAAAGCCAAATCAGGAGTGAACTCCCACTCACGATTGCTACAAAGAGAATAAAATACTAGGAATCCAACTTACAAGGGATGTAAAGGACCTCTTCAAGGAGAATTACAAACCATTGCTCAATGAACTGAAAGAGGACACAAACAAATGGAAGAACATTCCATGCTCATGGATAGGAAGAATCAATATTGTGAAAATGGCCATACTGCCCAAGGTAATTTATAGATTCAATGCCATCCTCATTAAGCTACCAATGACTTTCTTCACAGAATTGGGAAAAACTGCTTTAAAGTTCATATGGAACCAAAAAAGACCCCGCATTGCCAAGATAATCCTAAGCCAAAAGAACAAAGCGGGAGGCATCACGCTACCTGACTTCAAACTATACTACAAGGCTACAGTAACCAAAACAGCATGGTACTGGTACCAAAACAGAGATATAGACCAATGGAATAGAACAGAGCCCTCAGAAATAACACCACACGTCTACAGCCATCTGATCTTTGACAAACCTGAGAGAAACAAGAAATGCAGAAAGGATTCCCTGTTTAATAAGTGGTGCTGGGAAAATTGGCTAGCCATCAGTAGAAAGCTGAAACTGGATCTTTCCTTACTCCTTATATGAAAATTAATTCAAGATGGATTAGAGATTTAAATGTTAGACCTAAAACCATAAAATCCCTAGAAGAAAACCTAGGTAATACCATTCAGGACATAGGCATGGGCAAGGACTTCATGTCTAAAACACCAAAAGCAATGGCAACAAAAGCCAAAATAGACAAATGGGATCTCATTAAACTAAAGAGCTTCTGCACAGCAAAAGAAACTACCATCAGAGTGAACAGGTAACCTACAGAATGGGAGAAAATTTTTGCAATCTACTCATCTGACAAAGGACTAATATCCAGAACCTACAAATAACTCAAACAAATTTACAAGAAAAAAGCAAACAACCCCATCAAAAAGTGGGCAAAGCATATGAACCAACACTTCTTAAAAGAAGACATTATGCAGCCAATAGACACATGAAAAAATGCTCATCATCACTGGCCATCAGAGAAATGCAAATCAAAACCACAATGAGATACCATCTCACACCAGTTAGAATGTTGATCATTAAAAAGTCAGGAAACAACAGGTGCTGGAGAGGATGTGGAGAAATAGGAACACTTTTACACGGTTGGTGGGAGTGTAAATTAGTTCAACCATTATGGAAAACAGTATGGCGATTCCTCAAGGATCTAGAACTAGAAATACCATTTGACCCAGTGATCCTATTACTGGGTATATACCCAAAGGATTATAAATCATGCTACTATAAAGACACATGCGCAGGTATGTTTATTGCAACACTATTCACAATAGCAAAGACTTGGAACTAACCCAAATGTCCATCAGTGATAGACTGGATTAAGAAAATATGGCACATATACACTGTGGAATACTATGCAGTCATAAAAAAGGATGAGTTCATGTCCTTTGAAGGGAAATGGATGAAGCTGGAAACCATCATTCTGAGCAAACTATCACAAGGACAGAAAACCAAACACTGCATGTTCTCACTCATAAGTGGGAATTGAACAATGAGAACACTTGGACACAGGATGGGGAACATCACACACTGCGACCTGATGTAGGGTGGGGGCACTTGGACACAGGATGGGGAACATCACACACTGCGACCTGATGTAGGGTGGGGGACTGGGGGAGCGACAGCATTAGGAGAAATACCTAATGTAAATGACGAGTTAATGGGTGCAGCAAACCAACATGGCACATGTATACCTATGTAACAAACCTGCACATTGTGCACATGTACCCTAGAACTTAAAGTATAATATAAATAAAGAAATAAATAAATAAAAGTCCCAAAAGGAAAAAAAAAAAGCCTGCCAGTGATGACAACAAAGCTATCCTTCCAAAATGAAGGAGAAATAAAATCTATACCAGATAAGCAAAAACTGAGGGAATTTATTCACCACTAGAATGATCATGCAAGAAATGGTTAAGGGAGTCCTACATCTGAAAGCAAAAGGACAATATCTACATTCATGAAAACATACAAAAATATAAAACTCACTAGCAGTGTAAAACTCACAGAGATACAAATGAGACAAAGAAAGAATTCAAATGTTACCACTACAGAAAATCACCAAACTTCAATGATAAACAACACAAGAGACATAAAGGGAAAAATGATATACAAAACAACGAGAAAACAATTAATGAAATGACAGAAATAAGCCCTCACCTATAACTAGTAACCAAATGAAAATGAATTGAATTCCCCACTTAAAAGAGATAAATTGTTTGAATGGATTAAAAAAAAAACTTGACTACATGCTGCTTACAAGAAACTTGCTTTAGGTGTAAGGACATACATAGACTGAATGTAAAGGGAATGGATAAAAATACTTCACACAAACGGAAACCAAAAGCAAGCAGTAGATATATTTACATCAGATAAAACAGGTTTTAAGTAAAAAACAATAAAAAGTGACAAAGAGTTTCATAATATGGTGTTAAATAGATCAACTAGCAAAAGGATACAAAAATTCTAAATATATATGCACCCAACACTAGAGCACCAAGATATATAAGGCAAATATTATTAGTTCAAAAGGGAGATAGGCTCCAATACAATAATAGTTGGGGACTTGAATATCCCACTGTTAGCATTTGACAGATCATTTAGACAGGAAATCAACAAAGCAACTTTGGATTTAAACTGCACTTTAAACCAAATGGACCCATGAATGGTGCTGGAAGTCATTATCCTCAGCCAACTAACACAGGAACAGAAAACCAGACACCACAGGTTCTCACTTATAAGTGAGAACTGAATGATGAGAGCACATGGACATACTGTGGGGAAACAACACACCCTGGGCCCTGTTGGATAGGTGGGTGGGGGAAGGGAGAGCATCAGGAATAATAGCTAATGGACACTGGGCTTAATAACTAGGTGATGGGATGATCTGTGCAGCAAACCACATTTACCCATGTAACAAACCTGCACATCCTGCACATGTACCTCTGAAGTTAAAAAAAAATGGACCTAACAAACATTTATAGAACACTTTATCCAACAGTTGCAGAATACATATCTTCTCATCAGTGCATAAAGCATTCTCCAGGATAGACCATATGTTAGAACATGAAACAAGTCTGAACACATTTTTAAAAATAAAATTATGTCAAGTGTCTCCTCAGACTACAATGAAATAGAGCTAAAAATCAAGAACAAGAGGAACTTTGAAAACTGTGCATATACATAGAAATTAAACAACATGTTCCTGAATAACCACTGAAAGCACAGCTAAGAGCTTATTGCTATAATTTTATGGCACCTACATCAAAAATATAGAAAGATTCAAATAAACAACCTAACAATCCACACCAAGGAACCAGAAAAGCAAGAATATCCAAGCTTAAAATTAGTAGAAGAAAATAAATAATAAATGGCAAAGCAGAACTTAATGAAATAGAGACTGAAAAACAATGATAAAAAGATTAAGAAAACTTGATGTTGGTTTTCTGAAAAGATAAACAAAATTGATAAACTGATAGCTAAACTAACCAAGAAAGGAGAGAACACCAATAAATAAAATCAGAAATGAAAGAAGAGACATTACAACTGATACCAGAGAAATACAAAATATCATCAGAGACTATTATGAACAACTATATGCTAACAAACTTGAAAACTCAGAGGAAATGGATGTACTACTGAATATATATAATTTAACAAGGGTGAATCAGGAAGAAATAGAAAATATGCACAGAACAATAATGAGTAATGAGATTGAATCAGTAATGATAAGTCTTCTAATAAATAAAAGCCCAATACTGAAGACTCCACTGATGAATTTTGCAGAACTTTTAAAGAAGAATTAATGCCAATTCTTCTCAAAGTGTTACAAAAAACTAAAGAGGCAGCTCTTCTTAACTCATTCTAAGGGCCAGCATTACTCTGATACCAAAACCATACAAGGATACAATAAAAAAAGAAAACTACAGGCTAACATTCCTAATGAGAATAGATGCAAACATCTTCGACCAAATACTAGCCAACCAACTCCAACAGCACATCAAAAAGATAATACACCGTGATCAAGTAGGATTCATCTCATGGATGCAAGGATGATTCAACATACACAAATCAATAAATGTGTGAACCCAGAATGGAGAACCCAGACGTAAATACACATGTTTTTGACAGCTCTATTAGTCTGTTTTCATGCTGCTGATAAAGACATACCCGAGACTGGGAAGAAAAAGAGGTTTAATGAACTTACAGTTTCACATGGCTTGGGAGGCCTCACAATCATGGGAGAAA
Source organism: Papio anubis (assembly GCF_008728515.1). Classification (NCBI taxonomy): domain Eukaryota; kingdom Metazoa; phylum Chordata; class Mammalia; order Primates; family Cercopithecidae; genus Papio; species Papio anubis. Next base: position 41,178,065 of record NC_044984.1, read on the forward strand.
ACAAGGAGGAGAACATCACTCTTACATGGATGGCAGCAGGCAAAGAGAGAGCTTGTGCAGGGAAACTCCCCCTTATGAAACCATCAGATCTTGTGACTGAGACTTATTCACTATCACAAGAACAACAGGGGAAAGACCCAGCCCCATGATTCAATTATCTCCCACCAGGTCCCTCCAACAACACACAGGAATTGTGGGAGCTACAATTCAAGATGAGAGCTGGATAGGGACACAGCCAAACCATATGATTCCACCCCAGGCTCCTCCCAAATCTCATGTCCTCACATTTCAAAACCAATCATGCCTTCCCAACAGTCCCCCAAAATCTTAACTCATTTCAGCATTAACACAAAAGCCCACAATCCAAAGTCTCATCTGAGACAAGGCAAGTCCCTTCCGCCTATAATCCTATAAAATCAAAGTAAGGTGGTTATTTTCTAGAAACAATGGAGGTACAAGTATTGGGTAAATACAACCATTCCAAATGGGAGAAATTGGCTAAAACAAAGGGGCTATAGGCCCCATGCAAGTCTGAATTCCAGCAGGGCAGTCAAATCTTAAAGCGCCAGAATGATCTCCTTTGACTCCATGTCTCACATCCAGGTCACGCTGATGAAAGAGGTGGGCTCCCATAGTCTTGGGCAGCTCTGCCCCTGTGGCTTTGCACAGTACAGCTTCCCTCCAGGCTGCTTTCACAAGCTAGCACTGAGTGTCCACAGCTTTTCCAGGTGAACAGTGCAAACTGTCAGCGGATCTACCATTCTGGGTTCTGGAGGACAGTGGCCCTCTTCTCACAGCTCCACTAGGTGGTGCCCCAGTAGGGACTCTGTGTAGGGGCTCCAAAATTTCCCTTCTGCACTGCTCTAGGAGAGGTTCTCCATGAGGGCCCAGACCCTGCAGCAAACTTTTGCCTGGGCATCCAGACATTTCCACACATTCTCTGAAATCTAGACAGAGGTTCCCAAACCCCAATTCTTTACTTCTGTGCATTAGCAGGCTCAACACCACATGGAACCTGCCAAGGCCTGGGGCTTGCATCCTCTGAAGTCACAGCCTGAGGTGTACTTTGGCCCCTTTTAGTCATGGCTGGAGAAGCTGGAACATGGGGCACCAAGTCCCTAGACTGTACACAGCATGGGGACCCTTCCCAGCCCATGAAACCACTTTTTTCTCCTAGGCCTCCAGGCCTGTGATGGAAGGGGCTGCCATGAAGACCTCTGACATGCAATGGAGATATTTTCCCCATTGTCTTGAGGATTAACATTTGGCTTCTCATTACTTATGCACATTTCTGCAGTGGCTTGAATTTCTCCTCAGAAAATGGGATTTTCTTTCCTATCACGTTGTCAAGCTGCAAATTTTCTGAATTTTTATGCACTCCTTCCCTTATTAAACTGAATGCCTTTAACAGAACCCAAGTCACCTCTTGAGTGCTTTGCTGCTTAGAAATTTTTCTACCAGATATCCTAAATCATCTCTCTCAAAATCAAAGTTCCACAAATCTCTAGGGCAGGAGCAAAATGCCACCAGTCTTTTTGCTAAAACATAACAAGGGTCACCTTTGCTCCAGTTCCCAAAAGTTTCCTCATTTCCATCTGAGACCACCTCAGCCTGGACTTTAATTATCATATCACAACCAGCATTTAGGGCAAAGTCATTCAACAAGTCTCTAGAAAGTTCCAAATGTTCCCACATTTTCCTGTCTTCTGAGCCCTCCAAACTTTTCCCTCCAAATTGAATCACTAAGGGTGGGGAAAGATCTGCCCTCATGATTCAGTTACCTCCCACCGGGTCCCTCCCACAACACATGGGAATGAGGGAGCTACAATTCAAGATGAGAGTTGGGTGGGGACACAGCTAAACCATATCAACAGCCAACTTATTTATTTATTTATTTACTTATTTATTTATTTATTTTTGAGACCAGGTCTCACTCTCTTGTCCAGGCTGAAGTGCAGTGGCACAATCACGGCTCACTGTAGCCTTGACTTTCCAAACTCAGGTGGTACTTCTACCACAGACTCCCAAGTAGCTGGGATCACAGGCATGGACCACTATGCCCAACTAAATTTTTAAATTATTTGCATAGATGGAGTCTCCCTTTGTTGACCAGTTTCCAACTGATTTTTGACAAAGGCAAGAACGTACATTGCGGAAAGGACACCCTCTTCAATAAAAGGTGTTGGGAAAACTGGACAACGATATACCAAAAAAAGAAATGAATTTCCTGTCTCTCACCATATAAAAAATCAAAATGAATTACAGACTTGAGTGTATGACTCAAAACTATAACACTACTAGAAGAAAATATAAGGGAAATGCTTCAGGACATTGGCATAAGCAAAGACTTTGTGGCTAAGACCTCAAAAGCACAGACAATAAAAACAAAACAAGATAAATGGGACTATATTAAACTGAAAATCTTCTGCAAAGCAAAGGCAACAATCAACAGAGTGAAGAGACACCTGCAGAATGAGAGAAAATAGTTGCAAAGTATTTATCTGACAAGGAACTAATATCCAGAATATACAGGAATTCAATTTAACAGTGAAAAAATATAATATCAAAACATGAGCAAAGGATATAAATAGATATTTCTCAAAAAAAGACATACAAGTGGCTCACACCTGTAATCCCAGCACTTTGGGAGGCCGAGGCGGGTGGATCACAAAGTCAGGAGATTTAGACCATCCTGGCCAACATGGTGAAACTCCATCTCTACTAAAAATACAAAAATTAGCTGGGTATGGTGGTGTGCACCTGTAATCCCAGTTACTTGGGAGGCTGAGGCAGGAGAATCGCTTGAACCTGGGGGGTGGAGGTTGCAGTGAGCTGAGATTGTGCCACTGCACTCTAGCCTGGCAACAGACCGAGACTCCATCTCAAAAACAAAAACAAAAACAACATAACTAATCATCAAGGAAATACAAATTAAATTACAATGATGTATCACCCCACCCCAGTTAGAATGGCTATTATAAAAATTATTAACAAATTCTGGCAAAGATGTGGAAAAGAGAAGTTACTCACTGTTGGTGGGAATGTAAATTAGTACAGCCATTATAGAAAATAGTAAGGTGGATTCTCAGAAAACTGAAAATAGAGCTACCATATGATCCAGCAATCCCACTAATGGGTATTTATTCAAAAGAAAGGAAATCAGTATATCAAAAGAACACCTGCACACTATGTTGATTGTAGCACTATTCACAGTACTTAAGATATGGAATCAACCTAAGTGTCCATCAACAGATTAATAAATAAGGAAAATGTGGTATATAAACATAATGGAATACTATTCAGACATAAAAACAGAAATCCTGCCATTTGCTGCAACATAAATGGAGCTGGAAGTCACAGGCACAGAAAGACAAATAACAGATGTTCTCACTCATATGTGGGAGCTAAAACAGTTGATCTCATGGAGGTAAAGAGTAGAATGACAGTTACCACAGGTTGGGAAGGGTCAAGGTAGGGGGATGAAGAGAGGTTGATTAATGGGTAATCAACATTAGTTTGATAGAATGAGTAAGTTCTGGTGTTCAATAGTACAGTAGGGTTCCTATAATTCACAATTTATTGTATATTTCAAAATAGCTAGAAGAGATTTTCTATGTTCCCTACACAAAGCAATGATAAATGTTGGAGATGATGTATATCCTGAATACTCTGATTTGTTCATTATACATTGTATGGATGTATCCAAATATCACATGTACCCCATAATAAGTACAATTATTATGTATCAATTAAAATTTTTTTAAATAAAAAAAGCAGATTCGAATCAGGCAGTCTGGGTTCAAACCCAGGCTCTGCCCCGTGCTGGCTGTATGACCTTGGGCAAGTTACTTTACCATGTTGTCGATCAATTTCCTTGCCTGTAAAGTGCGGATTATAACAGCTCCTGCTCATAATGTTCTTGTGAAAATTAAGTGAATTAATGTACGTAAAGCCTCTAGAACAGCACCACATAGAAAGAGCCAAGTGAATCCTAGCCATCATCATTATCATTACTACTTGGGTCGTTAAAGATATGTGCTCCTCTGATCAGTTGAAGTTGCAAAACACACAAGCTGTCAGGCACACATGCACACATTAGTATGTATACACACACACACATACACACACACATACACATACACACGTTACACATAGTCCAACTGGCTGCAGTTCCTTCTCTAGGGAGACCATCAAAGCACTACTCTCCAACTAAAATACTCTCCACCTCAGCTTTGTATCTGAGAAAGGGAGATAACTCCTGTAATGGAATCTATGGGCAAGATAACAGAAGAGGAAAGGGCAACCTGTGGCACAGCCACCTCTGGACAGAGTATCCCAGTGCCCTCCTTACCTCCCTTATCAGCCTCTTTCCTTCCTTGTGCCACTCCCACCCTCCACTGCCACCCCAGGGCCTCCCCTATGTCCATTCCCTGGATCCAGTGAATTTCAGAAGAGTCCTTGCTAAAGTATGAACTTTGATTAAGGTATTTGCTGATAAATTCAACTAGGAAACCTCATAGGGGAACTTTTCCTTTTTTCGAGGAGGAAGGAGCAATGCTTGCTTCATTGCTTCCCTGCCTCCAGTCCTTCCACTTTTCTTCAATACCTGTCCCCATTGTGGTGACAGCCTGCCGCAAGTGGAGCAGGGAAACCATTCCGACTCTACCTGCAACTCCTCTGGTGGGGCTGGGGTTATATATGCTGAGTTTGGGAGATACAACCCACATCAACTGTGGGCTCTGTTACTAAATCATAAGTCAAAGCAGGGCTTCTTATATTTGCCTTAAAAATGTTATCACCAGACATCTAGTCGGTCTCTTTGACTTCTGTTCCACAAGAAACTTTCACCTTTTTAGGTGGAGAAAAGGAGAAGTGGGGCAGAGGACACACTAAAAAGAGGAAGGAGGGCGGGATGCGGTGGCTCAGACCTGTAATCCCAGCATTTTGAGGCTGAGGCAGGCGGATCACTTGAAGTCACGAGTTCCAGACGAGCCTGGTCAACATGGCGAAACCCTGTCTCTAACAAAAACATGAAAATTAGCTAGGCACAGTGGCAGGCACCTGTAATCCCAGCTACTCAGAAGACTGAGACATGAGAATCGCTTGAACCCAGGAGGCAGAGGTTGCGGTGAGCTGAGATCACAACACTGCATTCCAGCCTGGGCGACAGAGCGAGACACTGTCAAAAAAAAAAAAAAAAAAAAAAAAAAAAAAGAAGAAGAAGAAGAAGGAGAAAGAGATTTACTTGTGGGGTTGAACCTCTCAGGAAGCTTGCAAAGTCCCTGAAAAGACTAGACTTACCAGTGGCAATGCAGGTGTCAGCTGAATAAGCGGCCAGATCTTGAAACCATCATAGAAAGACAGCAATCCAAGCTGGGATGCTGGAATTTTCTTCATAATATATTTCTCCATATGATAATTTTCTATAATCACTTCCTGATAAATGGTCTTCCAGCCCCTTGGGCTGGAAATAAACAGTTATTTCATGAGATGACAGATACTCCAGATATTTGCGGTAGCTTCTCATGTATTCTCTCTGCCATGCCCTTCCCCTCTCCTTCCCTGCCAATCTGTCTTTTTTCCCTCTTCCTCAGCATAAGTACTTCTAGTGTCCTCAACTATTTTCTATATGTGTTTTGACTATATGTCCCATGCTTTAAATTTTCAAATATATGATCTGTGCTCACTTTGGCTATTCTACTGTGAATAGCCAAATCTATTGGTCCCAGATTTTGTTTGAAGATGTTTCTCTAGAACATCACCCTGCTTCCAAGAATCTCTAATTCTAACTCCTGATCTTGTTCTTTTCCTCCCTCTTCAACCCATTGCAACTTCCTAAATACTTTGCACATTTACCTGTAAAAGGTGCTGACTTCTAGAGGCGTTTAAACATTATTCTAAAGTGCTAGTGGACATGGAATGCAGGAGTGACCAGAAAGTGCTAAGAGAGGGTGCAGATGATAAATCCTATGTGACAGAGAGGTGCACGAGAGGCGTGCAGAATTTGGATCTAAAGTTAATATAAAAGATGAAAAGTACATCTAGCCAAATTTATTCCTGAAATCCCTTAAAACTTTGGGTCTTTCTATTCCTTGGCAAATATTTGTCATTTGTAGGTTACTTTTGCTTTTTATCTCTTTATTAGTTAGTATTGTTCTATGGTTCTCAATTAGTTTTTCCATTTTTTCCTTGAGAATGTCTCCTCAACCTTTGCTACTCAAGAATCAACAGTATCAACATCACCTGAGACTTTATCAGATATGCAGAACATCAGGCTCCACTCTAGGCCTGCAGAATCAGAATCTGTATTTTGAGCAGTTCTCTAAGCGATTTTAAGCACTCCCTAAGTGATTTTAACCAGTTCCCTAAGTGATTGCAGTGCACACTGAAGTCTCAGAAGCTCTAAACCATCACTGCCAGCTTGACCACCTCAGCCATCTAAATTATGCTTCTCTGTCAGTGGCTGGAAAAATCTTAAAATCACAATGTCTTGTTCCAAAATTCCACCAACATATACCAATAATTTAATCTTTGACTGCATGCATTCATTTTTAAAAAGATGTCCATAGTTAAATTAGGGGCGTTCAATGTGAGTGAAGTACTCCCAGAAGTACAAGAATAGAGTATTTCACTGCCTTTCTAGAAGAAGGTGAAGATTTAAATCTTTTCTTATGATAAAAAATGGTAACAAGGAAAGGAAGGAGCATGAGCGAAATAAAAAGGAACCTCAGGACTGGAGCTGAGAAGGCAGAGAGAGAGACTTGGAATGGCTACGTTGTGTTGCACTGAGAATGAGTTAACAGACACTAACTCAATATCTGTGATTGGAAAGCTGAAGTAAGGTGGGTGAGAGGGGTGTGTACAGTTAATAGAATATCTTAGCGACATTTGAGCAAATAAATCATGTGACTAAAATGGATGTTGCAGTTTTTTAATGAAATTGTAAAAGATGGACTGTAATTTTTTTCAAGTCTGTTTTCCCATCTGTAAAATGGAGCATAATATCTAGTGGGCAGAATGTTGTAAGGAATAAAAATAAAACATGTATTGAGCTCAGACCAAAGTTGGCACATAAGAGGCACTTAGCTGGCAACAGAGGTCACTATAGTTATTCTTGTGTGTGAGTTGAGAGCCTGAAAGCAGAGAAAACGTTGAGGGAGCTCCTCCTGTAGTAAGAACAATAGCAATATTGGTCAAGTGCTCACTGTGTGCTGGGCACTATTTTAATAGTGCATTACAGAAAGTAACACACGTACTCCTCACAACAGTCCTATGAGGTAGGTACGTACCATCATCCCTATTTGTAAAATTGGAGGCTGAGGGACAGAGAGGATAAATTATTTGCATAAGTTGCCACAGACAGAATTCGAAAGCTCAGCATGACTTCAAACCCCACATTCTCTATCACCACGCTATTCCACTACAAGTGTTCCAATGAAGACAAGGAGGAGATGAGTGGTGGGAGAAGTAGAAAAAAAATGGAAGAACAAAAACTCTTCAGTAAGAAGGAGATGGCAATGTGTGAGCAAACAGCTCTGGATGAACAGAAAGAGTCAAAAATAACTGAGCTGATAAGTAGAGCCGGGAGGAGAGTGGCACCATCACCAGAGGTGGAGGTTTGTTCTGTATTTGGCTTAATGTCCTTGAAATGTTTAAGATTTGATCAAAATCTCTTGGGTTCAGTTTGGAGCTATAAAGCTTATTTTGAAAAATAGGATTGCTTTTGCTTTGTGAACAAAGAACACTTAGAACCCATCATTCACCTGAAGCTTGTGGGTCCAGTGATTAGTTCTGTACATAGGTAAGCATTTCTTTCAAGTAGCACATATTTAAAGAGCATAAGTGCCTTTTTTTCACACCCCATTTAGTTTACACTGGTTTTGCCTTCCTGCACAGATGGCCTGCTTTTCCTTTTCCTGTGCTTAATTCTCATTGAAGCCAGAGAGTGTTAAATGCCCATGAGGATACAGTGGAGTTAAGGAATACAGGAAAAGGAGTCAGATGGTGCTAATATTACAACAAAACTGTAGGGGAATGGTTTCTAAGGTTATGATATTATTCATAAAACATTAAAAATGTAATTTTGCAGCTTAGTTAATAAAATGGGAAGACCCAAGTAATGTTAACTGAAAATAAATTAGGAAACTGGTATATGCAGTATGATTCTCAAATGGCAGAATTTGAAAGCGCATGCAAATGTATGGTTTTGAAAAATATATATAATCACATAGTTTTTAAAGGTCAGGATTCTTAAATATATATATATATATATATATATTATTAGAGGCTATTTCTGGGTGAAAGCACTTAGGGTGATTTTATGTTCTTTAAACTCATTTTCATTTTTGCATTTTTCTACGTGAGGCATTAATTTTATAATCAGAAAAAAATCCTACTTTTAAGAAAGAAGAGCGGCATTTAGAGTTTGTTTTCCCTGTTAGGTGTTTTAAGTCTGAATTAAAGCTGCTGTTTTGGCCAGGCGTGGTGGCTCACTCCTGTAATCCCAGCACTTTGGGAGGCCAAGGCGGGCGGATCACCAGGTCAGGACATCAAGACCATACTAACATGGTGAAACCCCATCTCTACTAAAAATACAAAAAATTAGCTGGGCATAGTGGCATGCACCTGTAGTCCCAGCTACTCAGGAGGCTGAGGCAGGAGAATCGAACCCGGGAGGCGGAGGTTGCTGTGAGCCAAGATCGCACCATTGCACTCCAGCCTGGGCAACAAGAGCGAAACTCTGTCTTTAAAAAAAAAAAAAGCTGCAGTTTCTGCTGAGATTTTGCCCAGTGGGGGCAATATTAGCCCCCCAAATTTCTGCAGTTGCATTTATGTTTGTGGGAGTCTTAAGTGTGGGAAAGAAGTCAGGTGCCTCCTCTATCACCAGAGGTTAGTTTTTTAACAACAGTAAGCAGAAGTGTTCTTCCTATTAAGTGGGAAAGGGAAGCCAGCCTGCAGGGACAGGCAGAGGGGGTGGTGATAAAGGAGGAATCTTCAAAACGGCCTTCCTCTTCAGCATTTTTCAGTGATGATTATTTGAGAAATTCGGCCAGCTGCATCCTGCAGCTGTGTTTCCAGCTGTGCTAAGTGGGGATGGGCAAAGCGCCCTAGTGGCTTTTTTCTGGGACATGTAGACTAGCCAGTAATATGGTAGAGCTGGGACTACATTGAACCTTTAGGGAACTAACTTTCTGGACAACTTTCAGAAAGTTGAAGTTCTACCTTTCAGGCATTGGAAAGATCAAATGAGCCCATGTACATAAAATAAAACCCTACACAGCACTATAATGATGAGTTTCTGTGAGACTATCAATATTTCTCCCCTTAAGCTCTAAAGCTTCAATGCTTAATCACCATTACTTTCATATATGTTGTGGAAAATTTTTTAATTGCTTAGCATATTTTTAAAATGTGAAAATATTACAATGACCATGATGAATGTTTTAGAGCAAGGAAAGAATGATCCATCATTTGAGAACCCAATTATTTTCATTTTGGAGCCTTAAAATATTTAAGCTTATAAGAACAGTTAAACTATATTACTAAAAAATTTTGAAAAAAATAGCATCCTATTACCCTAAAACAACTGTCATCAATCCTGTGTATTTATTTTCAAGATTTTTTTCTTTTTTCTTTTTTTTTTTTTTTTTGAGACGGAGTCTCGCTCTGTCGCCCAGGCTGGAGTGCAGTGGCCGGATCTCAGCTCACTGCAAGCTCCGCCTCCCGGGTTTCCGCCATTCTCCTGCCTCAGCCTCCCGAGTAGCTGGGACTACAGGCGCCTGCCACCTCGCCCGGCTAATTTTTTGTATTTTTTAGTAGAGACGGGGTTTCACCATGTTAGCCAGGATGGTCTCGATCTCCTGATCTCGTGATCCGCCCGTCTCGGCCTCCCAAAGTGCTGGGATTACAGGCTTGAGCCACCGCGCCCGGCCTAAGATTTTTTCTAAAGGCAACATATGTCAAGTTTTAATTGTAGTGGATATAATAATTTTGTAATCTAATTCCTTTTTGCTTTTGTGTTTAATATCATACTAGATAGGAGACAGTTTAGAATAGTGGTTAAACTCCCAGGCTCTGGAGTCAGCTGTAAGCTTCTATAAGGAGTTCTCTTTTTATCAGGTGGAAAAGGTAAGTCAGACTAGCTAGATAGGAAGAGGGAAGCGGCCACGAAGGAAGAACCTTTAAGGGAGACTTAAACAGGTCGGGTGCGGTGGCTCATGCCTGTAATCCCAGCACCTTGGAAGGCTGAGGAGGGAGGATCACATGGTCAGGAGTTCAAGACCATCCTGGCCAACATGGTGAGACCCCCGTCTCTACTAAGAAAATACAGTTGCAGTGAGCCGAGATCATGCCACTGCACTCCAGCCAGGGCGACAGAGCAAGACTCCATCTCAAAAAAAAATAAACAAGAGAGAGAGCTTTAAACCCTGCTTCCTAAGGTTATTGTGAGACAGAAAAGAAGTAAAATCCATACATATCTAATATACACCTTGGGACATAGTAAGCATTTAATAAATGGTAGCTATTGTACCATGTATATAGTGTTACATAGACTTTATATTAATTATTTTAATATCAACATAGAATTCCATTGGATAAAGGTCGTATAATATCTTTAATCTATTATTGGCCTTTAATTTTCTTAAAGTTTTTAATATTATAAATAATGCAGGACATACCTGTCCCCACATTTTAGATGATCTTTTGAGACCATATATAGGTTAACAGAATTACTATGTCAGCAAACATTTTTTTAGAATTTTTGACATATTATGGGGTATTGCTTTCCAAATACCTGCCAATATCATCATCAATATTTGAAAGCAATAGGTTTACTGTAGCATTGCCAGGACTGAATATGAAAGTTAATTTGTGTGTGTGTGTGTGCATGTGTGCATGTGTGCATGCATGTACACACGTGCCTGTGTTTGTGTATGCTCACTAATTTGGTGGGACGCTAAAGATGATGTAAGAATATTTTTTGCTAAGCCAGAGCAAAGTATCTGATAGGCTGGCCTGTGGAACTAGGAAGCACTGCCCCCTAGAGGTCATCTGCCTGATCTGGGCTGACCGATTTCCTACCTGCGTTAGAAAGTTCCAGAAATTTAACTCCCTTAGAATGTTGTTGCTAGATGTTCAGTTTTATCTCTCAACTTACAGTGATCCAGAAACTCAGGGTAAATGAACTAGATAGAATTCAGCTCACAACTGGGGCTTACAATGTGTAGAAAGTTTTAATGGTAAAAGAGAGAACCGCCCCCCAAAACAAAAATCACTAAACTTCAGGAAGAGGCAATTGAGCCTTTAAGGAAAATTCTCTTAGTATAAAGATATATATTGGACAGAGTGGTTCAGGCTTAACTGCAGGGTCTGGGTTGCTGGAAAGAGTTGGTGTTCTGCGGGTTTAGAAAGACAAGATGGTAATTAAGGAGTAGAGGAAGGAGAAGAACGGTATCATGTGCAGCATATCTCTGCTGTGGCTACCTTTCTCTGAAATGGCTGGTCTCTAACTAGGAAAAGCAGGTGTCTCTCACCAGCTGGAAAGTGAGAAAATGTCTAGAGTGAATAGGACAAGCAGGGGTGTGTGGGTAGCAGAGCAGTAGCCATCGGTGGAGCGGGGATGGCTCAAACAGCAGACACTGAGGCAGGGAGAGCATTGCTTTAGGCACCACTGAGTATAAGTGAGGCAGTGGGCCTGCTCATTGAAGCTTACTTTCCTCCTTCTGAATTGCCACTTCTGATCTACTATAGGCTTGGATACCAGATACTTAACCTTGTCAGAATTGTGTGTAAAATCACAATAAAAGGTCCCTGAAAGGAGGATTCTGGGAAAATGGCAGAATAGGAAGCACCAGGAGTCTGTCTCCCCACCTACACAACAATCACAATGGCAGAATCTGGCTGATGTAACTATTTTGGAACTCTGGAGTATCTCCAAGGCTTGCAACTTCCAGGGAAAGGCTCAGAAAGTAAATTACAGTTACTTTTGGTCCATTTCAGTTCTTGGCACAGTAACAGCTACCTCAACCCTCTGGCAGGCAGCTGTACACATGTTCCTGGAGCAGATTGCACACAGCTTGAGGGAAGTAGGATGGGCAAAAAGGGCCCTGTCCTCCTAGTGTTTGGGACCTGTTTGCTGATTGCTGCTTCTGATTACGGAGGTATAAACAAAGGGGCAGGAAGCCACTATTGTTGCACCTCTCTCTATTATTGGAAGTCCCTCTTTCTCTGGCTGAAGTGATTTCCAGAGCATTTAAATGGCTGGTGCATTTTTTTCCCCTTCATTTTGTCTTTTTCCTCTTTGGGGACAATACATTAAAAACTAGAACATCCAAAAGCAACTACATATACAGAGAAATTAGAAAGTGATAGTACTTGCCCAGGGAAAGGCAGAGGCTCAGAAAAGGCCTGAGAGGACTTTAGGTTTATGCCTCTGGCTGACCCTCAGCACAGAGATAGATGTGCAATAATCAATAGACAAACAGAAACAAAAACAAAAAATCCCTGGAGAAGGGGTAGAATATGATTTCCAGAGTTACCACATTATTAGATTCGTCCAGTTTTCAACAAAAAAATCACCAGGCATAAAAAGAAACAAGAAAGAAAGACTCATTCAAAAGAAAAAATAAGGCCGGGCGCGGTGGCTCACGCCTGTAATCCCAGCACTTTGGGAGGCCGAGGCAGGCGGATCACAAGGTCAGGAGATCGAGACCATCCTGGCTAACACGGTGAAACCCCGTCTCTACTAAAAATACAAAAAATGAGCCGGGCGCGGTGGTGGGTGCCTGTAGTCCCAGCTACTCGGGAGGCTGGGGCAGGAGAATGGCATGAACCCAGGAGGCGGAGCTTGCAGTGAGCCAGGATCGCGCCACTGCACTCCAGCTTGGGCGACAGAGCAAGACTCCGTCTCAAAAAAAAAAAAAAAAAAAAAAGATAACAAAAGAAAAAATAAACAATAAACCAAGAGAAACTGTTCCTGAAAAACACCTAATTCTGAATGGATCAAAAAATTTAAACAACCATCTTAAAGATGCTCAAAGGTTTAAAGGAAGACACAAGGAAAGTCAAGAAAACAATGTATGCAAAAATGGAAATATCAGTAAAGAGACAGAAAACCTAAAGAGAAACCACAAAAAAATTCTGGAGCTGAAAAGTATAATAATTGTAATAAAATTTCACTAGAGGGATTCAAAGACAGATCTGAGCAGACAGATGAAAGAAATAGTGACCTTGAAGATAGGACAAAAGAAATTTTCTACTCTGAGGAAGAGAAAGAAAACAAATTGAAGAAAAGTGAACAGAATGTAAGGGACCTGTGGAACACCATCAAATGGACAGATCCATGCACTGCGGGAGTCCAAGAAGAAAAAAAGATAAAAAACAGAAAGAATATTTGAAGAAATAGTGGCCAAAACATTCTAAATTTAATGAGAGACATTATTATAAACACAAAAATGACAGTCACAAAATGACAAAACAGTATGATTTCGCTTATATGAGGTACTTAGAGTAATCAAAGTTCAATAAGCACAATGAACTTTGAATAAGATAAACTCAAAGACACTGATACAGTTTGAATCTGTGTCCCCACCCAAATCTCATGTTCAATTGTAATCCCAAATGTTGGATGTGCGGCCCGGTAGGAGGTGATTGGAGCATGGGATCAGATTTCTCATGAATTGTTTAGCATCACCCCCTTGGTGCTGTTCTCCTGACAGTGAGTGAGTTCTCGTGAGATCCGGTTGTTTAAAAGCATGTCACACCTCCCCCCTCACTCTCTCTCACTGCTCTGTGCTTGCATCCCCTTCACCTTCCACGATGATTGTAAGTTTCCTGAGGCCTTCCCAGAAGCCAAGCAGATGCCAGCATAATGATTCCTGTACAGCCTGCTGAAGTCTAAACTTCTTCTGTTTATAAATTACTCAGTCTCAGGTATTTCTTTATGCAATGCAAGAATGGACTAATACAGACACCCACACCAGCACATACTGTAATTAAACAGTTGAAATACAAATATAAAAAGGGAACATTGAAAGCAGTGAGAGAGAAGCAACTAATCACATACAAGAAATCCTCCATAAGAATATCAGCAGATTTCTTATCAGAAACGTTGGAAGCCAGAAGGGAGTGAACTGATATATTCAAAGTGCTAAACAGAAAAACACCTGTCAATGAAAAATCCTACACCTGTCAAAATTAGCCTTCAGAAGTGAGGGAAAAGTTAAGACATTCACAGATAAACAAAGCTGAGGGACTTTGCTCCCACTAGACCTGCTCTACAAGAAATACTAAAGAAAATCTTGTAGGTTGAAATGAAAGGATACATAATTTAAGAGACTAGTGCATTTAAAAAAATATTAGTTTATGTTTTGGGACACAGAATGTATAAAGATGTGTCACCTAAACAACTGAAGGGCATGGATGGAGATATAAAGTATAATTTTTATATGTCATTGAAGTTATAAATTCAAATTAGAGTGTTATAACTTTAGTGTTATAATCCCCATGGTAACCATATAGAAAATAGCTATAGAATATACACAAAAAGAAATGAAGAAGAAATTTAAATATTTTACTACAAAAAAATTGATTAAACATGAAAGAAGATATAATGCAGAAAATGAGAGACAAAAAAGCTGTACGGCACATAGGAAACAAACAGCAAAGTGACAGAAGTAAGTCTCTCTTTATCAATAATTACTTTAAATATAAATGGATGAAATTCTCCAATCAAAACACAGAGATTGGCAAAATGGATTAAAAAAAGAAACATCATCCAACTATATGCTGTCTAAAGAAACTAACTTTATATCCAGACAAACAGAATGAAAGTGAAAAGATGGAAAAAGCTCTTTCATGCAAATAGTAACCAGAAAAGAGCTGGGATGGCTATAACTAATATCAGAGAAAATAGACATATCAAAAAGATTACAAGAGACAAAAATGACATTATATATACATTAAAAGGCCACTACAGCAAAAAGATATAACAATTATTAATGTCTGAGCACCTAATAACAGACTATCAAAATTTATGAATCAAGAATGTACAGAATTGAAAGGAGAAATTGAGACTTCAATATCCCACTCTCAATAACAGAGCAACTAGCAAAAGATAAGCAAGGAAATAGAAGACTTAAACCACACAATAAACCAACTAGATCTAATAGATGAATGTAGAGCAGTCTACCCAACAACAAAATACACATTCTCCTCAAGTGGACATGGGACATTTTCTGGGATGGACTGTATGTTAGGCCACAAATTAAGTCTTAATAGATTTTAAAAGCTAAATATTATACAAAGCATATACTACAAACACAACACAGGACCATACATTAGGCCACAAATAAAGCCTTAATAGATTTTAAAAGCTAAATATTATACAAAGCATATACTACAAACACAACATAATGAAGTTAGAAATCAATAAGAAAAGGAAAACCATTCACAAATTGGTGGAAATTAAACAATACTTTTTTTTTTTCGAGATGGAGTCTCACTCTGCTGCCCAGGCTGGAGTGCAGTGGTGCGATCTTGGCTCACTGCAACCGCCACCTCCTGGGTTCAAGCAATTCCCTGCCTCAGCATCCTGAGTAGCTAGGATTACAGGCACCTGCCACCATGCCCAGCTAATTTTTTTTTTTTTTTTTTTTTTTGAGACTGAGTCTGGCTCTGTCGCCCAGGCTGGAATGCAGTGGCCGGATCTCAGCTCACTGCAAGCTCCGCCTCCCGGGTTTACGCCATTCTCCTGCCTCAGCCTCCGGAGTAGCTGGGACCACAGGCGCCCGCCACCTCGCCCGGCTAGTTTTTTGTATTTTTTAGTAGAGACGGGGTTTCACCGTGTTAGCCAGGATGGTCTCGATCTCCTGACCTTGTGATCCGCCCGTCTCAGCCTCCCAAAGTGCTGGGATTACAGGCTTGAGCCACCGCGCCGGGCTAATTTTTTATTATTTTTCTATTTTTAGTAGAGACAGGGTTTCACCATCTTGGCCAGCTGGTCTTGAACTCCTGATCTCATGACCCACCCACCCGCCTCAGCCTCCCAAAGTGCTGGGATTAGAGGCATGAGCCACAGCGCCCAGCCTAAACAATACATTCTTAAACAACCAATGCATTGAAGAAGAAGTGACAAGGGAAATTAGAAAAAACTTAGAGATGAATGAAAATGAAAGGACAACATACTAAAACACAGGAGATTCAGTGAAAGCAGTGCTAAAGGGGAAATTATAGCTATCAATTTTTTTCATTAAAAAAAAAAGACCTCGGGTCAACAACCTAACTTTAAAACTTAAAGAACTAGAAAAAGAAGAACAAACTAAACAAAAAGCTAACAGAAGAAAGGGAATAGTAAAAATTAAAGCAGAGATAAAAAAACAGGGAGGAAAAAATCAGAAAATCAAGAAAATCAAAGCTAGTTTTTTGAAAAGATCAACAACATTAACAAACCTTTAGCCAGATAAACTAAGAAAAGGAGAGAGAAGATTTAAATTACCAGACTCAGAAATGAAAGTGAGGACATTACTATCAATTCTACATAAATATAGAGGATTATAAGAGAGTAAATGAATTACTGTAGGGCAACAAATTGGTTACCCTGGATGAAATGGACAAATTCCTAAAAACACAAAACTTTCTAAGACTAAATCACTAAAAAATAGAAAATTTGAATAGACGTACAACTATAGTTTGAGTATCCCTTACCTGAAATGATTGGAACCAGAAGTGTTTCAGATTTTGAATTTTGGAATATTTGCATATACATAATGAGATATCTTAGGGATGGGACTCAGGTCTAAACATGACATTTATTTATGTTTCATATACATCTTATACACATAAAGTGAAGATAATTTATCCACTATTTTAAATAATTTTGTGTATGAAATAAGGTTTTGACTGAGTTTTGACTGCAACCCTCACATGACAGTCAGGTATGAAATTTTCTATTTGTGATGTCATATGAGAACGCAAAAAGTTAGATTTTGGAAGATTTTGAATTTTGGATTTTCAGATTAGGGATGCTTAACCTACAGTAAAAAGATTGAATCACTAATTAGAAATTTTCCACTGAAGAAAATCCCTGGACCTCATGGCTTTACTGTTGAAATTTACCAAGACTTTTAAAAAGAACAAACACCAATACTTGTCAAACTTTTCAAAAATTTTAAGAGGAAGAAGTACCGCCTAACTTTTTTTTTTTTTTTTTGAGACAGTTCCTCACTCTGTCACCCAGGCTGCTGTGCAGTAGTATGCTCATAGCTCACTGAAGCCTCAAACTACTGAGCTCAAGCAATTCTCTTGACTTAGCCTCATAAGTAGTTAAGACTACAGGTACATGCCCCCTCACCCGGCTACTTTTTAAGTTTTTTGTAG
Organism: Papio anubis; assembly: GCF_008728515.1. Classification (NCBI taxonomy): domain Eukaryota; kingdom Metazoa; phylum Chordata; class Mammalia; order Primates; family Cercopithecidae; genus Papio; species Papio anubis. The sequence goes on from NC_044984.1 coordinate 41,195,441, forward strand.
ATACAGGGTCTCACTTTGTTGCCCAGGCTGTTCTGAAACTCCTGGGTTCAAGAGATCCTCTTGGCTTGGCCTCTCAAAGTGCTAGAATTATAGGTGTGAGCCATTGTGCCCAGCCCTAACTCATTTATTGAGGCTAGCATTATCCTGATGCTAAAACAAAAGACATTACAAGAAATGAAAACTACGGATTCATATTTCTTATGAACATGCAAAAATTTTCAGCAAATTACTGGTAGATTGAATTCAGTAGCATATCGAAAGGATTATACACCATAACCAGGTGAGATTTATTCCTGAAATGCAAGCATGACACAGCATATAAAAATCAATCAATATAATACAGATCTGGTGTAATACACCATTAACAGAATGAAGGAAGGAAACCACATAATCATCTTAATTGATACAGAAAAAAATCATTTGATAAAACTCAACATCTTTTCATGATAAAAACCCTTAAGAAACTAGCAATAGAAGGAAACTACTTCAATATAATAAAATCCATGTATAAAAAGTCTACAGCAACCATCGTACTCCATGGTGTAAGACTGAAAGTTTTCCTCTAAAATTAGGAACATGGCAACGATGCTTGTTTTTGCCACTTTTATTCAACATAGTGTTGGAAGTTCTAGCCAGAGCAATTCGGCAAGGAAAAGGAACAAAAGGCATCAAAATTGAAAAGAAAGAAGTAAATTATCTGTTTGTAGATTATATAATCTTATAGGTAGAAAATTCAAAAACTCTACCAATAAATATTAGAACTAATAAACAAATTAAGAAAATTAGCAGAATATCAAGTCAACATGCATACACACATACATACATACACACACAAATCAGTTGTATGTCTATATGCTAAAAATAAACAATCCAAAAAAGTTAAGAAAACAATTCTGTTTATAATAGCATCAAAAGAATAAACTAGTTAGGGATTAACTGAACCAAGGGGGTGAAAGACTTTTACAATGAAAACTATAAAACATTGCGGAAAGAAACTAAAGAAGGCAAAATAAATGGAAAGGTATTCCATGTTCATGGATTGGAAGACTTACTATTGTTAAGATGTCAATACTACCCAAAATGACCTACAGAGTTAATGTAATTCCTATCAAAATCCAAATGATTTTTTTGCAGAAATGGAAAAACCCATCTAAAATTTACATGAAATCTCGAGAGACCTTGAATAGCCAAAGCAAAAAGAACAAAGAACAAAAAACAAAGCTGGAGGACTCACACTTCCTGATTTCAAAACTTACTACTCAGCAGCAGTAATCAAAATACTATGGTATTAGAATAAAGACAGACATATCAACCAATGGAATAGACTAGAGAGCCCAGAAACAAACCCTTGCAAATACGGTCAAGTTATTTTCAGTTAGGGTGCCAAGATAATCCAATGGAGAAAAAGATAGTCTTTTCAACAAATGGTGCTGGGAAACTGGATCTCTACATGGAAAAGAATGACATTAGACCTTTACTTAACACTATATGCAAAAAATAACTCAAAATTGGCTCATGATGTAACATGTAATGCCTAAAGCTATAATTAGAAAACATAGGGCAAAAACTTTATGACACTGGATTTGGCAGTGATTTTGCCAAAATCATTGAAACACAAGCAACAAATAAAAATTAGACAATCGGATTTCATGAAAAAATTTAAAAATTTGTGTATCAAAAGTCATTATTGGTGGTGATGCACAACATTATAAGTGCATTTAATGTCATTGAACTGTATACCTAAACATTGTTAAAATGGTAAATCTTGTGTGTATTTTGCTACAAAAAAATGGAAAAAATCACAATATTATCAGAGTAACAAAACAACCCATAGAATGGGAGAAAATATTCATAAGTCACATATCTAATAAAGGATTAATATCCAGAATACATAGAGTACTTATAAAACTAACAACTTGATTCAGATATAGGCAAAGAACTCGAATAGACACTTCTCAAGAGACAACATTACAAATGACCAATAACCCCACAAACGACTCAACATTATTGATCACTAGGAAAAGGTAAATCAAAGTTAAAATGAGTAACAACTCACACCCATTAGGATGGCTACTATAAAATAAACAAAGTTTTGGTGAGGATGTGGGAAAATTGAAACCCTTGTGCACTATTGGTGGTAATGTAAAATTGTTCAGCCACTGTGGAAAACAATATGGCTACTTTTCAAAAAATTAAGAATAGAATTACCATATAATCCAACAGTTGCACTTCTGGTTATATACCTAAAATAATTGCAAGAAGGGTGTTGAAGAGATGTTTGTACACACATATTCACAGCAGTATCATTCACCATAGCTGAAATGTGGATGCAACTCCTTGTGTTCGTGGATGGATGAATGGATAAGCAAAATATGCTATATACATACAGTGTTATAGTATTCAGCTTTAAAAAGGAGGGCATTGACATATGCTGCAACATGGAAGAACCTAGAGGATATTATGCCAAGTGAAATAAGCCAGTCACAAAATGACAAAACTGTATGATTTCACTTATATGAGGTACTTAGAGTAGTCAAGGTCATAGAGACAGAAAGTAAAATGATAGTTGCCAGAGGCCAGGGGAAGAATATATTGGGGAGCTATTGATGATAGAGTTTCAGTTTCGCAAGGTGAAAAGAGTTTCCGAGATGGATGGCAGTGATGGTTGCAGAGCAGTATAAATATACTACTGAACTGTACACTTAAAAATGGTTAAAATGATAAATTTTATGTCATGTGTCTTTTACTGTAATTTTTAAAAAATATCTGAGAGGGAATCTGAGGAATTTTCCTATGAGCAATGAGTGTGAATTTTAGTGCATGAAGTTTATAAAATCTGCTTTGACTATTTATACATCCTTTTTGTTTCTTTCCTGATTCCCGGCTATATTTTATTCAAAGAAGCTTGCCAAATAGTTTAGTCCTAAACAGATGAAATTCTTTGACAATTTGTTTTCCAGGTTTCTTTGCCCTTATCTAGATCATAACATATAAAGTTACTATAATGGAAGGGGTAAAAACTTGAGCTCTGGGGTTAGATCTGAAAAGTCGGAAAGACCTGGGTTTGAATCTGAGCTCCACAGGTGACTTTGGGAAGTTAGGCAACCTCTCTAAGCCTCCGTTTGTTCATTTGTGAAATGAGGATAATGTTTCCTGTGTGGTCTCTTGAAGACAAAATGGATATGTAATGATACAGTGCACAGTGTCTGAAATCAGTAAAAAGATAATGCACGTTGTTATACTGAGAAGGCGCAGCAGGAGGTGAGAGTATTGACTCCGTCTCTTCCTGTCTGCTGATGAGTTGACTTTGTCAGTATAATATAGCCAGCTCACTTTGCAGTGTGAAGTGGAAATTATGCCCAGAGCATTGTTCTATTGATTATAGACAAAAGCAACAGAACAAGAATTTTGTAATAGGCTTTATAAAAGCAAAAACAATTTAGCAATTAAATTTAGAAAATAGGCAAGTGGAAAGTATCTTTATTTCACTTGAGTTTATCCTATAAAACTGGGCCTGAGTGGGCATATGGTTTCTTAAAATACGGGTAAAATAAAACCTTTCAAGACCTAGTTGTACAAAGTTGGTTTTCTCAAAAAGCCCTAGAAATTAGATATTCAAAAGAGATACTTTAAAAACAACATTAATGTATAGATTTGAAAGTCTTCTTTACCAATTACTTTTTATTTGTTTTTTGGATAAAGCTTGTACATACACATACACATATACATATACACACTCATGTAAAATATATATATATATATTCACATGGGTGTGTGTGTATTTTTAGTTTGCTTGCTTACATTTTTTTCACAGAAAAAAAAGAAATGTGCCATTATAAAACAACTGTGGTGAACTCACCCTTGGTTCTACATCAGAAAAAGTGTGTTTGGGGTTTCAGACCCCTCTTCCTTTCACCTGCCTCCCCTCCCCAGTACCTTCTCTCTTCTTTATTCAGGGTCAAAGAGAGCATATGAGAGCGTAAATGATTATAAAAGTATCTTTCTCATTTCCAAAGGCACGCAGAAGAAAAAAAGCACGCCAACAAGCTATGCACATGTGCATTTAAAACACTGGGATTGAAAACATATGTCCGAAGACTTGCACAAGAATTTTCAGAGCACCATTTTTCATAAAGACACAAAAGTGGAAACAACCCAAATGTCCATCTCCTGTACATTATAAATAAATAAAATGTGGTATATCCACATAATTAAATATATTTATATATAGATATGTGCATATTTATATTGAGTATATTCAACTCTGAATATACTAAAATCCACAGAATTGTATACTTTATAAGTATGAATTTTATGGTATATGAATTATATCTAAATGAAGCTGTTAAAAAGAAAAAGAAAAACACAACTGGGTTCTGATAGAACAATTCTAATTTTTTAATCATATAGATATTTAATTTCACCATAGAAGAGTTATAGCATTTTAATAAATGATCCTGAAGTCATTTATTAAAATTTATTTATGAAAATAACCCTGGGGTTATTTATTAAAATTGCATGAGGCTGAGGCAGGAGAATGGCGCAAACCTAGGAGGCGGAGTTTATAGTGAGCCGAGATCACATCACTGCACTCCAGCCTGGGCGACAGATCGAGGAAAAAAAAAAAAAAAAAATTGCATGAAGCCAGCAAATTTTTTTCTGAAAACATCTTTACCTTAGAAATCAGAGTTTTCTAGGAATAGCAGGGAACATTAACAATAAATTTGCTTAAACCTTCTTGAAGCATTATGGTTTGCACTTTCTATTCACATTCACCAGTTGAAGCTTCTAAGGCATTGTTTGTTTTCTGAATATTTAAAGCTTCCTAGAGAGGTTGAAGAATTCTTATTCTTATTAAGAGTGATGCCAAAACAGCATTACACAATTGACATGAAGAATTGAAGAGAATGACTAATGAAGTTCTAGCAAAGCTGTTTCTAAATTCTACCTCTGCTCTCTACCAGGATGAATAAGCCTTGTTTTCCTATGCCCAATTTATTTAAGCAACACATTATTTCAGAAATTGAGAAACTGGCATACAGTGATAAAAGTCCACTCTAAAAACAAGTTTGAGTTTTTAATGTTTTTTCATTTGCTCCTCTTTAAGAATTAGAATGAACAATGTTATTAATATGCTAAAGTAAGGGAATTGGCTGAAGTAATATTACAGGCTTCAAGTTATGCAATGTTCTAATCTCATATGTATGGAAACTGATATTTTGGGGCTAGGGATCATTTCTTAATTATCTATAGTAAAGTTTCTACACATACAAAAAAATACATAATGTGTTCAGATTCAAAGCTTATTTGGGTCACACATTTAATTATACTTATTAAGAAAAACTTGTAAAACAGATTAGCAATTACTGCACAAATCTCCTTAGCCTGCTAACCATTATTATTATTAGTTATTATCAGAAATTATCTCTAATACTCAATGTGCTAATCCGTTGCTAGTTCCTTTAAAAAACAAACTTCCAGCATAAAACAAACATTAATTAAAAGAGAGATCGAGACAGAGTCAATCCTTGACAACTTCTTTAAAGTCAAATGAGATTATTCCTTCCTGGGTCCAAACGGCCCTCTTTTCTGCTGATATCACCCAAGAATTCCATGCATAGCAATGCCTGAGGGCTACCATGGAAAGAAGGACAAAGAAGCACTACTTGCCAGGGATGGCTGCGTGTCATTCCTAACTAGAGACATCTGAATCCAGGGCTGCCTACAAGTCTTCATATGACACACTTAAAAACTTTTGCCTCAGTCTGAAGTCACTTCTGTTGGCCCCACTTTTGATATAACCCATCCAATGACTAAGCACCTATGACATCTGGTCAGTAACTAAAGAATAGCTGTACCCACTTCTGTTACCCTGGGACTCACTCACGTAGACTTCATTTTCACCGGGTCTGCTCCCATACCATTATGATATTTGTAGTTCACCAGTGATGTACTATTCTTCTATACAGCATGTGCTTCTATTCTCACTACCTCTATTTTGCTTATCAAGGCATATTTTTTCTGTCCATGGACTTCATCTCTCCATTACCCACTTTGCATGGCAGTTTTGAAGAATATTTTCAGAGCTCTCTAGTATCCACTCACCACTCTCAGACTGATGGAACATGTTAACATGGACATTGCATGGTAGATCTTTCACTCGCATCCATGTGAAGAGACCACCAAACAGGCTTTGTGTGAACAACAAGGCTGTTTTCTTCACCTGGGTGCAGGCGGGCTGAGTCTGAAAAGAGAGTCAGTGAAGGGAGACAGGGGTGGGGACGTTTTATAGGATTTGGGTAGGTAGTGAAAAATTGCAGTCAAAGGGGATTGTTCTCTGGTGGGCAGGGGCAGGGGTCACAATGTGCTCAGTGAGCTTTTGAGCCAAGATGAGCCAGGAGAAGAAATTTCACAAGGTAATGTCATCAGTTAAGGCAGGGACCAGCCATTTTCACTTTTTTTGTGGTGGAATGTCATCAGTTAAGGCAGAAAGTAGCCATTTTCAATTCTTTTGTGATTCTTCACTTGCTTCAGGCCATCTGGACCTATACATGCAGGTCACAGGGGATATCATGGCTTAGCTTGGGCTCAGAGGCCTGACATTCCTGCCTTCTTATATTAATAAGAAAAATAACATAAAATAGTATTGAAGTGTTGGGGTAGCATGGAGAAATAATGGACAATGTTTCTCAGGGCTGCTTCAAGCAGAATTAGGGATGGCATGGGAACCTAGAGTGGGAGAGGTCAAGTTGATGGAGGATTTTGTGGTAAGGGGTGATATTGTGGGGTTGTTAGAAGGAGCATTTGTCATATAGAATGACTGTCGATGGCCTGCATATGGTTTTGGATGAATTGGGCAACTAAACGGAAGATACAAGGTCCAAATAAAAGAAGGAGGAAAAATAGATATTAAAGGACTAAGAATTGGGAGGGCCCGGGACATCCAATTAGAGAGTGCCCAAGGGGGTTCAGCATGATTACTTTCTTGGAGGTTTTGGGCTCTATCCTTGAGTTTTTTTATGTTGTCATACACCAGGTCAGATTGATTTAGGTTAAAACAACGCTCTTCATTTAAAAATATACAGAGTCCTCCTTTTTCAGCAGTGAATAAGTCAAGGCTTCGGTAGTTTTGGAGGAAAACTGCAGCTAAAGAGTCAACTTGGGCCTGGAGGACTGATAAAGTTTGTGATATGTCTGTGATGCTAGCAGAGAAGTCATTAGAGAGGCTACAGAAGGTTGTAACAGAGGTTGAAATGCCTGCTATTCCAGTACCCAGAGCAATAGTGGAGGCAGAAAGTCCCAAACTGACAAGCAAGGAAATTAGTGGAGTAACTCTTTTTTGTCGTGTCAGTGTTATTAGGGGAACAGAGAGCTCTTCGGTCCCATTTGCAAATTGAATTTTGGGAGTAAGGAAAACTAGTATGCATGTGCCTGTCCAATAGCAGGTAGACACATGTAGGTAGGTAGAGAGGAAGAATAGACCTTGTGCAAGGCAAAACTGGAGATGCAAAGTAAAAAGATGAGAAGGAGTGCTGAAAGGGGTGTCTTGTACTCGGACTCCTAGGTATCCAGCTAGGGAGGCAACCATCAGAGGTTGTAATGGGGACTGATGGGGTAACTGCGTAGAGGGGGAGGTTCGATTTTCATGGTGTAGGAGAAAACGTTGAGTGTCTATGAGCAACTCTTCACTGTTATTTATGGGGCTGGGTATAAGTAAACAAGAAGAGGGCCTGTGGGGATAGTCTGATGAGCAAGGGGAAGGTAGCCAAGGATGGAGTGAAATACAGGGTAAGTGTCTTCCTAAGCAATAGTTACTGCTAATGTTTTTAAGTTTGCCAGTATTGATAGAGGGCTTATCTGTAATACAGAGCTGGAAATCTCCAATTGTTTCAGTGATGTGTGAGTTTGGCTTTGGAGATGAAGAGTGAAGGAACATTGAGAAGTTGAAAAGTTACCCAGGGGAATTCCAGTAGGTCTTTGCCGAGAGACACATAAAGGAGCAGCCACAGGAATAGTAGTTTGATTGTGAGGGGTCCAAATATGGGGAGAGTAGAGTTGATACAAAGAGAAAGGTTTTTTAAGTAAGTGCAGAGGAGGGCGGCAGCTTGCTGATGTGAAATGTCTGGGGAGGTCTTGCTGGACCTGTCTAGAAAGTATAGAAAGTAAAGAAGTTCTTCAGGAGGGTAAAGGTGAGGGCTGTTAAAAGAAGTTCAGAGGTGTAAGGAGACAGGAGATGTTGCCCAGTCTGTATGTGAGGTGGGGACAGCTGTGTAGGCACTGGAAGAAAGGGAAATGCAAAGCCAGTGATTGTTCACTAAGGAGGGATTAGAAATGGCTAGGAGAGAGAGAGTGAGCAAGATTGACAGTGTGTTGGAGATAGCTGGGGAGAGGTAGAGTGTGGCATAGGAGTGGGAATGAGAATAAGAGTGAGTATAAAAGTAAAGAATACAACTTCATCAGGGTGGAAGTATTGGAGGGTGCCCTGCCAGAAGAGATCATCTATCCACTCTAAGAGGGAGTTAAGAGTGATGGTTTGGGGATAACACAAAGCGATATCAGCTGTGATGGCTTGGAGAAACAGTGTAAACCAGCAGTGTAAACAAGAGGAGGGCATTTATGAGTAGTTGAGAATGATGAATAGGAGTATGACTAGACAGAAGATAGTAGGGATGACTAGTTTTTAGGGCTCAGTCCAAGTAGTGGGGGTGACTGCGTAAAGCCCTGTTGCAAAAAGTAGGGTAAGGACGAACAGACCTAATAGAATGAAGGGATGTATTAGGCTCATAAGTGTTATTGCTATTCTTCAGAAATGTGAGTGAGTTTAAGGGAAGTGACTCCCAGGAGGAAGAGGAGAGATTAGGCTGGCTGTCTGATGGACACAGCTTTATTCTGGAATGGTGAACCCAGTGGGGAGAATCCTGCAGGCAATGGCAGTTGAGGTACTATAGATGACTAAGTAGGGTCCGGTCCATCGAGGTTGTAGAGTTTGAGGGGTCGGATTCTTAACAAGAACTGATTGTCCAGCTAGGGTGTCTTCAAATGACTGGGAATCTGGAGTAGGCAAGAGAAGATTAGCAGCCTGAAGAATTTCCCGTCTAGCCTGCTGGAAGACTGGAAGATAGTCACTTAGAGGGCTGGTGTCTGGGATGAGGTTGGGATCAAGCAAGAAAGTGCGTCCATATAAAAATTCGAATGGACTGTGCCCTGTGGCATTTCGAAGACAGTCTCTAATTCTGAGAAGGGTAAGAGGTAAAAGTACTGTCCAGTCCTTTTTAAGTTGGAGGCTGAGCTTGGTGAGGTGTGTTTTTAAAAGACCATTAGTCCATTCTACCTTTCCTGAAGACTGAGAATGGTAATGGATATGAAGGTTGCACTGAATACCAAGAGCCTGAGAAACTGCTTGGGTGATTTGATTAGTAAAGGCCAGTCTGTTATCAGACTGTATAGAGGTGGGAAGGCCAAACCAAGGAATTATGTCTGACAGAAGGGAAAAAATGACTGTGGTGGCCTTCTCAGACCCTGTAGGAAAGGCCTCTACCCATCCAGTGAAAGTGTCTACCCAGACCAAGAGGTATTTTAGTTTTCTGACTTGGGGTATACGAATAAAGTCAATTTGCCAGTCCTGGGCAGGGGCAAATCCCTGACCCTGAAGTGTAGGAAAGGGAGGGGGCCTGAACAATCCCTGAGGGGTAGTAGAATATCAGATGGAACACTGAGAAGTGATTTCCTTGAGGATAGATTTCCATGATGGAAAGGAAATGAGAGGTTTTAAGAGACGGGCCAGTGACTTGTAACCTACATGGAAGAGGTTATGAAATGATGACAGAATAGAATGGGCCTGTGAGGCTGGAAGGAGATATTTTCCTTGGTCTAAGAACCATTTGCCTTGTGTAGGAAGAGATTAATAGGAGGAAGTTTCATTGGAGGAGTAGGTGGGAGTGACCAATGAGGAGAAAAACTGGCCATGAGGGACAGAAGTTGGAACACTAGCTGCTTCTTTAGCCACCTTATCAGCATAAGCATTGCCTAGAGCAATGGGATCTGACTCCTTTTAATGACCCTTGCAGTGAATGACTCCAGCTTCCTTTGGAAGTAAAGCGGCCTTGAGAAGAGTTTTTGTTAAAGAGGCATTAATGATAGAGGACCCTTGTGTAGGGAGGAAACCTCTTTCTGCCCATATAACAGCATGGTGGTGCAGGATATGGAAGGCATATTTAGAGTGAGTATAAATACTGACACGTAGTCCCTTTGCAAGAGTGAGGGCCTGAGATAAGGCAATGAGTTTGGCTTGCTGAGAGGTAGTGGAGGTAGGGCAGAGTGGTGGCCTCAATGATAGATGTGGAAGACACTATAGCACAGCCTGCCTTTGCTGGTGAGTGGTGATTAGGCCTGGTGGAACTGCCATCAATAAACCAAATGTGATCAGGGTGAGGAACAGGAAAGAAGGAAATATGGGGAAATGGAGTGAATGCCAGGTGGATCAGAGAGATACAGTCATGGGGGTCAAGTGTGGTATCTGGAATAATGTGGGAGGCCACATTGAACTCTGGGCCAGGAACAATGGTAATTGTGGGAGATTCGACAAAGAGTGAGTGTAGCTGGAGGAGCCAGGGAGCACAAAGTATACGCATCAGGTGTGAGCAAGAAAATAGATTTTGGAAGTTATGAGAGCTGTAGAGAGTGAATTGAGCATAGTTTGTGATTTTGAGGGCCTCTAAAAGTATTAGGGCAGCAGCAGCTGCTGTATGGAGACATGATGGCCAGTCTAAAACAGTAAGGTCAAATTGTTTGGACAAAAAGGCTACAGGGCGTGGTCCCAGTCCTTATGTAAGAATTCTGACTGCGCAGCCCTGCACTTCGGCTGTGTGTAATGAAAAGGGTTGGGATGAGTCAAGGAGAGCTAGGGTGGGGGCAGTCTCTAAAGCTGTCTTCAAGGAATGGAAAGAGGAGTGGGGAAAGGATTTAGGATCTATGGGGTCAGCTAGGTTTCCTTTTATGAGTTTATATGATAGTTGTGTTAGAATGGCAAAACCAGGTATCCAAAGGCAAAAGTATCCAACCGTGCCTAGGAAGGAAAGGAGTTGTTGTTTGTAGAAGGTGTTGGGGTTTGAGAGATCAGTCGGACACAATCAGCAGGGAGAACACATGTGTTTTTATGAATAATTATGCCAAGGTAGGTAACGGACAGAGAAGAAATTTGAGCTTTGGGGGGGATACCTGATATCCTTTGGAGAATAAATGTTGAAGGAGCAGCAGGGTGTCTTGTTGAGAATTCCTCAAAAAGTTAAAAATAGAGTGCCATATGACCCAGCAATTCCACTTTTAGGTGTATGTCCCATATGGCACATGGAAAATTATACATGGATATTCCCCGTAGCATTATTTGTAATAGACAAAAAGTGGAAACAACCCAAATATTTACCAGCTGATGAATGGATGAACAAAATACAGCATATCAATACAAGGAATATTATTCAGCCTTAAAAAGGAGTGAAGTATTGAGATATGCTACAACATAGATGGACCTTAAAAATGTTAGGCTAAGTGAAAGAAGCCAGTAACAAAAGGCCACATATTATATAATTTCACTGATACAAAATGTTCAGAATAGGCAAATTTATAGAGACAGGAACTAGATTAGTGGTTGCCTAGGGCTGGGGAAAGAAAGGAACGGGAAGTGACAGCTAATGGGTATGAGTTTTATTTTTAAGGTGATAGACAGAATTGGGGAGAAGAGTAGAATTTAGGTGAATTTCAACACAGGAGAGTTTTTGTAGGCTCAAAGCAAAACAGGGCTGTGTAAAGTGGTCAACATCACGTCCAACCTGCAAACTAGACCCAGGGTTTTGTTGCTTTGGAAGAAAAGAAAGTTAAGATAGATGTGGAATTTTGCGTGCAGAAACCTCTTATCTGAAGCTCTGCACCTGGGTTGTAAATGGAGACTATTTCTATGTGTCAGAGTAACTTAGATCTCCAAGGCAGCATGGGTTGTTTCATTTTTGCTGATTATACTTTCAAACAACAATTTTAATCAAATCATTTAAATTTCTGAAAGTCTCAGATTTTAGAGAACAAAGTTTCTCAGTGCCTAAGAAAATAGTAGACACTTAAAGAAGGGAGTTGTTATGACAGCTTCAGTGTGTCCTTGGGTGAAAATATTGTTTCCTGTTAACTTTGAAGCTGGTTTTATCTGTGTTTTTTATTCCAATCTGAAGAACAGTAGGGCAGATTTTTATAGTCTGAGCTAATTTTTACTTTCTTATTACCTTGATGAATTGCACTAGACATGTAGCATAAGTAAAAAAGAAGCTTTTGTGAAATTAAGATGCTGAGTTTCTGAGGTGGTTTTTTTTTCATTTGTTTTTGTTTTGTTTTGTTTTGTCATAGCATAACCAAGCCTACCCTGGATGTCACACAAATTTCTCTTTTGGTTAAATTTCCATAAAATGAAGTACTGGCTTAGGAGCTGGTAGCATGTGGCAGAAAACTGTCATTGGAGGATGAAAAGATGTAAATCCATTATTATACAGTGGCCAAACATTTGGTAAAACTTGGAGGACACATCATGTTCCTCATAAATTTGTAGCCTTAGAAGAAGAGGTTGAAAAATAGAATGTTGGTAGCCTGTGTTGGCTGCTGATGACTATGCTTGGCAAGGTAATATAAGAAATAGATGGACTCAGAAAAGAATTGGCTAATTTAAAAGCAGGAAAGAGAATAGAAAATGTCTACAAACTTGGAAATTTATCGGGTTGCAAAAGGCAACCATTTCTGAGCCCCAAGCAATAAAAAGCAGCATTAAGAAATGCCCTGATTACAAAGTTTGATTAAAACTTATTCTGTAATCCCAGCACTTTGGGAGACTGAGGCGGGCGGATCAAGAGGTCAGGAGATTGAGACCACGGTGAAACCCCGTCCCTACTAAAAATACAAAAAATTAGCCAGGCGTGGTGACGGGCGCTTGTAGTCCCAGCTACTCCGGAGGCTGAGGCAGGAGAATAGTGTGAACCCAGGAGGCGGAGCTTGCAGTGAGCCGAGATCGCACCACTGCACTCCAGCCTGGGCGACAGAGCGAGACTCCGTCTCAAAAAAAAAAAAACAAAAAACTTGTTGCTGAAGCAAGGATCAAATCAAGGTAAAGTCAGTGGACATATTGTTAAAACTTCCGTATGGAGTAAGACAGTACTTGTGATATCTTTTTAATTGGCTGAAATAGTTCAGGGTAAAAAACTAAAGATGCAGCCCTCCCACCAAAGACATTCCCAAAGTAACTGCAACTGAGAGAGGGAGAGGAAGAGGCAAAAATAAAGCAAAGAAATATAGCACATTGCAAAGAGAAAGGAAAACGTATGTTCATACAAAAACTTGTACACAAGTGTTTATAGCAGCATTATTTATAATAGCCAAAATGTAGAAAGAACCCAAACATCCATGAACTGATGGATAAATATAATGTGGTATATGTGTACAATGGAATAATATTTGACAGTATAAAAAATATTAAGTACAGATATGTGCTACAACATGGATGAACCTTAAAAACATTGTGACTAAGTGAAAGAAGCCAGTCACAAAGGCCATATACAGTATTGTATGATTCACTTTATATGACATGTCCAGAATAGGCAAATCCATAACAGGAAGCAGATTGGTGGTTGCCTAGGCCTGGGGATAGAATGGGGTGAGGTGGGAGAAGGTGGGGAGAAATGGAGAGTGATTGCTAGTGAATATGTTGTTTCTTTTCGGGGTGACAAAACTGTTCTGTAATTGGTGGTGATAGTTACACAATTATATAGTCATATATCACTTAGCAATGGGGATACATTCTGAGAAATATGTCACTAGGTGATTTGTTCTTTTGGGAACATCATAGAGTGTAATTACACAAACCTGGATTATATTCCCTACCACCCACCTACACTGTATTACATACCCTGTTGCTCCTAGGCTACTACAAATCTGTATAGCATGTTTCTGTACTGAATACTGTAGGCAATTATAACACAGTGGTAAGTATTTGTGTATCTAAACATATCTAAACATAGAAATGCTACAATGAAAATACAGTATAAAAGATTTAAAATGGCACATCTACACGGGACATTGTATTAGTCCGTTCTCATGCTGCTAAAAAGAACTGCCTGAAACTGGATAATTTCTAAAGAAAAGAGGTTTAATTGACTCACAGTTCTGCAGGTCTGTGGAGGCCTCAGGAAACTTACCATCATGGTGGAAGGGAAAGCAAACATGTCCTTCTTCACATGGCAGCAGGGAGGGGAAGAATGAGAGCTGAACAAAGGAATAAGCCCCTTATAAAACTATCGGATCTCATGAGAACTTACTATCATGAGAACAGCATGGGGGAAATCACCCCCATGATTCAATTACCTTTCACTGGGTCCTATGACATGTGGGGATTACGGGAACTACAAATCAATATGAGATTTGAGTAAGGACACAGCCAGACCATATTAGGCATTTACCATGTTGGAGCTTGCAGAACTGGAAGTTGCTCTGGGTAAGTCAGTCAGTGTGTGGTGAGTGATTGTGAAGGCCTAGGACATTACCGTACACTACTGTAGACTTTACAAACACTGTACACTTAGGCTACATGAAATTTATTTAAAAACTCTTTTCCTTCAAAAATAAATTAACTTACTGTAACCATTTTACTATATAAACTTTATTTTTTTTTTCTTGAGACAGAGTCTTGCTCTGTCGCCAGGCTGGAGTGCAGTGGCACAATTTCGACTCACTGCAACCTCCGACTCCCTGGTTCAAGCAATTCTCCTGCTTCAGCCTACTAAGTAGCTGGGATTACAGGCACGGGCCACCACGCCCAGCTAATTTTTGTGTTTTTAGTAGAGACAGGGTTTCACCATGCTGGCTGGGATGGTCTCGATCTCCTGACCTCATGATCCGCCCGCCTCAGCCTCCCCAAGTGCTGGGATTATAAGTGTAAGCCACCACACTCAGCCTAAACTTTAAAAATTTTTAACTTTTGACTCTTTTATAATACAATTTAGCTTAAAACACAAACACATTGTACAGCAATACAAAAATATCTTCTTTCTTTATACCTGTATTTGGTAAGCTTTTCTCTATTTTTAAATGTTTTAATTTTGTTTTACTTTTTATGCTTTTTTGTTGAAAACTAAGAAACAAACACATTAACGTAGGCCTACACAGGGTAAGGATCATAAGTGTCACTGGTCTTACACCTCCACATCTTGTCCCACTGGAGGGTCTTCAGGGACAGTAGCACATAGAGCTGTTATACCTATGGTAACAATAACTTTCTCTGGAAGACCACCTGAATGACCTGGCTGAGGCTATTTTGCAATTAACTTTTTATTTTCATAAGTAGAAGCAGACTCTAAAACAATAAAAAAGTATAGTATAGTAAGTGCGCAAACCAGTGACATAGCATTTATTAAGTCTTATGTATTTTATATGCTAAACTTTAATACAACTGGAAGCTCAATAGGTTTGTTTATACAAGTATCACCACAAATATGTGAGTAATGCATTGTGCCAAGACTTCATGACAGCTGTGATGACACCAGGCGATAGTAATTTTTCAGCTCCATTATAATCTTATGGGGCTACTGTCATGCATGAGGTCTGTTGTTGACTGACACCATTATGTGGCACATGGCTGTACTAAAAACCACTGAATTGTACACTCTAAATAGATGCATTGTGTGTTTTATGAATTATATCTAAAAAATAAATGGATAAAATTACGTCTAGAAAAGAACTGTAGATGTGACTATTGGCATATGGAACTGACTGGAATCAGATGAGAAGATTACTGAATTTTTGAGAGAGTTAAACTGCTAAAGGGATCACTAGCTTAGAAAAAAAAGAAGCTGACTGCACAGAATTTTACACAAGCCTTAGCCCCAACCTTCTGAGTAGGAAGTGGGCTAAGATATCTTTCTAACCTCTAAAGAAGACATATTCATTAATTCCCACTTCTGATGAGGCCAAACATGATATCAGAAAAAGAAGAATCTTACAAAAGGTACATGCAAGGGCTATGGAGATAGGTGGGTTGAGGAATCCCTTGTGGTGGAGGGGGCAGAATTGGAGCCTAATTAAGGAGCTTATCCCTCTTCAGTGTAGGAAGTCCTTCTAAAGTTGGCCCAAAAGGATTTTAGAATTGCTACAGACCCTGACTTCCAAATGGCAGCATTTAGGGCACATATCCTGCCCTGATCCACTATTGTATGATATATTGAGGGCTGGTAACTTGTCTTTTTAGTTTGTAGGACTTGGAGCAAAAGGCGTCACATCCAAACTTTATGTGGACATAATGGTGTGTCAGCCCATGATGCAGAGACTACCACACATCTCCTAGGGGAGCTAGACTTTAAGTTTAATACTGAAGAGGAGACTTTTGGGTTGTCTCCCTCAGGAAGAGTGTATTTTAAGTGCAGGTGGGAGAGGGAACCAAATATTTGGTGACTAGAAAGGTGGACCATGATGTCATCAGTGATTTTCAACAAATACTCTGGTTCTCCCTGCTTCCGGCCACATGTTGCAATCACAGTTCTCAGGTACACTGTATAAGACCATATAACTTACCTCATTGCCAATGTAATGCAAGCAGAAGATACTCGTGTATTTCCCAAGAGAAATTTTAAGAACCAGTGCACAATTCACTTCATTCTCTTCCTTTTTCTAAGGTGACAAGCATGAGCTGAGATGGAGCTTCAGTAAGCCTGAGTCCACCCTACTGTCACACATTGGATATATCACATGAAGCAGAAAGAAACCTTAATTGTGTTAAGCCACTGAGATTTGGAGTGTTTTGTTACACAGCATAACTTATTCTGTCTGATATACATAGTAAGATCAATGCCTCAGGTAAGAAAAGTGCATGCTGCCAGGTGTACCTTATTTATATTATTAACTAGATATAAATAATTAAACTGTCTCCAAGAGAGGTTATTTATTTTCTTTCATTTCATTCCATCACAAAGTCATCTAAGCTTTCCTCTAAGCAGAACCAGTAGAAACAAGGGTATCCATACTCATTAAACTACTCATGTACATACGTAAAAAGACTCATTGATGTTTGATTCCTTAATCTTTGATACATTGTGCTGCCATATGACTGTGACTTGGGGTAGTCCAGTAATGCTCTTCTCCACTTGCACCAATGCCTATAGAATTCATTTGCACATTAAAATTTTGAAAGTGGAGACAGGGCATGAAGTATTGATTTAACTATTTATCATTTAGTTCTGGAGATTAATTCACTCATTCATTTAATAAATATTTATTGAACATATGATATGGTCTGCTCCAGAGATATTTCTAAATATGAATTTCTTATTGTCAGCCTCCTTTTTAAACCCCTTTTGATGATTTTCCAAGTACTGTAGCAAGATGTATTTTATTAGCAGCACAGGATTTTGCAGCCTGGAATCCAATTATAAAAGTACATGCAAAATGTAGTGTATTTGGATTGTTCTGGGAAGAAGATATATAGCACATCAGATTGTCAGCTCAGACATCTCTGTGGGCTGCCTCTCCAGACACTCTTGCTGAGTTAGCTAACCCTCTTTCACATTCCCTGGGAACCCTGTGCTTTTCTCTACTGCAGCTTCTATCACACTGTATGGTCGTTGATGGCCCACTTATCTGTTAGCCTCACCAGAGTGTGAGTTCTTTAATTTTAAATTTTTGTGGGTACATAGTAGGTATATATATTCATGAGGTATATGGGATATTTTGATACAGGCATATAATGTGTAATAATAACCTCAGGGTAAATGGTGTATCTGTTACCTCAAGCATTTGTCCTTTGTGTTATTAACTATACAGTTACGTTATTTTAGTTACTTAAAAATGTACAATGAAATTATTATTGACTACAGTCACCCCGTTGTGGTATCAAATACTAGATATTATTCATTCTTTCTAATGATTTTTGTACGCATTAACCATCTCCAATTCCCCCCATGCCCACTACTCTTCCCAGCCTCTGGTAACCATCATTCTACTCTGTATTTCCGTGAGTTACACTGTTTTAATTTTTTAGCTCCCACAAATAAGTGAGAACATGTGATATTTGTCTTTCTGTGCCTTGCTTATTTCACTTATTATAATGACCTCCCGTTCCATCCATGGTGTTGCAAATGACAGGATCTCCTTCTTCTTCATGACTGAATAGTACTCCATTGTGTATATACATCATGTTTTCTTTATCCATTCATCTGTTGACGGACACTTAGTTGCTTCCAAATCTTGGCCATTGTGACTAGTGCTGCAATAAACATGGGAGTGCAGATATCTCTTTGATATACTGATTTCCTTTCTTTTGGGTATATACCTAGCAGTGGGATTGCTGGATCATATGGTAGCTCTATTTTTAGTTTTTAAAGAACCTGCAAACTGTTCTCCATAACGCTTATACTGATTTACATACCCACCAATGGCATACAAGGGTTCCCTTTTATCCACATCCTCACCAGCTTTCACTGTTGCTTGTCTTTTGGATAAGCCATTTTAACTGGGGTGAGATAATATCTCATTGTAGTTTTGACTTGCATATCTTTGCTAATGAATGATGTTGAGCGCCTTTTATATGTGTTTACCATTTATGTGTCTCCTTTTGAAAAATGTCTACTCAGGGCCGGGCGCAGTGGCTCATGCCTGTAATCCCAGCACTTTGGGAGGCTGAGGCGAATGGATCACCTGAGGTCACGATTTCGAGACCAGTCTGGCCAACATGGTGAAACCCTGTATCTACTAAAAATACAAAAAATTAGCCAGATGTTGTGGTGCAAGCCTGTAATCCCAGCTCCTTGGGAGGCTGAGGCTGGAGAATCGCTTGAACCTGGGAGGTGCAGGTTGCAGTGATCTGAGATCGTGCGATTGTACTCCAGCCTGGGCAACAAGAGCAAAACTCTGTCTCAAAAAGAAAAAAAAAAAAGTCTATTCAGATATTTTGCCCATTTTAAAATAAGATTATTAAATGTTTTCCTATAGAATTGTTTGAACTCGTTGTATATTCTGGTTATTAATCCCTTGTCAGATGAATAGTTTGCAAATATTTTCTCCCATTCTGTGGGCTGTCGCTTCACTTTGTTGATTGCTTCCTTTGCTGTGCAGAAGCTTGTTAGCTTGGTGTGATCCTATTTGTCCATTTTTGCTTTGCTGTGGGGTATCACTCAAAAAATCTTTACCCACTGTAACGTCCTGGAGAATTTCTCCAATATTTTCTTTTAGTAGTTTAATAGTTTGAGTTCTTGGATTTAAGTCTTTAATCTGTTTTGATTTGATTTTTGTATATGGCAAGAGATAGGAATCGTTTCATTCTTCTGTATATGGATATCCAGTTTTCCCAACATCATTTATTGAAAAGACTATCTTTCCCCCAGTGTATATTCTCGGCACCTTTGTTGATAATGAGTTCATTGTAGATGTATGGATTTGTTTCTGGATTTTCAATTCTGTCCCATTGGTCTATATATCTGTTTTTATGCCAGTAACATGCTGTTTGGATAACTAGCTCTGTAGTACAATTTGAAGTCAAGTAATGTGATTCCTCCAGTTTTGTTCTTTTTGCTCACGATAACTTTGGCTTTTCTGGTCTTTTGTGATTCTGTATATGTATTAGGATTATTTTTTCTATTTCTGTGAACAATGTCATTGGTAGGTTGATAGGGATTTCATTGAATCTGTAAATTGCTTTGGGTAGTATGGACATTTTAACAATATTGATTCTTCCAATCCCTGAACATGAAATATTTTAAAATTTTTTTTGTATCCTCTTCAATGTCTTTCACCATTGTTTTACAGTTTTCCTTGTAGAGATCTTTCACTTCTTTCCTTAATTCCTAGGTATTTCATTTTATTTGTAGCTATTATAAATGGGATAACTTTCTTAATTTCTTTTTCAGATTGCTCTCTATTGGCATATAGAAATGCTACTGATTTTCATATGTTAATTTTGTATCCCACAATTTCAGTGAATTTCTTTGTCAGTTCTAACTGTTTTCTAGTGGAGTTTTTAGGTTTTTCCAAATAAAGAATCATATCATCTGTAAACAAGGATAATTTGATTTCTTCCTTTCCAATTTAGATGCCCTTTCTTTCTTTCTCTTGTCTAATTGCCCCAGCTAGGACTTCCAGTACTATGTTGAATAACAATAGTGAAAATGGCCATTCTTGTCATGATCCAGATCCTAGAGGAAAGTCTTTCAGTGTTTCCAATTCACTATGATACTACCTGTAGGTGTGTGGTATATGCCTTTTATTATATTGAAGTATGTTCCTTCTATACCTAGTTTTTTAAAGGGTTTTTACTTGAAGGGATGTTCAACTTTATCAAATGCTTTTTTGGCATCAATTGAAATGATCATAGGGTTTTTGTTATTCATTCTGTTGATATGATGTATCATATTGATTGATTTGGATATGTTGAACCATTCTTGTATCTATAGAATAAATCTCACTTAGTCATGATGAATAATCTTTTTAATATAGTGTTGAATTCTGTTTGCTAGTATTTTATTGAAGATTTATGCATCAATATTCATCAGAAATATTGGCTTGTAGTTTCCTTTTTTTGGTATGTCTTGGTCTGGTTTTGGTATCAGGGTAACACTGGCCTCACAGAATAAGTTTGGCTATATTACCTCCCCCACCATTTTTTAGAATAGTTTTAGTATGATTAGTATTAGTTTTTCTTTAAATGTTTGATAAAATTCAGCACTGAAGCCATTGGGTCCCGGACTTTCCTTTGCTGGGACACTTTTTACTACAACTTTGATCTTGCTACTTGTTATTGATCTGTTCAGGTTTTGGATTTCTTTGTGGTTCAATCTTATATAAAAATTTATCCATTTCTGGCCAGGCACTGTGACTCACTCTTGTAATCCCAGCACTTTGGGTGGCCGAGGCGGGCGGATCATCTGAGGTCAGGAGCTTGAGACCAGTCTGGCCAACATGATGAAACCCCACCTCTACTAAAATACAGAAAAGTTAGCCAGGCATGGTGGTAGGTGCCTGTAATCCCAGCTACTCTGCAGGCTGAGTCAGAAGAATTGCTTGAACCCAGGAGGCAGAGGTTGCAGTGAGCAGAGATCATGCCACTGCACTCTAGCCTGGGTGGCAAGAGCAAGACTCCATAAAAAAAAAAAAAAATTCTTCTAGGTTTCCCATTTTATTGGCATATAATTGCTCATAGTAGCCTCTAATGATCCTTTGAATTTCTGCAATATCAGTTGTAATGTTTCCTTTTTCATCTCCAATTTTATTTATTTGAGCCTTCTCTCTCTTTTTCTTAGTCTGGCCAAAGTTTGTCAGTTTTGTTTATGTTTTCAAAAAAACCCAACTTTTTGTTTTATTGATCTTTTATATCATTCCTTGTTTCAAATTAGTTATTTCTGCTCTGATTTTTATTATTTCTTTTCTTCTACTAACTTTGGATCTGATTTGCTCTTGTTCTTCTAGTTCTTTTTTTTTTTTTTTTTTGAGACAAGTCTCGCTCTGAGGCCCAGGCTGGAGTGCAGTGGTGCAATTTTGGCTCACTGCAACCTCTGCCTCCTGGGTTCAAGCGATTCTCATTCCTCAGCCTCCCAAGTAACTAGGATTACAGGTGTGCACCACCACGCCTGGCTAATTTTTTTGTATTTTCAGTAGAGACGGGGTTTCACCATGTTGGCCAGGGCTGGTCTCGAACTCCTGACCTTAAGTTAACCACCCACCCACCTCGGCCTCCCAAAGTGCTGGGAGTACAGGCGTGAGCCACCACGCCTGGTCCACCTTTCTAGTTATTTAAGATGCATCATTAGTTTTTTTATTTCCAGTGTTTTCTTCTTTTTTGATGTAGGCACTTATAGCTATAAACTTCCCACTTAATACTACTTTTGCTGTATTCCACAGATTTTGGTATGCTGTGTTTCCAGTGTCATTTGTTTCAAGAAATTTAAATTTTTTAAATTAGTTTATTCATTGACACACTGTTCATTCAGGAGTATATTGTCTGATTTCCATGTGTTTGTATAGTTTCCAAAAATTCCTCTTGTTATTGATTCTTAGTTTTATTCTATTGTGGTTAGAGAAGACACTTGATATTATTTCAATTTTTTGAACTTTTTAAGACTTTTCTGTGACCCAACATATGTTCTATCCTTTAGAATGATCCATGTGCTGAGGAGAAGAATGTGTATTCTGCAGCTATTGGATGAAATGTCTGTAAATATGGATTTGGTCCATTTGGTCTACAGTTCAGATTAAGTCTGATGTTTCTTTGTTTATTTTCTGTCTGTAAGATCTGTCCAGTGCTGAAAGTGGGGTGTTGATGTCTCCAGCTATTCCTATATTGGGGTCTATCTCTCTCTAATAATATTTGGTTCATATATCTGGGTGCTCCAGTATTGGGTGCATATGTATTTACAATTGTACACTCTCTCGCTGAATTGACCCCTTTGTCATTGTATAATGACCATCTTTGTCTGTTTTTATAGTTTTTGTCTTAAAATTTATTTTGTTTTATATATGTATAGCTACTCTTGTGCTTTTTTGGTTTCCGTTTGCATGGAATGTGTTTTTCCATCCCTTTATTTTCATGTGTGTCTTTTTTGTATTTTATTTTTATTTTTATATTTGTTATTTCCATAGGTTTTGGGGGGAATGGGTGGTATTTGGTTACATGAGTGAGTTCTTTAGTGGTGAGTTGTGAGATTTTGGCACACCCATCACTCAAGCAGTATACAATGAACCCAATTTGTAGTCTTTTGTCTCTCACCCCCTTCCCCCCACCCAGTCCCCAAATCCTTTGTATCATTCTTATGCCTTTGCATCCTCATATATTGGCTCCCACATGTGAAGTGAGAACATATGATGTTCGTTTTTCCATTCCTGAGTTACTTCACTTAGAATGGTAGTCTCCAATCCCGTTCAGGTTACTGCGAATGCCACTGATTCATTCCTTTTTGTGGCTGAGTAGTGTGTGTGTATATATATACCACAGTTTACTTATTCACTCATTGATGGATGGGCATTTGTGTTGGTTCCATATTTTTGCAGTTGGGAACTGTGCCGCTATAAACATGTGTGTGCAAGTACATTTTTTGTATAATGATTTCTTTTCCTATGGGTAGAATACCCAGTAGTGGGATTACTGGATCAAATGGTAATTCTAGTTTTAGTTCTTTAAGGAATCTCCACACTCTTTTTCGTAGTGGTTGTACTAGTTTACATTTCCACCATCAGTGTAGAAGTATTCCCTTTTCACTGCATCCATTCCAATATCTATTATTTTTTGATTTTTTGATTATTGCCATTCTTGTGGGATTAAAGTGGTATCACTTTGTGATTTTCATTTGCATTTCCTTAATCATTGGTGATGTGGAGCATTTTTTCATATGTTTGTTGGCCATTTGTATACCTTATTTTGAGAATTGTCTATTTATGTCCTTAGCCCACTTTTTGATGGGATTGTTTGTTTTTTTCTTGCTGATTTGTTTGAGCTTCTTGTAGATTCTGGATATTAGTCTTTTGTCAAATGTACAGATTGTGAAGATTTCCTCCCACTCTATGAGTTGTCTGTTTACTCTGCTGACTGTTCCTTTTGCCATGCAAAAGCTCTTTAGTTTAATAAAGCTCTTTAGTTTAATTAAGTCCCACCTATTTATCTTTGTTTTTGCTTTGTTTGCATTTGGGTTCTTGGTCATGAATTCTTTGCCTAAGCCAACGTCTAGAGGGTTTTTCCGACATTATGTTCAATAATTTGTATAGTCTCAGGTCTTAGATTTAAGTCCTTGATCCATCTTGAGTTGATTTTTGTTTAAGATGAGAGATGAGGATCCAGATTTAAGTCCTTGATCCATCTTGAGTTGATTTTTGTTTAAGATGAGAGATGAGGATCCAGTTTTATTCTCCTACATGTGGCTTGCCAGTTATGCCAGCACCATGTGTTAAATAGGGTGTCCTTTCCCCACTTTATGTTTTTGTTTGCTTTGTCGATGATCAGTTGACTGTAAGTATTTGGCTTTATTTCTGGGTTCTCTATTCTGTTCCATTGGTCTATGTGCTTATTTTTATACCAGTGCCATACTGTTTTGGTGGCTGTGGTCTTATAGTATAGCTTGAAATCTGGTAATGTGATGCCTCCAGATTTCTTCTTTTTGCTTAATCTTGGTTTGGCTATGTGGGCTCTTTTTTTGGTTTCATATGGATTTTAGAATTGTTTTTTCTAGTTCTGTGAAGAATGATGGTTGTATTTTGATGGGAATTGCATTGAATTTGTAGATTTTTTTTATTTTTGTGCATCTCTTGTATGCTTTTATATTTGAGGTTACCATGAGGCTTACAAATAATATCTACAACCCATTACTTTAAACCAATGAAAACTTAACATTGATTGCATAAACAAAGAAACTAAGAAGTAAGCAAAAGGAAAACTAATAAACTCTCTCCTTCAACTTTGTCTCCCCACCTTTAAACTCTTTGTCTTTTCTATTTATATCTTACTGTACTACGTCTTAAAAAGTTATAGTTATTATTTTGATCAGTTCATCTTTTCATCTTTCTACTTAAGATATGAGTAGTTTATATACTACAATTACAGTGTTTAGTATTCTGTGTTTTCCTCTGTACTTCATATTACTAGTGAGTTTTGTATCTTCAGATGATTTCTTACAGATCATTAATGTCCTTTTCTTTCAGATTGAAGAACTCACTTTAGCATTTCTTGTAGGACAGGACTGGTGTTGATAAAATCTCTCCGCTTTTGTTTGGGAAAGGCTTTATTTCTCTTTCTTGATTGAAGAATATTTTTGCTGGCTATCCTTTTGTAGGATAAAAGTTTTTTGCCTCCTTCAGTACTTTCAATATGTCCTGCCACTCTCTCTTGGCCTGTAAGAGTTCTACTGAAAAGTCTGCTGCCAGATGTATAGGAGCTCCATTGCATGCTATATATTTCCTTTCTGTTGATACTTTTATGATCCTTTCTTTGTCCTTGATTTTTGGGAGTTGAATTATTAAATGCCTTGACATAGTTTTCCTTGGGTTAAATCTCCTTGGTGTTCTGTAACCTTCTTGTACTTGGATATTGATATCTTTCTCTAGGCTTGGGAAGACCTCTGTTCTTTTCCCTTTGAATAAACTTTCTGCCTTTATCTGTCAACCTCCTTGTTAAGGCCAATAACTCTTAGATTTGCCCTTTTGAGGCTAGTTTCTAGATCTTGTAAGTGTGCTTTATTCTTTTTTCTTTTTTCTCTTCTGACTTTGTATTTTCAAATAGGCTGTCTTCAAGCTAACTAATTCTTTCTTCTGCTTGATCAGTTCTGCTACTAAGAGACTCTGGTGTATTCTTGAGTATGTTAGTAGCATTTTTCAACTCCAGAGTTTCTTCTTCTTGTTTTTTAAAAATTATTCTATTTCTTTATTAAATTTATTTGATAGGATTATGAATTCCTTCTCTGCATTATCTTGAATTTCTTTGAGTTTCCTCAAAGTAGCTACTTTGAATTCTCTGTCTGAAAGGTCACATATCTCTGTCTCTCTGGTATTGGCCCTGGGTGCCTTATTTAGTTTGCTTGATGAGGTCATGTTTTTCTGGATGGTCTTGGTGCTTATGGATGTTTGTTGGTGTCTAGGCATTGAAGAGTTGTGTATTTATTGTAGTCTTTTCATTCTGGACTTGTCTGTACCTGTCCTTCTTGGGAAGGCTTTCCAGGTATTTGAAGTGAATTGGCATTGTGATCTAAGTTTTTGGTCACTGCAACCATATCTGCATTAGGGGGCACTCCAAGCCCAGTAATGCTATAATTCTTGTAGCCTAATAGAGGTACTGCCTTAGTGGTCTTAGATAAGATCTGCAAGGATTATCTAGATTACCAGGCAGAGATTCTTGTTATCTTCCCTTGCTTTCTCCCAAACAGAGTCTCTCACTCTCTATGCTGAGCTGCCTGGAGCTGGGAGTGGTTGTAGTGACACAAACTCCCCTGTGGCCTCTACCACTGGGACTGTGCTGAGTCAGAACTGAAGCCAGCACAGAGCTGGATCTTGCCCAAGGCCCACTGTAATCACAACCTGACTACCACCTATATTTGCTCAAGGCCTCAAGGCTCTACATTCAGCAGGTGGTGAAACCAGCAAGTCTTATGTCCTTCTCTGCAGTGCAGCAAGTTCCCCCTGGGCCCTGGGTGAGTCCAGAGATGATGTCCAGGAAACTAGAGCCTACTGTCAAAAACCTTAGAGATCTACCTGGTGCTCTATTCTACTGTGGCTAAGCTGACACTGAAACTACAAGACAAAGCCCTTTCCACTCTTTTCTTCCCTTTCCCCAAGCAGAGGAGTGTCTCCCTGTGTCCACCAGCACTACCAAAAGCCCAGGGAGTACTGCCATGGTGCCACCAATGTTTACTTAAGGCCCATGTGGTCTTTAGTCAGCTCTTATGATGAATGCTGCCAGGCCTGTGACTCACCCTTCAGGGCAGTAAACTCCCCTCTGGCCCAGGGTAGGTCCAAAAATGTGATCCAAGAGCAACACCTGAAATTGGGGACCCCAGCACCCCACTTGGTGCTCTTCTCCACTCTGGCCTATCTGGTACCTAAGATGCAAGACAAAGTTCCCTTTATCTTTTCTCTCCTTTTCTCAAACAGAAAGTGTCTCTTCTTGTAGCCACAACAGCTGTGAGTGTGCTGCATCATACCTGAAGCCAGTACATCTCAGAGTCTCGCCCATGGGCCACAGAGTACTACCTGTTACCACTGCTGATTATTCAGGGGCAAAGGGCTCGCAGTCAGCAGGTGATGCATTCTTCCAGGACTCAGTCTTTCCCTTCAAGGCAGCAGGCTCCTTTCTGGCCTGGTCTAGAAATGACATCCAGGAGCTAGGGCCTGTATTGGGGCCTTACAACTCTGCCTGGTGCCCTATCCTACTATGGGTGAGTTGGCATCCAAGTTGCAAACATGAAACACAGGCCTTTTTGACTAAGGTCTTTAACTTTACCAAGCATCATCAGCATAAAGCAATTAAAATGACCAAATTTCCACACAAATCTGAAGGGAAACAAGCAGTAGGTTGCTTGCAGAACAACAAACAACATAAAATTCAGCATTAACCAGAATATCTCTGAGAGAATAATTTAAAACTGCCAATAGTAGTTGCCTCTGGAGAACGGAACTAGAGGTTGGGGGATTAGGAGTAAAAGGTGGGCTTTTAATTTATACATGAGCTTATATTGCTTTTCTCAAGTAAACAAAATACAATTTTAAAAATTGTTTTAAAAGTATTACTAAAGTTTGTTCTTCTTAAAAGTTCCTTGACCAATCTTATACTCTAAAACATTCCTCTGGCTGCCTCTTGTAGTATCTCTTACAGTAAGTATCTCAGTTTCCTGCTGTGTAGCTGGGCCTTCTCCTTCCCTCCTACTACCTCTGCCCTCAACTGTCATTTTTTTTTTTTTCTTTTTGAGATGGAGTCTCGCTTTGTTGCCCAGACTGGAATGTAGTGTCATGATCTCGGCTCACTGCAGCCTCTGCCTCCCTGGTTCCAGCAATTCTCCTGCCTCAGCTTCCCGAGTAGCTGGGATTACAGGCACATGCCACCACATCTGGCTAATTTTTGTATTTTTAGTAGAGATGGGGTTTCACCATGTTGACCAGGCTGGTCTTGAACTCCTGACCTCAGGTGATCAGCCTGCCTCAGCCTCCCAAAGTGCTGGGATTACAGACATGAGCCACTGCTCCTGGCCTCCTCAACTCTTTATTCTCCACAACCCCCACCTCTTTTTTTATTCTTTCTTAATTTTATCCTCTTCTCCAGCTTTCCAAACCATGCCCAATAGGGGCAAAAAGGGAAGCTTTATCTTTTATGTCCAAAGAGGTCATCCTATAATTCTTCTCCATGAATTATACCATCAAATTTAGGAAGGTTCAGTTAGTTATTATTTTAAATCACACCTCCTAGGATGTCTGTCTGTAATTAAAAAATAAAAAACAAGTGCTGGCAAGGAGGTGGAAAATTGAAATCCTTGTGCCTTGCTGGTAGCAATGCAAAATGATGCAGTGGCTATGGAAAATAGTTCAGCAGTTTCTCAAAAAGGTAAACACAGAATTACTATATGTCCTGGAAATTCCTCTCCTAGGTATATATCCCAGAAATTGATAGCAGGGACTCAAACAGGTATTTGTATACCAATGTTCATAGCAGCATTATTTATAATAAAGTGGAAACAGCTCAGTGTCCATCAACAGATGAATGGATAAACAAAATATAACTTATACATACAACAGAATATTATTCAATCATATAAGGGAATGGAATTTTGAAATATGTTACCACATGGATGGACCTGGAAAACACTGCTTAGTGAAATAAGTCAGACACAGAAGGACAAATATTACATGATCCCATTTATACGAGGTACCTAGAAGAGGCAAATTTATAGAGACAGAAAGTAGAATAGAGGTTATCGGGGCTGAAGGGAAGGGGTAAGAGGAGCTACTTTTTAATGAGTACAGAGTTTTTGTTGAGGATACTGAAAAACTTTTGAATATGGATAGTGGTGATAGTTATGTGACGTTGTGAATGTATTTAATGCCACTGAACTACATATTTTGGAATGATTAGAAAATGATAAATATGATGTGAGATATATTTTACTATAATACTCCCTTCCCCCAAAATATCATGTTTTTTCTAATTGCTGTGTATTATTTCCCTTATGCAGAGTTTTAAACTCTAGGAAAGTAATATTCTCAAGGCCGCACTGCAAGGGCAGCACCGCAATTCAAATCCAGGTATGGATTCAAGCCTTCTCTCTTAATCCTATACTACCCTAAATCATTATTCTATCATTTACTGTACTGCTTTATGATAGCACTTCTAATTTTAAGTTATAGTTAACTATTTTTCCCCTACCTTGATTGTGAACTTCTTAAAGGACAAAAAAAGCCTTCTCCGTTTTTGGGTGCTTAATGTTTATTTCAGGGTCTGACACGTAGAGTCATCTGAAGGCATTGCTAAGGGTTAGGCCAAGACTCAGCTGAAGGCTTGGTCTGAAATGGGGCTGTAATGGATTCCATCTAGTAACTCAGCAAACATTCATGTGGCAGCTATTCCTAGCACTGTTAGGTGCTGGGGTGCAGGAAAAAAGAGCACACAGTCTCTGACCTAGCTTCAGTCTAATGGGTTAGGTGGACAGGGATAGTCTACCACTAGCTTTAGTCTAGTGGGTCAGGTGGACAGGAAGACAAAGTCAGACATGTGCTTGGCTAGAGCACAGGAAACCCTGGGAGCCCATGAGGAAAAACACAGGCAGGAAGTTAGGGGAGGCTTTTTGCAGGAGGTGGTGCTTGATTTGTGTCTTGATTAAAAATGGGTATTACCCAGCAGAAGAGCAGGAAACAGCATTCCAGGCAGAAGACAAAGCATGTACAAAGGCATGTACAAAGGCATGGAGGTGTAAGAGGATGGTGGGTCCAGAGATCTGCAAATAATTATTTGTGATTGGGACATGAAGTAAGAGGTGAGAAAATGCTATGATGCAGAGCTGGGGAGGAGAGAAGAGTTCGGGTCAGGAAGTGCTGTGAAGATTTGAAAGTTTATACTGAGAGATACAGGAAGCCACTTTAAGATTTTAATGGAACTGACATGATCACATTTGTTCCATGGAAAAAATCAGCCTGACTGCCATAAGGGAAATGAATTGGAAAGCGGCAAGGCTGAAAGTCAAGAGTAGATTGTAGAAATGCCAGTGGCCTGAAACTAACTGAACAGGGTTGCAAGCCAAGGGCTACAGGAAGGGTCCTGTCTACAGATGCCAGAAATGGAAACAGCCTCAGATGTCAAATATAAGGTCTAGGAGTAAGGCTGACTAGGAAGGCAGAAGTGGATGCTAGCATGGGGTATGGATTTCAAGATTAGGTCCTTGGAGGACCTGCAGAGCCTTTAGCATCTTAGAGGAAACCTCAAAGCAGCAAGGCATATCTCCTTGTCACAAGGGACACGACTAGAAGGAGCCAACTATTTAGGCCTGTGATCTTTTCTAATATATTTCTCTGTGCCTAGACTTCTGAACCTATTCTGTATCTAATGTAATCTTTTTCTTCTCTCATTGAACTACTTTGAGATTTTGAGTGATCATTGATTCAATAATTATTCAGCATCCTAGATGAACCTGTCCCTTTGACGGAACCTTTGGGACTCAGGCCAGTAATTAGTATTGGGATTGGACATCACCTATCTGACTCGTAGCCCACATTGGGGAAGCTGATGCGTTCAGGGCACTGTGGAATTATGTAGGCACCTCATTATGTCAAGCAAGCTAGAGAAAGGGTTAGTAGAGGAAACCAAAATTTATTAATACATATCAGGTCAAACCATATAAAATTTCCAGTTTCATAGGTCAAAAAATGATAGAAAATTGGAAATTTCTTATGATGCAGCCTGAATAAAAGTCACCTTTTTGTCAACTTCAAAAATATGTAATTGGAGTAATCAGTCTGCTTCACAGCACACTCGTGATTGGTCCATATGGGTCCTCTTTTGTGCGTCTATTTTTTCTCCATCTTTCCCCTAGGAATACCAACAAACTACAACATTGACAGTAACTTGCATCTGCCTATGCACTCTCCCACCATACACTTTCTCCCCCTCTCCAAACTAACCACTATCTTGAATGCTGTGTACATCTTTCTTTTGCTTTTTTCTTTAATTGTTGTATCAAATATGTAAGTATGCTAATAAAGATATCATTTCATTTTAGTTGTTTTGAACTTTACAAAAAGGACATAATACTAGATGTTTGTGTTATTGTGGGACTTGATTTTTTTTTTAATTTTGTTTATTACAAAAGTGAACTGTAGTTCACTCATTTTCGGTGCTGTATAATATTCCATTGTGTGGTATACACAGTGAAAGCCACTTTCTGGGTTGCTTCATTTAATATCCAAAATAACCCTGAAAATGGCTGTTTAATATTCATACTTACTTTTATTTTCTGATAATTTCTTATTTTTATTTTTATTTTTTAAAATCTGTAGTCTTTTATTCCTCACTCCCCTCCCACGGTTTCCCCCAAGTCCCCAAAGACCATTGTATCATTCTTATGCCTTTGCATCCTCATAGCTTAGCTCCCACTTATAAATGAGAACATACGATGTTTGGCTTTCCATTCCTGAGATACTTCACTTAGAATAATAGTCTCCAATTCCATCCAGGTTGTTGTGAAAGCCATTATTTTTTTTCCTTTATATGACTAAGTAGTATTCCATGGTATATATATATATATCTCTCCACTCACTGATTGATGGGCGTTTGAGCTGGTTCCGTATTTTTGCAATTGTGAATTGTGAAGTGAGTGGATTAAGAGCGTGGGATAAGGACTAGGGCTTTAGTTTCAGCTGTACCACTTTCTAGGCAAGTTACTTAACCTGTTAAGGTTGAGGCTTAAACTAAAAGCTTTAGTTTCTTCTTCAGTAAAATGTTGATTAAAAAAGTACCTGCCTTAGGGGATTAAGGTGATTACCTTCTGTGCAGTACCTGAAGCACTAAATCATGTGAGTTACATTAAATTTATTACAAAGTGAAGCAACTGAAGCATGAGTAGGTTAAGGAACTTGCTGGAGATCACACAACTAATAATTGCAAACCAGAACTTGAATCCATCTCTGCGCAACTACAGATCATTCTCTTTCCCAACGACCAGGAGAGCTTTCCAGAAATAGTGTGGTACTGTGAAAACTAGTGTGGAGCAATTACTGGCATTGTGGATAATTAACTCCTTTACCGTAAATATTACAGTAAAATCTGTGATAGTTTATTGGGAAATATAGGCTTCTAAGTGTATTATTGTTTACATGTTTTTTTTTAAAGAAAAGAAGAAAGAATGCTTGTTTAAAATATAATTCATTGTCTCTCCCCCACAAGAAAGAAGCAATGTTCTGTTGCTTCATTGCCTTCAATATAGGCTGTAAGTACTAAACATTTCTTTTTGGAGCAGTTTATGAGAGAAGAATGTTTCCAAATTTATGAGGCTCTCATGCATTTTGAGAAGAGATTTTCATATTCCACATATTTCCTTCTTTGGATCTTTCTATTTAGGGATCAGTTTAAAAATACAATTTCTCTATCTGAAGCAGAAGGGTTGTGAACCATGAGTTCCACATCTCTTGAGACTTTCAGTCACTTTAAAGGGAAATACAGAGAAAATGAAAGGAAATAAAAAGAAATACAGCTTATTTTTGGTTTAGAACATACCATGATACCATGATAAGATATAAACTGGTGACACTGGAAGAAAATTTATCACTTACCAAAACTTAAGGGGCATATTTCCCTTTTAGAAAAATAAATAGGTCATGCATGGTGGCTCATGCCTGTAATACCAGCACTTTGGGAGGCTAAGGAGGGCAGATCACTGGAGCCCAGGAGTTCAAGACCAGCCTGGGCAACATGGCAACATGGCAAAAAAGAAAAAAAAAAACTCATTTTACAAAATTACAATAATTAACTGGCCATAGTGGCATGGGCCTGTGGTTCCAGATACTTGGGAGACTAAGGTGGGAGGATTGCTTGAGCCTAGGTGGTCCAGGCTGCAGTGAGTCGTGACTGTGCCACTGCACTCCAGCCTGAGTAATAGAGTGAAACTCTGTTTAAAAAAAAGGAGAAAATAAAAATAAATAGTTGCTTGTTGGAATTGTATCCTCAAAATGGGCATCCTTGATATATTATGTGGCTTCTTTCATTGCCTTATTGACCATATATCTCTCATTTTAAAAATGATTGGTGTGCAATTTTGCTACATTTTCAGGAAGAATATATGATAACTTCAAAAGTTTAAGTTGCACATTTAGGACCCAGGAATAATTCCCCACATCTTGAGAAACAAATGATTCAGTATTGGTTTATGATTACTTGTCATAAACCATTAAAGACCTTCAGAAATGAATCTTACTGAAGGTCAACACATTCTTCTTTACGATGTCTTCCCTTTCCTGTTTAAAAATACCATCATTGTTGACTAGGGAACAGGAGATAGATTACATGACATCTGTGTCTATTTTCCACTTTGACTTCTTCACTTGCCCTGTCTTGGAGATACCTGGAAAAACTTGAGTATCTACTCAGCAACACATCTGCAGTCCAGGACACCTGGCCTCTATGTGAACCTCACATCAATCTTAAGGTTATTGGGTTATACCAAGCTAAGGATAATTGTGTTGTATAGGGAGGCTAAGGCCACCGTCCTGTCAATAAGGAGAGAAAGAGGCTGTTCTCAGAAAATGGGGACTCAGAAGCTAAACGTAAGGCTAGTAGGAATCTTATCATCATGAGGTCTTGTTCTCTTGAAATAATTTAGAGCCATGTTTTTCAAATCACATTCCATAGAGGCCCAGGTTAAGGCAGCACTTCATGGACCATTATGGGTAAATGGAGGGATGAAGCAGGTGAAAAGCAGTTGGGAGGCTGAGTTCTCAGTCTCTAGATTTCACTCATAACCCTGTTTCAACAAGGTTGAGCTCAACAAGAAGAGCTCTGTCTTCACCTACTTTATAGATTAGGATCTACTGCAGATATTTTAAGATAATCTGATGAAAAGTTGAATTTATTTACCAGAGCTCCTTTTAGAAAAAGTACTGTAAGTTGCTAGAAACAATACTCAGAAAAGTCATTTAGGAAGGGTTGGAGTAGAAGTGAGGTCTTCAAGAGCAGAATGGAAGCAAAAATGTATGGCCAGTAAACTCTCATCTCAGGAAGGTAAGTTCTTTTTTTTTTTTTTTTTTTTTTTTTTTTTTTTTCTTTTTTTGAGGCCAGAATACAAGCTCCTGCAACCCAGGCTGGAGTGCGGTGGCGGATCTCGGCTCACTGCAAGCTCCGCCTCCCGAGGTTCAGCCATTCCTGCCTCAGCCTCCCGAGTAGCTGGGACTACAGGTGCCGCCACCCGTGCCCGGCCCTGGATTTTCCAGCATTTTTAGTAGAGACGGGGTTTCACCAGGTTAGCCAGGATGGTTTCGATCTCCTGACCTCGTGATCCGCCCGTCTCGGCCTCCCAAAGTGCTGGGATTACAGGCTTGAGCCACCGCGCCCGGCCTAGTTTTTTGTAGTTTTTAGTAGAGACGGGGTTTCACCGGGTTAGCCAGGATGGTCTCGATCTCCTGACCTCGTGATCCGCCCGTCTAGGCCTCCCAAAGTGCTGGGATTACAGGCTTGAGCCACCGCGCCCGGCCAGGAAGGTAAGTTCTGATAACTTAAAAGCTTTTGTTTTTCTGAGAAGAATAGGCAGATTTGAAGGCAGAGTTGAACTACCCAGGAGAAGAGGGGACAGGCCATAGATGGTGTGGGAGGAAGGGCAGACAGAGACAATCTCTAATTCACAACACCATGAGAGGGACTTGGAAGGTCTGTCAAATGGGATTTTATAAAGCTGCATGCAGTAAGGTGTACAATGTAAAACCCTCCTTCGCTATCTAATCCTCCTGATCCCCAGTATTATTTAGTAAAACTTGCACAATAATGCTTGGAGCTTTTACTGAGAATAGATTCTTTCTGGAGAAGCCAAGAGGCACTGAGATTTCTAAACATGGTGTAGAGAAAAAACAGAGACCACACATTTCATTTTCTGATTCACGAGGACTCCCACGAGGTAGCAGGTAATACTCACTGCTAAGATTTATTACAGGAAAGGATACAGAGTAACAGGAAAAATATATGAAACAGTGGAGTCTAGCTTTAATACAGGCTTTAATACCTTTCTTGTCCAAGATCACACAGGTGTGCTCTTTTTCTAGCAGTGAACTATGAGGACATGTGTGGATTTTCTCTGCTCAGGTAAGCCCAAATGGCTCAGGGATTCATGGCTTTTGGAAGGGTAGGGGAGTGGGGTGCTAGTTAACATAGGCATATCCAGCTGTGCAACCATCCTTGGCCACCCAAAATCAGGACCCCAACAATGAAACCATGTGCACATGATTAACCTTGGTGTTTGTGCAAAGCAACCTGACAAACCAGTTCAGCATGGTCCATTGCTCCAGGTGAATATAACAAAATCATCAGTCACTAACATAAAGAACCTTCTGAGGGCCACATTCCCAGGAGTTAGTCAAGGGTCACTCATGGTTCCCTTGAAGACATAGGAGGGAGCCACCAGACTTGCTGTGTTAACTCTTTCCTCACAATATGTAGGGGAGAACCAAATCTAGCTAGAATTTGAAAAAGGATTTCACTGCCACAAAATCACTTATGTGGTAGAGGTTAAAGATGGCTTTGCCACCTGGAGGCCGATCACACGTGAACCAAGAAAGCCTTCCTGTTGTGGGCCTCTGGTTGAAGGTAAGTGAGCTATATTATATCTTTTAAGTCAAAGTGTCTAATTTCATGGCACAAGCAGTATTTATCTTGCAAGCGTTTAGTAAATTCTTGCTTAAAAGTTGGAGCCTCACTTCCGCTATACTATAAGAAACTGTAAGAAATCAAGGGTACGTTTATTCATTCAACAATTATATTGAGTACCTGTGTAGCATTTTCTAGATACTGTTCTGAGTGTTGGGGATTCATTTTTTTTTTTTTTTTTTTTTTTGAGATGAGTCTTGCTCTGTCACCCAGGCTGGAGTGCAGTGGTGCGATCTCGGCTCACTGCAAGCTCCACCTCCCAGGTTCATGCCATTCTCCTGCCTCAGGCTCCCAAGTAGCTGGGCCTACAGGCACCGGCCACCACACCCAGCTAATTTTTTGTATTTTTAGTAGAGATGGGGTTTCACAGCGTTAGCCAGGATGTTCTCAATCTCCTGACCTTGTGATCCGCCCACCTCAGCCTCCTACAGTGCTGGGATTAGAGGCGTGAGCCCCTGTGCCTGGCTGTGTTGGGGATAAATTGATGAAATGATAGACAGATGTCTGTTCCTATGAAGCTTATAGTTCTTGTGGTGGGGAAGTCAGAAAAAATGTGATTTGAGGAAGCAATCAATCATTGAGTTGGGGCAAAGTCATAAAAGAAGGTTGGTGTCCTGCATGGAAGCCTAGAAAAAAGAAATTCAAAGAAAATAAATGTATCAATATCTCTGGACTGTTTCATTAAACATTTTGGTGGTTGCCTTCTTAGCTAGGGTTACCAACCATTCCCAGTTTGCCTGGGACTAACGGGGTTTTCAGGATGCAGGTCTTTCAGTGTTAAAACCATACAGTTGGTCCCAGTTTTCTGGCCTGTTTCTAGTGCATGATCACTGTACCTCTCCTCTGAAAACTATTCTGTCCACCATTCGGGTAGGTCCTGGCAGCTGTTTGTACTGTGTTACCCTGCCCACCTAACTACATTTGAGATTAAGGTGGGATCTTGACCCATTCCTGACCGATTTGTTTATATTGAGAAATTGAACTGAAAACAAGAAGCTCAGAATCTAGTCGCATAGCTCTATAGTGAAATTTCACACACTTCTGTCATTGAGGTCTCTAAAACAAAGACAATTTTTGATTTTTGGAAGCTGTTTATCTTTTAATTCTCTGAGGCATCCCAATCTCTTAAGGAGTTCTCTCCATCTGACATTCTTGCTTAAATTAAATGGATTTTTTTTGTTATCAGAAATTTGACTAAGCCAACTATCCAGGTGTATTCTAAGTCAAGACAAACAGCTCTGGTTCTTTATTTAGAAATAGAAATGTTCCTGCAATATTCCTTAAGCTTAATGGAAATCTCTCTGGAATAGCCAGCTCCCTGGTTAGAGTACCGTATTTTTATATTCAGTGGACCTGTCAACCCACTTCCTTTCCTTCCTTACTCCCTGCTTTCCTTCACTTTTTTTTTTTTTTGACAGGGTCTCACTCTGTCACCCAGGCTAGAGTGCAATGGCATGATCATGGCTCACTGCAGCCTTGACCTCCCTGGGCTTCCAAGTGGCAGGGACTACAGGTGCATACCACCTGGCTAATTTTTGTATTTTTTTGTAGAGATGGGGTTTCACCATGTTGCCCAGGCTGGTCTCGAACTCCTGGGCTTCAGCAATCCACCCTCCTTGGCTTCCTAAATTGCTGGGATTAGAGGTATGAGTCACCATGCCTGGCCTTACCCAGTATATTTCTAATTGTAGATAAATAAATTTGCATTCTGGTTCACTTTGGTAATTTTTTGTTTTTTATTTGTTTTGTTTGAGACAAAGAGTTTCACTATGCTGTCCAGATTAGTCTCAAGCTCCTGGGCTCAAGTAATGCTATTGCCTAAGCCTCTGGAGTAGCTAGGACTACAGGTATGCCACCACGACCAGTTGGTATCATTTTTTTCTAAAAATTATCACATTTGAAAGTGTATGGATTTTGTTAGAACTCATCTGACACATAACCCTACCCTCTTTCCAATGAGCATGTTAGTTCCATAATGGTAGGTATTCAGTTAGAGCTTGCCTATGAATACATGAAAATTCCACAAGTCATTCTTCAATTGATTTGTTGCAAATTCTGCTGCCTTTCTTAATCCTTCTCATTTGACCATCATTAAGTTTCTTGGAGACGTTTCCTGACTTTGGAACTACCATCGAGCATACTTGGCTATCCCAAGGTGTGGTCTTTTCTGTTTTAGCTCTGTTCACAAGCCTCAAGCTTTTCAGACTTATCAGTAGGCCATACCTAAAGTAGCCTGTGTAGCTTAGTAACCTTCCCACTTCCACTGTCACTCAAGTAAAACCATGCTGTTACATACATCAGCTTGTCAATTAATTCCTCTTTTCCTGTGGCTTTTTCACCAAAGCTGAACATATCCCAACTTCTTTCTAGGCCACTTCATTGCTCCTGGAGTTTGTGCATCAGAATCACCCGAGTGACCTTCTTAAGTAAAACAAAAATCAGATCCTGGGCCACCCTAGAGCTGGACCTTTGCAATCAGACAAATTAGGCACCTTTTAGAAAGCTGTGGTTTTAAAAGGCTCTCCAGTTGATTCTGATACATTATTGGCCTATTTATTTCCATCAGCAGGGCTGAGCCTGGGACCTTAAGATTGGCATCTTCCCCCAGGTCTCCAAGACTTTCCACTCCTTCTCACTTTGGAAACTTAGAATCTCTGGGAACCTAAAGTAAAATAAACTTTTTTTCCTGACCATTCTTTTGTTCGTCACAAACATATGGACACCTACTAGGTGCTAGGTACTGCAGTTACAATGCAAATTGCATTAGACACTGCCTATCCCATTACCTGAAAAAAAAAACAAACAACAAAAAAAAACAAAAACACTGCTACTTAAGATTAAGCATGTATTTATTTTAGTTCAGTTAAAACAAACATACATTGTTTCATTGAAACGGTGTAGCACTCTTTGCCAACAAGCCATACTAGAATTGTTGGTCTCTAACAGTACAGTAGGGATATTTACACTATATACACAAAGTTAATACACCCAGGTTCTCAAAGGTCTTCCATTACACTAGATCACACTTTATTTCATTACACTAGATCACATTTTGATTACTGCATTTTGAAAATTTATACCTTATTTAAATTTTAAATAAGAGATCTGAATTTGCACCAAGATTTCATGAAAAAATTTAATGTTGAGTTTATTGCAAATACAATTTAAACACTTTAGTGTTTGTACACAATTTGTCAATTTTTCAATATTCAATTTTCTGTACAGGTACTTTTGGGACAATTCTTATAGTTACATAATATGAATTCATCAAAATGCAGTTAAGAAACTTATAGGAATATATACACTTGAACCCAAGACCCAAACCTGACATTATATACAACCTATTTACAAATACATATGGACAGACAATATATGTACATAGATTATCATAAATATTGAAAAATAGGTTAGCTTTAATGGATTAATGTTGTTCTATAAATAACATTACAGTTGTAACTGAAACATCCACGGAAGACAGTAATGCAAAATGAGGTGACAAGACAGTGGTTTTAATACTGAAGCCTGCTCATTAATGGGAATTCATTGTTTAGGAACCTCAAGGCAGACAAGATAGCTCCAAGAGAATCATGCATTGCAATTTTCCCTAGGCAGTTGATTTTGAACCTCAAATAACCAGATGATTGGAGGAGCTTCCTCATATTAATTTGTTGTAAAGAAAAGAATTTTTTTTTCCATTCCTTCCTGGTTGCCACAGTATCTTCTGTAGAAACAACTCTTGGTATTCCCTGGCAGGTCTTAGATACAAAGTCAGCAACTTATTCCAGGAGCTCATGCAAATGTGCCAATTCTTGGTCTCAACTAGAGGTGAGGTTCTGCATTCGAGTGGAGTGTCTAAAGCC
This sequence comes from Papio anubis, assembly GCF_008728515.1. Classification (NCBI taxonomy): domain Eukaryota; kingdom Metazoa; phylum Chordata; class Mammalia; order Primates; family Cercopithecidae; genus Papio; species Papio anubis. The sequence continues at coordinate 41,234,666 of NC_044984.1, forward strand.
CAATTAAATGAAAGCAGTGCTGTAGAATCTGTCTTCCCACTGCCTATTTGTAGATGGTCCCCAATTATTTTATCTTCATAGGAACAGACAAAAGTGGACCAATGGTTTCACCCAATGTAGCACTACAAGACGTCTTCCAGTTCCATAAGGGTCCTTACACATGTATCTTGTTTGTTAATTTAGCCACATATAATACAAGAATGCGTAACGAAAACCACGTCTGCCACATTTCTGGCCCTTGTCCCAAACTCAACATTTTTAGTTCAAGGGCAAACCTTAGAGCCAGATGACCAATCGACAATTCCATTATTTGCTTCCCTCAACCACTTAATGGAATTATGTATATTAGATTTTAGACATTATGCCTGATGAGCAAAGTACCACGTTATTTTAATAATATATTCACCATACACTGTGACATACGATAAATGTGCTCTTAAAGCCAAGTTTCAAAGTAATTATTTTCACTTCTAACCAGGATTGAAATGGAAGGGTTGACATGCAGTTGGACCAAAACGACTAACACTCGGTTTGCACTGTTTTCCCTAGCTAACCATTTGTTGGATGTAAACAAGTAATTCTACGTTGTACAAGAATGAGATGACAGTCCAGTGCAAATGAGTTTTTATAAAGCTTACTGCATGAGAAACCCAGTGGCCTACACAAAGAGAACTTATATCTTACCAAACATAGGTGTACCCTGTGGATTAGATCTCTACTGTAGACAAAACATGAACACAACTAAGCCATACATTGTCAAGTAATTCACACTTCCAGTAGGTGAGCATTTTGAAAAAGTGTACTCTCTGGACACAATAATTTTGGCCTATTGCCATCAAATGCCCATTTTCCACTGCTGGAAGCAATGTCAAAAAAGGGCTGGCCCAAAAAAATACCCAGAGCTGTCAATACAACACTGGAGACACATGCAACTGAATAAACCCTGTTTTACCCAATTGCACTATTTGGTACCTCAAAATTAGTTATTTTATTTCCCACAGAAATATCTGTATTATCTTCCATTCTAATAAGCTGAAGACACAAACATTTCAGTCTCAATGAACCAAATTGTTTGGGGACAGAGAAGAAAAGTGATGAACAGAGTTCATCTGATTTGGTATAGCAATAATCAATCAATCATCTTTTAAGTAATGGTGACATTTAAATGGAAAAAAACTACGCTCCTAATTCATGGTACAATTTTTCATTACATCATTTTCTCTAAAAATTATTTTGGGTAAAAAAGTATTTGGCTTATTATGCCTACAAAAAGGCAAATCATTTCATTATACTAATATTCATTTTAAAATACCAATGAAATTATTTTATGGAATTTATTGATAACTGCTTCTGAATAAAGTTCAAAAAAAGCAATTTTTTAAAAGTAAAAGAGTGCTTCTGAGGTCTTTAAGTATTTTTGGTACAAAAAATAATAGTGTTTTTCTCAATGGTTATTCAATACTTTGCTGTAAATTAAGAAGAATTATTTCTCACATCGAATGGTTCCATTAGGCACATTCAAGTAAAATCATAAAATATCCAAGTTAAACAATGACACAGCCAAGCATGTGGCTTGATAAAAGTTAAGAGTTCGTCCATTCTCTGGAATGGAATAAAATTGTCACTTCCCTTAACCCGAGACTCGTGGTTTTGTTGTTCATATCCATTTCTAACATACAGATAAGTTTCTTTAAAAAAAAAAAAAAAAAAAAAAAAAAAAAAAAGTTCACTTATTCTGCACTCAGAAGAACCAGCGAGGAATCTGCACTTCAAAAGGAAGTGAAACTGAAAATATTAGGTGAAATTTCATAGTAGTTGAGTTTACTCAACACTGGCATCAGATGCACTGAGTTTGAGTTTGAGTGGTGCCAATTAATGACCACCTCCAGGTGCATTGTGTACCCAATCCAAAACAATCAAGGCCATGCTTCCGGTCATCACCAGTATGCCACTTAACAGGAAGAACAAAGCCTGCAATGAGCATAGAGAAAATTGATCAGTAAGTAATAAAACATATATGCTAAACATTTCTTTTTCTACTTTTTGAAATGTGCTTTAATTACTAAAGTTTATCTACTGCATCATGTTCTACAGAATGAGTATTTAACTTGCTAAATATAAACTCCTAAGTGATCAGTAAGTTATCTGCAGTACAAAATAACTACCTTTGAGGCCTTCTGAACTTTTTCACTTTTTCATTCCTTTGTCTCAAGTGAAAAGGGAATTTTCTTGCTAAACAAACTGCTTCATATAGAGCTGGACTGGATTTTTTGCAATTTTTTAGAGCAAAAGTAAAGTCACAAAATCAAACCCAAAACATCCTAAAATGCAGCAAAAGTCAAAGCCAGAGGTCTTTCCAGGAAATACTAATTCCTAAATCCTACCCTTCAATACTGCCACTATGTAATTTAGAGTAAAACAAGATGACAGTTGTTGGTTTATAAGCAATTCTAGTACTTTAATCACAGCAGAATGAAGGTGGAAAATAATGACTAAAAAGCAGTCTTTTCCCTAAATACCACCCACCAGGATTCTGGTAGTAGGAACCACATCATTTGTGGTTAGCACATCATTCTCTGTCACCAGCTGGTACTACATTTTAGAGTAGGTACGTAATAGTAAACACTATGGAGAGATGGCCTCCCCGAGAGCTTCACTCTGAAGATGGTCAGTCTTATTCAACTAAACGCCCTTCCTTCTCTTTTATATATTCAATGCCCATTTAAGTCCCTGTCACACAGTAGGCAGTCCAATGAAAACTGGTTGAACAAATGTTGAAAGCTTAGTATCTCACACTAGTCTTCATCCCTATTCCTATCTCCAAAGTATCTAATAACTTTATTGCAATTAACTTAAGTATTTATTAGATGGCAAACTATCTTTCCCCTTCCCTCTGCAATCTTCCATCTGTGAAGTATACCATTACAGAAATGTGTACTGGGAACTTCAAAGTGAAACCACAACAAATAACAGCTACGAGAATAAAATTAAAATCAGTTAGAGAAATTATATTACTACTGTTTCTATGGTGATAATCTTTCACTCACCCCAATCTTTTGTACAGATTTCATAGGTTCTTTCTTCACCAACTTGATATAGAAGGCAGAAGGAAGAATAAAAATTAACATAGCAGCTGCAGATGCACCTGTAAAAGAACATTTGTTTCTTGAGGATTTAATGAACCACTTGTCATTCATTCTTTAAATCTTAAAATCCCTGATGTTTGAATCAACTTTGATACTTTCTAAAACTTACCAATAAAACCAAAGATATCCCTAATAGTTGGGACAAAGATGACAAGTAAATTGGTAAATGCCAAGATAGACACTGTAATGAGACTATGACGCCACCAACTGAAATCTTTTGATGCACACAACAAGTGAGTTACAGAACTCCGGATCTGCAAAAATAAATAAATAAATAAAATGTATTTTAAAAATAATAGCAATATAAAATTTAAAAATCCAGCTTCAATGAATGAAAGGAATGCCCAAGTAACAAGGAATCTATCCAAAATAGTAACTATTTCTAAATAAAACTGTGCCTCTTTCTCTGCTGTTTCCTGAACATCTGAACACTTAAAAGATCATTTTATATCTTATGGTGAAAAAAAAGTCCCCAGGATATTTTGAAAATATACACTGTATTTTTTAAAAGTCCCTTCAAAACCACCACCAACTTAGTATTGTTCTACTGGTGTTTCCCTTCTTCCAGAAGATGAAAATCTCACAAATATTCACATGTTTAAAAACTCATTCCTACTGAAAGCAGAGCAAGTGATTACTTACTGGGAAAATAACTACTGGTACTGTCAGGGTCACAGCCACTAACACAGCCAGACGGACAATGAGAAGAAGAATATCAGTTCCCAAGATAGTAGAGTAGGTATGAAGCAATTCTGACTCAACATGTTCTACAGGGAAATACCAAAAAAACTCTGAGTGTCTGTTTTCATTGAAGACCAAGTAGAAAATTTAACAGCAAAATGTGCACCAGTTATTTGGCTACTCACAAAACGACTATAAACTAAGAGGCTAATAAGATTAGTTTGGAATTATGGTTAATGCAATTAAAGTAACATTGAAGGAAAATTTTTCTAAATACCACATAGAGATTTAACCACATGACTCCCATTAAAAGCAACAGGAGTTAAACAACTAAATCTCCTGGCTTGGCTTATAATTTGTGTTTGTGTTATACAGTCTGAAGGTGATGGGAGAGGAGACAGGCAAGATGAACTTAGAGGCTGGCATATCATACAAACATGCCATCAAATGATTAATGATGTTTTCAAACCTGGATTCTAGATATTACTGATTAAATACACTACAGAAAATTCTAAGTTCTAAACATAATTTCTCATCACAAATATGAAATATATTAAGACTATTTTTAAAGTGATGGAACTATACATAGAAAAGTAGCAGTTTCATTTCAATAAGCTTTTTTTTTTTTTTTTTTGGTAAAGGAGGCATTATTTACCGTAAAATGTTAGGTATCCAAAGAGGGCAGCAAGCAGATACATGAGAAACATAGCAAAAAATGAAATCTTGGACACATTCATCATTCTTCTACGGCTGCGGCTATATAATTCAAAAGAAAATTCAAATGTGTATTTCAGCAGCAGTTACAGCAGTTGTCTAATATTTTCTCAAACTGATATAAAAATGAAATACTCACTCTTTCAGTTCTTCATAGATGGGAAGAATAGCAGGATGACAGACAAATGAAAAGGTCAGAATTGGCACAGCATAGACAGTCTGAAACAAAACGTAAAAACCTACTTAATCTGATGTAACGAACTCATGCTGTCATATTTCTGCAGCATATATTTTATGTAAACAATCTTAGAATCAAAGCCTAAAAGTTTCCTTTGTGTAATTAGCTTCCATTCTTCTAATCTGTTCATGAAGTATGATCAATATCCTCACTTCTGAATGTGTCAATTATTAGCACCATATGATTCTCATTTTTCGATCTATTTTAAGATGTAAACCAAAACTTTCCTCACAGTCCTCAATAATTAGCTAATCACATGTTTTCTAAGAAGCACCTGTTATCCTCCTCCCTTTACCCTGGGAGTTATTTTTAAATTTCCAGTGAATAGCTTCCCTCTTTTCTTCCCTAAACTCTTCTTTTGAGAAAATAAGCATATTTAGTTACCTGTGAGTTGAAAATAAAATAGTGAGGTCTGCAAGAGTCATTTTCAGTCACGTTATGTGACAAATCAGGTACGAGAGCTGTTGGCTGTGTTAAGGTGGTGTTTATTGTTTCATTAATTATCAAAGCAGCTTCCACAGGACACGGAACCTGAAATTTCTTGCAAATGACCTAAAAATATATTATTTTGCATGTGTTAAACTAAGTGACATGGTAGGGTTTACAAAAAATATTTTCTAAAGAAAAATCATACCCACCACAATCAGAAAGAACACCATACACAACAAGGAAAAGCCACTGGTATATCCCAAATATCCTAGAAGGGGGGTGGCAGGAATCAGTATTAGTTTAATGAAACAGATTTAAAGCAAATATATTTTCCCCACTGAATAACTCAATTCTGCTGGGAAGACTTTAGGCACTAAAGTATGGCTACAGTACTAAATTTCTAATTCTTATGATACTAAAATATAGAATTATTTAAATATACTTGTCATAACCCAAGCTAATAAAAACTATCATTTGCATTATTTCTTACAAAGTACAATATATAGTGTCAATTAAATATTTTGGCTCCTAAATGTTGCATGCTGTGAGTCCCAAAGATATACCTTTCTAGGGCTTTTTCATTCTGACTAATTTCTATTAAGAGAAAGCCCAACTAACTGGTGAGAGGCTCATTTCAATTCTCTTTTAGAGATGAGTTTGCTCACCTAAATTTCTAAACAGCGACAAAGGAAGAATGAGTATCAATGACACCAACAGAACCAAATAGTCACCGTTCAGATACCACAATCTAAAGAAAACAGAAACAAAGTCAAAACAGTCACAAATATCCTCAGAATAATATATATTTCTTCTAACAGGACTCATTTTATAGAAATACCATAAAAACAAACACAAAAAAAGACATGTTTGGAAAAAGTTTCCCTTGTTCAAGATAGGAATAACTTTTTAACTTTGTGTGCTAGATGAATATTTACTCAGGTTAGAAGTTGGGTATGAAACAGTGTAACTTTTGTCCCACTACTTGCTCTGGGAAAGCTGCCAGCTGATTCATAACACAAAATGCTTCTCAAAGACTTGATACTAACGCAGGGAACAAAGCTGCTTTGTTAAGCCAGTAATCTTATCTTTAAGCACTTTCAGAAAAATTGTACACCAACTTTGGTACAGCTTTAGCATGTAATTTCTAATGCTGGAAACTAAAAAATTTTAAAACAAGTTTTTTTTCCAGACGTGTTACCAAATATACTTATTAAACATTTCAATGAGGAAAAGTTTTCATAAAATGCATAGGCAAACTGCCTCCTACCCCCCCTGAAAAATTACAAAACTCAGTCCCCCAAACCAGGACTTATTCCAGGTTATCAGAGTACATTGTGACATCTTGAACCACCTTTAACTCCAAAGACAGCCAAAAATATCCCTTTTGAACTTACAGAAAACATTATGTATGTCCCCTAAGCCTTTTCCTTTTTAGGTAAATCATGAATTGCACTCTCTTCTAAATCACTATTTTCAAATTCTAATTGCCTCATAAATTCTGTTCACTTCTGCAGTAAGTACTCTGTAGAACACTAATACTTAAAGATCAGCTTAAAAAATTAAATTTCTAAAGCTACATCTTTGATAACGGCACTTCTCTATTTTGACGTAATGAGCTCCACGTAGGGTGGGAAGTAAATTACCCTTCCCCATGTTTACTTTAGATAAAAACCTGTGAGTTCACTGGGATGAATAACTTTGCTAGAATAAAATGGTTTCTATAGCATGCCCAAGCATTTTCTGGCACAGTATCCCTTATCCAAAATGCTGAGTATCCCTTATCCAAAATGCTTGGGACCAGAAGTGTTTTGGACTTTGGAGTATCTGCATATACATATTTGAAGTATCTTGGAGATGGGACTGTAGTCTAAACACAAAATTCACTTATGTTTCCTATACACCTTCTTAAACCCACAGCCTAAAGGTGATTTTATGCAATATTTTAATTAATTTTGCACACCTGTCACGAGATCAGGTGTGAATTTTCCACTTGTAGCGTCATGTTGGCACTCAAAAAGTTTTGGATTTCAGATTAGGGATGTCCAACCTGTATTTTGCATTGAACAGATTAAGTCTTAAGAATTCCAAACTTACAAAAATAGGACGGATTAATTTTTAATGTAATTCAAAGCTTCAATCCTCACTTAGGACATATATTAAAAACAGCTATAACTTCTTTAAGTATGAACACAAAGACAGAAAGCAAGTTCTAGAAAACCTGTTTTAGAAATTAAGATATCCAAAATTGTGGGGCTAGCTACTATCTTTTGGCCTTTCATTCTCCAAAATTCGAATCAGTTTACGGGTCAGTTTCAAAAGGAACATTTATGGATAACTAATAATCATTTTGTATACAACTTTGATAAAAATATATCCAACCACTTTTGACTATAATTGTTTCTTATGAGTAACCTTACTTAGCACTTACCCAGTGTTATCTTCAATGTCCATTAATGCCTGGATCACCAAAGGCAACTCATATTTCACTATGAAGAGGTAGCTTGACATAGCTAGAGGAAAACAAAATTATACCATTACAAGTGCAAAATGTGGCACATGACACCAAAACGCATATGTCACCACTCTGTGCTATACAATGAGCATAAAGTCTACCCAAATTGTCTTTTGAAAAATTCTTACCTCCAATGTTCTGCATTGTAATTGATCCAGATGCTGCAAGCTTTCCAACTAATCCAAATGCCTTATATCCCAATTGTTCATATAATAAAGACCCTACAATTTGAAGAACACAGAAGCATGAAGCCAAGGATTTTAAAAGAGAAATAAAATCATGATAGGTATACATTGTTTTAGAAAAATCAAGAATGCTATCATACCTCCTTCATTGGCAGTCTTTAAAAGGAGATGAACAGAATACAGGGAAAAGATTGACACAAACGTCAAGAGAATTCTGATGAGAGAAGGAAAAGGCACAGGGTTATAAATAAGCATGGCTATATTTACAGACAACTCTTTCTGGTTGTTTAAATAACATTATGTGTGAAACTTGTCCTATTTGTGTCAAAATGCCCTGAAGAACTGGCATTTCCTCTCCTGCTAACTGGATTGTCAACATCGTCTCTTGCCTGGCAGTAAAAACTTGCATCATTTCTCAGGTGACAGTTCTACAGCATTGGTTAGGAACAAGGATGTCTACCCACTGAGCCAAACACAGCATGAGACACTGGAAAGCTCAACTTCCCAGTGGAGTTTGAAACTTGTACTTTGATTCTGGCACCACAATAATGAGCTGTATGCTTGCCACCTTTCTGCATTTCAATAGTTCCCTTTATCTGTAAAATATCAGTAATATCCGCTACTAAACCTAGCCCACAAGATTCTTGTGAAATTCAACTGAGACAGGTTTAGGAAAGGTTTTAAAACCACATGGACCGTATACATATAAACAGGAATGAGAGGCCAGGTGCAGTGGCTCATGCCTGTAATCCCAGCACTCTAGGAGGCTGGGGCAGGATGACTGCTTGAGGCCAGGAGTTTGAGACCAGCCTGGACAACATAACATAGGGAAAACCCATCTCTACCAAAGGAAAAAAAAAAAGCCAGCTGTGGTGGTGTATACCTACAGTCTCAGCTACTCAGGCTGAGGTAGGGGATCACTTGAGCCCAGTAGTTTGCCACTGCACTTAGCCTGAAGGACAAAATGAAATACTGTCTTTTATTTAAAGAATAAAAAAAAAAGGAAAAGAATGTAAGGGGGAAATGACACTAACATGATACTAACATTTTAAGAGTGAGGCACTACAAGCTTTACTAACAACTGGGCACAAATCAGAGAACTAACCATTGTAATGACATACTACATTGCACCCCATGGCAAGGAATACAGGCCCAGTATTGTCACAGTTAAAACAATGTCTGTGCTAGAATGAGTAGGGTATCAGCTTGACTGTCTAAGCCTTTCCTCCCTTGACCTTTTCACTTGGATTCAGCAAGAGAAAAAAAAAAAATAAGGTAACATAGAGTGACTAAAGGGACCCTAATGTCACCTTATTTTCCTTTAGGGTAAGGGTTCTCCCTCATTCCAGCTTTACTTTTCTTCCACCTAGGAGAGCCCAGAGATACAGACTAATTTTTAAAAGAAATTAAATAACAAAACAGGGAAACTCATAGAAAACCCTGCAAAAGAGAAGAGTTGCATATTTTTTGATTCCGTGTGAGCAAATTGCACGCAGTACCATGTGAGGTGCTGACAAAGAAACTGATGTCTATTAGTTAAACAGAGGAAGTGGCTTTACACTACCATTCTAAATGCCAGAAGTTTCACAGGGCCTAGTCTGAGGTGACACTATCAACCTCACTTCTAACTGGAGAAAAGATGTCAATTTAATTAAAAACAAACCAAATTAAGTCCTTCCATGTCTTACACTGAAATGACGAGCGGTGAATACACTTTGTAACCTTTGAGGTCGCTTTCAACCTTGAGATTGATTCTACTTAAAAAGGTTAGCTATAGAGTTGTTGAAGTGGACCGTGGCAGCCATGTGGTTTTTGGCCCATTTAACTCTATACCTCTAAATATAAAGTACATACTGATGAATAAAATCACACTTTAGCAATCTTATTTAGCTATTTAGTAAAATGGTAAATCAATGACATAAGCACCTATTAAAGTATAATTCCAAGAGTACAAGGGTTACATCAGAATTTGACCTTCACTTATGAAACAGAGGTGCCATTTAATCTCCTTTAAATTCTTTAACTACACTGGCTGCACTCTAAAACTGCCTCGTTTTTATACCAAGCGCTAACAAGGATTTCAAATATTCAACAGTGATGCCATTCAGATTCTCCACTAAAAATTCCTGAAATTCTAGGATTCTATGTAAATCGCTGGTCCTTCACCTTAGTAAGGGTTCTCTCAAAAAGCCTCATCCTAATTGAAGCAAGCCAGAGTGAATCCTAGCATCTAGTACTCAAAGCCAGGCTTAACCTCAGTGTGGAATTTCACAAAGCAGAGATTTGCAAAGGTCTGCTTTTCTTTTCATGAACGTTCTATCGTGCTGGAGAAAATAACTTGAGTAGAAGGCACCAGTCAGCTAAGTAAAACATATCTGTCACAAAGGGACAATTCCATGCTATATACGTGTGGTTTCCTTATCTGTACAATGAAGGCATTAAGTTACACAATCCTTCACAGAAATTGCCTTAGCCAGGGGTCCACGGGAACTTAAACTTAAGGGCTATGACACAAACATCACTGAAAAATACATGCTTAAGACTGCATGTATTTTTGTTTTGTGCTTTTTCCCTGGAAATAAGATCCACATTTTTCCATCGTATTCTCCAAGAGTCAGTGACGCAAAAATGGCTAAGAACCACTGCTCTGAAGTCTTCTGTACCTCCAAGAGTCTATCCAGGTATTTATGCTGGAAAGCACAGGAGTAATTAAGTCTAACTGTGCAACTGTGGGGGGAACCATTTAAAAACAAGTACTTAGTAAAATACTCATTTTTTTGCCACAGCATGTGGCAATCGAACAGGTCTGACAAAAGCAAACATTAAGAAAACATGTATGGATTGCTTTTCAGGGTCCAGAAAATTATGACTCCTTTGTCTTAAAACAAACATGTTCCAGGCTGGGTAAATACCACCACACCTTGTATGTTTACAGGAATTTTCTTTTCCTTATTCATGTAAGGGGCCACAGGTCCTTAAGAACTGTGTCAATTTACCAAACTGATTTGGATTTTCAGCTTCTCAAAATTTATACCTACCCTGGATTTAGCCATAGTTCTTTTTCAGTATCTACCATCTGTTACAATTTTGTTTTAACTATTCCTACTGACTTAGAAGACTTCTGGCTTAATTTGTCAGTTTTAAGGACTGCCCTATTTTCTTCTAGTTGGCTTTCTTAATATTGTGCAGTATGTAGCAGAATAAAGAGATTTTTGGGGTTTCTCATACTTTTAATTTTAAGCAAGTAACTTGAGTCAGCTACTGCAACTGTAAACTCAGTTTCCGGAGCCAAAATATGTTTTATCATAGTAACTGCCCTGCATGGCAGACTCACTACTTACACATACTTACATAAAAAGAGCAATTCCAGTATTAGCCATGGCATAAGAAAGCCCAAGGATTCCACTGCCCACAATCGCATTGCTCAGATTAAATACTGACATTCCAAAGGAAGTAGTACCTGGATGCTACATAGAGGGAAAACGATAACCAAACATATAACAATAATTAAATGGAGAAAACCAGGTTTGGGCAAGTTAGATTTGAATTCTAAAAGTAAAACTATTCTTTTACTCCATAAAGCCACTGACAGACAAATTATTATTTTTAACTTACAAATTCTGTTTCATACTTCTTCTTCCCCATATTCGATTCAAGTAAAAAGTTCTGGTTTTCAGGATCTACATCTGCATAATGGCTACAAAAAATACAGACATATATAATTGTAAACTGGATTGAAATATCTATCACTACACACAAGACTGCTTGAACATAAAATACCCCCCACCAGCATAGTTCTGATACAACACCTTTACTTAAAAGTATAAATATTAACTAGGAGTTGACTTTCACACGAGCTATCTTGTCATTACAACAAGATAATCGGATACTCTTCCAGAGATGACACACATTCTCTAAATGCTATAGCGAATTAAAGCAATGGAAGCAAATTCCTAGGTAACTCCCTGAACCCAACCCATGCAAGCCGTTTTTTCAGAAGTGTCACAACTTCTCCCACCTTTTCAGAGCAGCTTGCTTGGTGGGGTAGGAGTAGTTGAAGTCGCTGTTGGAACTGTAGCTGCTGCTGTCTTCATCCGGGGAAATATTGAACCGTCCCATTTCGGCCTTCTTCATGCTAAGCACTGGGAGGAATCGGATGCAGCTAGCAGCGCTGGGCTCCTTTTGTCCTTGGCGGTGGGTGCACCGGCCGCGAGTCAGCCTGCGAAAGTAGAGGCGGCGCGTCAGGACTGCAGCGCCCGCCCGCCGTGGTCAGGTGACGCCGCCGGGAGGCGCAGCGCGGCTGATTCATCCCAGGCCAGGCGAGTGGAAAAGTACCAGCCGCGCGCGAGGGGCGGGGGCGCGCCAAGGGGCGGAAAAGTACAGACGGCTGAGCCGCGGAGAACAAAGATGATTCCACCGCTGTGCTGCGGCCGCCGAGGCCCCCTACTCCGGCAGATTTCAGTATTTCACCCTCTCTATTGTCCTCAGTCGGAGTGGGGGGGGGCGAAGAGGGCTCTGTTTTGCTTTTTCCCAGCCGCTGCAAACGTGCACAGGCACTCAGGGCACACATCCAGCCCCGACCCTGGCTCGTGTGCATGCAACCTAGGCGCATGGCTTCCCGTTTCTAGCATTTGGAACAGCAATGCTGCGTAATCTGTCCTTTACTGCCTGGAGTCCCCACACCGGGAAATGCCTCTGCCGCAGACAGCCTTCCCCAGAAGGAGGCGGAAAGGGCCGACACTACTCTCTCGAGGGGGGCGAACGCCTGGGCCCCGGGAGCTGGGGGTTTATTTACACACGCGCGCGCCAGTGCCCTCAAGCACACCCGTCCACAAGCAGCTGGCCCGCGAGTGCTTCGCCCGCCCAGCCCCTCCTATGTCTGGAAAGCAAACTGATGCAATATTGATCGTCGATTGTCAGATGTTCTCAACTTGTCTTCCCCAATCTTGGCCTCTCCTATAATACATGCCCAAGCCCACCTCCGCCGCCCCCAGATTCCTGGTTCCCTGGACTTAATTTTTTTTTTTTTTTATTAAATGCAAATCAGTCACAAGACTTGCCGCAGCAGAGCCGCGGGCCAGGCTGGCTCCCCTCCCCCTAATGGGAAGATGCGGCTCCGCACCGGGCAGGCACGCGGCCCGGGCCCAGCGCCTGCTCTCCTGCCCACGTCGCGGGCGCGACCCCCGCGCGGCGGGCCAGGATGGAAGGCTGGCCAGGCCAACCGACAACGCCCGCCTCGAAAGGAAACGGACCCCGCGGTCGCCTTCCCGCGCGGCCCCTCCCGGAAGCCCCTCCCCCACTCTCGCCCGGGTCCCGCGCCCTCCCCACAGACACCCCCCCGCACGCGTTACCTCGGTGGTCTCTGTTCTTGTACACCGGAAACCTCACGCAGACGTCTTCAGTGGGTTTCTCTCAGTCAAATACAAATCATAAAAAACAAACAAAAAATTTCCCCAAATCCAACAACAGGCAGGAAAAATAATTTTAATAAAAAAGGAAATGACAAATTGCCGCCCCAATCCTCCGGCGTCCACCGTGTCAAAGGAAAGGCGCGAGTGTGCGGTAACGCGTGGTTGGGCTGCTGCTGCTGATAGCAGTACTGGAAAGGCGTTCACTAGGGCGGCGGCGTCGCGGGGCTCTGTAGCAGCCCTTTGAGCGGCGGGTTATAGCGGCACCCCGGGACGCGTCAGTGGGCGGGGCCGCGGCCGCCCGGGCGCCTTCTCTTTGTGTATCAACACCACCTGGGCCCCACCTCCGACCCGCCCAGCCCGAGGCCCCGCCTCCCTGCACCTCCCTCTGCGGCCCGCGCCCGCGGCCCAGCCCCGCCCGAGGGCGCCCCCAAGACTCTCCCGCAAAGCCAAAGCCCACTCTCTCCAGCTTCCTAGATAGTCTGGAAAGACCCCCAGATGCTGCCGCTGCCTATCCTTTTCAGCCCGGGTTGGTGCTCAACACATGCGGTTGTCTTTGAGGAGCCATCTCCTTAAAATTTTCTGCTGTCCGAATCACCAGCAGTCCTTGCTTTGGGGGTACATATCAAGGCTTTTCGGGGACACCATCCTCCCACCAAACACTTTCTTGATTGTTATTTTTGTGATTTACAATGAGGTTTTGTCTCACAAACTTGGGCCAAGGCAGCAACGTTGTCCTGATGGTTTGTTGTTGTTTCTTTTCCACCTAGACCTGCTTTCACTCTTCAAAACTAGCCCGAGGTCGGCTAGCAGCTCCTTTTCCGGATGACCTTTTTGTACGGCCATGGAAAACCAGACTAGCGGAAAGGCTACCTTTTGGCCAGCAAGCCAGACCCCTTAGAAGGAGGCCCCAGTGGGGAGCCCGGCGCTCCTAAGGTTGCTTGGGAGTCCCCAGTTTTCCATTCGCTGACACGTCGCTTCTCTTATCCCACCACCACCGCCTCCTGCAAGGGCACTGCCTTGTCTGAATGCGGGTCTGAGGCGCTTTCTGCAGAGCCTGGTCCTTTCCCTTCAATGGTGATGTGGTCTTGCTGAGCCAGGCAACTAGGGGGCCCCTTCACTGTGGAGAAATTGGTGCTGCGGGAAAGGCAAGACTCACTCCCTTGCTGGAAACAAAGACCCCTTAGGAGAGAGAAATGTTCGTGGAATGAATGAATAAACAAGTTTGACCTACTGCTCTCTTCCTTATGGGGACGTGGGAGAAACTGGGCAGGGCACAAAGCAAAGGGCTGGGTGTGATCACAATTTTTGCTTTCACTATTTTACTGAGGAAATCTGTACAACTGCCTATTTCCGCCGCACATGAGGCTTCGGGTGCCCTCGCCTGCACCAGTGTTTATGATTGACAAGCGAGGGCCCGATTTCCCCCATCACACTCCTGTGTTCCCTACCCCAAACCTTCTACTCCGCTCAGGCCAGTCTTTTTTTTTTTTTTTTTTTTTTTTTTGAGACAGAGTTTCACTCTTTTTTGCCCAGGCTGGAGTGCAATGGCGCGATCTCGGGTCACCGCAACCTCCGCCTCCCGGGTTCAAGTGATTCTCCTGCCTCAGCCTCCCGAGTAGCTGGGATTACAGGCATGTGCCACCACCCCGGCTAATTTTGTATTTTTAGTAGAGACGGGGTTTCTCCATGTTGGTCAGGCTGAAATAATAGCCATTCTTGCTTTGGTGGCCAACCTCCTCTCACCCCCTTAAATGCCGCTATCACACAAGGCTTAGCCTTTGAGCCGCAGGAAAGCACCCCGCATGCCCCGTAGCGTCCCTCCCTACTCTGCCCTCTTCTTGCAGGTACTATTTTCTAAAACAATATGGTGATGGACTTTTAAAAACCCATGCTGTCATGCACTCAAAATCATTCCAGACTATTTGTAGTATCATCTGCCCAAAGAGATTGTGAACTCCCCAAGGGCAGGTTTGGAATTTGACACACAATTAGGGCTGAAAAAACTATCTTCCTTCAACATACATTCCCCACTAAAATCAATCAACTCTTCTTGTCACAACAATCTTGGTAGTGGTAGGTTAGAGAGGAGTCCCAGGAAGTTTCTTTAGATCAGGTTTCAACTGATAACAATCAAAAGGTCTTAAACCACTTTTTCATTCCAGATGAATCTCTGGTCGTTTCCTCTGCCCAGTTAGAGGTGCTAAGGAGGCCCTCAGGGTTGGTAGTTATGGGTGGCAAGTTGCACTGTAAGTAAATCTCATGTCCTTTGGACTTTTTGGTGGTTTGTATTGCAACACATATTTAGGAGAAGCACAATACCTGTACAGCTGAGGGCAAAGTGGTGGGAGGGGTAGGGGGGGCTGCAATAATGATCTGGTCTCTATGATCAGAACTTGAACAGTAAATGACAAAAAAAGAAGAGGGGGTAAACTTCCATGTTTTTATTGACAGTTTGATTTGTCTTTTCAAGGGCCAAACTGAGGCACGCCTGCTAACTCCATCAGGCTTCCAGCTGAGGCCTGATGTGCTCTGAGCAATTGCTGTTATGCTTTGGTCTTGAATGCATTGGACACAGTGTCCTCATTCAACTTCTGGGAAACGATATTGCCAAATACCTATTGGTCATAATTTTGTTTGATTTCTAAGCTACTGTTCTAGAAGAGCAGCATTTTTTAAACTTTCAGAATGGGACCAAGTGGTGGATAGTGATGAATTCAGTGGATTACTACTAGCTTTTTATTTCCTTCAAAGCAGTAGAACAGAATACTTTATAAAAAAAATCAGTATGCCATATGTACTATTATTCTGCAAATCTTTTATCTTGATTATGCGTGTATATATATGTGTGTGTGTATATATGTACATATGTATATATTTGTGATTATCTGTGTGTTCATATATATGTGTGTGTGTGTATTATGAGTTGTGATGTAAAACAGGTCCCCAACCCCTGGGCAGCAGACTGGTACCAGTCTGAAGCCTGTTAGGAACTGGGCTGCACAGCAGATGAGTGGCAATTGAGCAGCATTCGGCCTGATCAGGGGTGGCATTAGATTCTCATAGGGGCACAAACCCTATTGAGAACTGCACATGTGAGGGATCTAGGTTGCATACTTCTAATGAGAATCTAACTAATGCCTGACAATCTGAGTTGGGACAGTTTCATCCTGAAACCATCTCCAATTTTTTGTGGAAAAATTGTCTTCCACAAGACCGGTCGCTGGTGCCAAAAGGTTGGGGACTGCTGATGTAAAATGTATTTCTTGCTGCGGGTTGGGGTATCAAAGAATTTTGAAAGCTACTGAAAGTGAATTTTATTTCCTATCCTAAGACAGAAAAACTGTCACAAATATCAGTTATCAATTCTGGATTTTCAGGAATGCATTGTCAGGATACAGTGTTAGAACTATTTATTGAAGGTAGGTGGCTATCTTCTGTACAATTTTTGACCACTATTTCCTGATAAAATAGAGTGGTTCTGTTTCCTGGAAGCTGTCATTGGTTGACATTTTCTACTTGTTGTTAAACAACTGGTTTTTAAGATGACCCTCAAAATTCTATTTATCCAGCACTACAATTTGCCAAAAATAGGCTTACACATAAAATTTGCTTCTATCTACCCTCCATTTCCAACTCTATAGTTTCATTCGCAGATTAGCTTCTATGGCTTTCTTTGATCTGGCCCAGTCTATATTTCCAATCTTATTTTCCATTATTCCTTGTGGTAGGCAGCTTCTAGGATAGGCCCCAATAAATCACCACCTGCTGGTATTCATACATATTTGTAATCCCCTCTCCTTGAATATGGGCTGGACCTAGTGATGCACTTCTATCTGGCAAAAGTGATAGCATGTCACTTCTGAGGCTAGGTTACAAAAAGACAGGCCGGGCATGGTGGCTCATGCCTGTAATCCCAGCACTTTGGGAGGCTGAGGAAGGTGGATCACCTGAGGTCAGGAGTTGGAGACCAGCCTGACCAACATGACGAAACCCCGTCTCTACTAAAAATACAAAAATTAGCTAGACGTGGTGGTGCATGCCTGTAATCCCAGCTACTCGGGAGGCTGAGGCAGGAGAATGGCTCGAATCTAGGAGGCGGAGATTGTGGTGAGCAGAGATCACGCCATTGCACTCCAGCCTGGGCAACAATAGCGAAACTCTGTCTCAAAAGAAAGAAAAGACTGTGGCTTCTATCTTGTTCTCTTGTTCACTTCCTCTGGCTCTCTTCTTCATTTGCTTTGAAGGAAACAAGCTGCCATCTTGTGAGCTGTTCTATGGAGAGGCCCATATGTCAAGGAACGGATGTTTCTGGCAACTACCAGGTAGAACCTGTGGCCTGCCAACAGTCATTTGAGTAAGTGTGGAAGTAGATTCCGCCCATTTGAACCTTGAAATGAATGTAGTCCCAGCTAATACCTTAGCCAGAGGACCAGATAAGCTCAGCCCAGATTTTTGACCCACAGAAACAAGTGATAATAAATGTCTATTGTTTTAAGCCACTACAGTTTGGCACATTTTATTACTCAGCAATAGATAACCAATATATTCCCCTTCACATACCCTATGCTTTTGCCAATATATGTTGCTCAGTGTTCTCAATATAAACGGTTTTCCATTTAAACCATTTCTACTACTTGGAATGTTCTTCATACCTCCTCTTCCCTGCCACTATATATTTAAATTATATCTTTCCTTTGAAGCCCAGCTTAAATATCACAACTTGTATCAACTCCTCTTTATTTGGTGATCCCATTTGAAACTGATTTCACTTTACTTTCAACTTAGTGCCTCATAAATATCTTTTTTTTTTTTTTTTTTTTTGATGACACTTCTTTTTCTGTTGTCTACCTACTAGATTTGATGTTAGTGTCTTTTCAGGGCAGTCTCTTGCTAATCACATCCAGTCTAGTTACTTGTAAAAATAAGGCACTTTTTGAATATGTAAATGAATTAAATACTTTTTTCTTTATAGTACTGATCACCACCTGAAATTATGTTAAATATGTTCATTTATTTACTTTTTTATTGTTTGTCTCCCTCACTAGAACATAAGCGCACAAGGGCCGGGATTTAATCAGCTTTGATCACTGCTAGTTCCAGCACCTGAAGTAGTGCCTGACAATACATTTGCTGAATGAATAAATGCAAGGTAAATAGTTTTGAGTTTCTCAAGAACCAGGAGAAACCTATTATATGTTATGTCTAAAGGGCATATATCCTATCCCTTACTTCCTAAAGCAGAACTCTTGATTTCTCTATCAAAACTATTTTTCCTCGAACCTTTCCAAGTTAGAATAACACCATGATTCATAAGGGAGCTCAGGCCCCAAACCAAGAAAGCATCCTGAGTCCTCCTTTTCCTCAAATAACCAACCCATCAGCAAGTCATGAGGGCTCTGCCTCCACATATATTCAGAATTCTGTTACTTCTCACCATCTGCATTGCTCTGGCCCTAGTGGGACTATCATCTCTCTCAAGACATCTCCTGAATCATAGCCTAGCTCATGTGTGGGTTTCCATTCGTGGTGCTCACAGTCCATTCTCTACCTGTGAGTCATTTAGTAGCCATCTTGGTAATCAGATTGAAAAAACAGTACATAAAGGATTTGGTACTATCCGCAGTTTTAGGCATCCACTGAGGGTCTTGAAACGTATCTCAAGCAGATAAGGGAGAACTACTGTATCTATATGCAGCTCCCTTCTTATCATTTAGATCTTATCTTAAATGTCACTGACTCAAAAAAATCTTCCTTGGCCATTCCAGCAAAAGTTGCTCCTTGCTGTCCTATTCCCCACTGTCCTATTTTATTTTTCAGTGCAATGTGTGAAAACACATTATTTGTTTGTTTGCTTATGATCTTCTGCAGCATTAACTCCATGAGGAAAAGACTGGTTTGGCTCATTATTAAATGAATCTTCAGTGCCTAAAACAGTGCCTGATACATAAAAAGTGTTCAGTAAGTGCTTGTTGATTTAGTACTTTCAACTTTTTCCCTCAGTGCCTAGCACAAAATAAACTCTGAATCCATACTTGTTGCAATGCCTTGTTGGTAGAAAATACAGTGTTTTTTTTCTCAGACCCAGTCTTGTCTTTTCTTCCCTCCCTCCCTCTCTCCTTCCCTCTTTCTTTCTTTTTTTTTTTTTTCTTTTTTCTCTTCTTTTCTCTCTCTTCTTTCTTTCTTTTCTTGCTCTGTCGCCTAGGCTGGAGTGCAGTGGTGCGATCTTGGCTCACTGCAAACTCTGTCTCCTGGGTTCAAGCTATTCTTGTGCCTCAGCCTCCCCATAGCTGGGATTACAGACATGCGCCACCATGCCCGGCATTTCAAACCCAGTCTTATGTAAGACACAAGCATGAGAATGAATTGCAAGCCTTGCTTTCTAATGACTTTGTTTCACCTAATTAAATGCCCCTTTGCTATGTATACAGTCTCACTCCTTTGTCTTAGGACAATATCATTCAGAATTCAAGTATGAACACTGGCATTGTGGAGAGACAGTGAAATTACTTTTCCTTTCCTCCATCTCCCTTCAAACCACACCTTTCCCCTTATTTCAATGACTTCCATATTTTCTTATTTTATTTTATTTTTATTTTTTTAAGAGACAAGTCTCTCTCTGTCGCCCAGGCTAGAGTGCAGTGGCGCGATCTCGGCTCACTGCAAGCTCTGCCTGCCAGGTTGATACCATTCTCCAGCCTCAGCCTCCTGAGTAGCTGGGACTACAGGTGCCTGCCAGCACGCCCACCTAATTTTTTGTATTTTTAGTAGAGATGGGGTTTCACCGTGTTAGCCAGGATGGTCTCGATCTCCTGACCTCGTGATCTGACTGCCTCGGCCTCCCAAAGTGCTGGTATTGCAGGCGTGAGCCACTGTGCCCGGCTTCTTATGTATTTAACTTTTTTCCTCACATAGTGAAGACTGGAGAATAATTAAATGTTTAAAATTAACTAATAAAAATTGTATTTATCATATACAACACCATGTTTTGAAATACGTATACACTGTGGAATGGTTAAATTGAGCCAAATAACATATGCATTACCTCATATACTTACTTTTTGTGGTGAGAACAGTTAAAACCTATTTTCTTAGCAATTTTCAAAATACAATACATTGTTATTAACTATAGTCACCATGTTGTACAATAGAGCTCTTGAACTTATTCCTCCTATCTAACTGAAATTTTGTTATCTTTTGACCAACATGTCCCCAAACGTCCTCCCCTCCACTCCCTCAGCCTTTGGTAACCATCATTCTATTCTTTACTTCTATGAGTTTGACTGTTTTAGATTCCACATACAAATAAGATCATGTGATTTGTCTTTCTGTGCCTGACTTTTTTCCACTTATCATAACGTTCTTGAGGTTCATCCATGTTGTTGCATTTCCATATTTTTAATATTAATCTTTTCAGGTGCCTGAGGAAATTCTTGTCTCAACTCTTCTTTTTATGATTTTGTATATTTTATTCTTGGGATCATAAATAGAAAGTGCTTGATAAATGAACGGTTGTATTCAATCTTTGTAAGATAGCTCTCAAGTCTAAAGCAACAGTATGGACTCTGTGAACACTTTGCTGACTTTGTCATGTTTTTCTGGTGTTGACAGATACTCTGTTAGATATCAATTGCTATGTAACAAATTATTCCAAGACTTAGTGTCTGAAAGCAACAATAGTTTAAAATCTTTCAAAGTGTCTATGAATCAGGAATTCAAGAGCAGTTCAGTTGGGTGTTCTGGCTTTAAGTCTTTTATGAGGTTGCAGTCAACTGTGAGAGGGCTGTAGTCATCTGATGGCATGACTGGGGCTGGAAGATCTTCCAAAGTCACTCACATGTTGGCAAGTCGGTGCTGGCCGGTTGGTTCCTCTGCAGGAAGGTGTCTGCACAACCCTGACTGAATGCTTTCAAGACATGGCAGCTGGCTTAACCCAGAGTGAGTTTGCCAAGAGAGAGCAAGGCAGAAGCTGCAATGCCTTTATGAACTAGCCTTGGAAGTCACTCTTTATCATTTCTGCCATATTCTATCAGTCGCAAAGGCAAGCCCTGATTCAACATAAAAGGGGACTATACAAGGGAGTGAATACCAGGAAGTAAGCATCACTGGGGGCCATTTTGGAGGCTGGCTACCACAGAGGTTGTCAGCAGAAAGAATTCTATTCTATTCTATTCTATTCTAATTTTATTTTATTTTATTTTATTTTGAGACAGGGTCTCACTCTGTCGCCCAGGCTGGAATGCAGCAGTCTGATCAGAGAGCCCAGGTTCAGGTGATCCTCCCACCTCAGTCTCCTGGGTAGCTGCGACTACAGGCACAGGCCACCACGTCTGGCTAGGCTAATTTTTTGTGGAGACAGGGTTTCAGCCAAGTTGCCCAGGCTGATCTCAAACTCCTCAGCTCAAGCAATCCACCCACATCAGTTTCTCAAAGTGCTGAGATTACAGGTATGAGCCACTGTGCCCAGCCAGAAAACTTTTTTTTTTGGCAATAAACACAATATGCAATTGAAAGTGGCTTAAATAATGACACTATCTCACATAATAAGAAGTATGTAGAGAGTGCAGTTCTGGGGTTAATTATTGGCCCTGATACCTCCCTCCAAGACAAAGAGCTCATTATATTTTCACTTTGCCTTCTTCAACATGCTGGAGATCTCTCCCATCATGGTCACATGTTGGCTGCAGTGGTTTTAGGGATCATAGGCAGACAGAACCACATCCATTGCAAAAGAAAGGAGCGTCATTTTGTGAGTTAATTTTATTATGAGAGATAACATTTCCTGGAAATGCTGTTATTGTTATCTCAGATCCCACTGGCCAGGACTGGATAACATAGTAATGCCTAAAAGACATATTATATTGTAAATCCATATATTTCCAAGCATCAGTATTTTGTAAATGCATACCTCATTTTTCAGCAAGAAAAAGAAAATTAAGAGCCCAGAGAAACTCAATCTTAAAAAAATTTAGAAATATGACCGGGCGCGGTGGCTCATGCCTGTAATCCCAGCACTTTGGGAGGTCGAGACGGGTGGATCACCTGAGGTCAGGAGTTTGAGACCAGCCTGGCCAACATGGTGAAACCCCATCTCTAGTAAAAATACAAAAATTAGCTGGGTGTGGCGGCAGGCGCTTGTAATCCCAGCTACTCTGGAGGCCAAGGCAGGAGAATGGCTTGAACCGGGAAGGCGGAGGTTGCAGTGAGCCGAGATCGCGTCATTGCACCACAGCCTGGGCGACAAGAGCAAAACTCCTTCTCAAAACAACAACAACAACAAATTTAAACATATTTAGATAGTTTTACAGATACTTTAGTACAGACATACTCAATTCTGTCAAGACTGAAGAACTTTCCAGGGACCTAGTATCAGAACTCTGTTTCTCTCATCTCCTTCCCAAATAAAAGAGGGGAAAGAATGGCTTGACTAATGACCTTCTTGTGATACTTACCTGTTGGCCTTTTCATTTGACCCTGGAATGTTCTGTTTTGCTAGGTGTAGTATATGCCAATGAATGGGAAAGAAAACAGTGGCAGAGAGATGAAGGATTTATTGACAATGGTTCTTTGGCTAGGTAGAATGACACCTGCTAATTACCAATAAGTGTCTTGGGAAGTGAAATGTTACAGCAAAATCACAGATGTGATTCTCATATATATGCTTAAGGTTATTCAGAATGTGGTAAGGTCACAGAAACAATCAACAATTAAGCTAGAAAACAAGCTGTGTATATTCTTAGTAAAGAAAGTAGAAGTTTTATTGAAGTGCTCTATTGTTTTAAAAAATTAAAAATTTCAGATCCTTACAATTTTCCAAAATAGGATCATTAAAAAAAACCTTTATTTTTATACTTGTTAGACATCTTCTTGTCTAGAGAAATGACAGTGACTGAATGTATGTGTTGTACCCAAAGCACTCATAGGCCACGATGGACCTACATTCCTGGCCTTCAGTCAGTTTCCGGATCTTTCTTTGCCCAGGGCTAAGATACTTAAATAAGGATTTATTAAAATTAACATACCTGCAATTCTGGTTCTTAGATGGGAAGCATTTAATATATGGGCTTGGTTCTGAGATCTTTACTTGATAAAACTCCAACTGTTTTGGCTGACATCTTTGGCACTTTGTGACTGATTAAGGCACCTGCCTCTGGTTCCATGTCACTTCGTCTTGGGACACGTGGCGCTAATGCCACTTTTCAACCCCCACGCTATTCAGCGACATTAACCCGGGCGACAGTCCAGGGCTAAACAGTTGCTTAAACAGTTAAATGTGTGTTTTCTTGAGGTGAACCACGTACACAACAACCCCCTTTGAGTGAAACAATTTTGTTGTGTAACGATTTGTCACTTCTACATGGATGAGGTCAACGAAACCCTCAAAGTTGCTGTCTCAGGAATATATTTTGTTCGTGGTTGGGAAAACGAAGTGGAGAATGTTACGGCATAGGGAAAATAGCTTGTTTATTTTCTCAGTGGTTAAGTGAGAGTGGGTAAAACACAATTGGCCGTGCATGTGCTTTGTTTAAACGGCGGTGCAGTAATTCTAAATGAGAAGACAAGAATCCTATCGTCACCGTCTTCTCCCTTTGTCTCACATTCCGCCTGGAGGTGTGGGGGGTCTCAATGCGGAGGTGGCGGGGCTGGGGGGCGGCGCCCCAGAGGCGAAGGCGGAGGCGCCAGGCGCCGCTCCTGGCCTCTCAGGATACCAGTCGGCTACAAGCAAGGTCGGGGGCAAGGCCGCGTGGCGGCTTGGAGCGGCGCGAAGGAAGCGAGGGCTGGCGGCCCCAGGGCAAACGGCTCTGGCGGCGCCAGCCTGGGGCGCTGCAGCGGGCGGGGCGTGCGCAGGGCCGCTCCCGGGAGAGAAAGGAACCTTCGCAATGTCGGAGCCCGGCTGTGGCCGGAAAACGGAGGGAAGAAGGAAAAGGAGAAGGAAGAGGGAGGGGGAAAAGGAGGTGGGGAGACGAAGGAGCGGGGAGGCGGCGGGCAGGGCCTGCGGCGCGCAGCCCCAGTAGATCTCCGGAAATTTTCCACTAACGCTCCGAGCGCCAGGGCCGCCCAGGCGCAGCCCGCCTCTGCGCGCCTGCGACCCACGTGACGGTGATTCACTAGGCGCCCCCTTCCCAGCCCGCGCGCGGACTTGGAGTTGAGCGGGGGAGCTGGGGTTGGGGAGGAGGAAGAGGAGAAGGAGCGGGGAAGGGTTCGGGAAGAGGGAGGAGGGGAAGCAGAGGGGATGAGGAGGTGCGGAGGCGCCGGCTGGTACCTGGGCCCCGGGCCCCGCCTCACGGGTGTGTGGGGGTCGGGTCGGGGGCCCAGTAACGCCCCCTGCAGTCCAGCCTGGGCAGGCCGGGAGGCTGGCGGGTTCGCGCCAGCCACGCTCGCCTGCGTGCTGGAAAACCTAGAGAGCCCTACAGCGTCAGGGCTAATCCCGGGCCACCTCGAGGCCCCGCGGAGTTTTCGCGAACGCGCCGGGCGGTGCAGGGATGCCCTGCTTGGGAGAGTGCAGGGTGGGAAGCGGGCACGCCCTGTTGGCAGCTGCCCGCGCTTGTGTACGTGGCTGCTGACGTGGAGTACTGTAGCTGTGGAAAGCCTGCGCCCCAGGGAGGGACGCGGGGGTGCAGTCGCGGCCCATTATCTGTGCCCGGGAAGTCCTGAAGGCTCCAGGAGCTATCACATTAAACCCCCAGACCCACGAGAAAATCCTTGAAGCTTCGGTGAGCGTGGGATTTGGCGTGCTGTTGGTTCCGTATGGTTCCCCATTAAGACTTAGAAGTCGGCATACCAAGATTTCCTCTTACTCTTCGGCTGTGTTGAGTAGACATTACACAGACACCCCGCCCGTGACTCTGGTCTTGCAAGGAAACATTTATTTCATAAATACTGCAACCGTTTCATCTTTCGTGTCCTTTTAGGTTCTTTCTAGTAATTGTGAACTTTTCCTCTCCAGTCATTCCATCAAAGTCTTGGAAGCAAATGAAAAAAACATACTGGCCTGAAATAGAGTTAAGATCTTTTTTTACCAACTGCCTTTCCGGGGAAGACAGCGTGGTGGGTTTGCAGTTCAGGTTTCCTCACAGCCTCTCCTGGGGGTCTTTTTCCCTCGCTGGTACCTTGAGGCATAGGACAGAAGGGAGCTGCTGAAGTTTCTGGATGTCCCTTGTTTTTTACATTTGTTTCAACTTCTTCTGGCCAGGACTGTGTGTATTGTTTTCTCATAGATTTCTGCAGTTAGAATTATTGTAATTAGTAAGAATAGTAATCTTCATATAAGGCTTAGGGTACACACTAAGGTCTTTATAAATATGTGCATATTCATTTCTCTCATCAACTGTGAGGAGGTACGGGCTATTCTTACCCCATTAGTCACCTTTTACAAATGAGGAAACTGATCCTTGGAGAAGTTAGATAACTTGCCCAAGGCCATTCGTTCTCTAAGAGGAGGAACTGGAATTTGACCCCAAACTGTCAGGTAAATCCAATGCTTTGTTCACTATGCAGTATAAATTCTTTATTAATAAATTTAATTGAAATTTTAAGTTTACATTTTGGTGGGAAACCCCTATTTTATTAAAGTGGCCTTCCTGAATTTTATTATGGAGGGATGTTTAAAGTTAGTTTGGGTAGAAAGACACACACAATTTTAAAAAGGAAGTCTTATGAAGAAATCATGCATTCCAAGGCAGTGTTACATTTTTCTTACATGGTAGATTATTGAAATATTTGACCTAAGAACTTATTTTTTTCTCAGGAGAAAAGTTTGTCTTCATACACCTTTAGCCCTGAGCAAATGGTGAATCCTCCAGGAGAATGACGATGAGGCTTTTTAGTCTTCGATATATATCGATTGAAATGTACTCAAGAAGTGAATACCCTTGAAAGGACGATGACATAATGCCAAATGAAAAGGAAATTTCCCAAAGAAAGCTAGATAATGGATAGGTTTGATAACAAGATACTACTGGTTTTTTCCTTCTGGAACCTTCTTTTCTGCACTTGAAACCTTCCCCATCCAGCCAAGACTGGGTTAGATGCCCCTTTTGTGTGTTCGTGTGGCCCCCAAGGTCTGCCCCTGTAGTGGTACTGACTACGCTGTATTCTCGTGGCCTGTTCACCTGGCTGTGCTTCCCAGGAGAGTAGGTGCCTCGAAGAGCAGACATCCTGTCGGGCTCAACAGAGTACAACAGCGTGTCCCCAGGGCTCAGGACAGTTGTTTGTCCTAGAGTTATGGGAGTTACTGAGCTAAGCAATACTTGTTAAAAGCATGAGCTTACACAATCGATCAGCCATGTCTTGTTAGGATGTACTGAACTGGGATTTAGCAGAAACTGGGAGAGCAATGTACCCGTCAGGAGCTGTCTGTTCAATCTTGGTCTGTATATATCCCACTGACCCACATGTTATTTTGTACATAATAGTTTTTTGATGTTTATTAAGAACAAAAACAACCCCTTTAAAATTGTGTGTCCAGTTAGCTAACTTTATTTCAGCATCCAATTAATAATCAGAGGTTTAATAACTACAGCTTTAATTCTGGCTTCACAATGATAGAATGATAAAATAGGGATTTTTTTTTGGCTGAAGGAAACCTTATAACTGCTCTGTCCAATACACAACCACTAGCCACATGTCTATTTAAATGAATTAAACTTAATAAAATTAATAATTAAGTTCTTCAATAGGGCACTTTAATTGCTCAGTAGCCACATGTGACTACTTAAAAATAAAATTAATTGTATTCATTCAATAATGGATAGCACTGACATAGATAGTTCCATTATTGTAGAAAGTATTATTGGACAGGGCTGATAAGTTACCAAAGGGAAAAAAAACAGGTAAAAGAAGATATTTTAGATAGCATTAGCATTCTTACATACAAAGAACATTACACTCATATTCCAGGTGTCTTTTATTAGGTTGGTGCAAAAGTAATTGCAGTTTTTGCCATTTTAATGACAAAATATTTCATATATGATAAACATGTTTCCTTAGCAGTCATGCCTAAATTAATGCATATTTAAACATATTCAGGAGAATGAATGGTTCAAAAGGATTCCTTTTTGCATTCCTTTAAAGTGAATACTCATTCCAGTTGATCCTTTGTGAGTCTTATTTTTTTTGTTTAAACATACTGAAATCAACTTGAGTCACTACACAAGATTCATTAGATTTGGCTGTGCTTTTTAAGCTCGCATGATTGAGAAACTAAAATACTCAGTAATGTTGGTAAAGGACAAATGCCAGATAGTTTTGGACAGACCAAATATATATTTAATGACATCACACATGCAATACAGACAGTTCTCAACTTACAAACACTCTATTGAGAAGCAGCCGTAGCTTAAATATAAAACATACTGGGTGTACCTTCTTTAAAATCCTCCTAAGAACAGTACCACCAGGGTATCCATTGTATAAATGAATTAGTGTATAAAAAAATAAAAATAAGTCTTAGAATTAGAGAATGCTGTAGAGGCAATAAAGAGCGTGTGTAAAACACTGGGGGAATTAGTTGAGGTTATTTCCACAGTAGAGCAGATTTGCTTAAGTAACCCCCTGACAAAAATAGCTTAGTTCCGCCTCCCACCAGCATGCCTGCTGTGTGCATTTTCCCCAGTCCTTCGGTCGTTAAAAAATTTTCCCATTTCATTTATACTCCAGTTTCAGTTCTGTTGATTCAAAGTTTTGGGACTTAGGGCAAGTTTGCTAGCTTCTCTGAGCCTCAGTTTTTTAAACTGTTAAATAGGAATAACAGCATGATGAGTGCCAAGAATTAAAGAAAAATTTATGTGAAAATATAGATTAGAAAGAAAACTAATATAAATGCAAGGGATTATGATCATAAATGCTCATAAAACTTCAGTACTCCCTGGGAAGAGCAAATGGCCATCAGTCATGTGCACGTGATCAGAATCTGGGCCGTCATATTTTTTTAAGCGAGTTGATGGCCTGAGGGTTCTTGGCCAGGTGGGAGGAGGCTGCTCTGGGATGTCGAAGAGAGATTTTAAAAAGGAGATGGAAGGCTGTGAAAACATAGTTCAAATTGGAGGGAGCTTGGGCAAATACCACTTTTCCTTTAAGGAATGAATGTAATTGCTTGCATTTTCTCTCTACTTCCATCCTCTCATTGATTTATTCTGAAGGCTAAAGTTTCTACTTTACATTCTAATTCATCTGACATAGCGTGTTTTTAAAAAACTTAGCATTGCTTGCTTTGATTTTCCAGTTGTCTTTTGCTGATGGAGCCTCTGTGAAGGGCAAATTCAAAGTACAGCTGGGTGCTGCAGTGCAGGAGTGGGAATGCGTGGCTGTGGTTATAAAGGAGCCTAGGCAGCTATGCCTTTAGCCCCTGGTGAAGCAGTGCCGGTCACATTTTGCCAGTCAAACGGAGAGGCAGCAGTAGTAAGACCAGACCAAATCAAACCAAGCAAACCACAGGGGAATGGAGGTAGGTGAAGAGCGCCAAAGAGAATGATGGCTCACAACAGTTCTAAGCATGGTACATATATCAGTTCATTTAAGCCCTATGATGATCCTATGGGGTCAGTACCATTATCGTTATTATCCCCAACTGAGGCACAGAACAACTGTGTGACTAAGCAACTGTGCTCAATGTCACACCACTCTTCAGTGATAGAAGTGACATTTTAACTCAGGCAGCTGGATCTGGAGTTTGTCCTCTTAACTACTACACTAGCAATTCTCAAACTTTCTGGTCTCAGGACCCCCTTGCAGTCTTAAAAAGTGTTGGATGTCAATGTATTTAAAAGTAATAACCAACTCACAATATGCTAATATAAATAACATTTAAAAGTGAAAATAGCTATGTTTCTCTATGTACAAAAGGTTGAGAATGGCATTGAAGAATGAAGAATCAAAGAATGGTATCACTTTATAGTTTTGCAAACTTACGCACTATACTGTACCTCCTTTGGTGTGACAGTGGTTAAGAAGAGAGGAAATGAGAGAGACTAAAAGGTGCAAGTGATGGGAACTCAAGACCTGTCTCAGTGAGCCCCCCACACTCTCGTATGAGGAAGAAATGATAACTAAAGAATCGTCTGGAAAGTATACAGCAGCATCTGGATTTTCATGCCTGGTTCAATCTTCAATAGATTGTTTGGATTCATTTCTCTCTCTCTCTCTCTCTCTGTGTGTGCGTGCGTGTGTGTGTGTGTGTGTGTGTGTATGAGCATACACACACATATTTGAGGTTAGGTTAAAAACTTTGTCATAAAATGTATGTAAACTGGAAAGGATTTTAGAGATTATCTGACAATTCTTTTTCTTTTATAGATGAATGCATCTGAGGCCAGACAGGAAAATGACTTATTGCTGGTTAAATTGCTAGTTAGTGGCTGGATTGGAGGTAGAACCCAGATCTTCTGCCTCTTTATTCTACTCATGTCCTGTCATGGAAATTAGTCAATCTAATTACTGTTATTATAGAAGTCTGTTTCACCAGAAAGTTTGTGAATTGACAACCATAAAATCTGTGGTAAATTCACAGGCTTCATCAATGCCATTGTGAAATATTGACCCTCTGCTTCCCAGATTGCAACTCCCTCAGGCTTGGTCTGTTTGCTGTTAGGATTTGTTACAACTTCTTGCTTATTGCCTTTTGTTTCACAAGCAGTGCTGAATATGGGCTGGGTATTGGAAAGAGGATAAGCAAATGAGAACCCACAGTTCTGTAATGTGAAAACACTGATTGGCCAGTCCCCGTTATCTGCAGGATGTGCTTTTCTTAAGGATGAACATATTTTGGTTCACAGGTTTCCAAGACAAGCACATTCCTGCCAACATGATCCTTGGACAAACTGTTCTGGAATTTGAGCTCGCTACTGGAAGAGGGTTAAGTCCAGGACACACACACACATTTCAGTGGGGGGCAAGCTGTAGTTGGCTATGTTAGCACCTCATTATACAACAGTTTCAAGATAAAGTGATTCCAGATGTGCTCTCAGCAAGTACCTAGTACTTACGATTTTTACCCATTAGCCTAAAATCTACTTTCAGAATTTTGGGGAAGCCAGAGTTAGTTAATTAACTAATTATTCTTCATAAAGTTGATTCTAAGTTGACTATAATTTGCAGTATGTTTCAAGTTAGAGGATACCCATTATAACCATATAAAACATACACATTTATAGACACACATATATATATTATCACACAGACTTGCCTTTGACAATTATTATAAGTTCATCTAAAGTACTAGTTTAATGGTCATTAGGTTCCTTTGTCCTGGAAATTTCATTTAGAAACATTAGGAAAATATATATCTAAGAAGTAGTATTCTAGTTTCTTCTTATTGATGAAGCTGCAGTGACAGTCATTGTTAGTCTGAAGCATAAATTTCATGAGTAAGTCCTGGTTAAAAGGCTCCCTCCCTTGTTTAAAAAAACAAGATTTGAAATTTTTTGCTTTGTAACCTAAATTTACGAAAAAGAGTTAAAGAGAAAAGATGATGTTTTCCCTGATAATTCGTATTATTGTTAGGAATATGGAATTTTTGCGTCACTTGGCCCTAGAAGGTGGAGAGCTAAAGGTGAACATTTCATTTTGCTGTCAAATATTTTAAATTTGTCTGCAGAAATTATGATTTCTGCTGAATACAATGGAAGCCTTTTTAGCTGGTCTTACTTGAGTTGAGAATATTACATCCTAATATGCTCTTTTGATTTTATTTTGCTCTAAAGTAAATTTTTAAAAATTTAGGTATGATATCTGGCATCAAGGACAACACCGTTTATTTGCCAAAGGGTGTAACCTAGGGCATTATACACTAAATGGGAATATTGGCAACCATACTCTTCAGAGGTACCTGTTTTGCTGTAGGGCAGTACCTACAGCAAAGCAGTCTGGGTATGATGGACTCTGGATCCAGACTGTTTGGTTTCATTTCTGCTTCTGCTTTTTACTAGCTGTGTGCTTTAATTTCAGGAATGTGAGAGATAAATAATAACTCATGAAGATTTAGTTAAGTCTGAACTTGTAAAGGAAGCACTTGGAACCATGCCTGCCATATGTTAAGTACTATGCAAGTGTTAGCTTAAACAAACAAACAAATCTCAAATTTTGTTTTTGTCATGTCAGAGAGGCTAGCATCAAGTGATGGCTGAAGCAGCAAACAACTAATTAAATTTAAAAGGAAAATGATCTTTGGGATTAATCCTCTCTTGTGAAAAGTTTTCTAGAGCTTCCATCCAGCTGTGGCTAAACCTGGAGGTGAGGAAAGTGTGGCAGAGTGAATGCCATTGATTAAAGAAAGGCCAGGACATTGTTCTGTAACAATTGTTTCTATTATTTCTATTTTGAGAGAAAGACTCTTAGTGTTACCCATCAGCAGGAGATGGACTGTAGTCTTTGTGTGGATTGACAAACATTTGTAGTTTAACAATGCGAAGGGCTTTCTTTACAGGAAATGAAAAAGTTGTGATTTTCCATAAGTCATTCAGAGAGTCACTATTGAGCCAGTCAGGCTGGACCTGCTAGTCCATACAACGGTTCTGTGACAGTTAGTCTTGTGCTGTTGTAGCATTTCAGACTCATGGAGCCTTTTTCTTAGAAGACCTCTCTTCCCTCTGGCTGACACAGTCCCATCCCAGGGTGCAGGGCCTGAAAAGTGGAGTACAGTCTGGATTTCAGCCCTAACCATCCCCTCCCCACAGGACACGGTGCAGTACACAAATGGCACATTGAATGTGGTAGCCATGAAGACAGATTTTTGAATTTTACTTTCTGTGCTTCAGATCAGGAAATATGTTTATTTTATTGTTCAGTCATAGTCTACTTCAATAGCTGGATCTGGGGAAGGGATGATTCAGTATTTTTTGTCATTGAATCCAGTGGTTGATTGTTAATTATTACTTAAGATTATCCACAAATCCTGCTAACAGTCCAAGACTGTTTTCTATCAGAGGTTTTATGAAGCCACTTAATTTAGGGTTAAGGTCCTGCTGAACCTTATAGGAGTCTTTAAAAGCAAGGAGAAAGGCATCAGACTATCACACCCTTTTAGCTATAAATCATATTTCTGTAATGCTGTTGCTACTTTTTTTCTACACGCTCTTGCAATTTAAGATGATGCATTTTATTTCCAATGGTTTGCAAGCTGTAACTGAAAAATAGAATGCTCGGAAAAGCCTCTGGCTAAAAACCAGTCTATTGACATAGAATCATGTCAGGAGTGGCCCCAGGATATTTGTGGATTTTGGCCTGTCTTGTTTCTTATCCAATATTTCTTTTCAGTTTTATCACAGTTAAATTCCTCATTGGATATGCAATAGCTTAAAATCACATTAAAGTTTGGACTTAAATCAAGCATAGCAAAAAGTCTTGATTCTTTGACATTAGCTCCCAACATTCTTCTATTACGGTTTCAGTGGTCCTAAACTTTGGAAGATGCTGATCAGGTAATAACTCTACTGTCCCCTACAAGGAGAATGCCACCTGTAAAAAGGCACTGAGAAGTTTTATTGTCTCAAATATATTTATTCTGATTCTTAAGAAAACTTGAAGTAACTTGTGTTGTTTTGTTCTTATTTCTTTTTGTTTAGAAATCTTTAATTTTCATTTCCCCGCCCTGAGTCTTTTCCATTCTGAAATGAGTACAAACTGCTTTTTAGCTCACACATATGCTCTAGAAACCGTTGTTTCGATTATTAAATTTTTATCTGACAGTAAGTAACATGCACTTAATACATTATAGTTTATAAAGTACTTTTTCAAATCCATTACACATTTAATACCATGATCTTTTGAGATGGACATTACAATTTTCTCCTTTTCTGCAAACTGGGAAACTAAAGCTCAGAGATCCACATACTGTGCTACCCAAAGAATATAGGAAGACAAGCAGACTTTTTACCTTTTATTGATTATAAAAGGTATGTCCTCGCAATTTCCATGTGATTAACCAGTCTTGAAATTATAAGACATCGTTTCCTCACTTAATTACATGTGGTGGTGTTGTGGGACTTTTTCTTAGTTCAGCTAAAGATGGGGTTTTTGTCACAGGGCCATGAAAATGTAGGCTCACAGACAATTTAAAGGGTGACTAAGGCAGGGTTTTATTGGGTGAAAAGGAAAACAAGGGGAAAGGGAGACTCTTAGCAAAACGAGACAGTGTGCTTCTTGCCCCGAGCTTCCTGCCTTGCAGATTGAATCCCAGGTTTCACCCAGGAAGAGGAGGGGCCAGACTCCTTCCTGCAGACTTCTGTGGCTCCACCCCAGTGTGCAGGCCCATAGGGGTTTTGCGGAGTAGCCTTTCCCACGTGACTGTCTCAGTGTAGTACATGTGATATGGCCTAAATTGGGAAATATCTAAATTAGTAGCTACCTGTGAATTTGTCCTAACTTATTTAGATGATCATTTGAAATGATTTAAAATTATTTGGGTTTTTAGCTCTGACCACACTCATACACACACACACACACACACACACACACAAATTAACAAGCCCTCGAGCAAAATTAATGGTAGTGCATCTGCAGCTTTTCGAAGTAATCAGAGAACTTTGAACCCCAGCTTATTTGACATTTTCACCTTTTCTAACTTTTTTTCAAAGTGTGTTGACATTCAGGTCAATTTTGAGCTGCTTTTAAGAATACTCAGTGCCTAGTATAGTATAGGCATTTAATGCCTTTCAAATAAATGACTGAATTGTTCACCATATGGGCAAAAGACAATTTGTAAATAGGTATCCCTAAATGCAGAGTACCTAAATGCAATACAAATAGTAGTCACATTATGTTTGTTGTTTTAAACTAGAAGATTTTGGTGTAGTCTGAAGTGGTATTATAGAAGGAGCAAGGACTTTGGAATCTGAAAAGATCTAGAATTGAATCTTTACCTTAGCATTTACTGCTGGTTACTACACCTTCCTTAGGCATTCCACATAACTTCTCTGATCTTCAATGTCTTCAACTGCAAATTTGGGATTATATTATCTACCTTACATCACTGGAAGGACCATCCAAATTAATATATGCAAGGTACCCTGCACAATGCTTAATGCATAAAATGTGCTCAAAGTTCATGCATTTTTAGAATTTATTTGTGTATACAACTTTGTAGCCAATTAACAGAGCCCCCAAGCAACAGATTGTATATTTTCTGATTAACCTTTGTATGTAAAAATCCAGCTGCATAATCTGTAGTATAAAAGACCCATGGTGATAGTAGCAGTTCAACATGACTATTCTAAACTCTATACAAAGAATAAAGGGCCAAAAATAGTTAAGATAATTTTGAAGAAGACCAAGGTGCAGATATTTACATTAATAGATCTGAAGACTTACTATGAAGCTATAGTAATCAAGGAAGGACAGTGATGGCAAAGGCATAAACATACATGCTGATGGGACAGAAAGGACAGTTAGGAAACAGACCCACATACAGGTGGAAACTTGTTATGTAGAAGAGGTAATATAGAAGAACAGTTTGATGATTCAGTAATGGATTCTGGTACAACTAGTTATCCATATGGGAAAAAGTAAAATTATATCCCTATATCACGCCATGTACAAAAATTAATCACATGTAGGTTGAAGACCTAAATGTGAAAAGTACAATTTTTAAACATCTAAAAGGAAATATTTTATCACCTTTGGATACCTAAGAATTTCTTAAACAATGTACAAAAACAAACATTAAAGAAAAAGATGGATAAACTTGACTATGTTAAAATTAGAAATTTCTGATGTTAAACAATACCTAAACAAGTGAAAAGTGAGAAAGAGATTTAAACATAAAAAGTTTTATACACAGTGTGTACAAAGGACCCCTATAAATCAAGGGAAAAAAGACAACCCAATAGAAAAGTAGGTAAAAGATATAAACAGGCAGTGGACAGAAAAGAAAACCTGAATGGTCAGTAGCCATATGAACATAGTGATCAGGGAAACACAAAATTAAAACCACCAGAAAGTAGGATTTTACATTCGCCAGAGATCAAGTATTGGCGAGGATGTAGAGCAAATAAATTTTATCCACTGCTCATGGGAGAATTTCACTGGCATCACCACTTTGGAAAACAATTTAACAAAATCTAGTACAGTTGAAGATGAGCCTATCATATCACCTGCACCTACCTCTACTGCTGGGTCTAATCCCTACAGAAAGTCTCCCAGTACCTGCCACAGTTCCTAGTGCCAAGTAAGAGCTCAGTAAATAGATGTTAAAAGAAGGAAGAAAGGATGGAAGGAAGGGAGAAAGGATGATAGCAAGGAGAGAAGGAAGAAAGGAGGGAAGTAAGGAAGAAGGGAGGAAGGATGGATAGATGTAAGACTATTTGTGTCATTGGCTTCTTTTTTGCTTTGTTTTGGGTGTTGTGGGACTGCTGCTTTCTTGTCTGTATGGTCTCAAACCACCCTATAGGTCTGTCAACTCCAGTGGAACTTTGGGAATCTCAGACGATTCACCTCTGCCTCTCAGATTTTACTGTGAATGGCAGTAAGGATTTTCATAACTGATGAATACATTCTGTAAATGCATTTCCTTACAGAATTCACAGTGGTACTTCTTTAAATAGT
The DNA here is from genome assembly GCF_008728515.1 of Papio anubis. NCBI lineage: Eukaryota > Metazoa > Chordata > Mammalia > Primates > Cercopithecidae > Papio > Papio anubis. Next base: position 41,270,515 of record NC_044984.1, read on the forward strand.
AAGCTCTGATTTGCATATTTGAAGTGAATCTATGTAAGGTGTAAAATGAGATGTACCAGTATATTATGGGTAGCATAAAATATTAGTTATTACTGGATTTTAAAAATTCTTTCGGCAAAGAAAGATGAGGCCTGATGCCCTGAAAAGATAAAATACAATGTTTTTTTCAGGCATATGAGTAATCAAAAAGCATTTCACTGGTTTGTGAAGAAATGGGTATTCTTTTTAAATAGTAAATATTCATACACACTAAGCCAATTTTTAAAATAACATATATTCCCTAGAGCATGGAAAACATGGCAGCTCTTCCCATAGCTAGAAGAATGTGTGGTTACCCTGGCAACACCATTTTAGTTCCTGCTTCCAAGTACCACCTGGTGATTTCAAGTCTTAACAGCTGTGCAGCATCTACATTTCCATTGAGGAAATAAAACACATTCATGCATCATCTAATGGAGAATTTAAGAAGAAACGAACTTGCAAATTTGGGAAAGGAGGGAAACAAATAGCGCTACATGGCAGCAAAGCTGATTGAGGTTTAAAAACCGTTAACTGCAGTCTTGGAAGTGTTCCTGAAGCAGCTAAATCCACTGCATTGGGCTATGGGATTATAGGCTGATTTCCCATCAGAACTCTAACGTACACATAGGTTCAGTAGCCTAAGAACATTTTGTTGTCCCATACTCAAAATGTGTATTTGTAAGTGCAAATTGGCACTCCCCATCCTAACAGGCATTTTAACAAAATGGTTGTGTCCCCATCACTGTTAGAGGTAGAGAAATATGAAGAAAACAGTGTCCTCAGCTTCATGCTTGTTTCTCAGTGCTCCTAATTTTACCTGAAGTTTGGGGACCTTCCTTAGATCTAGTCGTATTGAAAAAGCCAGATCCTTCAATAATTTCCAGTAGAATGAGTTTTTAGGTAGTTGAGTGCTGTGGGGAGGAATAACATTGCTGGGCTGTAAGGAGGACAATGGGCTAGGAAATAGTTTTCCTCTCACAAAATAGAAACCATAAACAGTTTAATGTGTATAAAGTTTTTCCTTCTCATTTTTCTCTTTGATTATTGTGATTAATATGTATATTATTAAAAGTTTAGTATAGAAGAAATATATAACAAAAGGAAAATCACTGAAGATGCTGACATTAATATATTGGGAAATTTCTTCTCTCTGTCTTTTTTTTTTTTTTTTTGAGATGGTATTTCGCTCTTGTTGCCCAGTCTGGTGTGCAATAGTGTGATCTCAGCTCACCGCAACCTCTGCCTCCTGAATTCAAGCAATTCTCCTGCCTCAGCCTCCTGAGTAGCTGGGATTACAGGCATGCGCCACCACGCCTGGCTAATTTCGTATTTTTGGTAGAGACGGGGTTACTCCATGTTGGTCAGGCACATCTTGAAGTCCCGACCTCAGGTGATCCACCCGTCTCGGCCTCCCAAAGTGCTGGAATTGCAGGCGTAAGCCACCTGGGGAATTTCTTTTAATCTTGTTTATGTATTTTTTTCACCTTTATGCATTTTAAAAGAGCTGCTCAGGTTATCTATCCACATCACAATTGATTTTCTGCAGTACTAATTATGGTCTTTACTGCTTCACAGGAGTACTTTAATTCTGGTATGGCATTTTGTGTATCGTTGTATTTTTTGCTTATTCCAGTGGCTTCATGTTCTTTTCTGTTTTCATTTTAGCCTATTCGTTTTTGAATTTTTTTCATCTTCATAGAGATTGTGTTTTCATACACCTCTGTTTAGGGCACCAAACAGATGTTACTCAAAAGTTTCTATGGTATTGTAGAATCTTTTCAGAGATACTGTGTTGACTTTGTCCTGCCTCATCCTTGGACAGGGAGCGGTCTTTCCAGCCTAATATAAATAGGGTGTACAGAATGTCCCTAGCACTGTCCACTTGTATCCTGAGAACTTCTCCTCTGAAGCAAACATTGAAGGCTGGTTATGTACCCAGTCTCTGTTAAGTTTCCAGGACTTAGGATTCCTTCCCTAGATCTCTCCATAAATACTTGACTTCCTACTATATGCCAAATACCATTATAGGTGCTGCCAATATAGTGGTGAACAAACCTAGCTTACATAAAATAAGTAAACCTGTGATTATATAACATAGATTATAATATGAAGCTCCTGGTAAGGGACATAGGAGGGAGTCTAGGGAGGCAGTAATTAATTAATTAATTAATGTATTTATTTATTTATTTTTGATATGGAGTCTTGCTCTGTTGCCAGGCTGGAGTGCAGTAGTGCGATCTTGGCTCACTGCAACCTCCGCCTCCCAGGTTCAAGTGATTCTCCTGCCTTAGCCTCCTGAGTAGCTGGGACTACAGGCATGCATCACCATGCCCAGCTAATGTTTGTATTTTTAGTAGAGATGGGGTTTCACCATGTTGGCCAGGATGGTCCTGATCTCTTCACCTTGTGATCCACCCACCTCGGCCTCCCAAAGTGGGAGGTGGTTATTTTATATGGGACATTAGGGAAAGACCCACAGACCGATAAGGTAATATTTGAGCTAATAGAATTGAGGAATGAGTTATGTGGTTATCTAGAGGAAGAGAATTCCTAGAAAAGAAATCAAAGAAAGCCTTTTAAGCCATTCTAAGGCTTTGGCTTTTATTCAGAGTGAGATGGGACACCATTTTAGGATTCTGAACAGTGTGATGGCCCAGATGCCGAGTGAGCTGAGTGCTTTAAGAAAGAGGGAGTGCTAACTCATTTTATGAGCCCAGCATCATCCTGATACCAAAGCCTGGCAGAGACACAATAAAAAAGAGAATTTTAGACCAATATCCCTGATGAACATCGATGCAAAAATCCTCAATAAAATACTGGCAAACTGAATCTAGCAGCACATCAAAAAGCTTATCCACCACGATCAAGTTGGCTTCATCCCTGGGATGCAAGGCTGGTTCAACATACGCAAATCAATAAATATAATCCATCATATAAACAGAACCAAAGACAACAACCACATGATTATCTCAATAGATACAGAAAAGGCCTTCAACAAAATTCAACAGCCCTTCATGCTAAAAACTCTCAATAAACTAGGTATTGCTGGCATGTATCTCAAAATAATAAGAGCTATTTATGACAAACTCACAACCAATATCATACTGAATGGGCAAAAATTGGAAGCATTCCCTTTGAAAACTGGCACAAGACACGGATGCCCTCTCTCACCAGTCCTATTCAACATAGTGTTGGAAGTTCTGGCCAGGGCAATCAGGCAGAAGAAAGAAATAAAGGGTATTCAGTTAGGAAAACAGGAAGTCAAATTGTCCCTGTTTGCAGATGACATGAGAAAACCCCATCGTCTCAGCCCAAAATTTCCTTAAGCTTGATAAGCAACTTCAGCAAAGTCTCAGGATACAGAATCAATGTGCAAAAATCACAAGCATTCCTATACACCACTAACAGACAAACAGAGAGCCAAATCATGAGTGAACTGCCATTCACAATTGCTACAAAGAGAATAAAATACCTAGGAATCCAACTTACAAGGGATGTGAAGGACCTCTTCAAGGAGCATTACAAACTGCTGCTCAATTAAATAAAAGAGGATACAAACAAATGGAAGAACATTCCATGCTCATGGATAGGGAGAATCAATATCACTAAAATGACCATACTGCCCAAGGTAATTTATAGATTCAATGCCATTCTCATTAAGCTACCAATGACTTCCTTCACAGAATTGGAAAAAATTACTTTTAGGTTCACATGGAACCAAAAAAGAGCCCACATTGCCAAGACAATCCTAAGCCAAAAGAACAAAGCTGGAGGCATCACACTACCTGACTTCAAACTATACTACAAGGCTACAGTAACCAAAACAGCATGGTACTGGTACCAAAACAGAGATATAGACCAATGGAATAGAACAGAGGCCTCAGAAATAACACCACACATCTACAACCATCTGATCTTTGACAAACCTGACAAAAACAAGAAATGGGGAAAGGATTCCCTATTTAATAAATGGTGCTGGGAAAACTGACTAGCCATATGTAGAAAGCTGAAACTGGATCCCTTCCTTACACCTTATATAAAAATTAATTCAAGATGGATTAAAACTTAAATGTTAGACCTAAAACCATAAAAACCCTAGAGGAAAACCTAGGCAATACCATTCAGGACATAGGCATGGGCAAGGACTACATGACTAAAACACCAAAAGCAATGGCAACAAAAGCCAAAATAGACAAATGGGATCTAATTAAACTAAAGAGTTTCTGTGCAGTGAAAGAAACTACCATTAGGGTGAACAGGCAACCTACAGAATGGGAGAAAATTTTTGCAATCTATCTGACAAAAGGCTCATTTCCAGGCTCTACAAAGAACTTAAACAAATTTATAAGAAAAAAATCAAACAACCCCATCAAAAAGTGGGCAAAGGATATGAACAGACACTTCTCAAGAACACATTTATGCAGCCAACAGACACATGAAAAAATGCTCATCATCACTGGCCATCAGAGAAATGCAAATCAAAACCACAATGAAATACCATCTCACACCAGTCAGAATGGCTATCATTAAAAAGTCAGGAAACAACAGAGGCTGGAGAGGATGTGGAGAAATAGGAACACTTTTTCACTGTCGGTGGAACTGTAAACTAGTTCAACCATTGTGGAAGACAGTGTGGCAATTCCTCAAGGATCTAGAACTAGAAATACCGTTTGACCCAGCAATCCCATTTCTGGGTGCATACCCAAAGGATTATAAATCATGCTGCTATAAAGGCATATGCACACATATGTTTATTGTGGCACTATTCACAATAGCAGAGACTTGGAACCAACCCAAATGTCCATCAATGATAGACTGGATTAAGAAAATGTGGCACATATACACCATGGAATACTATGCAGCCATAAAAAAGGATGAGTTCATATCCTTTGTAGGGACATGGATGAAGCTGGAAACCATCATTCTGAGCAAACTGTCACAAAGACAGAAAACCAAACACCACATGTTCTCACTCATAAGTGGGAACTGAACAATGAGAGCACTTGGACACAGGGTAGGGAACATCACACACCAGGGCCTGTCATGGGGTGGGGATAGGGGGGAGGGATAGCATTAGTAGATATACCTAATGTCAATGACGGGTTAATGGGTGCAACACACCAACATAGCGCATGTATACATATGTAACAAACCTATACGTTGTGCACATGTACCCTAGAACTTAAAGTATAATAAAAAATAAAAAAGAAAAAAAAAGAAAAAAAATGCAGTGAGCCATGAGCATACCATTGCTCTGCAGCCTGGGCAACAGAGCAAGACCCTGTCTCTATTTTTTTTTTTTAAAGGAAGGAAGTTAAAAAAAAAAAAAAAAAAAAGAGGGTGTGATCAAGTGTGCCAGGTACTGCTGACAAGGTGAGGGAGAGGAGGCCTGAGAACTGACTATTGGATGTAGCAACAGGGAGGTCATTGATGACTTTGACAAGAACTATTTTGATGAAGTAATGAGGACGAAAGCTATTTGGAATGAATTCCAGAAGGAATGGGAGTAGTTGGACTGGAGGCAGAATAGAGACTACACTTTAGAGGAGTTTTACTCTAAAAGGGAAGAGAAATAGGGTGGTATCTGGAGGAGGATGTGGAGCCAGGAGAGTTTTAAAAAATATTTTGGCTAGGCGCGGTGGCTCAAGCCTGTAATCCCAGCACTTTGGGAGGCCGAGATGGGCGGATCACGAGGTCAGGAGATGGAGATCATCCTGGCTAACATGGTGAAACCCCGTCTCTACTAAAAATACAAAAAACTAGGTGGGCGTGGTGGCGGCGCCTGTAGTCCCAGCTACTAGGGAGGCTGAGGCGGGAGAATGGCGTGAACCCGGGAGGCGGAGCTTGCAGTGAGCCGAGATCGCGCCACTGCACTCCAGCCTGGGCGACAGAGCAAGGCTCCGTTTCAGAAACAACAACAACAACAAAAAAAACTTTTAAGCGGAAGAAATTATGACAGCACATTCGTATGCTGGGAATGATCCAGTAGAGAGTAACAACTTGATGATACAAGAGCAGGTGGACAATTGCTGGAGCAATGTCTTTAAGTAGGTAAGAAGGATGGGCTCCAGTGCATAAGGGGCAGGATGGGTCTTAGCTAGGAGCCTGAGCTATTCAACCATGGCTACAGGAGGAGACACGCTGGATGTTTGGACATAGAGACATATACGTGGGTTGGAGCACAGGTGCCCACTCTGGCTCATCAGGCCTCTTGCCGGCAGTTAGTACATTTGACAGATGAAAGTGTGGTCCGTGGTTCTTGTGCCATGTGCACCAGTGTGCTGCATGAAAGGCCAGCCCACTCATTCTCCCCTCATGGGTACACACAGACATAGGCTCTTTCCAAGCCTTTCTTCTTGTCGTCACCACTTTCTTTTGGTAACATAGCATTACATTTATGTCCATTCTGCAGTTTAAGAAATCTTAAGCTGAGACCGGCATAGCCATTGACATAAGGTCACACACTGATAAGTGTTAGATCAGAGAAATGAATAGACATTTTGACTGTTTCCTGGGTTCTTTCACATCGTTATCAGGTGTAGCCAAGGAAACAGGGAAGTTTTTCTTCTGAAGAGTCCGAGATTTGATGTCCATTCAGGTGCACAGGGGCGCCTTTACCAGATGGAGAGGAGCTCCAGGTAAGTACAATGTGCAGATGGCCTTTGCCCCATTTGCTGAGAAGAGGCTTGGAGCATTGGGGAGCTTCTCTCCTCATCATAGCCTTTCAGGGACTGCACTCTGACCACATTTTCCTGTCTGCCCGTCCTCCTCCATCAAAGTGGAGTCAGCACTCCACTTTTCCCTTTTGCTCCTTATATTTGGGGAGAAGCAGGGTTTATGTACACATTCAGTTGGCCCAACCAGAGACTTTTTGAACCTGGAAAAAGCCATTGTAGGACTTCTGGTCGAATCCTCTCCTTATCTACTCCACCTTCTTCATTTGCCTATGTTGGCATCTCAGGCACTATCTACTATCTACTTCTAGTACTTTCTACCCTCAAAACAGGAAAATATACACACACATGCGTAGGAGCGTACACACACACACACACACACACACACACACACACACACACGCAGAGCTGCTTTGTTCCCTTTTGGAAGGAGCTGTAAGAAAAATTGTGAGGATTTAGCCTGAAAACTCTCCCTGCTGTTCCCAGGGCTGTCATTGCAATCATTATTTGGACCACTGGAGGCGGGGCTTTGGCATGCATCTGGCAGTCACTGTAAAATGCATTCCCCTCAAAATCTGCTACTTTATATTAGGCAAGCTGTACACTCCAAGTAGTAGGTGTTTTCTGTTACACATACGTAGTGTATTAAGTCTCAGTAGATGATTGTCATGCTATGGCTAACCAGTCTGAACTCTTAATTATAATGAGGCATTATTAAAAAGGTTCAGAGGTATAGATGGATGAAAAGGGTGTTTCACGTATTATAATAGGAATCACTTAAATAATATATTTAGATGAATCTTAAACTTGCCTTACAAACAGAAGTTAAGGTTAAAAAGAATTTAGAAAAAATAAAGTTTTATAGTGTTTGAGAATGTGTATATAAAATATTTTCAAAGCCATAATATGGATGCTCTTATGACTCAGAAGCATGCCTACTAGAACACATCTCGGAATGAGAGATGTTTAATTCTATCGCCTCCCAGAAAGTTTTGCAGGGTTTCTCACTTGAATTTGCTTCCCTTTGCAACCTCTTGTCCTGAAGGCCCCCTTCCTACCTGGAAGTACTGAGGCATGGGTGTGATGAGAATTAATCATTTTGAAGAGAATGAGATGATGACTTTATTAACATTTCCATATATGCTGATTGTGTGTGTGGCGGGGTGGGGGCTGGGGTGGAGGCTTAAGGCAAAAGCTAGAATTAGTCATATGAATTATGGGCTTGTTTGGAGACTGGGCCGCTCATGCTCCCAATCAGTGCCAGTAAATCCTGCAGACGGCTTCAACACCACTACTCTGTTTCTATCCCACTCATATAAAATTCCATGCCAAGGTACAAACCACAATCCTCCCTTTCTTGGTTTTTCATGCAAAAACTATTTTAGAATAAATTTAAATGTCAAACCTTGAAGAACTTTGAATAGTGGAGGCTTCAGCTCATTTAGTTCACAGCATAGCTAAAAAATTAAAAAAAAATTAGGATGAAAGTATTAACATTTTAGAGGCCTATATTTTTCACTGAATTTCAGTTCCAGAGGAAGACAAAATTGCTATGTTGGAAGATAGGATAAAAGAAGAAATACTGAGAAAAGCATGAATGTCAACAGCAGCACTTTCATGCTCAGGAGAAGCCCAGAGGCCCCATGTGTGAATAACATCGCAATGGCTGCTTTATGCAGTATGTAAATAAACACAGTCCCCACACCGTTTAAAATATTCAACACTGACCTACACAGGCCTAGACATAAAATGCCAGTCCAGACAGACGTTTGTGAATATACACACATAACACATTGCAGGAAGAACTTGGTGCCTTTTTCCAAATATTTTGTTATGTACACATTTCAGATTAGAAACACTTTTAGTGTTCATAGTCTGAGCAATGGAAAACATTTTTAATCAGTCCTAGACAGCAGGAAAACTTCCTGCAGGAGTTCTACAAGATTTATTCTTCATTTAACAGATGTTTATTTGAAATTGAAGGCAGGAAGCTATATGGTATGTCTCTAGCTTCAAAGAGCTTAAAATGTGGCAGAGACCTTTAGGGGAGTTTGGTCATCAGGGAATTAAAGATAACTTTCATACAGCTATGTGAGAAAAGTACAAAATCATAAAAAACAAAGAAGAGGCCACAGTTATGATTCCAAAATGACAAACTAAAAAAGAACATCCAGGCAAGAACCAAGAACCAACAATACCATGCATTAATTATTCGAGTGTTTCCTATGTTACAGTATGTGTTCCAATGAACTTTGAGAATCTAATGCAAGTTATGGGCCCAGAATATCCATATATCCTCAAACATTTGCCCAAAATGTCAGGGATTTTATGTCCTTGACAATGTCTGAGTCCATGGGTGTTGTATTTTAAATCTTTTATAGTTACATTTGCCATAGTTAATGTGTTATAACTATTTATACTCCTGTCTCCTCCATTAGAGTACAAGCACTTCTAGCACAGGAGTACATTATGTTGTATATTTTATCCACACCCCTTTCTGTTTTGCATTGTGCCTGATGTGTAGAAGGTAGTAAAAATGCTGACCACCCACTTGCCTACCTACCTCAGTGTTCAGGTGTTAGGTTAATGCAGCATCTTCCAAATATTAGTCATTTGAGTAACACCCTCACAATTTTTGCAGTAGTTGCTTACCACCTGTATTATTTTACAAGATAATGGTTTTTGGTGATAGACAGCATTAAATACTATCAAATTTCAGAGTTGAGTATGTTATTTTCATTCCATTTCCTTTTACCTTAACTCACACCAAGGAGGCAGTCCTAATTTAGTTTTGGTGTATCTTTAATATCTCTCTGACATTTGGGGATCTTCCTTTGGAAGGAACACAGAGACTTTTGAAGGCAGGAGTATCTGGCTAGAAGTGAATAACATTACTTTGTTTCTTCTTTCATTGTGGTTAGTTTTATGGAAAGTGATAGTAATTTTCTATTTATAGAAGTGAGAAAAATTTTTTTAACACAGACTTAAGTTTTAAAAAAAGAGTTTTAAAGAAAAGCATCACATCAGCTGTCTATTGCTGTGTGGACTACTTCCAAAACATACTGGTTTAAAAAACAATGACTTACTTGGATTCTATGAGTTGGCTGGGCTCTGCTAGGCAATTCTTCTCTCCATGAGGTCTGCTGGGGTCCTATGGCTTGAGAGTTTGGTTGAGGCTGGAAGGACCAAAATAGCTTTATTCATTGCTGTGGTCTGAATGTTGGTGTCCTCTCAAAATTCAAATGTTGGAACTCAAGACTCAATGTGAGAGGTGAGACCTTTAGGAGGCTCTGCCCTCATGAATGGAATTAGTGCCCTTATAAGAGAGGCTTGAGGGAGCCTGTTTGCCCCTTCTGCTACGTGAAGATGCAGCAGGAAGGCTCCATTTAGGAAGCAGAGCAAGCCCTCACTAGACACTAAATCTGCTGGTGCCATGATCTTGAACTTCCCTGCCTTCAGAACTGTGAACTGTAGATTTCTGTTGTTTGTAAATTACTCAGTCTAAACTATTTTGTTCCAGGAGCCTAAATGGACTAAGACACTTGTATGTCTGGCAACCTAGCTGGGGTGGCCAGAATGCCTGCAGGTGGTCAAGCCTCTCCCTGTTTAGTGGTATCTCATCACTTCCTAGTGATGAGAGACCACATGGAGCTTTTTAACATCATGGGTGGATCTAAAGACAGTAAAAAAGAAAAGTACAAAGTCTCTTAAGGTCCAGATCTAGAAGTCGCAATGTGTTACTCCTGCTACATTTTATTGGTCAAATCAAGTGACAAGACAAGTCCGGATTCAAGGGGAGGAGAAATGGACTCCACACCTTTTTGGGGGTTTAATGACACATATGTTCAGAAATGGAAATAATCTTTGGTAAAGATTTTACAAACAATCTACACAAATTGTTAAGTACATAGTAGGATTGGTTGAGCAGATATGGCAAAAATTGTGAGGGTGATATTCAAATGACTATTTGGAAGATGCTGTCTTAACATAACATCTAAATATTGCAGTAGACAGTAAGTTGATGATTTTTAGTACCTTATACATACTAAGCACAGCAATATAAACAAAGGAGTTTTATGAAAAAGATAAGATGATATAAACTTGTCCTAGAACTTCTTACCTTCTAGTGAAGAAGACAGATACATAAATAAATATAACACAATTACCATGATGCATGTTTCAGTAAAGGGTTTGAAATATAGAGTGCTGTCATTTTATGTAAAAGTCTGAGTGCAAATGGATTTTCTTGGGCCCATGATTTGTAGCAGATGTCAAAATTTTTAACTGTGAAACCCTAAAAGGACCTAAAAACACTGAAGAGACACGATGGTGTGAAGCACAGAGATCAAAGCTATTAACAGTAGTGGTAAGGAAAAGGTTTCACAGAAGTGGTAACATTTAAAGATAGGAAAGAGGGAGGATGGAGGAGGAAGAATTGGCATGAGTTGGATGCCAGTTAGATGTGGGGAGATGAGATGGATGTAGAGAAAGGAGAAGAAGAATTAGGAATGTGGGGGAATTGAAGAAAGGGAAAGGGGAGCAAGTAATTAAAGGTTGACAATTTTCTAGCTGGGGAAAATGGTAGATGGTAGAAAATATAGGAGGAAGAGTGGGTTTTCTAAGTACACTTTCCAGAATTCAGTTTTGTCCAAGTTGTGATTGAGATGCCCATGTGATAAGCCAATAGACAATTGGGCATGCAGGTCTGAAACTTGCCTATCTTGTGCCAGGCACCTTTATAGGAATTGCATATAGTGCCATGAATATCCTAAAGATATTCACATTCTAGTGAAAGTGAATACAAAATACAAATGTTATCAGAATTCTTAGATTCTAATGTGGTTGGCAGGGAGTGGGGGGGGGGGCAGAGACAATTAGTGTGTAAAAAAGTCAATATAAATTTTACCCACTGTTAAATACTAAGAATAAAGTAAATTTAATTAATGGGATAGAGAGGTCTGGGGAAGCTACTTTATCTAGAGTAGTATGGAAATTGAAGGCAGCTTTTTGAACTACAACTTAAAGCTGGGAAGGAGGCTGAGCCTCTTTAGTTTGATAAGGTAGGACAATTGGACCAGCAAGAGATTAACCGTTGTGATTTAAGCTGGTGTCCCTCAGATACCACATCATTGTGAGGAACTCTTCCCCCAGCACCTCCACCCACAGACATCTTAATCTTCCCCGTCTAGCAACAGAACCATGTGGAGCAGATAATGAGTATAAATAAAAATCCATTCGTGTGTCCAGGACACCAGAGGAATGGAAACTTCAGGGAGAGAGGAACTATGAGAGTTAGGAAGAGAATGTAAAGAAGAAAATGGCAGGGGGAAGTCACTCACTGACCACTGGTGGGATGGACATACATATGCGGCTCCCAAAAGTCTGGGATTGAGCCCCACTCCCACAGTTAGTATCGAGGAATGAGTTAGTCTAGAGATGACACTCTCAACTCCTCACCACACTTTGGATGTTGTACAAGATGGATTACATCACTGTCTGAGATGAGTTACCTCACTTGAACTTGAGTGAAGAGACTTGAGTAAACTTAGATTGTACAATATTCTGGGTTTGGGGTATACTGACTTGAGGTAGTGATGGGACACCATCTTCCCTCCCCACCCACTTTCACATGGCTGGACCCTCCAGTGGGGAAGATAGAGTGAGAAGAGAGTTGTCTCTGGACCAATATACCACCAGGAAGACTTTGTCTCCTGACATCTCCACTTCACCCATACTAAGGTAAAGGTATTCAATATTTAAATAAGTAGTTTATTATAATATTATTCTGATTTTCCAGTTATTTATGAACATACCTGCCCCCACCCCACGAGGAATGTGCACAGTGTTAAGTAAATCATTCTACTTCAGTGATTCTGACCACATCTACCTTGACTGGTACCACGATGTCTCTCTAGATTTAAAGTGAACAAGGATAAATTAGTTCATGATATGTATTGAAATTATAGAATCTCATAAAATAAAACCTTCAGTGATTGGAACATATTATCATTTTAGAGCTTGTAAAGGTGTCAAATGTTGGGCAAAAAATAATTTAAATGATTGGATCTATTATCCTTTTTTTTTTTTTTTTTAACCTTAGGTAGAATATTAGTTCAACACCACAGCCTTTGAGTATTACTGGATATTGTGACCACAAGTGAGTGATGTGGTAGCTTACTTGTCACAGCTCTACACCTCTTTCTGAGAGAAGAGGTTTGGGTTTGGGAATATTTTAGACCATTATTTTTCTGCCATTTCCTGTTGTCGCCAGGATTCAATCTGTAACTGGGGTGTTATTCAAAATACATATGTTATCAGAGAGGAATTAATTCCTCAAACACAGGCACTCTATAGGACTCTAAAATGCTAAAAAGTACATATTAGAGAAAAGTTGGAGAAAATTCAGGATTGGTGGTATGGTGCTGCTGTTTTCCTTTAGCCCATTATTGGTGACCTTGACTATTTCAATTATGATGTAAATCCATGGAATCAAATCACTGACATGTTTATGATTCGTAGTCACATTTGATAGTTATTTATACTATAGAGGTGGCAAAGACACTTTCCACACACAGTGTGCCTCCTGTCAAGAGAAAATGAAAACCTTCCGGTAAAGTCTCAGAGCACTGGCAGCAGGCTTTGTGAAGTCCAATGGGGCTCTTAAAATGGGAATCTGAACCATCCATTCCAAACTTAGTGGAGTGAAAAGATAAGGGAAAGGTAGTAGTGTTGGCATCCCTTGTGTTGGTGAGCTACTACTACCAGCAGTATTAACAATACACCTGGTGGTTAGCAATTACCTGGTGTTTCGTGTATTCCAGGGACTGTTCTAACACGTTCCACACATTAACCAATTCAATTCTTGCAACAACAATTGATGTCATTAGTGCCTTCTTTTTACAGGTGAGGAAACTGAGGCCCAAGAGGTCACACATCTACTAAGTGGAGAAGCTGGGATAGGAACGAGTCCTGACAGGTGAATAATGCTGATTATAAAAGTGAGAAAGATAGGATTTTTCTGTAAGTGAGAAAAATCACTTGACAGAAAGTTGCTCCCCTGCTGAAGCCAATGTTAGCTCTGAGGAGGACAGATGCCAACCTCCTAGCCCCAGGCCTCACAGCTGCCGGGACTGGGCCCCCAAATCTGAGAAGCGGCTCCTGACTAGGATAGAGGCTGCAGGGGCCGCTCCTGAGACTCCACTCATCTCCAGCCTCACACATCCCAGAATCAGAAAATGTTTGAGCTGGAAGGATGCCTAGGGATACACTGAACTCCCTATGTTGCAGAAAGGGCCCCAAAGCAGCACATAACTTTACAGGGATTATTTTTATTCCTTTGGTTCTGGGAAAGGAGACTTTTTCAGGGGGAGTTGCGATGAACTGAGCAAGAATCTGGAGCTCCCATTTTATTTGTACCTCCTGTCCTTGACCGACAGGAATCACAAGGATAAAAGTTAAGATAAAAGGAAAGAGATACTACCAAGCTTTATGGAGAAACATGTGAACAGGAAGGAGACTTTCAGGCAGGATTTATTTATAGTTCTGTGGGGACTGTATGGATCTGTGTTTATGGCTATGGAGCATCAGGAGCTGTGAAGTTTCAATTTCTTTAATGTTCTTAGTTGGTGCCCAGGAGGATTCATTATTTTAGTTTTCATAATGATGCAATTAGGAAAAGTCAGAAACATCAGAATATCTCATTTGCTCCCAGAAATTCTTGTTGCCACCTCTTCATGAGTGTGACTGTCCTGGGCATTCCTTGATGTTCCACATTTTGGACGTGGGAGCATGACTATGCCCTGGACCCTTGGTGTGGACTGGGGCTCCACTCGGGCACGTTGGAGAGAAGGCAGCTTCCATTGCTGCTGTGTTTCATCTCAGCCCTGTTATTACTGTGCCCAGGAAATCATTCCCTTTGCCACTTCCTAATTATGCCTCTGGATACTTTATGATAAGGGTGACATTTTTCTCTTGACAGGCAGTATTATAGTATAGAACTGTGCTTGTCACTCTTTACTGCTTTTAATAACCACAAAATCTCTTACAAGATGTCTGGAGCTTCGTAAACATATGTTTATGGTACCATTTTATCTGTCCTGAAATGGTCAAGGTCATAGATAATGTGCCAGAGGAAGGAAGACAGTGAACACACTATTATAAATAGACGTGTAGCTTGAAAATGACCCTTTCAGACATGGGGACATTAGTTGGCAATAAGAAAGGAAGTGATGAAATGTAATAACAATTTTATTTTATTTAGGAAAGTCTCCAGGGGTATGCCAAATGCTTCCTATTGTGTTTAATCTGATTGGCATTTTGGCATGTTAGAGGTTTAAACATGTATTATAGTTATTTCATTACAATGAAAAGTGAATTAAAAGATAAGAATGAAGCAGAAACGCAGTTTGAATAGTCAAAAATTAGCATATGATACATAATTTTATCTTAAGAAATCTAAGTGACACATGTAAGAACAGTGTACCTTTCATTTGTCATTCTGAATTTTTAGAAACGTAGGCATGGGGGATCATTTTAGGTAGTACTGAATCCCATTTCTTTTTCTCTTGCTCTCATTCATGCTCAACAGAAACATTTTAATAATGAAAGATCTAAAAGGTATATTAGCTTTGTTATTTGGTGCTCAAAAATGTTCCCATGACATTAGTTTACACTTGCCAGTATATGGGTGGATGGTTTGTGCTTATTAGATCTTAGAACTGCTAGTATCTGGGGAGAGAGAAAAGCAACAAAAACAGTATCACGCTCAACAACAGCAACATCAAAAGCGATGACAATAGCATTAGTTGGTGTGTCCATACATGTTAATGTTAACCCTTTCAATACCTTGTTTAGGCAGTATTATTATAGTAGTAGAAAGGGTCAAGAGTTAAGGCATTGAGGTTAAACCTTGGGAAAATTAACGCCTCTCAGAATTTCAATTTCTTCATTTGTAAAGGAGGACTACAATTGCAGTAGTAATAATCATGAATACTGCCCATTACATAAATAACGCATATAAAGCGCTTTGCACAGTGCCTGTTTTATGATTACTAGCTGTTACCATCATCATCCTCATCCCCATTTTTCAGATGAAGAAGCTCAGTGCAGCGATTAACAAAGCTCTGAAATGAAAAGCAGGAGTTGAGCAAGGAGTTACCTGACTCCTAAACTCTTGCTGTTGTTGAAATCCCACCACCTTATTGCATTAGGGAATATTGCTTTGTGAGAAAGGAGGGTGTGGGAGTGAGGTTTAGTTTTCAGGCCAGGAAGCTAATTCTAATTTTAGGAAGAGGTGACAAGGATGTGAGGAAAAGCAATTATTTATAGTCAGGCCACAAGGGCCTCGGATTTTGCCTCTGATTGGCACTTGTCTCCTTTTGCATTCCTGCCTTCTCCCACTGGTGTTGTCCTTTCCATGCATCATGATTTCCCAATGCTAGGAAAATGTTTAATTGGGTAATTACCCAGGTTCAGTTCTCTGAACTTGCTTAATTCCCTGGATAACAAAAAGAAGGAAAGAGGGGTAACTTACCAGTCAGATATCTACCCCCTTTCTTTATGTTATATAGACCTGGATGCTTAGCTTGTTTGTGCAACCCTAGTCAATTTGCACAGCTTCATTTGTACCATTTTTTTGGAAGAGGCAAAATAAGTTCTGTTCTCAAAATAGAGTCACCACAGGTGGAAACATAACACTTATAAGTAGTTCCTCTGGTTTTCTATCTATTCAGTTACTTTTGGGCTAAAGAGTGGGCATTTGAGTTAACTATAACTTATTGTATATTTCAAAATCAGATCGGAATTGAAATGTTCCTAACACAAAGAAATATTAAATGCTTGAAGTGATGAATATACCAATTACCCTGATTTGATCATTATGCATTGTAAGTTATCAAAACTTTACGTGTGCCCCATAAATATGTACAATTATTATGTATCTATAAAAATTAAATAAAAACATACTGAGCCAAAGAATAAAGAATAAGCATTTGTACTGTACAACTCCCCACCCTGTGCAAAAACTTGAAAGGAGACATGCTCTTTGAGCTTGAGGATTCCTTTGCATGACATCCAGTGAAACTTAATTTACACTTTTGTCTTTCTAAGTGTTCTTAGAAAAAAATTTCTCTGTAGTATAATTTCCTGGTAGGGATTAGTGAAACCGTCTCCTCATTGGCATTTAGTTGCTTTTCCCTCTGTGTTCTTATCTCTTGCATTAGATTTAGTTGTTTGCATGCTTGTTTCCCCCCTTAGGAGTGTAGACTTCTTGCAGACAAGGATGAAGGCTTCCTCCTCTTCGCTTTCACTGTATCTAGTACAGAGCACTACTCAGTAAATATCAGAGCACGTAGATAAGTTGATTATACTGACTTGGATTAAACCTTTTTTGCTGCCGTTACCTGATGAATGAAAAGGAGAAGGGAACAGAAATAACTTTACCAATTCTGGTATCTTTGGCAGTCATTGACACAAGCATAGGGTGTGGAAGGGGTGGAAAGGGAGAAAAAAGGGTAAAAGAGCAGAAAAATACAGAAAGAAACTGAAGATTAAAAAAAGGGTGGGCTAGCATAGGGAACATATTTTACATCACCAATTATTTTTGGTAACAATCCATCTTGAGCCAGTATGCCCCGCTATTACCCCAGCCACAGGTGTCTTCATTTTTTTTTTTTTTTTTTTTTTTTTGCTTAACCAAGATAATGAATTTCAGTGGACTCTCAAATCAGAAAGAAATGGGACTGAAACATTTAGGCAGTGAAAAGTGTCACTATTTTTCCTTCCTGTAACCAGGTCAAGAGTTCGGGTAGGAACATGGAGCCTGAGCTAGTAAATTTGAATATCTGATCTTCCAGGCTGGGACCAATGAATAGTGGTTACTGGGAAAGGAATTGCAGGAGGTAGGATCAATTATGTAATGAGGGGTAATTATGCAACAGGCCATACATTAGTTTGGGAGAGTTGACACATTTTATCCAGAGCAAGGCTGGGTAGACATACTACTGTATAGGTAAATGTAAATTACCCGGTTGACTTCAGTGGGTAGAGTTCTTGTCTGAGCACTGCTGTGAAAGAAATGATTTTCCATTTTTGGTTCTCATAAACCTTTCTTACTTCTTTCATTCTCCTCTGATGTCTTCCTGGATTAACAGAAAGCAAGAAAGAGAACAGGATAAAGCGAATACTCGGTCTTTAAAAGAATAAGCAATTTTCTATAGGCAGGCAACAAAAGTGTTAAACTTTGTTGTTAAACATCATCACACTTATAAAACAAATAATAATTCCATAATATCATCTAATATAGAATCCAGATTTGGATTTCTCTTATTGTTTCAAATATATCTTTTATAGTTTTTTTCCCTCCCCAATTCATGATTTGACCAATATTCTTTTATACTAGAAAGAAAGAAGTCCTCAGACTTTTGCCATTCATGATGCTTTTAGCAATACTTTTATTTAAATTCAACTCAGTTTCTAAATTATCCTGACTTTAATAAAGAGTCTGCACTGGGGTGCTTAAGCTTTACCATAAATGGAGTAACTTTGTATCATAGAGTTTACAGAATTTAAGTGTCAATTGGATGAGTTCCATGTATTTCCATTCTAGAGACATCTCCAAAGAGAAAAGAAGGTACATGAAAGGAAAGAGGAAAACATAATGAGCAATAATGACTCAAGTTAAGGGGAAACATTTTTAAAAAGTGAAACACTAATGGCAATTGATAGATTTGATTTTTATTTTAGTGGAAAGTCCCTGAGCTTCTTCTTAATCTCAAAGAATAGTACAATTCATTTGGATTGTCTTGCATACACAGTGATGGTCCACTCTGGTCTACTGCCAGCATTTTGGTGCCAATTTCATTCCTGGATGGTGGAGATGATGAGCAATGCGGCATTCCACTCCTGTTCCCAGTGTGGTCCATCTGTGGCACTTTCTGTCATTCAATTTCCAATTTGCTTTAAATAGTTTTATTTACTCTAAATGAGGATGGTGCTGTGTTGCCAGTGACAGGCTCTTCACCTCCATCATCACAGAAAATGTTGTCAGTGTAGAATTAGAGAATAAAAAAACTAACAGGTAGAAGTCAGATAAGGCCAGTGGCCTGCACAAATGGCAGTGTGAAAATTTTAACTTTATTAACTTTGAGTGTGTTTTGTATTTCCAGACTTTTGCTAATGTGATACAAAGCTACTTATAAGCAAGGCTCATTTTCTCTATACTCAAGGAAGAAGCAGCTCTAGTATTTTATTTTAGTGATTTAGTTTCAGCATTTTAAAAATCCTTCCATATTATCTGTTACCCAGTTTGCTAAAGAATAGCACAGTAGGTACTAAAGTTCAGTGAACTGGTCCAAAGTTTCAGTTCACCTAATGTTTATTGACTCTTCTTATTGTGTTCCGACACTGGGGTTATAAAGACGACAAAAGTGTAGTTCCTGACCTCCCTCACCAAGCTCATAGTTTAACCAAGACAGACAGACAAAAAAAGAGACAGTCCAAGTTGAGACATTGTTTATGCTTCATAATAATTTTGGAAGAAACAAATCAAGTGCTAGATTTCCTGAATAGTACAATCCATTTCGGCAAGAAAGAAGGAGATGGAAAGCCAGAAGAATAAGTGGAAGAGGGGGAAATTTGGTGGTGGGTGCTGTGTTAGAATTATAGGAGAGTGAAGTTTTATAGGAGAGTGAAGTATTTTAACTTTTTTTTTTTGCCTTCAACTTTGTGTATAGAAAAATTTCAGGTTTACAGAAAAGTTAGAAAAATAGTACAGCAGGTACCCATATGCCCTTTATGTAGCTTCAGCAGTTGTTAACCTTTAGTCACATTCATTTGCACTATCCCTGGGTATACTATTTTGAACCATAAAAATAAGTTGCAGACATCATGACTTTTCACCCCTCAGTTGTTTAACAGGCATCATAACACTGATAAAACAAATAATAATTCCATAATATCATCTAATACAGAATCCAGATTTGGATTTCTCTTATTGTTTCAAATATATATTTTATAGGTTTTTTTCCCTCCCCAATTCATGATTTGACCAATATTCTTACATTGTATTTAGTTGTTGTGTCTCTTAGTCTTTTTGGATTTATGTTTTTAGTTTCCTTTGTTTTATGACATGGAATTTTTGGAGTCTAAGCTGTTTATATTGAAGAATGCCCCGTATGTTTGATTCATCAGATTATATCATCATGAATAGATTCAAGTTAAACATTTTTGGCAAGAATCCCACAGATAAATGTTGTAGCACAACAGCTGTAAATTTAATGTTTATGGACTTCATGGTTATATGTGTGTATATCTACATGTCTTCTACTGGGGAAAAGGTCGTAATTCTTACCAAATTTCCAAAGATTCTATAAGACCCACAAAGGTTAAGAATTACAGATGGAGTAAGTTGTTATTAGTGGGAGGTAAGTAGGTATTTAGTCTACACTTATATCTTAAATCATTAGATTTTATGTATTTTTAAACATGGTATTTTTACTGGTAGGTTTTTTTAAAACAGTAATTCATATACATGATAAAATTCAAATCATACAAAAATATTAGAGTGTAAAATGTCCTCTGACTCCAGTTCTCCAGATTCCTTGTCGTTCTTGGCAAAAATAACCTGTATTTCCAGTTTCTTGAGTGCACCTCTAGAAAAATCTGTGTATAGGTGAGTATATTTGTGGATACGTGTTCTTTTATTTATTTTACACAAATAAGAGAATTTTACAGTGGAGATGTTCTGTAGGTGAATTGACTTACATTATTGTAATGCATGTATGTGATAAAACAAAATTAGTAAAAAATAAACCAAACCAAAGCAGGAAAGAATCAGTGCTGGTGATCCACATGACATTCTACTTGATGACTAAGCAGGAGACTGTACACCAGCGTGTTGCTCCTTTAGCTGGACTCACTCTTAGCATGCACAGCCCTGAGCCTGGGGTGAGGCTAGCTTTTTTTTAAAAAAAATTAATTTAATTTAATTGTGGTAAAAACATTTTTTAAATCTTTCTTTTTTTTTTTTTTTTTTAGAGACAAGGTCTTGCTACATTGCCCACACTGGACTCAAACACCTGGGCTCAAGCTCTCCTTTTGCCTCAACCTCCTGAGTAGCTGGGACTATAGGCATGTGCCATTGTGCCTGTAGATCTCACATTTAATGTGAGATTTACCCTCTTAACAGATTTTTAAGTATACAATACAATATAGGCACAGTGTTGTACAGCAGATTTCTAGAATCATTTATGTTATATAACTGAAGGTTTAATACCTATTGAGTGGCAACTCCCAATTTCCCCCTTCCCCCAGCCCCTGGAAACCCTTCTGCTCTCTGTTTCCATGAGTTTGACTGGATACTTCATATAAGTGGAATTATACAGTATTTGGCCTTCTGTGTCTGGGTTAATTCACTTAGGATAATGTCCTCCTGGTTCATCCATGTTGTTGCAAATGGTTAGATTTCCTTCCTTTTTAAGGCTGGATAAAGGCTAACTTTTAAAGACTGTATTTATCACAAACATGGTCCCTGTGGGAGCCAGCTTCATCTGGTGTGCAACTGAAGAACCAGAAGAGCCTTTTAGTGCCAAAGGAAACACTAGCTCTGTACAACATTTACCGAGGGAGTGTTCATAATGCCTGCAAACTGGTATTATCATGGGGGATCTTTGAGGGACATTAGGACTATATTAAATTTCAGCCTTACACACTGACTCGAGAGCCCTGGGTAAGGTGCATTCCATGGCTCCTTGTTCAGCTCCATGCTTTTTGAAAATTAACAAGATATCTTGGTTCTTCCACATCAGCACACAGAGATCTACTTTATTTTTTAAAATAACTACATGGTATTCCATTGCATAAATGTACCAGGATTTGTTCAGAATCTGTCCTCCATTGATGGATATTTAGGGTTTTTGTTTGTTTGTTTGTTTGTTTTAGAGTTTTGCTACTATAATTATAATGCTACAATGAATGATGTGACTTTTTATAATACATTTTGGGGATCTTGCATGACCAAGTGACCACAGGAGAGCAATTAGAATACTTTTGCTATATTTACTTAAAAATATAAAATGTATTTCCTTTTTTGGTTACTTTTGAATTGAAACTGTTTTGGTTCTGATTCCTATAATTTCAACTTTTCAAAATTGAGTTTAAAAAATAATACTAATTAATTACTTTTTAAAAACCCCACATATTAGCATAGTGTCTAAATCCATTCAATGGCATTAGGACTCCAAAAGACAATTTATCAAATGTCTCTACTATTTATTATTTATTCAACAAGTATTTCTTGAGTGCATGCCTCTATGTGCCAGGGATTGTATTAAGGATTTTAGTAGATTTTATATTTTCTAGTTGTATTAAAATTGTACTGAAATTTAAGACTAAAAACTATTTGCTAGTTGCTCATTTATTCCATTTATAATTGCTCATTTATTTCATTAAGTTAACGAGGTATTTGTATATCAGTGAGGTGGAGAGGAGGGGAAAGGTAATATATTTGTATTAAAAATTGCACTTAATGTATTTCCTACATAGCAGTTATAAAAGGTAGGGTTTCTTTTTTCTCTTCTCCCTCCTTCCCTCACTCTCTTTGTTCCTTCTCTTTCTGTCTCTCCAATTTTAATAATTGGTATTATCAGTCCTTCTTTATTCCTCTTCTTATTTTTCCCTAGATGCTTTTCCCTGGCTCTTATTGCTTATTTAGCTTTACATAGGAACTTTAAAATCAACTTGTCTAATTTGAAAATCCTACTAATAATTTTGGGGGTGTGATTCACAATATAGTATTTATAAATTAGCTCTGAAAGCATCAACCTTTTTTTTTTTTTTTTTTTTTTTTGTGGTGGAGTCTTGCTCTGTTACCCAGGCTGGAGTGCAGTGACTCCATCTCGGCTCCTTGCAAACTCTGCTTCCCAGGTTCAAGCAATTCTCCTGCCTCAGCCTCCCAAGTAGCTGGGACCACCACTCCTGGCTAATTTTTGTGTTTTTAGTAGAGACTGGGTTTCACCATGTTGGCCAGGCTGGTCTTGGACTCCTGACCTTAAGGGATCTGCCCGCCTCGGCCTCCCAAAGTGCTGGGATTACAGGCACTAGCCACCACACCTGGCCTAGAATTGACACTTTAAGATGCCGTGTCTTTAAAATGAAAAACATAATATTGCTTTTGATTTGCTTCAGTATTTTTAAAAATTATCATTAAGTTTGTCTCTTGGAATATTTATCTTTTTGCCCTCTTTGTGAATAGAATGGGACCTTCTATTTTGTCTTCTGATTGTGGTTCAAATGTAAGAATACTATTGATTTTTCCATATTATATTTCTTTTCCAGGCCCCATACTGGATTCTTTCACTATTTGTAATAGCTTTTCAGCTGACTCTCTTGAGTTTTCCAGCTAAGAAATCATTTTATCTGCACATATCTCTAAACAATATTAAATAATGGTGATGCTAAGTTGTATGGCTAGGTTAACTTTTTTTTTCTTTAGAAAGAGTTTCACTCTTGTTGCCCAGGCTGGAGTGCAATGACGTGATCTCAGCTCACTGCAACCTCCGCCTCCCGAGTTCGAGCGATTCTCCTGCCTCAGCCTCCCGAGTGGCTGGAATTATAGGTGCCCACCACCACAGCTGGCTAATTTTTAGTAGACAGATTTCACCATGTTGGCCAGGCTGGTCCTGACCTCAGGTGATCCACCTGCCTTGGCCTCCCAAAGTGCTGGGATTACAGGCATAAGCCACCGCACCTGGCTGGCTAGGTTAACTTCTTTATGTGCACATTCTCTAACAAAGTCTCCCTGGCTAATTGCTTGACCGAAAACAGATATAAACTGTTAAACATAAACACAACCAAACATGTCACTACAACAAAACAGAACAAAACAAAACATGCAAACAAAAAAAAACCCTGTTCTTCAAAGGCTTTGAGAAATATGGGATTATGTAAAGCAACCAAACCTGTAACTTATTAGCATTTCTGAGAGAGAAGATAAGGTAAGCAACTTGGAAAACATATTTAAGGATATAATTGAGGAAAATTTCCCCAATCTCGCTAGAGATCAACACGCAGATACAAGAAATCCATGGAACCCCTCCAAGATACTATATAAGATGACCATCCCCAACACACATAGTTATCCGACTACGCAGCGTCACAGAAAAGAAAAAAGAAAAATCTAGGCAGCTAGACAAAAGGGTCATATTACCTATAAAGAGAAATCCATCAGACTAACAGTGGACCTCTCAGCAGAAACTTTACAAATCAGAAGAGATTGCAGGCCCATTTTTAGCATTCTTAAAGAAAATAAATGCCAGCTAAGAATTTCATATCCCACCAAACTAAGCTTCACAAATGAAGGAGAAATAAAGTCTTTCCCTGACCTTCAATTGCTAAGGGAATTCATCACCACCAGACTGGCCCTACGAGAGATCCTTAAAGGAATTCTAAACAAGGAAACAAAAGAACAATACTTGCTATTACAAAACCAGATGCAAGCACATAACTCATGCATCCTATAAAGCAACTACACAATTGTGATTACAGAGCAACTAGTTAACACCAGTATGACAGGAACAAAACCTCACCTATCAATATTAACCTTGAACATAAATGGCGTAAATCCTCCATTTAAAAGATATAGAGTGGCAAATTGGATTAAAAAAAAAAAAAAAGACCCATCTTTCTAGTGTTTTTAAGAGATCCATTTGACATATAATGGCGCCCATAGGCTCAAAGTAAAGGAATGGAGAAAGATCTGTCACACAAATGGAAAGAAAAGAGCAACTATTCTTGTATCAGATAGAATAGACTTTAAGCCAACAAGAGTAAAGAAGGACAAAGAAGGACATTACATAACGATAAAGGCTTGAATTCAACAAGAAGGCTTAAGTACTCTAAATAAATAGGCACCCAACATTAGAGCACCCAGATTTATAAAACAGTTACTTCCGGACCTCAGAAAAGACTTTGACAGCCATGTAATAATAGTGGTGGACTTCAACACCCCACTGACAACATTAGACACATCATTGGGACAGAAAACTAACAAATTCTGGACTTAAATTCAACACTTGACCAGTTGGACCTGATACACATCTACAGAACACTACTCAACAACCACAGAATGCATTCTTCTAATCTGCGCACAGAACATATTCTAAGATTAACCACATGCTTGGTCATAAAGCAAGTCTCAATAAATTTTAAAAAAATGTGAAAATCAAGCCAAGTATCTTCTTAGACCACAGTGGAATAAAAATAGAAATCAATACCAAGAGGAACACTCAAAACTACAGAAATACATGGAAATTAAATAACTTACTCCTGAATGACCTCAATGAAGTTAAGGCAGAAATAAAAAAATTCTTTGTGACAATAAAAATAGAGACACAACCTACCAAAACCTCTGGCATATGGCAAAAGCAGTGGTAAGAGGAAAGTTTATAACACTAAATGACTACATCAAGAAGATAGAAAGATCCCAGTTAACAACCTAAACTTGCACCTAAAGGAATTAGAAAAACAAGAACTAATCTCAAAGCTTAGCAGAAGAAAAGAAATAACTAAAACTAGAACAGAACTAAACAAAATTGAAACCCAAGAAAAAATACAAAGGATCAATGAAATGAAAAATTGGTTTTTTGAAAGGATAAACAAGATTGATAGACTGCTAACTAGTCTCAAAAGAGAGAGAAGATCCAAATAAGCACAATTAGAAATGAGAAAGGTGACATCACCACTGATTCCACAGAAATACAAAAGATCCTCGGAGACTACTATGAACATCTCTATGCACATAAACTAGAAAATCTAGAGGAAATGGAGAAATTCCTGGAAACATACAACCTCCCAAGATTGAACCAAGAAGAAATAGAAATCCTAAACAGACCAATAACGAGGAATGAAATTGAATAAATAATAAAAAACCTACCATGCAAAAAAGCCCTGGACCAGATGGATTCACAGTTGAATTCTACCAGAAGTACAAAGAAGAGCTGGTTCCAATTCTTCTGAAACGATTCCAAAAAATCAAGGAGTAGAGGCTTCTCCATAACTTATTCTATAAACTCATTATCATCCTGATACCAAAATCTGGCAAAGACATGACAAAAAAGAAAACTACAGGCCAATATCCTTGGTGAACATAGATGCAAAATCCTCAATAAAATGCTAGCAAACCAAATCCAGCAGCATATCAAAAAGTGAATTCCCTGCAATCAGGTGGGCTTTATTCTGGGGATGTATGGATGGTTCAACACATGCAGAATTAAAAACACATAAACAATTAAAAACCAAAACCATATGATCATCTCAATAGATGCAGAAAAAGCATTTGATAAAATACAACAACATCTCTTTATGGTAAAAGCCCTCGACAATCTAGGCATTGAAGGAACATACCTCAAAATAATGAGTCATCTATGACAGACTCACAGCCAACATCATACTCAATGGGAAGATGGAAGCATTCCCCCTTAGGAACTGGAATAAAACAAGGATGTCCACTCTCACCATTCTTACTCAACATAGTACTGGAAGCCCTAGCCAGAGTAATCAGACTAGACAAAGAAATAAAGGTATCCAAATAGGGAAAAAAAAATAAGTCAAATTATCTTTCTTTGCTGACGATAAGATTCTATACCTAGAAAACCCTAAAGATTCTCCCAAAAGACTCCTAGACCAGATAAACAACCTCAGCAAAGTCTCAGGATACAAAATCAATGTACACATATCAGTAGCATTTCCATACCCAATTACATTCAGCTGAGAACCAAATTAAAAATGCAATACCATTTACAGTAGCCACACACACAAAAAATAAAATATGCAGGCATACATCCAACCAAGGAGGTTAAAGATCTCTATAAGGAGAACTGCAAAACACTACTGAAAGAAATCGTAGATGACACAAACAAATGGAAAAACATTCTATGCTTATGGATCAGAAGAATCAGTATCGTTGAAATGTTTATACTGCCCAAACAAATCTATAGATTCAATGGTATTCCTGTCAAATTGTGAGTCAATGTTTACAGAATTAGAAATAACTATTCTAAAATTCATATGGAACCAAAAAAGAGCCCAAATAATCAAGACAGTTCTAAGCAAAAAGAATAAAGCTGGAGGAATCACATTAGCTGACTTCAAACTGTACTACAAGGATGCAGTAACCTAAACAGCATGGTATTGGTACAAAAACAGACACGTAGACCAATGAATAGAATAGAGACCCAGAGATAAAGCTGCACACCTACAACTAACTAATATTTGACAAAGTCAGCAAAAACAATGTGGAAAGGACACTCTATTCAATAAATGGCTAGCTATACACAGAAGAATGAAACTGGACACCTACCTCTCACCATATACAAAAATTAACTCAAGATGAGTTGAAGTCTTAAATATAAGACCTCAAATTAGAAAAATCCTAGAAGAAAAACTAGAAAATCCTTTTCTAGACATTGATCGAAGCAAAGAATTTTTGACTAAGTTCTTGAAAGCTAACGTGACAAAACCAAAAATGGACAATTAGGTCCTAATTAAACTAAAGAGCTTTTGCACAGCAAAAGAAACTATCGACAGAATAAACAGATGACGCACAAAATGGGAGTAAATGTTTGCAAACTATGCATCTGACAAAGGACTAATATCCACAATCTATAAGTAACTTAAACAAATCAACAAGAAAAAACAAATAGCACCATTCAAAAGTAGGCAAAGGACATGAACTGACGCTCCTCAAAAGACATACAAGTGGCCAACAAATAAAAAAATGTTCAGTACCACTAATCATAAGAGAGACACAGGCCAGGTGCAGTGGCCCACGCCTGTAATCCCAGCACTTTCGGAGGCCGAGGCAGATCATCTGACGTCAGGAGTTTGAGATCAGCCTGGCCAACATGGCAAAACCCTGTCTCTACTAAATATATAAAAATTAGCCGAGTGTGGTGTGGTGGTGCACGCCTGTGGTTCAAGCTTCTTGGGAGGCTAAGGTAGGAGAATCGCTTGAACCTGGGGGTTGGAGATTGCAGTGAGCTGAGATTGTGCCATTGCACTCCAGCCTGCGTTACAGACAGAGCAAGACTCTGTCTCAAAAAAACAAAAAAAAAAAAAAAAAAAAATTTAAACCATAATGAGATACTATCCCACACCAGTCAGATTGGCTATTATCAGAAATTCAGAAAACCACAGATACTGGCAAGACTGAAGAGAAAAGAGAATGTTTATACACTGTTGCTGGGAATGCAAATGAATTCACCCCCTGTGGAAAGCAGTTCGAAGATTTCTTAAAGGACTAATAATAGAACTACTATTCAACCCAGCAATCCCATTACTGGGTATATACCCAAAGGAAAACAAATCGTTCTACCAAAAAGACACCTGCACTCCTATGCTTATCACGGCACTATTCACAATAGCAAAGACATGGAATCAACCTAGGTGCCCATCAGCGGTGGACTGGACTAAAAAAATGTGGTAAATATCCACCGGGTTTACAGTGCAGCCACAGAGAAGAATGTATTCATGCCCTTTGCAGTAAGGTGGATGCATCTGGAGGCCATTATCCTAAGTAAATTAATGCAGAAACAGAAAACCAAATACCACATGTTCTTATAAGTGGGAGCTAAACACTGGGTACACACGGACACAAAGATGGGAAAAATAGACACTGGGGATTCCAAAAGGAGGGAAAGAGGGAGGGGGCAAGGGCTGAAACCTATCGAGTACTATGTTCACTACTTGGTTTGTGGGATCATTAGAAGCTCAAACTTTAGCATCAGGTATTATACTCATGTAACAAAACTGCACATATACCTCCTGAATTTAAAAATTAAAAGTAAATAAATAAATAAATGAAAGAATTGGGCATAACCTTCAAAAAAATCCAGAATGTGGGGCACTACTCTGGTCTCTTCAGGTCAGTGGGATGGGAAAAAGAGCAGGTGATGGAGCACAGGGGGAGCCATATTAAGATAAACAAAACTTGAGAGATGTAAACATGAAAACAATGTGTAATTCTGTATTGGATCCTGTTGAGAGAACAAATTTGAGGCACAATTGGGATTCTGAATAAGGACTGGGCATTAGAAATATTATTATGTTATAGGACTCCCTAAATTTTTAGGAGTGATAATGGTATTGTGGCTATGTAAGAAAACTCCCTAATTTTTAAAAGATGCATGCCAAGAGGTTTAGGAGGGAGGCATGCTGTTATCTATAATTTACTTTGAAATGGTTCAGTAAACAAATGAAAAATAGAAGGATGAATGGATGGTTTGATGAACAAATGGAGTAAATGTGGCAAAATATTAAAAAACTGTTCTCATATGCAATTGCTTATGAATCAGACTTAGTTTAGTAAAAACTAAACAGCAAGATAAAACAAATTGAATACTGAGGTTATTTTTAGATTTGTTATTACTATCACGAATAATCTTCAATTTCAAATTTATGTTCCTTAAAACATTATTACTATTGATTAATCTTATAATAAATATGTTACAAAGTTGAACTGATTAAATATTCTAATAAAATATTTATTTTGCTGTCTGTTTTTTATGTTGTAGATCCACATAAGGTATTCTTTGAAAACCCAGTTTAGTTAACAAGAAAAATGGAAAACAGATTAGGTCTTCTTGCCTCTTACATTGCAGACGTAGAACTTGTCATTGTAAACCCAGTGTCAGTAGATCAATGACCCAAAAGTCCCTGTTCTTTGTGCTGGAAAATATCTGCAGAGAGGGAATCTTAGATTTCTGTAAGTGAAATTCTGAACAATACTAATTGTTTGCTTACCTGCAATGTATGGGTTGTTAAGATAAAACAGGGTGGGAACCTGATCTCCCCAGGCATATCTTTCATGTGAATGTGAAGGAAATGATTCATTGACAACCCCAAAGACCTTGCTGGGAAAACACAGCTCAGTATTGCATCATCAAGCATTTGAAAACAAAGTGTCAGGAAACAGTTTAGAAATCAGTCTCTATCACTTTCTTTTATTAACTATTTGTTTGTATTAATAAGAGTAACCACCACTTGTGTTTTGTAGTTTATTAAGTGTATTTGTGATAACTTTTGGGAGTGGTAAGGTAGGTCTCATTACTCATTTTTCAGGTGAGGAAAATGAGGCTCACAGATTTTCAGTGACTTGCCCAGGATTACACAGGCTGAAAGTGGAAGAGCCATGTATTACTACATCTGGGTCTACCTAGGAAATGGGAGGGCATCAATTGTGTAATTTAATCTCATAGAAACTCAGTTTTCTGAGTTGTAAGGAGGGCATAATGCTTATTTTACAGTATTGTTATAAAAATAATGGAAAATTATATAAAGAAGACATGTAGGCCAGTATTTTCATATACATGGAGTTTGATATACATATTTAGTCCATTTACTTTTTTTTTTTTGAGATGGAGCCTCACTCTGTTGCCCAGGCTGGAGTGCAATGGCGAAATTTCAGTGCACTGCAACCTCCACGTCCCAGGTTCAAGCAATTTTCCTGCCTCAGCCTCCTGAGTAGCTGGGATTATAGGTGCCCACCACCACGCCCGGCTAATTTTTGTATTTTTGGTAGAGATGGGGTTTCACCATATTGGCCAGTCTGGTCTTGAACTCCTGACCTCAGGTGATCCACCTGCTTTGGCCTCCCAAAGTGCTGGGATTACAGGCGTGAGCTACTGCGCCCGGCCTTTTTTTTTTTTTTTTTTTTTTTTTTTGACAGGGTCTTACTCTGTTGCTGAGGCTGGAGTGCAGTGGTGTGATCTCGGCTCACAGCAGCCTTGACCTCCTGAGCGTAAGTGATGCTCCCACCTCAGCCTCCCAAGTAAATGGCACTACAGGCACATGCCACCACACCCAGCTAAATGAGGCACCTGGCTTCATTTACTTTTTAGTGCCATGTTTATAGTCCTGTAGCTGTAACCTTAATCTGTACCTTAAATTTTCCACTGTCTAATTCCTTCTATACCATATTTGTAAGTTACAGTATTGCTATATTGAATCTTCGGTGTAGTACTTTTCCAGGATACTAACTGACAGCAAGCTTCTCTTGCTATTTTAGTTACTAATTCCTTCCCTCACTTTTGGGCACAAGGCCAAGAGTATTTTGAGGAGATTAAGATGAACCTACAATTTATTGAATCATAACATTAAATAGAGTTAGAGTGAAGTTATAATACATTTGCAAGGTGACATATCTAAAAGGGCAGTAAGCAGCGGACGTAAGCAAAGTCATAGAAATCCATTCATCTGCCAACACATTTATGTAAGAAATTACACTACTGGTCAGGAATTTCCTGCTGTATGCCATTTTTTTTTTCCTATGGAACTTTTCAATAGCTTGTAATGGGCTGTTATGCCTCCTCTTCAGGCTTGGCTGTTATCAGTGCCACTCAGATATCCCTTCCTATTCAGTGTGGAGTGCTTGGTGACACTTATGAATGGGTGTGCCTATTTTTTAACTACTAGAATGTTGATTTATATCATAGAAGACTCATCGTTTCTGCTTCTCTACATATACGCCTGTTTTAAGAATTTACTGGTTTCAAACATGTATTAATTATTTGAACTTGCAGGAAAAGAATGCCATAAAATTGAAAGCTACATGTGAGTTTTATAAGAGATAATTTTGTACTAAAATAATATGCAAAGGTAATAATTGGGGAAATTTTCCAGGCAGATGGGGAAAGAGATTCGAGTGTTTCTAATTATGTAGATAATGCTGAGTGAAAGGAAGAGCACTGTAGAAGGAATACTTGATGTGTGGCAGAAAACCAGAGTTTGAGTCTAGGCTCCGCCATCTGCTAGGTGAGCATAGGCAAGAAACCTAGGGCTTCAGTGTCATGTTCTTCATATGTAGAAATGGCCACTGAATCATATGTCTTAACCTCTGTTTTATTTTATTAGGAAAAATGTAACACCCGAGGAAATTTTAGTTTACAGACGTGGTGTAAAACTTCACTTATGCAGCCTTATTTCAGTACGCTTGCGTATGCAAGTTAAGTATTTAGCACTTCAATGTTTGCACAGATAATTGGCAAATAGAAAGTAATATAAAATAAATAAGTAGATTTAATGTTTTCTGATTTTCAATGGAGAAATAGGTTATATATATTTTTAAATTAGATTCAGCAGTAGCAGATTCAATGAATTACATAGCCTCCTAAACATAAATAAGCTTCATCCTTCTCTTCCTTTTTGTTTCAATTTTATATCAACAAACTGCCAGGGATGAGAACAAAATTAATATTTCCTGAGAATGACTTTTGTATCAGTTGCATACAACTGATGTAAATTGTATCCTATCAGATATTTTGATTCACCTAAATTAAAACTTCTGATATATTATATGGGCCTGAAGATTAAAAAAAACTTTCTGACTTTCTTTCAGACCTTAAAAATGGATTTAGTTTCCAGAAATGCAAGTGTGGGTAAATACAGAGATTATAATGCAATACTTCATTGTGCTAACGGATAAAAGGAGAAAATCAACTAGAGGTATGTACCTTTGGAAAGGAAAGGACAAAATTATCACTCTCAGTAGGTGTTACAATTGTCTATTTAGTAAAACTAGAAAATCAATTGTAATACTTTTAGAAACAATAAAAAATTTAGTAAAAAGACAAGTTAAAAGTTAAAATATATGAAACTCAATAGCTTTCTTATATACCAAACATTACCATTAATAAAATGTAAGGGAAAAAGAAATTTATTCTCACTAGAACATACACTGCATGAGGACAGAAACCATTTTTGTTCACAGCTGCATCCCCAGCTCCTAGAACAGGGTCTGACACATGGTAGACACCATAAACATTTGTTATGTAAATGAATTCATGGTAACAAAATGTCACAAAATTATTAAGAATATTCTTAATATGAAATTCATAGGATCTTTAATCCTATATTTCATGGAAAACTGGTATGTGAATTGAGTTGGTGAATTCTCACAAAGAAGGATAGTGGTTATATGTAGAATGTTTTTCTCCACCAGACATTGATTCATTCAACAAATATATTTGGGGATCTACTCTGTGCTTAGTGGTGTTCTAGGCACTGTTCTAGGCACCAGATAGACAAAAAGACAAAAATCTCTGTTCTCATGGAACTTATTATCTCATTTGGAGATATAAATAATATGCAAATAAATAAGTAAAATAGATAGGATGTCAGATGGTGCAAAATGTTAAGGAGGAGAATAAAGCAAAGAAGGGGCTGTAGAGTTCCAGGGTTCAGACAGGGGATGGAAGTGGACAGAAGTGGCAACTGTGAATAGGGTGAATAGGTGAATAGATCAGGCAAGATCTCACAGACAAGGTGGTATTTGAGTAAAGACCTGGAGAAGGTGAGTCATGTGGCTATCGATATTAAAAGCTACAGTAATTAAAACAGTGTGGTCTTAACTTCAAAGACACACAGAAAAATAGAACAAAATATTGAGTTCAGAAATTGGCTCAAATATATGTGACGATTTAGCATGTGATGAAGTGGCCAAGAAAATGGACTGTTTTTAAAGAGTGCTGGAACAACTTGCTAGTCATTTTGGGGGAAAAAGGTAAGTTGGGATCTCACCATATCCAGACACAAATTTCAAATGGATAAAAAGTTTTCATGTTAAACCATGCACATTAAACAGCTGAAGAATATTTAAGTATGTATTTTTATACAGCCTTTGACTAGAGAAGTCCTCTTAAAGCCTAATAAAGCCAGAAAATGAACAGAATGGTCCACAGATTAGACCACATAAAAGTTTGAGGTGGCAAAAATAAAACAAAATAAATAAAAAAATAAAATCACCACCCATAAAAGTTAAAAAAAATACATCTTACAGAAATACTGTATTTCCTTATTCTAGTCCCCACTCTCTTTCAGAAAATGAACAGAATGGTCCACAGATTTGACCATATAAAAGTTTGAGGTGGCAAAAATAAAACAAATTAAAAAATTAAAATCACCACCCGTAAAAGTTCAATTAAAAAAATACATATCACAGAAATACTGTATTTCCTTATTCTAGTCCCTGCCCTCCTTCTGACGTTAGTGTATACATTTAATGTGGTAATGTCTCTTTCTCCTTGCTCTTAGGAACTATTAAATTGATACGATATATTCTAATAAACTGCCTGTTAGAGAGCAGACTAAGGTATATAGAGAGATTTAAAAAGCAACATTTTTTTTTGCATACTCAATAGCAAAAGTAAAAAGAGTATGAACACAGTTCACAAGGAAAGAAATGCAAATAACTAACAAAAGGGAAGAGATGTTAAACCTTTTGAGTAAAAAGGAAAGGTCAGCTGAAATTGCATTGAGGTGCAACGTTTTACCCATTGGATTGGTAAGCCCTAAGAGGATTGTTATGAGAGGCAATGGGAACATACAGCATTCTCATTTACTGCTAATGGGAGTGTGAACTTGTACAACCTTTCATTAAAACTAAATATATTTGTGCCTTTTAAATTTCCTTGGATTATTTTCCCTAAAAGGATGTAATTGAACAAGTGTTCAAAGATAAGAATGTATGTACAAAATTGTTTATCTCAGCATTGTTTGCAATAGTAAATAACTGGAAATGATCTTGATGTCTATTAATAGAGAAATGGTTAAATAAGCTACAGTGGAATGCTATGCAATGTGGAATGCTATGGAATGCTATGCAGTTATTATTTATTTATATGGGAAGATGCCCACAATAAATTTTTTATTAAAAGGCAGACTACTACAGCCATTTTGGAAGACAGTTTGACACTTTCTTATCAAACTAAGCATCCTCTTATCATTATGATCCAGCAATTGTACTCCTAGGTATTTACTCAAACTTAACTCCACACAAAAACCTGCGCATAAATGTTTGCAGTAGCTTTATTCATAATTGTCAAAAATTGGAAGCAACCAAGATGTCTTCAAGTAAATGAGGATAAAACAAACTGGTATATCCAGACAATGGAATATTATTCAGTTATAAAAATAAATGAGCTATCAAGCCATGAAAAAAACACTGAAGAATCCTTCATGCATCTTGCTAGGTGAAAAAATAGCATTTGGCAGTCTAAAAAGCTACATACTCTATGACTCCAAGTATATGACATTCTGGGAGGAGCAAAACCATGGAGATAGTAAAAAGATCTGTGGTTGCCAGGGGTTGGAGGGAAGTCAGGGAGGGATAGATAAGTGGAGTGTAGAGAATTTTTAGGGTGATGAAACTATTCTGCATGATGCTGTAATGGTGGATACCTGACATCATACATTTGGTAAAACCCATAGACGAATGAATCTTAATATACATTTTAGGTAGTAATGTATCAGTATTAGTTTATCAATTGTAGTAAACGTACCACACCAAAGCAAGTTGTTAATAATAGGGAAAATTGGTGTGAACAGAATGGGAATATATAGGAACTCTCTATACCTTCTGGTTAATGTCTCTGTAGTCCTAAAACTGGTCTAAGAAATAAAGTCTGTCAAAAACAATGCACATATGATCCTCTTTTTATTTTGTGTGTGTGTGTGTAGCAGGATGTGTAGAAATAAGTTTGGAAGGATAGCATCAAATTGTTAACAGTGGTATCTTCCAGTGGTGAGATTGTGAGTGATTTTCACTTTTTAATTTATGTCTTTTTATATTGTCTACAATGTTTTATATTCTTATGATCAGAAATAATACAATTTCATTTCAAAAGCAAAAACATAAGACAACAGCACCAACTAAAAAAGAGAAAACCAACAAGAATAAAAATAAAGTAAAATGAAAAATAACCCATAATTATACCATCTAAAGATAACTACTATTAACATTTTGGTATATATTTCAGGCTATTTACAATAAATTATGTAATATGTGAAATGTATATGTAGATAGAGACACACATTAAATACAATTTTGCAACACAATCATAGTTTATATATGTTCCACAGTGAGCAGGTCTATGCAGACCTATCCCAAAGGCTTAAAAGTTATCCAACTGAAAGTTGACTTATACATTTTTCGTTTACAAAATACAAGGCCCCTAAGTTGTCTAACTTAAGTTGTCTAACTCTAAGTTGTCTAACTGTGATCACTAGTGGCTGCCAGGATTATGCAAATATTTTTGGAAAAACAAATATGTTTAATATGTCTCTTCAAGGTAAAAATGACATTTTAATAGTGAATGAGAAAGTAACTGCTTTTCTAACTTAATTTGCTGTTTTGAAAATGGGTGTGGTAGCAGCCTCTGAGGTTGCCCCCACTGATCCCCTCTTCCTGGCATCCATGTCCTTGTGTAATCCCCTCCCCTTGAATATGGGCTGGACCTAGTGACTCTAACAAACGTTTGAATGTGACACAGGACTTCAGTTCGTTTCAGCATTTCAAACAAAACAACTTTGTATTCATATAATGTTTCATAAAATTCTTTCTTATGCATAATTCCATTCAAGCATCCTAACCTCTTGAAATAAAGAAGAGATACAATATTTATTTCCATTTTAATAGTGAGAAAATTAAAAACTCAGAGAGATATTAAATGATTTGTTCAAGGCCTGTCTGACCAGAGGGCTTGTACCAGAATTCAAATCCTGCTCCGCTGACTTTAATTCTCAGTCTCCTTCACTCTAAAGGACCATTCTACTCTTCAGTCTTTAGAATCTCCAGAGTGGAGTTAAAAAGCGGCTGGCTGGGTTTTTGCGGTCTCAGATTCTGGTACCTGTGTCACTGTAGCACAATATTCTAGTCTATATAGAATGATTCCTCAACTGATGTTTGTTGCTAATATGGAAATTTCATTCATAGCAAATTGTGGTGTTAAATATTATCATTACTTTACTTATCCACATAATTCTATGTGAGATTAAGATTTTGGTAACCATCTGGCTATTTTGATCAAGGCAGGTACCTGGTAATTGATGTGTTAAGGCATTTTTCTCCCTGAGTTATTGGATGATGAAATCATAGAAAATGAAACCTAGTAGCAAACATTAGATGTGCATATTTGAAGACAGATTTTTTTATAGCTTTACTATGAGTTTTTTTTTCTGTCAAATATTATTTATGAGGAATGTTGGGGTAACTGGAGAGGAAAAATGTCATAGAAAACAGTTTTCTTTGGATGGTCTAAGAGGTTCATGTTATATATAATGTACCTCTTATGAGAAAGTTATTAGTGATATCATTTCTTTTCTGGTAAAGCAAAGCAAATCTTCATTTTTACATATTTGATATCTCTGAGTTACTTACTGATGTCAGAGAGGGCATCCTTGATGTATGTTTATTCATATATTTTCAAAAAACAGTACACAAAATTTTCCATTACTGAAGAAATAACTCCACAAAAACCAAAGGGTTGAGAATATTCCTTTAAAAAGATATTTTATTGACTACTGTGCATTGGGGATTAACCAAACCTATAATTAGAGATTAATCTGGAGAAGGGGGAGAGAGGAATAGAACATGAATGGGACAGAGGCAGAGGAGGGAATGCGTGGGAATTAGGGCATTAGTGCTGCTGAAAGGGTGTGAATATGACTCCTTCAGGCTTTCTGAGTTTGCCAGGCTCTGTGCTAAGTACTCTGCATATATATCTTCTTCTTAATCTCTGTAACAGACCTATGAGGTGGTAGACATTATTATCCACAGTTTTCAAATGAGGAAACTGGATCAGAGAGGTTTCAGCAAATGACCCGAGATCACACAGCCAGTAAATAGCAGTCAGGATTTGAACTCACAGATGTTTGCACTTCACATCTGTGTGCTTTACCGTATTGCATACGTCTATCTACAGAGCGCTGATTTTACAGATATTTCCCCCAACTTGGCTATTGGTTAACTGTCCAGATTTGTTTCAACATAAGTAACACATGCTCCATTTTATTTTTATTCAAAGATAAGTGTATATAAAGAAATGTAGATCCTTTTATGGTTTGCCAAAGTTTATTTTGTACATAGTTCTTGTGCATCAGAAATACTTTATTAGTTGAAAATAGACCCATTAATTACTGTGTGGAATGTGAAAAAATGCATTCTTTGTAAATTTCTAGTTTTTCCTTTGGACTATGGTAATTTGCAATTGTCCCTATAGTCCTATGCTTTTGGCAGTAGCCACAGATTTCAAGTGTTAAACATAAATGAAATACAGTATATGATTTTCTATGTTGTATGAGAGGAAAAAAGTCAATCTGCAGGACAGATGCAAGTGATGTGAGACTCCAGCTGAAGGCTCAGGTCCCTCTAGGGAAAGTCACAGCAGAAAATGGCACTCTGCTGCTCTCAGTTTACTTGGCAGTGCCTGGCAAAGAGCACAGGAAAAACACTAGAGCAGCAATGAGCAGTTTT
Organism: Papio anubis; assembly: GCF_008728515.1. Taxonomy (NCBI): domain Eukaryota; kingdom Metazoa; phylum Chordata; class Mammalia; order Primates; family Cercopithecidae; genus Papio; species Papio anubis. Next base: position 41,308,510 of record NC_044984.1, read on the forward strand.
TCAGCTGCCAGAGAAAAAGTTTCACAAACTGGAAATTTTACAAAGGTACACTAACGTCTGATTGTCTGATACTCATTTATTCATCAAATATTTGTTGCATAGTAGATGCTGAAAATACAATGCTGAATTAGTCATTGTTCCTGCTTTCAAGGAACACACAGACCAGATGGGAAGACAGTATACCAATTTCAGTAAAGGGCGTCAAGGGCCATCGTCACAGGGCCTTATGCGAACACCTAGGAGAGGTGCCTGGTTTCACCGGAAGTGTTGGGAAATGTTCCAGAAGAGGGAATATCTATTCTAAGCCAGACTGGCTATATAATTTGAGGAGTCCAGTGCAAAATGAAAATGTGGATCATTTGTTCAAAAACTATGAAGAATTTCAAGATGGTGACACCTGAGCATTAGATAAAGCACAAACACTTCTAATTGAATTTCCTTCTACTTAGACTGTAATACCCACAATGGTAAAATTGTAAACCATTGTTTAACAAAATGAACCCACTCTGGGCATTTATGCCATTTGTGTCCTTTGAAGTATTATTACTATGTAGCAAAAATGTAAGGGTCTACAATAATGTATTCAAATCAGCCTGGTGTGGCCATAACAATTTTGGAAGAACTATATTAGAATGAGTCATGAATGTTTAATATTTAGTAAATGTTTTACATTTCCCCCAGAAAAGGACAGTTTCTGGGAACTTCAGGGAATATTTAAATACTTTCTCCAGCAGCCTGTTGCCTCTGAAAGAAATAATTTATGGAAACGATAAAAAGCAAGTGTTAGTATGCTTGTTGGAAAAGAAAACAGAAACCCTACCTGTTGATTACAAAAGCAGAGAACATGGTATCCATGGAATATTGTATTACCGTATTTTTCACAACTACTCACTGTACCCTTTAAGAGTTGTATAATGCCTGCTGGTAGCAAGGTGGCCATACAATTTATAGTAATTCCCTGAGGAAGGACTCTATCTAGCCTTCCCACGTGGCCATGTGACTTACTTTGGCCAATGGAGTGAAAGGATGTGACGTAAGCCATGTCTGAGTGGAAGTTCCAGGCAAATACTCTAAGGGCCATGGCAGTTGGCATTCTGTTTTCCCCCTGCCACAAGTTCAACATGTTCCCCAGAGGAGTTCCTTCTTCAAGCCTGGATCCTGAATGAAAAAGCCATGTGGCGCATAGTCATGGCCAACACATGAAATGTGAATGCGAAGTAAATCTTGGTTGTTAAAAAGCCACTGAGAATTTTGGGGGTTATTAATGACCAAAACGGGGTGAAAGCTGGCTAACACAGTGCTTTTATTTATAATAGGGCAATGATTCACAAATACAGTATTTGCCTAAAGGACATTCAGTTATCTCACTCTTCTGGGGAATGACACTGCTCTAATAATGATGATTATATAGGTTTTTCCAGAGGCAGATACACTGGGAATTTTGTTAATGGTAATCTGATCTGCTGGGGAATCAAACTGAGTCCCCAGGCATGAGTTGGGTCTAAATGGCTAAAGCCCTGTCCTCACTTCCCCACCTGGTCCAGCTGCTTGCTGCCTACTTGATCTTGGACAAATTGCTAAGCCTCAATTTCCCAATTTGTAAACTTAGAATAGGACTATTTACTTCATAAATTTGTTAGGACAGGGTCACTTTCTATTTCTTCTACATCAATGCCTGTTTCCCAAACTCAGTTTCTATCCCTCTGATTAAATTAGCTCTTGTTTGACTTTGTCTATCATTTTTAATATAAAAGAAATAAGACATTTGTAGATTAATATTGAGCTTCTCTTTGTTTCTCCCCAAGTATCTATTCTTTCTTCAGTGACAACAACTACCTCATAAAGGGTATACACTTTATTTTGATATCTACATATAGATGATTAAATATGTAAGTTACTATATTTGCATATACTGTATTGGATATATATGTGTATATATACATAAGTTAAAATATGCATAAAACCATGTTCTGCACATAGAAAAAATTTAGTATAAAAGAATTCGTGAAATGTTCTTTTCTTAAAAGGATTATGGTAGGGGGAAGTGGGTTCACTTCTCCCTATGAAGCTGTTAATTCTTTTATGTCACTTGGCAAAACTTGCTTTCTTTCTCATTCTTGTCTTTCTTTCTTTTCTTTCTTTCTTTCTCTTTCTTTCTTTCTTTCTTTGTTTATTCTCTTTTCTTCCTCCTTCCTTCCTTTCTTCTCTCTCTTTCTTTTTTTCTTTCCTCTCTTTCTTTCTTTCTTCTCTTTTCTTCCTCCTTCCTTCCTTTCTTCTCTCTCTTTCTTTTTTTCTTTCCTCTTTCTTTTTTCTCTTTCTTTCTTTCTTTCTTTTTTTTGAAGCAGGGTCTAGCTCTGTCATTCAGGCTGAAGTACAGTGGTGTGATCTTGGCTCACTGCAACTTCCACTTCCCAGGCTCAAGTGATCCTCCTGCCTCAATCTCCCAAGTAGCTGGGACTACAGGCATGTGCCACCAAGCCCAGCTAATTTTTGTATTTTTTGTAGAGACAGGGTTTTACCATGTTACCCAGGCTGGTCTTGAACTCCTGAGCTTAAGCAATATGCCAAAGTGTGGAGATTATAGGCATAAGCCACCGTGCCTGGCCTGGCAAATTTTTCTAATTGTCACTATCAGTCAAGTCCTGTCCTATGAACTGAAAATAAAGAGTGGAACTGGATAGAAAAAGGCCTGTTATCTTTTAGCTTACCTTCTAGTAGGAGGAAGCAGACAATAAACAATTAAGCAAATAAGTAGACCCAATAAAAGGTCAAAAAACATGAAGTAAGAGTCCTTGGGAGAGCTCTCTACTGGATGGATAAGAATAATGTGTTAATGTATAGTTGTTTCAAGGAAGGGTAGTAACATTTATTGAGCACCTGCTAAGTTTCAGCTAGTTTATCTGTACTGCTTCATTTAATTATCGTGATAACCCTGTGAGTAGGTCCATTTTGTAGGTCAAAAACTGGACATTCACAACTAGAAAGTCAACTAACTTCCCCACAATTAGCTAGCTGGCAAATTCAAGAGTGGACCTCGAATTCTTACCTCCTACTTCTTCCTCAAGCCCAGTAATCTCTTTTAAGTAGGAAAAACATGTCTCTTTCTGTTTACCCTCACCTTTATCCTCAGTTATGCATTTTTAGATTATAAATGATATTTTCTTAGAATAAAGTTAAATTTCAGCTTTCCCTGCATTTACAGGAAATATTCTTAAAAAACAGAGTACTGGACTTAAATTCTGGAGAACTACCTTCAAACTGCTGTCCTGCTACTCAATACCCATGTGGTTTCTGGCAAGTCACTCAACTTCTATGAGCCTGTTTACTCATCTAACAGGAGAGAGTGCCAGGTATAAGGTTTTATGATCCCTAGTTTTGAACTAGTGGAGTCTGGCTTCACAAATTTTACTATACTTTGCACACGAATATTGCACACTGACATAGAGTCTCTCTCTGGTGATGTGTAGAAGGGTTTATGTAACTCAGGTCACTTCCTCAGCACAGTGACTCAGAGCCCCTGGAGTATGAAAGACTGAATCCCTAAGTCTGACTCATGAGCAGTAAGGTCTCCTTTTCCTCTGCATTTTACCTCAGTGTTTTTTGTTTTTTTTTTTTTCAGGCTGGAAGAGTCGCCTCTGGCATGCCTCTGCTCTTGAGGGTAAAATGGGCTCAGAGTGACTTTTAAGGCTGCTCAACAAAGGCAGGAACACCAGAGAATTATCATTTTCTTTTTCTTCAGCTGACTGGATAAGTGTAGCTATAATAGAGTATGGTTCAGGAGGGCAAAACCACTTTGGAAGAAACCTTGAAAGTGATTCAATTTCAAGTCACAAGATCAATTATGTGACGTTCTAGAACTACTGATACTGAGTTTTACAGCAGATCCATGGCACAGGTTCAGAAGGTGATTCAGGATGTCTCTTTTCTTGGACGTTAAAGCTCATTACCTGAAAATTACTCAGCCTTGGCCCTTAGGGAAATTTTAAGTGCCCAGCCCAAACAGCATAATCCTATTTAAAATACGAAGATCGCATAATAATGAACAACATCAAAAGAAAACACTTGTCTGGGTCAGATCTCATCAATTAGACAATTTCCAGCAGAGAACACATCTCTAGATAACTACATGTCTGTCATATAAGAGATAGATGGACTTCTAGCTGTGTGCATACAGTAAATTATCTCAAGAAAACTAGGCAGCAGGTAGAAAAAGAGCAATGCAATCCCACTTTTTAAATGCTCCTGCCTACAGTCTTTGATGGAATGATCTTCATTTGATGACCATTTCTATTCTTGCCTGCAATTTGGGAATGTTAAATCCTACCTCATAGGAGTGTGTACGGGTAGCATGAACTAAGGTAGATAAAGGCTTCATGTGGTGTTTGGCACAGCGTAGGTGTAGATTGGACGTCAGTTTTCTGCTCATGCTTTGCTCATCACATACCTATCCGGTATCTGTACGTGCTAAGTTCTGAGCCTTACAAACCATAGGGAGAGATGTGCAAACTTGCCCTCAATGAGCATATTGTTTAAACAAGGAAGATGAAATGCATAGATAGACAACTAGAGGTGGAGTCTGAGGGAGCCCAAGAAATAAGCACGCTTTTCCTGGCCCAGTTGGTGACAAGGAGATTGAGAGAGGGTCCCAGAGGTCAGTGGATTCTGGAGAATGTGGCATGGATGTGTTAGTTCAGGGGACTTGCCAGTCCTTCAGTCAGGCAGTAAGAGGACATCCCCAGTTACCAGCCATTGGCAACCTAAAGAACTACAGTCTTCCTGAGGTAGGGGGACAGAATGGGTGCAGCAGGCTGGTATGTAGAGGGCAGGGAGAGGTGCTGAGCAATCGCACTAGGAGAGAGAGGGGAGTATTGCTATTGTGGAACCTTCTCCACATGGACGCATGAGACAGCAGAAAGGGAGAAGGAAAAACCCCTAATAAATTTAGCTTGCAATTTAAATTGAAGGGCTAAGAATAACTGACATTAACACTCATTCCTCATTACTGGTTGATTTATTTGGTTCTCAAGCCATGGCTCTATGTCAGAATCACTTGTGGAGATTTAAAAAATTACAAATACCTGGCTCCACCTGTTGGGGATTCTAAATCAGAGGATTTGGGAAGAGGTTTAGATATCTACATTTTAAAATCCCACTACAGGTCATTCTGATGGGCATCCAGGGTTTTGACCCACAATATTAATTAAGCAATGATGGACTTGGTTAATCTTTAAAAATGCAATAGTCTTTAAAAAGGACCAGTGCTAATTGCATTACGCTTCTGTGTAAAAAAAAGATAAGAGAAGACCAAGGGAGTAGACAGGTAAAAAGGTAAGTCCTGTGTCTTCTGTCTTAGGTTTTCATAGAAATAACCAGAAGATATATATTTTTTTGCTTATCTTTTTTCTGTAGTTAGTATGATCAAAGCTAACATTTCAAAAGCCGATCTTCCCTGGAAACATGAATAGGAATATAATACATTCAGTTGCAGTTTTACCTAACTTTTAGTGAGTGCCTACTGTGTGCTAAAACTATGCTTGGCAATTTCCTGTGTCTTCCCAGGTGAGGAAGTCAGGCCATAAATGTAGTAGGATTAATGACGGCATTCTGAGCTAGTGAGAATGTTTAGGAACCATGACTTAAGAAACGTTTATCTGCGTATGATTCTCACTGCTGATGAAGACACGGTGATGCTGCAGCATGTATGTATTGTGGAGACACTGAAATTTAATACAACTTTTTGAATAAAAATTTGATAATGTATCCGAAGAACCAGATCTATATAAATGTTCTTAACATTGCACCCATTATTTCCATTTCTGAGAATTATCTTAAGGAGATACTTTTTTAAAGAAACATGTTTCAGGTTAGAGGAGTATAATTATAATATCTTTTAAATGTAGCTATATCTGGAAATTACATAAATTTTAATCATTAAGGAAATGATAGGTGAATTATTGCATAATCTCTTTTAGACACTTAAATCTGGTCATTATAAAGCCTTTGGAGGAACAGGTAAAAGGCTTAAGACAAAAAGCCAAAAGAAAAAATATGTACCAGGATAGTAATTACAAGGTATTCATTAATGTTGGAAGGAAGTGTGAAGATGGGATGTAGTTTGTGTGTGGTAGTAGAATTCTGAGCGTGTTTTCCTTTTTGGGTGTGGTGAATGGACGTTGTCCGGTCTCCCCAGCATCCCTTCCCACCCTATATGCAGCTAAGAGGAAAGGAAACCTTTCACCTCTGGCCAGTGAGCTGGGATGCTGTTTGCCTGCAGTCATTGGCAGCCTTGCCTCCCTGTTTTTTTCCACTGCCGAAGGGAGGAAACTTGCCTCTAGTAAGAGATAAAAAACTAAAAATCTAGAGAGAGGCTGGAGTCAGAGGGATGAACAGATGTATGGAGAAAGGGGTACAGAGATGGACGGGCTCACCTGAATTAAGTTGGCGAGACAGTCTTCTAAATTTGGCACTTATGTGACCCCACACAATTTCTTTCTTATACTAGTTAATCTTGTTCTAGTCTGCTGACAATCAAAAGAATTCAGACAATAGAATTGGTTTAATTTTTAAAAGTTTTTATTCTGTGTTAGAGTCTGCCAAGGTTGTTGTTTGTTTTTAAATGAACCTTCTTTACTTTCTGAAGTACTAGAACATTTTGTACTTGTGTATAAATACTGCATTTATGAATCATTTCCCATTATTTTACTGATAGAATGTTGGTCTCCTCTCAGGTCTTCTTCTCGGGTTTTCCTGCAACATAGTCACATTAACTGTTTTTCCACATCCTGATTCTGACAATAGTCATCCTGAGAATGCTTTTGGAAAGGATGGTCTGAAACTATAATGCGGATTCAAATCTGTATAAGGCAGAAATGTATGGGGAATTCTGAAATCAATCAACAAACAGTAATTGTGCACCTACTATGTGCCAGGTACTGGGGCTACAATGAAAATAAAAGTAGACAGAGCTCCTGTCCTTAACATGCTTATCTCTGTGTGTGCTGTGTGCATTCACTGGAGGTCCAGGGAGGCTTAATCTGGGAGTATATTTAGCACTTAATGTTTATTTAATACCTCTGCAAAAGGTCAACAGGATAACAAGCAACATTTATGGACCTTTAATAAGATAAGGTCTGTGCCGTATCTTATTTTCCCCATTTTACCAGATGAGGAAATGGAGATGCAATGAGGATATTTAATGTGTCCAAGATTACAGAGTTAACAGGTGCCAAAGGTGGATTGAACCTGACACAGTCTGGCTCCTTGCCATAGAATAATGCTGCTTACACGGTTGAAAGAAATCTGCTCAGAAATGCTGAAATTAATTTTTAAATTTTTTTGGAAAAATATTTATTAAGTTAAATGTTGGTGGTGAGATATACAGGTATCTGACTAGAATAAAATGATAGGAGATTCCCTTTCCAACTTGCTATACTTTGAACCACAGGAAAAAAGTTCTGAAAAAATTAGTTCATCCATTTATTCATGTATTCAACAGCATTTTCAGCATACCACCTGCTACTAAGCAAATTATGTAGAAAGCCCTCGGTTTGTTAAGAGTAAATGGAACAGAAACAAATCCTTAAAATATAGCATAGGATGGTAAGTTCTGTAATAAAAGGGTTAAAAGGGAACTTTGAGAGCATTAAGAGGTGAAAGGAGGGGAAAGAGGGAGGAAATGTCATGAATTGTTTGACAAGTAAGCTAGGCATTGAAATATGAGGCGGAATTCTTCCATGGACTTGGGGGTGAGTATAGGAGTGGTGGTGTAGAAAGGGACTTCTGCGGCAGGATCGACTTCTAAGCTCAGTCAACGGTGTCCTGAGAATTGCAAGTGGCTCTAAGAGCCTGACTAAAAAGATAGGTTGTGCAAACTGAGCGAAAGCATTTGGAATTGTCTTTGAGGTCAGGGCTACATAAACTCTTTTAATTGCGTACACCTACCAGTAAAAATAACTTGAGCATATACTCTTCAAATATGTGTTTATTTGGATATATTTATTTATATATATGGACTATGAGATTAGTTTCTTATATCCCTTCAGAAATACACACAGATGTGATTAAATAGGAAATATTTAAAGATACATGTTAGTTTTTGCGCCTATAAAATTTTCTTAAACATTAGAATGACCAATGTGTATGAAAATGCAGATACGTTTTTGAAAATTTTGATTTAACACTTTGTGATGGGGTAATTTAAAGGACTGGTTCTAAGTTCAGTTTATTTCGATTTCTAGTTTTAGTTAAATCAAGACACTTCACAAAGAAATACAGTTCTGATTGAAGGAGTATTTATTGGCAGGACTAACTAAGTCATAATGCAGTTTTTGCAGTTTTTTTTCAGTCTTAAACACTGTACTTAGGTTTTTCTTGAAATGTAATCAATAACTTTTTGTTTTTCCTGATATCATTTAGTCATTCTTGTAAACTCTTTGGAAGGTGTTGCATTTTAGTATTTTTAATAGTTGGTTGAAATTCATACTCTTCATCTGGATTATTTAGACACGGGCTAGAAAATTCTGTTTCTACAGAGCCCTTAGAAATAATACCACACATCTACAACCATCTGATCTTGACAAACCTGACAAAAACAAGAAATGGGGAGAGGATTCCCTATTTAATAAATGGTACTGGGAAAACTAGTTAGCCATATGTAGAAAGCTGAAATTGGATCCCTTCCTTACACCTTATATGAAAATTAATTCCAGATGGATTAAAGACTTAAATATTAGACCTAAAACCATAAAAACCCTAGAAGAAAACCTAGGCAATACCATTCAGAACCTAGGCATGAGCAAAGACTTCATGTCCAAAACACCAAAAACAATGCCAATGAAAGCCAAAATAGACAAATGGGATCTAATTAAACTAAAGAGCTTCTGCACAGCAAAAGACACTACCTTCAGAGTGAACAGACAGCCTACAGAATGGGAGAAAATTTTTGCAATCTACTCATCTGACAAAGTGCTAATATCCAGAATCTACATAGAACTTAAACAAATTTACCAAAAAAAATCAAACAACCCCACCAAAAAGTGGGCAAAGGATATGAACAGACACTTCTCAAAAGAACACATTTATGCAGCCAACAGACACATGAAAAAATGCTCATCATCACTGGCCATCAGAGAAATGCAAATCAAAACCACAATGCGATACCATCTCACACCAGTTAGAATGGCGATCATTAAAAAGTCAGGAAACAACAGGTGCTGGAAAGGATGTGGAGAAATAGGAACACTTTTTCACTGTTGGTGGGATTGTAAACTAGTTCAACCATTGTGGAAGACAGTGTGGCAATTCCTCAAGGATCGAGAACTAGAAATACCATTTGACCCAGCCATCCCATTACTGGATATATACCCAAAGGATTATAAATCATGCTGCTATAAAGATATATGCACACGTATGTTTATTGTGGCACTATTCACAATAGCAGAGACTTGGAACCAACCCAAATGTCCATCAATGACAGACTGGATTAAGAAAATGTGGCACATATAAACCATGGAATACTATGCAGCCATAAAAAAGGATGAGTTTATGTCCTTTGTAGGGACATGGATGAAGCTGGAAACCATCATTCTGAGCAAACTATCACAAGGACAGAAAACCAAACACTGCCTGTTCTCACTCATAGGTGGTTACTGAATAATGAGAACACTTGGACACAGGGTGGGGAACATCACACACTGGGGCCTGTCATGGGGTGGAGGAAGGGGGGAGGGGGAAGGGATAGCATTAGGAGATATAGTTAATGTAAATGACGAGTTAATGGGTGCAGCACACCAACATGGCACATGGATACATATGTAACAAACCTGCACATTGTGCACATGTACCCTAGAACTTAAAGTATAATAATAAAAAATAAAGAAAAAAAACCTTAAAAGCAGAATTATAGAAGATGCCAGAAAAAGAGTTAGGAAAGAATGCTTGCAAGGGAAATAATAAACACCAAGAGTTTTTCAATAAAATATTTTAAAATAGCCAGGTGTGGTGGCTCATGCCTGTAATCCCAGCATTTTGGGAGGCCAAGGCAGGAGGATCACTTGAGCCCAGGAGTTCGAAACCAGCCTGGGCAACATAGTAGGACCCCATCTCTGAAGGGCAGTCACTCAACAACATGTGTAAGTTAACAGACAATAAGAAACAAGAAGGGACAAAACACCAAAACCTCACTCCTATACTTGTAATCTTCCCTAATGTTGTTACCTGGTGTTAATACTTAGTATCCAGTAAAATTACTGAAAGGAAAATCATAGTATATTTACCAACAGTTTACTTGCATTATTGAAATTATTATAGTACATACCAATTAATATTTTAATTACTGGTTTCTATTCTCTTCATCCTACACATTTTCCAGGCAAACATTTTTCATTCTATATCAAGGTAATTTCTACCTAAGGCCTCTCCTGAGAAAAAAAACCAAGTAATAAATAATACAACCCTTAAAAGTTTGCAAATTAAGAAGTCCACTTTACCTACTTTGACTCCCATGGTTGCTCTGAGAAACTGGCTGAACAGGATGGTTTTTGTTGATAGTTCGTTCATAATTGAACTAGGAAGGGAGGCAAAAAAAAAAAAAAAAAGGAAAGAAAGAAAGAAAAATCTGTTTCTAATCTTTTTTTAATGGTCAGATAGGAAAGGTATCTTTTTGTTTTTTAATAAGACACAGTCACATTACTTTTAGCCATTAAATCAATGATGAGGAAACATTCCCCCAGTTGTATGAGTTATCTCTTGCTGCATAATACTAATTGTTTTACAATTAGTATTGTAAAACAACAGACATTTCTTATCTCATAGTTTCTGTGGGTCACAGATCCCAGGAGTGGCTTAGCTGCATTATTTTGGGTCAGAATCTCCCACAAAACTGTGGCTGAGGGGTTGGCCGGGCTTCCAGTCAGCTCAAGGCAAAATTGACTGAGGCTCTGCTTCCAAGTTCCCTCACGTGCCTGTTGACATGCCTCAGGTCCTGGTCAGCTGTTGGCTAGAGGTGGTAGTTCCTTGCCATGGGCTTCTCCATAGAGAGTGAGAGAGGGTGAATAAGATGTAAGTCTCAGCCTTTCTGTAACATAATTTCCGAAGTAACTTTTTCCATAATCCTATTTATTAGAGTTACTAAGTCCAGTCCATATTCTAGGGGAGGGGTTACACAAGGATATAGATACCAGGAAGAGAAGATCAGCAGGGGCAACCTCAGAAGCTGCTACCACACCCGTTTTCAAAGCAACAAATTAATTTAGAAAAGTAATTACTTTCTTATTCACTATTAAAATGTTATCTTTACCTTGAAAAGACATACTAAGCGTATCTGTTTTTCTGAAAATACCTGCATAATCCTGGTAGCCACTAGTCATCACAGGAAAAGTTAGACAACTTGGGAGCCTTGTCTTTTGTAAAAGAAAAATGTGCAAGTCCACTTTTAGTTGGATAACTGTTAAGTATTTGGATACAAAATAACTAACCAACTAGGAAGGACAGTTAATTTGATAAAATTAAGCCCTTCATAAAGTAGGTTCTTGGCAAGTCTTTTAAGTTCGATAAACTTTTTCATCGAACTTAGAAGACTTGCCAAGAAACTTCTTTATATATAAAGGGCTTAATTTTATCAAATTAACTATTGATAACATCCTCTAGCATGTAGAATGCAATCCGTTCCAATATTCTGAGAGTGAAGAAATGAATGTGGATTCCCCCCATCACCTCTCACTTGTGGGACCCTGTAAGAGTTCTTCCTTCAGGGAAACTCAGCTGGGTTAGGTGAGGGCATCAGTATCATTCCATACACTCGACATGCATACATTTAAATTACTTTCTAATTACTTTTTTTTTTAGTTTTGCTAAAGAGTAGGAATATGGAAAAATCGGAATGCTAATATTGTTTTTCTGTACCATATGTATCATCTGGTGCTTACCCTTTTGGAGACCTCTGCTCTAGGCCAAGGGTTCTTAACTCAGGATTTATTGCTTATGGGTGATTTGTTTTCAAGGGATAAAAAATAGCGACCAAAGCTGTAATCAGATCTCCAAGAAACCATTAAGAACCACTGCTATAGGCAATGGATAGATAATGAAGAATTTTACAAAGGAGAACATGAAGGGATTTAAAGTTTAGGATGCTACTTGGTGGCAGAGTAGAGGGTGGCTTGGAGAGACCGAGCCTGGAGGTAGGGCAGTGGAGGGTTCGCTCTCTCAGTGAGGCAAAAGGTGACAAGGGATTGAACCCAGGCATTGTGAGTGGGATGGAAAGGGGAAACTTGTGGCATATGAAAGTCGGCATGTGCCACAGTGAAAGGCTGCAGGATCTTGAAACCACTAAGCAGGTGTTCATAAAGGCAGTTTATAAAGAAAACATTCCCGCAAGAGGAAGTCCGATCTCAGATCTAAGACACTTCAGGTCCTCTGTCCCCACTTTTTTTTTTTTTTTAAACACTGTTCTTTCTTTTATTTTTTATTCTTTTGTTATTTTTTTCCCCTGGAGATTCAAGCTGGGAGAGAAAGGAGAGATTCAGTGACAAGTTATCAATATTTTCTAAAAGAAACCTAGCCATTTAGTAATAGAAGAAGGGTGTTTGGAAAGAGGGGCCGTGGAATAATACTGGCGCCCCAAATAAATCCGTGATCTGCTAAACATCTTCTGGGTTAGAAAATAGAATTGATCTGAATTCCACAGCTGTGGCTTCTTTAAGAAGGGTAAGATGTTTTAAAGTCCACCCCCGCCCTCTCCCCCGACCCCACCTCTACCCGGCTTTCTTCTGGAATTTTGATTGCTTTCCTTCTATTGTGATGAACATTGCTTTGGTTTTGTCTAGGCTGAGCTGCGTCTCCTGATCAGTCTCCTATTTCTGCTTATATCATAAAGGCACATTTCCGTAGTGCTTCATACCTTACCTAGCCTCTTCACATGGGCTTTCTTACTTAACCAGCTCCTTGGGCATTGCTCTGAGTGTCCAATTCAGCTGAAAATATCATCTGCATGGCATTGCTGTCACAGTAGATTCTCAAAGTTGTAGTTGTCATCTCTTGGAGGTTCAGAAAAGAAGATGAGTGGGGCACAGGAGCAGTGCACTTCCCCCTTGAAGTAATGTGGGGACAGAAAAGAGGCAGCTGTGTTTCAACAAGAGCCTCTTTCAGTCCTTGCATGGCCTCATGTTTCTTGACATGCTAACCAGTCCAGAAACAACAATGTCAGTGCAACTGGCCTTTCCCCACTGCTTCTGTAGAGGCTGATGTTATTCCTGTGGCCCAGCCAGGGCACCATCCTGAAGAATACAGAGCCAGTGTGCTGTGGGAGTTGAGGCTGCTGTCAAACTTGGCCAGTTCCTTTCCAGACACAGTCACTTCCCACTGGAAGTGAGCCAAGCTGGAGGATGGGCAGGGAGAGGATGGGATGCTCCGTACAACATCTACCTTTCTAAGTTCAAGAGGCATTGTGGATTGTTCCTATGAGATTTTGCGGACTGTTAAGATTTCTTCTATCAGTGACAATAAAGTGAGACCTTATGCTGCAATTATTTCCAAACTGGTTGATTTTATCTCTGTAGCAGTACTCCTGGCACATGGCTACAGGTGTGTAGGTAACCTGAAGATATCTGACTCAGTGATCACTGTTTTTTGGTAAATGGAGAAAAAGGGCTCTTAGCTGGCTTCAGAGTCTGGTTTCAATCTTGTGTGGTGACTATTGGGAATTATTTCCTGGATATTTAATTTTTCATTTGAAAAATTATGGTAGAGGTCTACAGAGATAGTCCCTCCCTCCCTCCCTCCCTCCCCCCCCCCCTCTTCCCTCCTTCCCTCCCTCCCTCCCTTCCCTCCTTCCCTCCCTCCCTCCCTCCCTTCCTTCCTCTCTCCCTTCCTTCCTTGCTGGGAAAGAAGGGAGAGATTCATTGATGAGTTACCAATATTTTCTAAAAATATCCAGTAATATATAGTAATAGAAGAAAAAGGGTGTTTGGAAAGAGGTGCTGTGGAATAATGTTGGAGCCCTAAAAAATCTGTGGTTTACTAAACATTTTCTGGGTTGGGAAATATAATTGATTTGAATCCTCCAGCTGTGCCTTGTTTAAGAAGGGTGAGTTGTTTTTATGATTTTCTCCTCCCTTTTTCTAGATCTATCTTTCTCTGTTTGTCTCTTTCAAAATTTGAGGTATAGTTCTCTTTTCCCTCCCTCCTTGCCTTTTTCTTTTCTTTTCTCCTTCCTTCCTTCCTTCCTTCCTTCCTTCCTTCCTTCCTTCCTTCCTTCCTTCCTTCCTTTCTTTCTTTCTTTCTTTCTTTCTTTCTTTCTTTCTTTCTTTCTTTCTTTCTTTCTTTCTTTCTTTCTTTCTTTCTTTCTTTCTTTCTTTTTCTCTCTCTTTCTTTCTCTCTCTCACTTTCTCTCTCTTTCTCTCTCTTTCTTTCTTCTTTCTTTCTCTCTTTCTTTCTTTCTTTTTCCCTCTCTCTCTTTCTTTCTCTCTCTCTTTCTTTCTCTCTCACTTTCTCTCTCTTTCTTCTTTCTTTCTCTCTTTCTTTCTCTCTCTCTCTCTCTTTCTTTCTTTCTTTCTTTTCTTTCTCTCTCTCTCTCTCTCTCTCTCTCCTTTTCTTTCTTTCCTTCTTCTCTCTTCACATTAGGTTGAGCTGGACTGTAGTTTCCTCTCAGTGACATATTAATTGTGTGCCTTGAAGAAGTTGATTCTCTTCTCTAAGCCCTTGTTTTCTCATCTGTAATGACATCTGTTTTATCATAGAGTGATACTCATTAATCATCAAGGATTGGAAATGATAAGTAAAGCACTAGAATAGTTCCTGTCACATCAAACAAGCTTGCTAAATGAGAATTATAATTTTCCTATATAAATTTCACCCATGTGGCCTGCAGTGACTTTGTAGAGGAGCGAATCAAGGTTTCTTGATGTGTGAGTCTCATGACTGTAGTAAGAAGCACAGCCAAGTTAGTCAACAAATGTTTATAAAAGTATCCATTGACAACATGGTGCTGTTGTATTAAACGTTGTACAAAAAGCAAAAATATAAACTTTCTAGTTATTAAAAACTTGCCATCATATGTGGCAAGACATGGTAAAACATTTAGAATTAAAAAAAAAATAAGTATTTCTGTAATTTTCTAGATCCTCTTCTTATAATTTTTAATAATTTTTAAAAATTCCTGTCATTATTCCTAGATGTCTCTAACCTTTCAGAGATCTCTATGAGGCCAGTAATTCACTTCTGGACCTTTGAAGTTATATGTTGGGGTTTGGCTTTAGGACATTCTCATTCCCATTTGTGATAACCGTGAGCAGAAAGCTGACTCATTACCTGATTAATACAGATAAACAAGTAATGGGAGGAGAGTGCAGTATAATTCACGTCTGCTTTAATAAATCAGATTTATTTAACTCTTGTTTAGTTAGCTTTGACTGTGTGAGTCCTGCAGTGTGCTGGAGGAATTCGCAAGTCCCCTCACCTTTGCTGTCTGCTCTTAGAGGGTTACTTTCCCTGTTATCTCCTGACATCCCTGCTTTGTTGTTTCTTCTCAAACCTGAAGCCACCTCTCTGTTCATCACCCACTGCCCTTCAGAACTCTTCCCTTGAAGTCTTTCCAAACAGGTGCTGTCCTGCTTCATTTCTGATCGACATTCTGCTAACTCTTGTTTCTTATAGATGTTCTCCCTCCTGAATACTGACGTGCCTCTCTTTATATAGCCCTAACTGCCTTCGTGTTTCCATGTTCACTACTTGGTGTTTACCAGTATTTCTTCTGCCTCCTCCAGGAGAGCTTGTGAGGACAGGGATACCATGTTGCTTTTTTATGTAATGCCCTACGTTGTTATAAGTTAAATGAATTATAAAGACAATGGATAAAGGGCATATGTGGGAAAGCTCTCAATATACTTTTTTGTTTTTTAGTGTAGCAATTTTCATCTTAGTCTGATCATCTTACTATTAATAAAAACTTATTAGGCAAAGGTTCCAAATTATATCTTGCAGGAACGTGCACAAGTTTGGACTGGTGGATGACTCATTGACTCTGAAGAATTAAATAGTGGTGGTTTACTGAGAAAGTCAGCCTGAGAAATTTAGAGAGAAAGAGATTATACTAAGTCCTGCTGCAGGCAGAACCCATTAAGTAAGGCATTTCGGGGCCCCCTGTAACTTACCAATAACTCTCCCCATTTGTGTGGTACAGATGGCAGGAAGATGAGGACTTAGGCTATCTGATGGGAGAATGAAGAAAAGGGACCACAAGTACTCCTCCCTCTGCCAGCCTCATGTCAACCAGTAGTAGTGGTAATTACCACCATTGCTGAGCCCCTTACTAGAGTAATAGCAGTATAGTAATAGTATATCCAGATACTATGCTATTTTAAGAAAATAAATACTATCACATTTAATCCTCACAAACCACCTCTGAAAAATTTTCACAATTTTATACAAGAGAACACAGAAGCTCAAGGTCACACCGTTAGTAAAGCATAGAGTCAGGCTATGTGTCCAGGTCTGTCCAATCTTAAAGCCTGTGCTAAGTCTTGTCCTCACCTATTTACCTGTTTATTTTGACTATTTTGTTGGTTTTTTTTTTCCTTTGGGAAGGGGTAGGATGGAATCTTACATTTTTTGTCTTATATCCAGGACTTAGCATGTTAGGTGTGTTCTCAGTACATTTTTGCTGAGTGAATGGGCCAGTCCAGTCCAGTTGCTCTATGATGGAATGTGGAACTGAGCAGTGTAGTGTCTGGGAAAGGGCCATGTTGAGGAGGTAGGAAGGAGACCTAGGTCCTAGTTCATTCTCTCTTACTAACACATGATCTTGGGCAAGTCACATACATTCTGTGGGTTTCAGAGTGTTACCTGTGAAACATAAGGGGGTTGAAGAACAACGTAATTTCTCCAATACCTGATTCTTGTGAGGCATGGAGAAAAGGCCACTAGACTAGATCGCTTTGAACATGTGTTACAGTAAAAGAGAGCGATTTCATGCTTGGGATCAGGAATTCTGTTCTCTCTTTTTATCTCAGAAACCTATATTTGTGATTTATGATAAACTCTTGCATTTTCCAGTGCCATTCCTCCCATTTGCTGATGAAGATATAGCAATCCCTGCATCCTTCCTGGCTGTTTCATGATCTCAAAGTTTTATAGAAGATAAAAATTTAGTAACAATGTAGTAATAATATGATTAAGCACAATGATCATAAAAAAGACCACAAATATCATCTAATGAAAACTCAGCCTCCTCTTCCTTCAACTTCCTCTTCCTCAACTAGAGAAATGCTGAATTGGGATGGCATTTAATGTTCTGGTTTAAATACAGGTATTTTAATATCATGTAAATATCAGTGCTTATTGCAGTTGAAGAAAAGTATCAAGAAAATAGCAGATTATTCAGACATAGACTGACATGCTACACAATTACCCCAAGTCTACATTTTAACTGATTTTGCTGATGATTCCTACAATGAAATAATTTTCAATCACAAAATTACTCTTGTCCCTTAAAGTGAATTATTTTGCGAGAGGCTAGATTTCAGATATATACATACACACACACACACACGTCTATATATATGCATGTGTGTATATACATATATATACACATGTTTATACATATACAGATATACATAGATACATTTGTTTAAAGTCCATCCTTTATAAGTCAGCTGACATAATGTTAATAACATAAACACACACACATATATATGAATATTATTAACATTATGTCGGCTGACTTATAAAGGGTTGACTTTAAGCAAATTGAGTGTTGAACTTGATGGCCTTGACCATCTCTTGGATTTTTCCTGGGCTCACAATGATCAGAATATACATATTCTAGAAATAAAAATGTCGTTGGGGAATGACATGAAACCTTTAACTTGAGTGACTCATGGAAATGTTGATTATTGATGCCTTCCAGGTGTAGGAGGAAGAAAGACAATCTGCCAAGTGCCACATTCTGACATTAGCAGGTTTTGATGAGGGAGAAAGCAGGTAGAGGGCTGTCGAGTTACTAACACAAAGCCACACAAATGGCAAGTGGCAAGGATGAAATGAAAGCCCAGGTCCTTTGAGCTTCTTCTTTTTTTTCTTTTAGAGACAGTTTCATTCTGTCACCCAGGCTGGAGTGCAGATGCAGTGGCGTGATCATAGTGCACTACAACTTGGAACTCCTGGGCTCAAGCCATTCTCCCTCCACTGCCTCCCAGTAGCTGTGGACTACAGGTGCACACCATCCTGCCTGGCTTTGAGCTTCTCTTTAACTACTTGCTCTCTCTACCACACCCTGACATGGTTTCCTGCTTCTATAAGAGCTGACAACCCTTTCTTGGATTTGCAAGGTTAAGATAGAGCATAACTGAGAACTTTGCCCACTGCTTAAATCATTATTAAGTGGAACTATCACTTCATCCACTGATGGGATGGGTAGGAAAGGGGTGATGCTTTTGAGAAGCTAAGTAGGGTGAAAAGCTGTGCTGGAAGAAATTGGTTTCTGGCATTATATTCAGGAATATAGCAATTTATTTGCAAAACAATTGTTAGCAGGGTGTCGTGGAGGGCAGGGATGAAAGAACCTAAGGGTTGGATTTTCTCTTAAAGGTGCTTCATTTGGCTGAAGCCTGTTTCCTCCCAGAGAATTTTAGTATTGAACAGGCTCATGATGGATATTATTTCCAGGTGTCTACTTTAGAGATCTATGTAGAGATCTACTCTTTTTCCTCCAACATGTTCTGAAGTTCTCCAGTCTATCAGACCAGCATTCTTTCTGCTGCAATTTAAGCTTACTTCCTCTCCTACTTCTGTTTAAACTGATACCTTGCCCAACACTGGTTAATCACAAGAAAGATCTTGGGACAAAGGTGTCTATTAGAACACTCTCTTTTTGGTTTAGTTGTCTTCATAATTCCTCTTGTAGGTGACTGGTTATCTTGATCTCTCCCACAATTGGTTTGGAAGCCTGCTCAGCAGCCCCTGTCACTCAACTCTCAAGGATCACTTTTGTTATCAAGCAAATATTAAAACAGGTGGAACTGCCAACAGTAATATGACCCACTGAGGAGAGAAGGTGGCTGAGTCTTGGCAGCTCAAGTCAGGCTTGAGAGAGGTGACTGTGGGAATCCAAATGAACAGCTTATTTCCAAAGAATGTGCAAAATTCCAGTGTCAAAAATGTGAACAATTCAGTGCAACTGGACACACCTGACACACCTCTGCAGTCTCCTCACACAAAGCCACCTGCTCTAAGTCAACTTCAGGAGAACCTTGTTTTCTAGCACCCACAGGAGCAGTTCCTACAACTCAAAGGAGAGTTCAAATGGAAGGAGGGTTTGCTCCAAGGCTCGGATATACAGCTCAGGGTTAACAAGAGTTTCCGGTGAAGCCCATGATGAAAGTTTATTATGAAACACTGACATTTCTCACCTTTTTTTACACTTTCATTTTGCTGACCTGTTATCAGTAATTTACGTGTTACTCACTGTCAAAAAACATGAATAGTTCTTATAGCCTTGCTTCCCTTTCTTCCAAGTCTCAGAGCTTCTGCTGGGTCAGGTTAGCCCAACCTCAAAAAAACCTTGGAGTTTTTCCAGGTAGTCAGTTCTTTCTGCTCAGCTGCCACCGTGACTTCATAAATTTATGTAAAGGAAGAATAATCTAGTGGGGAAAAACTTGGCTGTATTAAGAGAAGATATGAGTTTGAAGCCAAGTTTCATTAAGTTGATAATTATGTGACTTTATCTCCTTTGAAAAAGCAGCTTTGTCTCCTAGTACATCTGGTTTTAATTTTGTATGATACAGATAAGATACTAGTCACATGGTGATGTACAAGGATGCTCTGAAAATGAACTAAGGCATACTAAACTCCAAGACTCCTTTGATATAAATCCTACATAAAGTCAGCAAATTGAGGTTATCATTATACTGATGTAAGTGGATGTAAATGCTCACCAAGGCTTAACTACATAAACACAAGGAAGAGGAAGAGAGATTTTTTTTGAGTTAAAAAGAATAAGTGGCCAACATCCCCCCTTTTTTATTTTTACGGTGTGTGTACATTAACATTTCTAAATTACTCAATTCCTTCTTGTGAAGGTTTTGCTAAAACCTGTAAGTTTAGACTATCTGGTGAAAAATCATATCCTTTTGTTATTGATGTTTTAAAACATTTAAGTATTTTGACCTGAATGCTGAAGAACAAAGTCAATTGTTCAACTAAAAAGGCAGAATGTAAATATTTATTTAGCTTAGGTATTCTCAGAGCATCTATTTTCACAATCAAAATACTTCCTCGCAAATGTTTGAGAAAGAGTTATAATACAGCTCTTTGAAAAGCGTGGGAAATTAAGGATGAAATAAAAACGTGACTATAGACTTCCTTCCTCAATTTTGAATAAGATTTCAGTGAGGTTCTCTTATAATTGGATGTTGATTTTATTAGCTTTTTATGTGACTTCATACTGCTTACTTTTGAAAATGTTAATTGCATTTAATAGATACATGGTTTACAGTGAATTAAGTGAAATATTGAAAAACAATTCTTAGAAAATAAAAAAAAATGTTGCTTTCCATTTTATTCCTTTTTGATTTATTTATTCCCAGGTTCTGCAGATTAATTTAAGTTTCATAATTTTGTTTGCTACATATTCTTTTTTTTTTGGAGACAGAGTCTCACTCTGTTGCCCAGGCTGGAGTGCAGTGGCGCTATCCCTGCTCACTGCAACATCTGTCTCTCTGGTTCAAGCAATTCTCCTGCCTCAACACCCCGAGTAGCTGGGATTACAGGCACATGACGCCATGCCCAGCTAATTTTTTGTATTTTAGTAGAGATGGGGTTTCACCATGTTACCCAGGCTGGTCTTGAACTCCTGAGCTTAGGCAGTCCACCTGCCTCGGCCTCCCAAAGTGCTAGGATTACAGTTGTGAGCCACCGCGCCCAGCCACTAGTTATTCACTTTCTTGTTTGAACTTTTGATCATTTGTTCCTTTATTTGGCTGCCCATTCATTTGTTAATACACTTATGAAATAGTCAATGACTTAATAATTTGTGCCAGTCACCATTCTAGGTACAATTACATTTCATTAGTATAAAGGCATACATTTTCATTTAGGCATATTTCTTTTATAATTGGCAAATTAATTTGTTTTGAAGCACATTGTAAGCACTAGAAAGAAATTGATGTGACTCAGTATGGTAATAAGGGAATGTCTGCAATTCAGGTTTTTGACCAGGTCAGCAGTAATGATAACAGCTTACACCAACAGAACCCTGCCATGTACCAGGTGCTATTCCAAGTGCTTTTCATGAATAAATGAGTTGAATCCTTAAAATAACTGAAGATTAAAATAAGAGAGGAGGAAACTGAAGCAGATACCTCACTTTAAGTGATGCTGTTAAAGTTACAGAGCCTAATAAATGCTGGTGCCAAAAGGACAATATTACAAATGTCAAAGTGTTTTTGTGAGGATTAAAATAAGAAAGTCGTGCAAAGTGTTTATATCTCAATAATCAGTAGGGAAAAAAACCCAGATCATAGAATAATTGTTTTTGTGATTGCACCAAGTGACTCATTTAAAATGCAGTCTCTAGGGTGGTCTTAACTCTGTCACCTACTAGCTGTGTGACCCTTCAAAAATTGTTTTACTTCTCTGTGCCTCAGTTTCCCATCTGTAAAATGAGCATAATTCCTGCACGATCTAAGTAGGTAACTATGAGGCTGTAGTCTAAGAGATAGGGACTTGACAGTGTGTCGCAGGCCATGAAGAACTCTGGGAGTGTAGGAATTTTGCAGCAGTGTCTTTTTTAATGGTCCTACCTGCTGGTAGGACACCCCCCTTTTAAAAGATGGATAGCCTAAATAGTACACAAATCAACTTTGACCTCATGTAGCATTTTTTTTTTCCCCACTAAACACTTCTGGGTTCTTGGTAATTCTTTTGTAAACCACTTCCTCTTGTTGAAATCTTGAACTAGTTTTGATATAGAAACTAGCTGTTGGGCTGATAGCACATGAGCCAGTTTATTAAAATCATCACCTGGTCTTTGGAGAATGGTGGTCTCTTCTGATTCTTTGTCCTGGATTACAACTCCATCTTGCCACCCACCCCCATCGTAGAAACTCATCCTTAAATACTCTTAATTGACCACATCTCTCTGCTCTGTAATTCTAGCTTGCAAAATAAGCTCTCCTAAATATATCATCTGATGACTATTCCAGTTTGCTGTGCTTTCTATTTTTTACATCTTGTGTTATCTGAAGACGTTTATATTTACCTAATCCCCGTAGCAGCCCCAGGGGAAAGCAGGATGCCATGAGGCTCCAAGCACGCTGAGTGTCTGCATTCATTGGCCAGAAGGAACAGTATTCACTCCTCTTTGGTTTTCACACAAGTCACTACTTTCTTGACTCAACCACACATCCCTTCCTTTGTTATGCTTGTATCTGAGTCATTGCTGCTGCTGATAACCAAATGCTCTTTTGCCATGATCTTTTCTTTTTTCTACTATTTGGAAAGTCTAATGACTTGCTCCTTTTCTGTCCCCTACAGAGAGTGCGGTGGCTCATGCCTGTAATCTCAACACGCTGGGAGGCTGAGGTGGGTAGATCACATAAGGCCACGAGATCGAGACCAGCCTGGCAAAACTCCATCTCTATTAAAAATACAAAAATTAACTGGACATGGTGGCATGCACCTGTGGTTCTGGCTACTTGGGAGGCTGAGGCAGGAGAATCGCTTGAACCCGGCAAGTGGAGGTTACAGTGAGCTGGGATCACACTACAGCACTTCAGCTGGGGTGACAGAACAAGACTGTGTCTTAAAAAAATAAATAAAAACTAATAGTAAGTTGACTTTCTATTACTGTGGATTTAATTAGTACAGTTAGTGTGTTTTCTATGCGGAAGGGGGATGGAGGAGGGAGGAAAGAAGCTGTTATTATAAAGCTGTAGTATATGTTTAAAAAAGTTATAATTTTTATCTTTTTTTATTCTTAGAAGCAATATATCTCACACTTCAGGGCTAAAATGTACTTCTCTTCCTCTTCTAAAATCCTGGATACAAATCCTTGGTTTTAAGTTCTCTTTTCCATTCCAGGACACTTTGCAGCCAAAAGTGGAGGTTGAGCTGATCAGGACGGGTTAGGCAATCCTTGTTGTTGAAGGAAGATTTTGGTGGAAGGATCCCATTCCAGTCCCTCCCCTCCCCTCTTCTTCCTCTTCCTTCCCCTTATGATTTTCTGAGCTCTTCAAACACGTTGTCCCTGGGATCACCCTTGCCTCGGGGATGGAGCGCTCCAATGTGGCACCCTTATACCTTGCAAGTGCCTTCAGCAGTGCTTCTGTCAGCCTTGGATGGTGTAATCCGGAGCTGGAGGTCTCTAAGCAGTCAGGCTGCTGCGAGCATGATATTTTGGTGTGTTTGCACCAGCTTCCTGTTGCAGAATTTGGGAAGTGAATCTGGTAACTGCCTGAACAGAAACACTTCCCCTTACTTTCTATATCAAAAAGAAGTTGTGAAGTTACCTGACATTGGTGTCTCTTTTTAGGAGTAAGTACAAAGCATTGTGTTTTAAGGAGACTACATCAATAGGGAAAGAACCTCAGCTTCAGCTAAAACAGGTCACACAATCTCTTTTAGCCTCAGTTTCCTCTTATGTAAGATGAAGCGATACTATGCCCCTTGCATGGTTGCTATGAGAAGGCAATGAGATAACTTAAATGAAGTGCTAGGTACCTTGGCGGGGGGCACTCAATAAGTGGTAGCCATTTTTCTTTTGGAGAATAGGTTCTGTTTTGTATAAATGTTGTGGACTATGTCTTCTGAAGTTTGTTTTGTGAGTTGCAGTCATGTGCTTCATATTTCCACGATAACCCTTGTACTCTGTGTCGGTGTTTATACCCACTTTTACCAGTGGAGTGAGCGCTCCTGCAGGAAAGAGAGGCATAGTGTGTTTGCTGATCTATGTGCTGGGGTAGAGTGGCATGGAAGGAAGGGCCAAAGAGCTCAGGCTGGAGCCGGGCTATCTGAGTTTAAATGCTGCTGCTAAGTTGGTAGCTGTGTAAACTCAGGCAAGTTACTCAGCTTCTCTGTGTTTCAGTTTCATCATCTGTAGAATAGAGACACTACTGTATACTACCTCATAGAGAGGTTGTAAGAATTAAATGAAAAAATTCACAGATATATGTAAAATGCTTAAAACAGCATCTGGCTCAGGGTATGTATACTGTTACTATTTACAACATATATCAGACTCACCATATGGTGAGTGCTCCCTAAATGCAAGCTTGCAAATGAGTGGGAAGTAGAGCATCCCTCTTTCTCTGTGTTCTATAGGGATCCCAAATGGAAGTGTGAACTACACGTGCTTATAAGAGATAGAATATCAAGAATATCAAGTAGAATTTAGATTCCTGTATATGGGAGAATATTCCTCTTCTGCTGTACTCTCTATTTCTGTTTCTGCTGCACCCTTGATTTCCCTCCCATTTGGTATTCCCAGGGCTCCTGTTCGTATCTCTTTGGTCATATCTCCCGGTCATATCTCTGGTGGTCAGTTCTGTGGGGACAGCACTATGTCCAATTTGTTTAATGTTGTATCCGTAGCTCCTAGCCTCTGGCATGATAGCTTCTAAAAGCATGTTTAACAAATGATACGTGGAACACTAGAAAGTGCTATTGAACGTAAGCAGTTTCCAAGAGACACTATTTGTGCACTTAGTAAGGTCAGTACACTGGGCCAGGGCGAGGGCAGGAATACGTGAGAACACAAGTGCAGTGGGAACATATTGTTAATTTACAACCGCAGGAAAAAACAAATATGCAGGGTCATAAAGCTTGATTTAGAAAACAGTCCCATTATTAGTGTTAACCCCAAACCTTGGTATTTAGTTTAGGGTAGAATCTGGGAAGAAAAATCAAATGGGAGATTCAGCCCAGAAGAATCACATGATAAAGACTGACTAAATACTGTAAAGTTTTCTCAGAGCAAACTTTTATAATACATGTTTCTCAAATATTAATTGATGGTCTAGTGTCTAAAAGAAATAAGCCCAGGAAGGCTATACCATTGTATTTTAAGTGACCTCTAGCCACTCTAACAACTCCTTGAGAGTTATGGCAACGTCCAGGATGTTTTGTGCCTTTGTCAGGCATATGATATATTACTGCTTGCCTGGCCCAGTGTCTTTTAAGGAATTCTGTGGATCAAGTGTCAGGCCATGGCAGGAGACTTGTTCTAAAACAATCATCAGCCTGGTTGAAACAACATAAAAAATGTTTCTAAGTTTGCTATGAGTGTTGTTCATGGCACCTCACCGCAAAGCTATTTTCCTTTGCATCTTGCAGTTATTTTCATGGTGGCAACTTCTGCAAAGCATATATGATACCTGACAAAGGATGTCATGGCAGGTTGAGTGGTCTATCTGTAAGTCTTTCTAATTTGGCAGTAAAATTTTAAAGCAAATCCCAGAAAATCCTTGTTGATCTTTGACTCTATGCCCATTAAAGTCTTTTATATCCCCGAAGAATTAAGATCTTCAGATAAAATGTGAAGTGCGGCACAAACGAAGACACATTTGTCAAGTATTAAAAAGTGCCGGGACTTGGAGGTGTCACAAGACCTTTTACAAACTGTGTATAGTTTTGTAAATTTAACAAATGACATGAAATTTTATCTTTATAAATGAAACTCCCAATTCTTGTTTTTCTTTCTCAACTGGAGGCAACTAGAAAAAGAAAGACTTTTTGCTTTAAGACTGGATTTATTTTAGGCCTATTTGTTGATTTTTGGATGTATTACAAGCCCCGGTGGGAGAGGGAAGTTCTGGAGCCAGAAGGATCTTGATCCTGCCTTTGGCACCAATCAGGCGCATACACTGGGGCAAGTCTCTTAACTTTCTGATGGTCAGTTCCTCATCTGAAAAAAGGAATCACTACCTACCTCACATGGTAGTGTCCAGCACATACTGGGCAACATTAATTTTAAAATATGAATTTAGGTTACTTTTTTAACATACATATGGGTAGAAAGAAAACTGGGCTTAAGCCAGAAAACCAGTCTTGGTCCTGCTACTTCTTGGTTTTCAACAAATTAACTCGGAAACAGAAATTTAGAACTGAAGGGATTTGGAGGGAGCCCAGCCCTCTTGACTTTCAAATAACAAAACTGAGGACCAGAAAAATGATAAGCCTTGCTTAAGGCCAGGCAAGCTAGTGACAGGGCATTGAACATAAACCAGCAGTCAGGGTGCCGGGTCCCAGCCTTTTTCAGTCCTACAGCCCTGCCTTTTGGTAAAAAGCTACACAGATTTGTTATGATTTAATCACATTTGTTTCAAGTGTCAACCTAATTTGATATTCTTAGTGCCAAAAAGACTTCTTTAGAATAGAAGAACAAAATGACAACCGTGACTATTTGACCAGAAGAGAATTATAGAGCAGAGAATCTTAGAGTTCTGACATAACTCAGAAAGTTGAAGATCAGGGCGGTGACTCTCGGCCTGGACTGATGCATGGACATGCAGTGCCAGAACTTCTCAAAGATTCTCAATCTTTCCCCCCACATCACAGCTGCCTTATTCTGATGGGAAAATAGAAAGGTACCTCTTTGAGGGAAGAGCACATATATTACATATTGTTTGAAACCTCCACGGTGGCTTGTACAGTGCTTAGCACCCCATTGATTTCTTTAAATGCCTTCTAAATAGTATGGACAATGAAAAACTACTACTAGAATTTTCAGTATAGGGTATTGATGGGATTTACAAACTGAATGCACCTGTGCAATCAGCACCCTGATGTATACACCGAGAACATTATCAGCATTCCAGAAGCCTCCTCCATGCCCCCAGCGGGGTACCTCGATCCTCGCTTCTAACAGCGTACAGCATAGATGAGCTTTCTCCTGTTTGTCTACATTTTGTACAAATGGACTGACACAATAGGTACTCGTTGCGTTTTGATTCTTATGGGAAATATTCAGATGTTGCTTTGGATACACAGGAAGTAGGATTCCAAATTGGGGGCCCTCAGTGGAGGACAAAAGCAATTTGCATATTGCAGTTTCATTTTAATGATGGAAACTGGTATCAATATAGCACTTGATTAGTAAGAGTGTGTAGGTGTAATTAGGTTGAAACTTGTTCTTATTGCCAAGATTTTTGTACCTTAAATGATTCACTACATTTTACAGCAAAGTATAATTTTCGTTAGGCCAATTGATGCAAATAATACAAAATTGAGGAGAGTGAAAAATAAAACCCTTTCCCTTGTGTGCTTTCCTTTGAAATTGTTTTTAAGCAAATTTTTATTTTTTATGTAATGTTCAGAAAAGAATGACAAATTTTCTAAACAAATAATCCAAATAAAAAGAAATTCTGAATGATGAACCCAGATCATTCTGTCTTCATTTTCTTTATATTCCTATTATACAACTAAATGGCTGACACATAGTATGCATTCAGTAAATGATGACTGCTAGAATAAGTGAATGATTAAGTTAAAACATCATGACAAACCAGGACATCACAACTTATTCTAGAGAATATGTACCAGCAGAGTAAACAGCAATTCTGGGAGCCTTAACACTCTGTACATAAATGAAGACCATTTGGAAGCAGTTTTGCTTTTCAGATTTGGAGTCATGCAATTGTAATCCTCCAGTTCTCATGGTGGAAGAGATTGCTAATTATGTCTCGGTATCCCTTTTCTTCTTCTTTTAGTAATAGAATTCCTGAGTATTAGCAAGGCATATGGCTACTTGACTAGATATAATATTTCACAGCATCCTTTGGAGCTACAAGACTAAGTCCTTGTCAATGGAAAGTGACCAGAAGTAATGCAGGCATCTTGTGGATTTCACTTTTAAAAAACAATTTGTGCTGACTGGGAAATGATAACAATAGAACAGCTGAAGAGAGTCTGTAAGTGAGTCCCATATCTGTAGTAGAATCTCTGCTCACCTGTGGATTGTTAAGTAAGAGAGAAACAAATTTTTATGTTATGAAGACACTATGCTTGGGGTGGGGGTCTTTTTTTTAAAGAATACCTTAGCATATACCCTAATTAATATAGAAATTTGAACCAGAAGTGGGGTATTACCATAACAAAAAGCTAAATTTTGTGTCATTGAATAGCAACAGGCAGAGGGTGACATGGGCACGAAATTTGATCTAGAAACATTGGTAACACTTGTTATTCTGTGACATGTAATTTGCTAAAACAGTTACCTATCATAACTTGAAAGACAGCTATGCACCTACTGACCTTTAGCTCAATGGGAAAAACTTTGCATATAGATATATATTGGCTAGTCCTCACTACTTTTAACAATGTATTATAAGAAGAAATGGAAGTTATGGAATTATTAGCCAGCAAGAAAAGACAGAAGAGAATATAGCTCTGATAAGGGAGGTTCTTATTACTTATGGCTTGTAATCTAATGTGCTTGAAAGATTCAGTCATGCAGAGTTGGAAAATCTGTTTGTATCCCAAACAGCAGTAGGTAAGTTTGATGATGGGGGCCTTTTTCACGTGCCTTCTGTTAAATATTCAATTGCCAACTGTTAAGTGCCTTCAGTTTGCTGGACAATTGAAGCCAGTCCAGAGCAAAGATTACATTGAAGATGCTGCCTTCCTGTTTCACATGGTTGCCACTAAAGTTAGCCAACGTTAAATGAAAGGAAAGAGAGACAAGCTGAGCACAGAGACCAGGAGATAAAAGAGAAGACTTGGCTTAAAGACTGTGACCAGGGACAAACTTCGGCTATTCTGACTTTCACATAGAATCTAATAGATTAGAATCCTAGTAAAAAATAGGGGTGACTGTGGTGTCTATTTGCAAAAAGAAGTGTGTGCATAGATATTGGGAGGAGGGGTAGACATGGCAGAAACTGATAATTTACCCTAGTAACTAACCATTCTTCCTTTCTTTAGCAAAATGCACCCCAAACCACCCTAGTTTTAGGGCACACGGTTGCCTACCTAGTGACTATATTCTCTTAGCCTTCTTTGTGACTAGGGATTGCTCCGTGACTCAGTTACAGCCAGTAGTACATGAATGGGAGTTTTTTAAGTGTTTGAACATCACTGAGTATTTATTCCACTTCCCTTTCTGCAACTGGCTGAGAAATAGCAAACAACTGGAGATGCCTTGGGCCAAAGAGAGATGTTGCATATTGACAACAATAGAGCCACTCCACTTCTGTGATACCACCCACTTCTGTATTGTTACATAAAGAAGCATAAATTTCTGTCTTATTTAAGCCACTCTATTTTTTGAGTGTCTTTGTTTCAGCAGCTTAACTGTGGTCTAATGAACATATAGGCTTCTGCACACTGTCAGGTTCAATATAAGAAAAGAGAAACAACTTTAAGTATTTGAAATGGAAAGATATTTTACAAAACTGACTGACCAGGGGAGCCACCAACTCTGAGACCAGCAATGGAGCTATGTCAGGGTCAAGAACCTAATGCTGCTACTATCGCTGCCATGGCTTCTGAACACTAGGTCCTGGAATGTGGTGCTAGGAGCCTTACCCTGGTTGTCAGCAGAAATAGCCAAGAAGGGATAGGCCTTACCCTGGTTGTCAGCAGAAATAGCCAAGAAGGGATAGGAAGGTGGTGTCTGCCTTCTATATCTTCATGCCACACTTGTGCGTATCCACCTTTTGGGACCCAATTTCCTTCCAGGACTCTAGCTGCAGGGAGATCTTGAAAATGTTGTTTTTGTCTTTGCAACCTCTCCAGTGAGAATGAATGGAAATTGAGTGAACAAATCCATAGTTCCAGCCCTCAGTTATCTCATAGTTAAATGGAGATGGTATGTTACTCACCTTAAAGGGCTACTGGGAGAATTAGATGAGATTTAATAAATGGGAAGTACATATGTATGTTTGGTACATATTAAAAATTCAAAAATATAGATACTATATTAGATACTATATTATAATATCATTTAGTTACTTAAAATATTATGCCTATTTGCCACATGCTTGTCTCTTTCACAAAAATGATTGGCTGGCTAGGGACTGATAAGTTTGATAAGAATCCCTCTTTCTGTATTATAATATAAAAGTAGCAACATCTCTATTATTACAAAAGCTACCACTTGAAGGTAATTTTTTTTTTTTTTTTTGTGAATGCTAAAGGAAGTGAGAGCCCTCCCTGGTTTAACAATAGAGGAGTAAGACTAGAGAAAGCAGCAGGGGTGCAATCATTTTTACCGTCTTCAAGAATCAGCATTCTGTTTTGGAACAATGGAAATCTATGGAAGGATATTAAGTTGGGGAGAGGCATTATCAGATTTGCCTTTCAGGAAGCTGTCTCTGGTGAAATGGAGAATACATTAGAGGAGGGATGGTTAGTGGGCAGTTGCAGTAATTTAGGCAAGCAATGTTAGTAGCTTAGACCACAAGAGCAGTGGCTCTGGGAGGGGAGACGAGCAGTTTGCGAGGTGTTCTCAGCAGAACTTGGTGATTGCTACCTCTGAATCCTGTCAAGGAAACTTTGGAGTAATAGAAAAATTTCTGTTTCTCAATTAATATGTACACAACGTCTGTAGGTGCCTTTGGATACTTATTACCAGGTATGAATTAAAAGCCTGATTCTGACTCATACAATTAAATGAGAGTAAAGGAAGATGATGTCGTCATCTTTTGTTGGTTTACAACTATGAAGGAAGGAAATATTTTATAAAGTTTTCTATGAACTAGGTTCAAAGTTATTTAATGGCTGAGTGTGAAAGGCTTTCAGAGCATAATTATGCTGCACTGTTAAGTGTTAGTGACCAAAATGTTGATAAATTGCTTCGTGTTAAATGACCAGACATTTTAATGATTTAGACATTTTATTCAGGCTACCCTCACAAGATACCTTGCACAGGGAGGCCCCAAGTTAAAGTATAGAGAACGGTCTGGCTGCATATGCTGCAGATAATCTTGCTAGAGCCTTATTTCACTAATCTGTTTGGATCTTCAGTCAAGGATAACACCATTATGATAGTATTCTTATGGTTCCTTTTTTTTTTTTTTTTGAGGTGGAGTCTTGCTCTGTCACCAGGTTGGAGTGCAGTGGTGTGATCTCGTCTCACTGCAACCTCCACCTCCCGGGTTCAAGCAATTCTCCTGCCTTGGCCTCCTGAGTAGCTGGGACTACAGGCGTGTGCCACTATGCTCAGCTAATTTTTGTATTTTTAGTAGAGACAGGGTTTCACCATGTTGGCCAGGATGGTCTTGATCTTTTGACCTTGTGATCAGCCCACCTTGGCCTCCCAAAGTGCTGGAATTATAGGCATGAACCACTGTGCCTGGCCTCTTATGGTTTCTTTTAAGTGGAGTAGATTATAAAGTGTGGCATACCCTGTTTGAAAATCAGTGATGTCTAAAGTAATTATAGGGCATTGCAGAACTACAGGAATAGATATCAACTCAAGTGAAAAGAAGCCGTTCAGTTCCGTAGCAAAGCGTTCCCGTCAGCTCTGTCCCCACATCACTGGTGGCGAATGTTGGCATTGCTGGTATCATTACAGGTAAAAGGTCAGTCACATTCCAACTTCCTTAGTCTTTAGTATTTCCTGTGCAGTCTAAAAATATACTGGGAGAAAGTTGGCTGAGTTCAAAGGGTAGGAGAAATCTATTTCATCCTGAGGAGCAGTGGCTGCACTTTGTTCAGTGTTTACTAGTGGAACATTAAGAGAAGTGAAATTATTTGAACAACTCCAAACTGTTTGATTCAATTAAAAAGCATTTACTGGATTTGGTGCTTATGAAGCTGTTCTTGATTCTTTTCTGCCTGCTCTTATGGTCTAAGAGTTGATTTCCATCCTCCCAATCCTTCCTGAATCTAGCAAAAAATGTACAATTCAGAATAAACCGGTTCTTAGAAAGAGTATCTTTTTAGCTGTTACAATTTTTAGAAGGTTAATTGTTAAATATGTCATTTGTCTATGAGTGTGGCTAGTAATTTTACCAATTTTATTTCTTTACTATATATTTATTGAATGCCTACTATGTATAGGACTCTCTTGAGCAGTCAAAGTTTTTCAAGGACGTACTCTACTAAGGACAAATTTTCCTAAATTCTCACAGTCCCTATGTTACATACAGGGAAATCGACTGCTCTCTAGTCAGGAAAAAATGAGTTACCCTTGGTGACAGAGGGATCACCTGATCAGAGTTCCACAGATGAGCCAGATGAGTTGTTTCCCAACCTACTCCTCTTCATTAGTCATTTTCATGTCATGTGTGATTACATGACTTAGAATAATGTAAAATAGCCAGAACACACAAAATATTATTTTAAATAGGTATTCTTAAATAATTTGACAATAATCTTATGCTTTGCCAAGTCTTTAAAAAAATAGAAGTTTAGATTAGATCTTTAAAATAATACACAAAGAAATGAGAGATGTAATTTAAAAAGGCAAGCTTATTTCTAAAGATTTTCAACTTTTTGTTTATTAACAATTAATAATTTATTAAAGTTCTTAAGGAATCTATTTCCAGCTTAAAATCATAGGGAAAACAAGTAGGAGAATTCAGGAGTGTGATTCAGAGTTGCCTAAAGAGTATGCTAAAAGTCAACTTTTTTATTCCTTAGGCTTGATATTCACAACACATTTCCTTAAATGTCAGCATTTTGGTTCAATTTATTTTTTCCATTTACAGTTTATTTTTCTTTTCAATTGCAAAGTAATACATGTCCATTCTCATGATATAAAAATGGATAATATAAAGTATGTAGAATAGAAAACACCATAGTACCAACCCTCCATCTCCCCTATCTTTCTACCAATTCCACCTGGGAACTCTTTATTGTTTATAGTTTGGGGAGTACATTTCCATTGCTTTTCTCTGCATTTGCAAGTAATTCTATTTCTAAAATGTGACCACATTTTGTGAAGAGAATACTGTATATCCTCCTCCCACTTTCATGAGAAAGATCCTGCAGGTGAAAGAAAGAGTGGAAGGTAAGAACAAATTAATATTGGATTAAATAAAATCTCCTCAGGTTACTTTTGTTTCTGGGACTAGCTTTAGAGTATTCTCATTGTCTGCATTGTCTGCTATGGGCTGAATTGTGTCTCTCCAAAATTCATATGTTGAACCCCTAACCCACAATGAAACTGAATTTGGAGATAGAGCCTATAAAGTAATGATTAAGGTTAAATGAGGTTGTAAAGGTGGGGCCCAGATATGAGTGCCTGAGCTCTCTCTCACTTTCTCTTACACAAAGGTCATGTGAGCACACATTATAAAGGCAGCTGCCCACAAGCCAGGAAGAGAGGCATCATCAGAAACCGACCATACTGGCTTCCTCATCTCAGACTTTCAGCCTCCAGAATGGTGAGAAATAAATGTCTGTTGGTTAAGCCACCCAGTCTATATTTTGTTATGGCAGCCCAAGCTGACAAATATTGTTTCTCCTTGATGGCTGTGCATTTGGAGGGAGCCTCTGTGAACCCTGACTTTCCTCTAGGAGCAGGTTGGGTAGGAAAGTAACACCCATCAGCTGAGTGTAGTTCATACAGATGTGGACCAGACAGGGCATGAAAGGCGGAAGGAGAGGACTGGTCTCAAAGGACAAACACCAAGACTGAAAGGCAAGCTTAGGAGAAATGGATACTGTTAGGAGGAATTGACAAAGTAAATCTTATGACAAATTTCAAAATTAAAAAATTAAAAAACTAAAAAACCCTGACAGAAATAAAATGTCTCATTTGGATAATGTTTTAAATCTTCTAAGTGCTTTTCTATCTGTCTTCTCATTCGATCCTCAGATTAATGTTTGAAGTTAGAGTTTATAATTATTATTTATCTCAGCTTGTCAGCTGAAGAAACCAAGAACCTAATAATTTAATTAAATGACTTGTGTAAGTTTTAACAGTTAATTTGCAACAGAGTAAATCTTATAAAAATTTCAAAATTAAAATACTGTCATAATGCAGAAAGTCTATATTGGGAAGGCTGGCCACAATTATAATGGAAATATTTTTTGATCTAAAGGGGCCCTTATTAATTTGCAAGGCTCTGCTATGGTTACCCACATGCTAAAAACTCCCACATGTCCATCCCCCTCTGACTTCTGTGAGCGCCAGGCTCATATATCCAGTGCTTATTTGAAGCTCCTCTTGTATTCCTCACAGGCATCATAAATGGAATGCAGAGTCACCAAGGACTGAAGAACCCTCAGAAAAGGCTGTGGAAGAGTCCCCTTGCTGTTGCATTTCCCCTGATTCTTCTGACCCCAACCCTGGACATGGTCACCATGGCTCATAGACATGAGTCACTGAGTGTATAGGTGTGGATCTGAGGGATTTGGGGTTGTGTTCCCAGCTTGTTTATAGATTTGACTTCATAATGGTGATTTGCGTTTATTTCAGTGCTTGAGTTAAGAGGTTTGCCTGACATCCTGAAGACCAAGGTCTTCTCTGTGGAGAACTATCTAGCACTTGTGACAGCTCTGGGAGTGTTTTTAAGAACAGGTTGATGTGTATGCTCTGTACTAATTTTTTTATAGATTTGAGGGTGGGTAGTCAGCCACGCTCTGTTCACCTTTGGATCTTTTGCTGAATTCTTAGTTAAGTTTGTAATCTACATTAATGGCAACAGAAGGGTAAACTGACTAGGAGGGTTATTACATACTGTTTTGTGTTGCCGGAGGCAGCACAATCCATTTTCCGGATGGTTTTGGCACGATTCTTCCTGGCACCTCAGAGATGGGCACTGTGATGTTATATACACTCTTGTGCCTGGTTATTAATCTGTGTGTTTTGGATGAACATAAAGTAAAACATGCAGAGAACCGCTAATGCATTGTAAGGTGGTAAATCATATCTCAGCTTCTCATCCATAGTGATTCATTGGGAATGTTTTTCCCCAGTGTTTTGGTTCCATAAGCAAATAAATCAAATTTCAGTCTCACAAAGATTTCCACCCATCAGCAAAAAATTACTAATTTTTTGCCTGTTCCAAATTACAAATTAGCTGTATTATTCTTGTTACTATTCAAATAGAACACCATGCAATACATTCAGTTTCTCTACTTGATCCAGTTTCTGTGAAAATTTAACAAATATAATCAAATAGACTAAGCATAAGAACTTTTATGAAATTCCACATGGTATTTATTTGGACTGGTGTGTGATCTTTGGTAGGTCTCTATTTACCTATTTTGAAGGAAGCCATTATTTCTTCCCTTTATTTTTATATATGCAAGGTACAACTTCAGAGTCTCATTTGCCTGTGAATTGAGAGAGTTCAGTGGACTCATGGGAGACTTGAGTTCTGGCTTTCGACTGCTTCGTTGCTTCCATGAATCTCTGATATTCTTACTCCTAGTAAAGACAACCTCTCACTAACAGTCACCAAGCAATCAGCAGCAAAGATTGAGTTTCTCCCTTTCAAAGCCAGTTAGTCAGTCAACAAACAATTCCTAAGTGCCCGCCAAGCATTGAGCTCACCCTGGAGGCACAGAGGCAGACAATCGTGGTTGTGCA
The DNA here is from genome assembly GCF_008728515.1 of Papio anubis. Taxonomy (NCBI): domain Eukaryota; kingdom Metazoa; phylum Chordata; class Mammalia; order Primates; family Cercopithecidae; genus Papio; species Papio anubis. The sequence goes on from NC_044984.1 coordinate 41,343,980, forward strand.
GAATCAGTTGGAACAAGGTTATCTGGATGGTGGCAAGGGAGACAGAATGAGAGGAAACAGAGGATTTGCACATAATTGATACTTTCAGTTAGATTAAAAAATACATTTGAAGTTTGGGATTCAGCATCCCAAATCTAGAATATGGGACCAGGAAGGCCTGTGCCTGCTTTATAAAGATCATTGATAGATTGTTACCGTGGGGCCCATGGGAGGATCAGCAGGAGGGGAAGCCACACAAAAATAGAAAAGAGAAAAAAATGGCCCCAAAGTATGTATATAATTGCAGTTTTACACTTAAAAATTTTTTCTATATATGCAAAGAAGGTATATTTTAAAAAAGATTAATGATTGTTAGAGCCAGAAGTGACTTTAGGAATACTTGGATTTAGAAATTTTCTAACTTTGGCGTACATCAGAATCTCTTGGGGGTTTGTTAAAATAAATACCAATGCACAGATCCTAACCTGATGGCCAAGACCTGCTTTCCTAGGTAACCCTAAAATATACTGAGGTTTGAAAACCACTTATTAGTCCAGTTTTTATTTTACAAAGAATAAAACTGGCATCCAGAGGGTTTAATATACTCACCCACGGTCATATCAATTCCCTTCCTAGTTTAATCTCTATTGGCTGTGTGCCCAGACAGGAAAAAAAAATGCATCCACTTTGGGAGGTGTCCAGAGATAATTTTTTTTTCTGTCTTTTGATAGAAAAGAAAGGAAATGTACAAGCAAATTGGGAAAAAATTACTACGTATGTACTTGTGAGTATAGCTGCTAGACATCAAGGGGCATAGATTCAAGTTTCCCTGGATATACACTCCCCATAGATGTCTTTTATGGCTATAAAATTTTGTGATAGATGAAACTATTAATAGATATTTTCTACTTTCTCATTTTTGCTTACAATTAAGAAAAAGATATTTATTTTTCAAACTATCCACACTAGGGATTATAGGGTGTTAGGCATAGTTAACTGAATTTCATCATCACCCCTAATATAGTTAAGTAGGCCAGGTTTATTGCTTTAGATGAGGAAGCGAAGAGAGGTGTCATACTTACCACATTAAGATATTAATACATTTAATAGAATTATATTGGAAATAGAAAGTTCCTGACACTCTCGTTAGTGCTGGGCCTACAGCCTCAGTTTTCACAAAAGATCTAGAGTTCAAGGTACCAAATGTTATCAAAATAAGTTTGGGTTTAAGTTCACCAACTCGCCTGTAGCCTACTCGTCCTTTCTGGCAATGATTAACACTAGTGTTTAATGCATGTTCTAAAGTGTGTTCTTTAAACTCTCTTACCAAACAGAACTTCCTTTTTATGTAATGAGTCAGCTCTATGGGTATTTGTAGCCAGGGGAATTGCCTCTCCACTGGTGGAGATATGGAGCCCAGCTGCCAGGGTAAACAGCCACTTCCTAATGTAATTGCTCAGAAATGCTGGAGGAGAAAATGTAAGAAAAGAAATTGCTCTGTCTTATAAACAGTCGACTGTGTTTTACAATAGTGTACCAGCACTCCAAACCATTCATCAACTTGAGTAATGATGGCTGGATTTCACTGTTAGGTTTACTTGGTAGTCACATTAATCCTTCTCTTCTGCATGATGTGCCAGATTTCTTTGATGACAAACAGTCCACCAAGGGCCTAAATAAGGTTTTAGGAGCAAGCTTTTAATCAGACTCAAACTTACCCGAGGCCATTTCGGCTTTCTCTCTTCTTGAGTGAGGCCAGAGGAAATACTTCTCAAGTTTGAGTCAGGACCATTTAGGGACTTCTTTCTTTATTTTAATTTTTCTAATGATATCATTACAAATTATTTTTAAAAATAGCAGTTAATTAAGATGGAAAATAAGCCAGAATCACATAATCATAGCCTGCAAAGAACCTCCTAGGTTCATACATCAGTGACTTGAATTGTTCCGTTCCTCTCCGCAGGAGCAATGGTGCTGTTGCCACTGCATGTGTGCTTTCTGTGCCCACAAGAATGTTAAGCGTTCATCCATAATTCATATTTATTTATTTTTTCTTTTTTGAGACAGAGTCTGGCTCTGTCGCCCAGGCTGGAGTGCGATGGCTTGGTGGAGGTTGGCTCACTGCAACCTCCACCTGCTGGGTTCCAGCGATCTTCCTGCCTCAAACTCCTGAGTAGCTGGGACTGTAGGCATGAGGCACCACGCTGAGCTAAGTTTTGTGTTTTTAGTAGAGACGGGGCTTCACCATGTTGGCCAGGCTTGTCTTGAACTCCTGACCTCAGGGGACCTGCCTGCCTTGGCCTTTCAAAGTGCTGAGATTACAGAGGGGAGCCACCGTGCCCAGCCCAGAATTAATATTTAGAGAAAAACTTTCGGAGGTGATTTCACCTGATCATTGATCGGCCTTCCCACAGTTTTATAGTGTTAAGTGAGCTTTATGTGTATGTGAGTTGGCGGTATCTTCATGTAGTTTGCTGGATATTGATATTTTTAACTTGTTAGCATCTGTTAAAAAATTCACAATGTGCACATACAATATGTTGAATACAAATATCCTTCTTTCTTTTATTTTCCAGCCATCTTATTCCTTTCCCAATCACTGTTAATGGTTTCTCATATATACTTATGGGAGTATGTTGAATATTTACAATCATATGCATATATAAGGATATGTGCATATATTTTTTAGTACAGGTGATCGCATTCTCTATATACTGTTCTGAACCACACTATTTTCCCCTTAACCATATCTTGGAGATCTTCCCATCTCAATATTTATTAATATTGTCTTAATCTTCCACCATGGGACATTTAGGTTATTTTCAATCTTTTGCTATTACAAAGATGCATTTTCATCTGTGGGAATATATTTATGTGATAAATACCCAGAAGTCAATTTCTGGTTCTAACAATATGTGTACTTTAAATTTTAGTGATTATTGTCAAATTGCAAAAGGTTATGACAATTCATATTCCCACCAGCAAAGCAAGAATGTGCCTTTTTCTATAAATATTTGCCAATACAATGTGTTAAATATTTTGATCTGCTTAAATTTACATCTTTTTTTATTATGAATAGTATAGTACCTATTCATAATCTAAGTCATTTGTTTTTTCCTTTTCTGTGGACTATTCCAATCCTTTGCCTTTAATTTTTTTTATTGATTTATAGTAGCTCTTTATTCGGGGAATAAATTAGTCCTTGGTTTGTCATGTAAAGTACAATTTCTTTTGATCTTACCTATGGTATTTTGAGGTATACAGAAACTTTTATTTTTTATGTAGTCAGATGCATTTAATATTTGATATTATAGCTTCTGAATTTTATGGAAAATTTTAGAAAGGCCTTTTCCATTTTTTTGAGGTTATGAAAAAATTCTTCAATTATTTCCCCTCCTGGTACTCTTATAGCTTTATTTTTCCATTTTAAATCTTGGTGTTACAGGAAAGGGGTCCCAATCCAGACTCCAAGAGAGGGTTCTTGAATCTCACCCAAAAAATAATTCGGGACGAGTCCACAGTGCAAAGCAAAAGCAAGTTTATTAAGAAAGTAAAGGAATAAAAGAATGGCTACTCCATAGACAGAGTAGCCCTGAGGGTGCTGGTTGTCCATTTTTTTTGTTATTTCTTGATCATATGCTAAACAATGGGTGGGTTATTCATGTCTTCCCTTTTTAGACCATATAGGGTAACTTTCTGACATTGGCATGGCATTTGTGAACTGTCAAGGCACTGGTGGGAGTGTAAGCAGTGAGGATGACCAGAGGTCACTCTTATGGCCGTCTTGGTTTTGATGAGTTTTGGCCAGCTTCTTTATTGCAACCTGTTTTATCAGCAAGATCTTTATGATCTATATCTTGTGCTGACCTCTTAGCTCATCCTATGACTTAGAAAGCCTTAACTTGAATGCAGCCCAGTAGGTTTCAGTCTTATTTTACCCAGCTCCTATTCAAGATGGAGTTGCTCTGGCTCACATGTCTCTGACATTGGTGTATCTGGAATGTTGGGAGTATGTGGAGTGAGGTAGGGATCCAACATTTCCCACCAGATGGTTGTGAGGTCCTTCAGCATGTCTACTGAGCTGTATATTTAGGTCAGCCCTGGGTTAGGCAGGGTGTGACTGGAGAGCAGATGTAACCCTGCCTTGTAGAGCTACACTGGATTCTGGAGGGCACATTCCATTGCCAGTGTGTCTGCAATAAAAGCACTGGGGGGCTCTGCAGAAATGTTAGGAGCCTTATGGGAAGAGGAGAATATTGACTCATTGGAACAGAGTGGGCGTGAGTGGCTATGAGCATGGTGGTATAAAAGAAGCAGTCAAGCATTTCAGATAAAGAAAAATAAGAACTTGCTTTTACCATTGGGAATGAAATTAATTTCAATATTTTGTATCCTTGTTACCTCATTACACAGTGATAGAGGGCATTTAAAAATTTGATTTAGGACAACTCCAAACAGATTTTTGAGGGCTTATGTTTATCTAACTTCAAATAAATCAAGTAATACTGACATCATCTTATGCACTATAAATACAAGATTGGGAACTTCCAACAAATGCATAAGGCTCAAATGAGGGTGGTGCCAAAAGGCTACAACTTTGCTTTAGATTTTATACACTTGAGGGTCCAATAAGTCCCATAAAATGGCTATGTTTTTGTATTTTTCTTTTAGTCTGTGCTGGATGTTTGTTTCTTTCAGCTTTAAGTGTTCACAGGAGGGATGAAGTAAGATTCTTATTACTGAAGTCCTGATGTGTTAAACAGCTCAATTAAAGTAAGATATTTTCCAGTCATTTCCAGGACATTTGCTGACTGGTGTCACTAAAAGTTCATGGGCTCCACCTTCAACCGGACCCTCTGTGCTGCCTCATAATCCAGCTTTCCTGGTCTGCCCTCTCCTCTGTTCTCAACTGACGGGAGTACATGTCTATCAACATTTTGTATTTCCATTCCTACAGTGCCCTGTGATGGAGAGAAGTTTTGGCTTTCTGATTTTTGGAAAACTAGGAACAGGCTTCTGAGGGTTTATGCTCATTCAAATGAAAATACAACCTTGTTTATTTTTTTTAAATGGGGGCAATTCCACACATTCCCTGCCTTCTCTTCATTCACCGCACAAGCTCTCGTTCTGTGGCTTAGAGAAAAAAGAGGCCATCAGAGAGGAGCTCCGGCAACATCTTGCAATAGAGCCTTGCAGTTTGTGTCTGTGCATTTACCTTTTCTCCCTTTCCCTCTCATTAAACAAGAGAGCATTCCTTCCTTTATCCAAGGCCAATCACCCCACCTCTTACCTGGATTTTGTCACCTCTCATTTTCTCAAGAACCCTGCTCCTTTAACTATCCTCTCTCAGTATATCAACCTTTACATCAATATATAGTCACCCTCAGAATGTTCTGTCTTACAAGTAAATAAATATGCAGAAACCCTGCCTTGACTGTGTCTTCTTCTCTTTGATTCATAGCCAAACTTCCTGAGTTGTCCATATTTACCTCTCCTTTACTCTCACTCTTCAGCATTCTATAAGTTCACTGAAATGATTCTTGCCAACATCTTTAACAAATGCTCAGTCTTAATATTCTTGAAGTTTGGGCCGTTTCACAACTGGGACCTCTCCCTCCTTCCTGGTGTGCTCCTCTTCCTTCCCAAGACTCCTCTCTGGCTGCTCCTCTGATGTCTCTGAGACTCTTCCTCCTTTGTCCATCTTCCAACACCGGGCTTCTTCGGGGTTCCCTCCGAGCTTCTCATTTCTCCTGACATTATGTGAGCCAGCCCATGTCCAGTGCTTCAAGAACAACCTATCTGTGGTTAAGATCCTTGAATTTAGAGCCAGCCACATTTGAATTTTACTCTCAATTCCTACTCTTACATGTTTTGTTATCTGGACAAGTCACTTATCCCTTATAGTCTTAGTTTTCTCATCTTTAAAATGGGCACAACAATTCTTACCTCACAAGGCTGTAGTTGGGAGTAGATTTTATTAAATCAAATATATTTTATAAAATCACTTCATTTATGCATTCAACAAACACATTGGAGCCTATATTATATTACAGGTACAGGTACTTTTTTTTTTTTTAACTGTGACATACAATAAATAATACAATTTATAATGCCACCTGGGACACATATACACAAGCAAATTTCCATTAAGAAATTCCTGGCCGGGTGCGGTGGCTCACACCTGTAAACCCAGCACTTTGGGAGGCTGAGGTGGATGAATCACCTGAGGTCAGGAGTTTGAGACTAGCCTGGCCAACTTGGCGAAACCCCATCTCTACCAAAAAACACAAAAATTAGCCGGGCATGGTGGTGGGTACCTGTAATCCCAGCTGCTCGGGTGACTGAGGCAGGAGAATCACTTGAACCTGGAAGCCGGAGGTTGCAGTGAGCATCATGCCACTGCACTCTCCAGCCTGGGTGACAGAGTGAGACTCTGTCTTTTGAAAAAAGTGCTGAGCAAAGAGGGAAAAGCCCCTTATAAAACCATCAGGTCTCATGCAACTCACTCACTATCATGAGAACAGCAGCATGGGGGTAACTGCCCCCATGATTCAATTACCTCCCACTGAGTCCCTCCATGACACGTGGGGACTAGGGGAACTATAATTCAAGATGGAGTTTGGGTGGGGACGCAGCTGAACCATATCACTGGGCCTGATTAATCACCTTATTGCTGAATATTCCAACTGAGAGCTCTGTGGGCATTTCAAACTCAGCTTATCCTATACTGAACATTCAAAAGTTGTTCCCCTTCTGTGCTTCCTATTTCAGTGACTGGCACTACCATTTAACCTGATGTTCATTTTTCACCCCATTCTCTCCCTCTTTCTACCTTCCTATCAATTGCAAAGTCCTGTCATTGTCATTGTCATTGTCCCTTCAAGATATCTGTAGAATATGTCCACTGGTCTACATCCTCGTAGGATATCTCTTTAATTCATAGACTCATAGTGGTTTCTTTGCCTAGTCTATTTTTTTACACTGCAGCCAGAGTTATCATTCTAAAACATAAATACCAACCAAGTCACTCTTCGGCTTAAATCTAACCATGTTTCAGATGGTTCTCAGATTAAAGGAAAAACTTTTTTAACAAGAATTTACAAAGCCCCTTTTTACCATACGCAAACCTATTTTCTGCAACTTGAGAGTGCCTTGCTCTCTATTCTTCAGGTATCTGCAAATAGCATTTCTTCTGCATAGGATTTTCTTTACTCCATCGTCCCCAACCTTTTGGATGACATCCTTGATCCATAGCTTAAGCATCACTTCTTCCAAGAAGCCTTCCTGACTCCCTGGGCCATGTTTGATGTCCCATCCGGATGCTCTCAGTACACTCTGAACTCTCCCCATGGTAACACTTATTATGCCACACCATAATTACCTATTTACAAATATGTTGACTGCACAAAGATAGGGATCAGTTTACCATGTTCATTTTTGCGTCACCAGCTTCTAACACAAATCCTCGCATCAAGCAGATGCCCAATTCATATTTGCTGGATGAATTAAAGAGAAATAATTTGGATTCAGGTATTAATGATAATTGATTATTATTAGCTATTGGTTCATATGAATGGTTAGTGTTCATTGATCATGCTTAACGTTTTATTCTATCTCTTTCATCCTTAAAGCAATCAACTAAAGACGGGCACTATTATCCTCACATTACAAATTAAAATCTGAAGCCCCTGAAAGTTTAGAATAACTTGCCCAAAGTTATGCAACTCCTAAGCAACAAAATTAAAATAACTTGGGGCCACCTAAGTGAAACACTAATTCTTTTAATTTCTATACCAGGTATGATGAGCTTTCTGGATCTCTTTGTTCTTATAGAGCCTTCACAGAAGGTGAGTAACTAGAGAGGGATGTTGCTTAAGTCAGAGTCATCCTGAGCTGAACCATTATCTGTTCACCTATAAGGCCAGCTTCCATTTCCTGGGCCTGAAATGGAGCTCAAGGCTTCGATATTTTCTTCAGTTTGTTTGGTTGTATGTCAAAAAGCTTTTCTAAGAGTAAGCATCCTAGTAGGTGCTGACTGAATGCTCCAGCACTGGGCTCCTGTGATTGATGGTGTCCACAGAGAGAGGGAATCCAGGAGTCTGGAAATTGAGGTGTTGATCATGCTCTGTCAGGAGGCATTTTGCATTCTCTTTGTGATTACTAATACATCTGGGGAGTGGCCTTGTTTCTCATAATATTTCAGGAACTACCACAGTGAATTGTGATCCTGGGATTTACATTATCATTGTAGCTCAGTGGAAATTCTGATAGACTATTGTTTCAGGACCTTTTGGGGAATCATAGTCTAGTGATTTGATGTGACTGCAGGAATTTTGATTATGCCATTTTGGCCTGTGCCAGTCATCTTTATGATGGGTTGAACAGTTAAATAGAATGTCTTCCTCTTGTAAAACTCCAGACATAGGCCAGATTTCATCTCACTTATTCTTCACTGCATCCGTCTTGGGCAAGGGAGTGGCAATTGTTCATTCTTTTACAGTGAGGACAATGGGGGCCAGAGAGGTTAATTGGCTTACCTCATTGGGACATCCAGATTACAGTAGCTCAACATCATGGGCTTATGTTTCTGAGTCAGACTGTTTCATCTTACTGGAGTTGGAATGCACACTTTATATTTAAGGGTCCACAATTCTTCCATATATTTTCATTCATTCATTCATTCATTCATTCATTCATTCATTCATTCATGACTATGGAGAGACTACTTTATGCCAGGTACTGGGGATAGAGTGGGAAATAAGACAGATAAGCTGTTAAGGAACTGATATGCTTATTGAACAGAGGGAAGAGACAACAGCCTGTAAACATGTTTAAATTTTTCATTTCAAATAGTAATGTTCTATAGATAAAATAAAATAAAAACAGAGTAACAGGATAGATGGTACCTGGGATAGATGAAAAAACAATCACCAAAAAGCTTCCATGAGTTGGTGTCATATGATCTAATAGCAAAAGGATGCTAATAGCAAAAGGTCAAAGGCCAAGGAATAGAAATGCCATATCTTATAGACCATGGTTCAGAGGGATACCTTAGAGGATTTTAAGCAAAGAAGTGATAGAGATTTCATCTTTGTTATGACAAGATCTCTTCCATTGCCATGCAGAGGTGGACTGAAGGAGGCAAAGTATGAAACAGTGAGAATAGAAAGAGATTATTGCAGTGGTTCAATGGGAGATCTTTTTTTTTTTTTTGAGTACTTACTATGTGTCAGACATTGTAAGTGCTTTCCACACGTTTCTTATTTAGTGCTCACAAAATTCTATAACGTAATTATCTTCATTTTTTTAGATAAAGAAATAGAAGGTTCAGAAGTTTAAATATCTCATACAAGGCCACTTAATCTAAGTGGCAGAACCAGAATTTAATTTCAAAGTCTGTACTGTTAAATGTTCTTTTCTAGCCCTGGCATATCTTAATGGTCTGCTGGGCCATTCCCCATGGATGTCCCTTCAGACACTTTCAACCTATTATATCCAAAATCAAACTCATTGTCTTCCCTAAACCAATTTTTCCCCTTGGTTCCTCAATTATATTAATGGCATCACTCAGACTCAGTAATCCAGGCTAGAAACTCTAATGTCTTCTTAACTGTCTTTATACTATGCTTTTCTTCATTAATCTGCATCAAATTTGTTGCATCATTTTATCCATTTAAACTCTGTTATCTATCCCGTTTCTATTCCTACCATCATTGCCTTGGTTTGGGTCAGTTCAACAATTCCAATTCCAACTGACCCAATTGGGGAACTTTATTAGATCAAAGTCATTCCCCATTGGTCCCCATTTCTCTTAGAATGGAGTTCACTCTTTTTAGCATGGCAGTCAATTTACTAATACTGGGTAGTTCATTTGTTGCTCAGAAGTTTGCTTATATTGTAGCTTTGACTTACTTGTTTTTGCCACTGATAACTCTCACCACATATAACCAGTCATGCAAAGAGGAAGGTTAGGAACATGCAGTCCAGTAATTCCTAATTAAACTGTTCAGATGTCTAGCATGAACTGTGCTAACCAATGGATGAGACACAGTGTTCAAGGGCCAATAGGTGTTTCCATTGCCTCCTGGTAGAGCTTGTTGACCTAACAGCTCTGGGAAGCCACTCAACTAGATACATTTTTGTTGGATTGAATTGCATGGAAGGTATACAAAGAAAGACCTGAGTTTTAATGACACACCAGAAGGAAAAGGCACCCAAATCTTATGGATAGGAGTCCTTTGATTTAAAAAAATAAATGGAAATTTCTGGACAGCAGGAAATGCCGATTCCGGGTGAGATTTATCCTAATTCTATATTCAGTTTTGTTTATAGGCAACAGGTCCCTGTGGGTTTAAGTACTGAATAGAGGGCTAAGAAACAGGGGAACTGTATGGTTATTTTCTGAGTTGAATTTGCAGACCTATAATTTAGGGATTTAATTCTGGTTGTTAGAAACCAGCCAGCATTCTCTGTTTTTAAGCACTAGTAGTCACCAGGCAAATATAAGGTGAAGTCTTTTCTGGTCTAGCCCCAGTAAAGATTCCTCAAATGTATGGTGGTTTTTTTTCAGAGATGTTCTCTGGCCTACTAGATAATGAGAAAGAAAATTTAATAACAAGTTATTTTGTTCTACCATTTCTCATTAAAGAAATAAAACTTTTTAGGCTGTGATGGCGAAGAAGATAAATTGTTTTCTGCTAGTTTTAAAAATTGTGCTAGCAGTTGTTCTCTTTTTTTTTTCTTTCTTTTGAGACGGAGTCTCGCTCTGTCCCCCAGGCTGGAGTGCAGTGGCCGGATCTCAGCTCACTGCAAGCTCCGCCTCCCGGGTTCATGCCATTCTCCTGCCTCAGCCTCCTGAGTAGCTGGGGCTATAGGTGCCCGCCACCTCGCCCGGCTAGTTTTTTTGTATTTTTTAGTAGAGGCGGGGTTTCACCGTGTTAGCCAGGATGGTCTCGATCTCCTGACCCAGTGATCCGCCCGTCTCGGCCTCCCAAAGTGCTGGGATTACAGGCTTGAGCCACCGCGCCAGGCAGTTGTTCTCTTTTTAATGTCACAGAATAAATAATGGTTTTTAAATAATAATTTTTAAAGATAAGGTAGAAAAGTTCCATATTTTCTACATTCAATTTTAAGGTGGAGTATAATTTTTTAATGTCTGTAGTATAAGTGAATTATAATTTTAAGCATAGTATACATGTTTAGTTGACAATCTTGTATTGTACAAACAATACTGTAACAACAGAAATCAAGCAAGAAAAAAAGAAAAGAAAAAGAAGTCTCTTATCTTGCCATTCTAAAATCAGCTGTTTTAATGTTTCCTTCCAGTTACTGTCAATATGTATCTAATTTTCATATAGTTACAATCTTAGCATAGACATAACTTTATAATCATTTTTTGCATCTAATGTTACATAAGCCTTTTTTTTTCCACACCAACTTCACATTTTTAAACCCCAATGTGCTTTTGTAATAAAATTACTAGACAATAATGGATTTCTTCAAAAAGGGTCACTAAGTTCTGGAAACGAAAGGTTTTCCTTGCTGTTCTCAACATTACCATATTGTGGTTAATCACACTTTACTGTTTTAGCTAAAGACGACAGTCTGCCAGGGGTCAAACAGAGCTCCTAAGATAAACAGTCCTAGGACCCAAAGGGCCATATCATCATCTGTGAATGCTGAGACCTCAATTCTCCTTACCTGTTCTAAAAAGAGTACAAAGCTCATTAGATTTTACCCTTATGGCATTGAAGCTACTGCCTAATTTAATGGCAAGTAAAGTAAATGCATCTCGGGCCTTTGGTTTTCTACATTTACTAGGTACTCAATAAAAGAAAGACCATTGATAATGTTAGCATAGATTCTAATGACAATGCAGAACCTACTATGCATTCGGTCTTCCCAAAGCTCCTAAGCTATTCCACCAAAGGAAAGACCGTTTTGTCATTAGATACAAAGGGAGAGTTTTTTCTTTTTTAAGAGACAGGGTCATGCTCTGTCACCCAGGGTGGAGTGCAGTGGCATGATCATGGCTAACTGCAGCCTTGAACTCCTGGGCTCCAGGGATGCTCCCACCTCAGCCTCCTGAATAGCTAGGACTACAAGTGCGTGTTAGTAGTCTTAGCTATTAGTATATGCCTGGCTAATTTTTAATTTTGTTTTGTAGAGATGGGTGTGTGAAAGGAAATTAAATCTTGGGACCCTAAACTCATTAAGCCAAAGAGAACAGCCAAGCTGAGAACTGGATGATGCAAACCTGCTTCTGCCTTTTTGCTTCCTAAATAAGATGGCTACAAGATGAAAATCTACACACCTCTGCCATATTTTACCCACAAGGAAATTCCTAGTGAGCTTCAAGATCTTTTAAGGTGTTTCTGTTAAAATGTCACAATTTCACCATGGCAATGTAAATTTATAGCTTATCCTTACAGGTGCGGTCATCCGCCTGCCCACCACACACAAAGGCATATCTGATTGTTCTCCTGCCCCATTTTGTCTATGTTATCTTACGTAAAATGCAGATTCCCCGCATTTTTCCTCTGCCCCATTTGTCTATATAACCTTACATAAAAAAATGCAGATTCACTGAGCCGGAGAAAGTCATGAACGACTATTTTTCCCTGCCCGCCCCGCTTACATGAAAAGTGTACTTCTCAATATCCCACCCTTTCCCCTTTAAATTTGGAGACCTCAAAATCATCTTCAGAGAAAGGCATAAACCTGTTTCCTGGGCACACATACTTAACTGTGGCAAATAAACCTCCTAAAATGATTGAGACTTGTCTCGTCATTTTTCTTGATTGATATTGGTCTCACTATGCTGCTCAAGCTGGTCTCAAACTCCTGGGCTCCTCAGAAATAATACCACACATCTACAACCATCTGATCTTTGACAAACCTGACAAAAACAAAAAGTGGGGAAAGGATTCCCTATTTAATAAATGGTGCTGGGAAAACTGGCTAGCCATAAGTAGAAAGCTAAAACTGGATCCCTTCCTTACACCTTATACAAAAATTAATTCAAGATGGATTAGAGACTAAAATGTTAGACCTAAAACCATAAAAACCCTAGAAGAAAACCTAGGCAATACCATTCAGGACATAGGCATGGGCAAGGACTTCATGTCTAAAACACCAAAAGCAATGGCAACAAAAGCCAAAATAGACACATGGAATCTAATTAAACTAAAGAGTTTCTGCACAGCAAAAGAAACTATCATCAGAGTGAACAGGCAACCTACAGAATGGGAGAAAATTTTTGCAATCTACTCATCTGACAAAGGGCTAATATCCAGAACGTACAAACAACTCAAACAAATTTACAAGATAAAAACAAACAACCCCATCAAAAAGTGGGCAAAGGATATGAACAGACACTTCTCAAAAGAAAACATTTATGCAGCCAACAGACACGTAAAAAAATGCTCATCATCACTGGCCATCAGAGAAATGCAAATCAAAACCACAATGAGATACCATCTCACACCAGTTAGAATGGCGATCATTAAAAAGTCAGGAAACAACAGGTGCTGGAGAAGATGTGGAGAAATAGGAACACTTTTACATTGTTGGTGGGACTGTAAACTAGTTCAACCATTGTGGAAGACAGTGTGATGATTCCTCAAGGATCGAGAACTAGAAATACCATTTGACCCAGCCATCCCATTATTGGGTATATACCCAAAGGATTATAAGTCATGCTGCTATAAAGGCACATGCACATGTATGTTTATTGCAGTGCTATTCACAATAGCAAAGACTTGGAACCAACCCAAATGTCCACCAGTGACAGACTGGATTAAGAAAATGTGGCACATATACACCATGGAATACTATGCAGCCATGACAAAGGATGAATTCATGTCCTTTGTAGGGACATGGATGCAGCTGGAAACTATCATTCTGAGCAAACTATCATAAGAACAGAAAACCAAATACCGCATGTTCTCTCTCATAGGTGGGAACTGAACAATGACAACACTTGGTCACAGGAAGGGGAACATCACACACCGGGGCCTATTGTGTGGTGGGGGTAGGGGGGAGGGAAAGCATCAGGAGATATACCTAATGTAAATGACGAGTTAATGGGTGCAGCACACCAACTTGGCACATGTATTCATATGTAACAAACCTGCACGTTGTGCACATGTACCCTAGAACATAAAGTATAATTAAAACAAAACAAAACAAAACAAAACAAAACAAAACAAAACAATTCCTGGGCTCAAGTGATCCTCCCACCTCAGCCTTTCAAAGTGCTGTGATTACAGGTGTGAGCCACTGCTCACGGCCAGGATATGTTAATCAAAGGGTTTACATGCTATAAAGGCAATGTATAAAGAGTTATAGAGATCTTTCATTTGCTTTTCCTAAAATTTGTTGAGAACTGTGTAGGAATTTCCCAAAACATTCCCTAAAATAAAGTGTGAGCGGACTCGGTGGTCTTCTTTGGAAAAGACCTGAGGGGAGAGAGGGTCACGTAGTGAGAAGCAGGGATGCAGACTATGGGGTCTGACCCATGAATTTCAAATGTCACAGTTAATAGTCAGAAGACCATGGAAGGTCACATCCAGGCACAGGGACCTGGTGAGGCATGTGTGTATGTATCTACAACACAGAAAATTGAGATGGACCAAAGAGAGCAAGTGACAGGGCTCTCTCACTATTTCTCACTTGGCATGTGAGATGACCTTCAGGAGCTTCTGTTCTGTATGTTCATTTACTAGACCAAAGTGTTCTAGGGTTTAATGTGCTAATATTCATAAGCCGTGTTAATTACAACATTATCATCCCTGCTGTCATCATCTTCATCAGCCTCAACCAGGGAAGATCAAATGTCCTTGGCCAATGAGACCTGCATAAATATGAATTTTACCTCAGGCTCACCTAGTTTTTAAATTTTTTAAAAAATTTTTATTATACTTTAGGTTCTAGGGTACATGTGCACAATGTGCAGGTTTGTTAATATGTATACATGTGCCATGTTGGTGTGCTGCACCCATTAACTTGTCATTTACATTAGGTATATCTCCTAATGCTATCCCTCCCCCCTCCCCCACCACACAACAGGCCCTGGTGTGTGATGTTCCCCTTCCTATGTCCTAGTTTTCTCAATGTTCAACTCCCACCTATGAGTGAGAACATGCGGTGAGGCTCACCTAGTTTTCAAAAAATAAATATTGCTAATAATGATTTACTGGCATTCATAGATGAGATGACAAACTGCTAATGCAAAGATGCAATGGCCAAATGACCAAATACTGGGCTGTTGCTTACAGGACAAGCTGGATATACTGATTCCCGCTCTAACCACAGCTGGGCTACCGTGGTTTGCTCATTCATTCATTCGTTTGTTGAGGAAGTACTGCTAGGGTGTCTACTCTGTGTCAGGTATTGTGTTAGAGGCTGGGCTCTCTGCATGAGCAAAGTAGGCGAATCCTGCTCTCGATGAGCCTTCTGGTGGAGAAGACAGGTGTATTCTAAAAATCTTATACATAAGTGCAGAATTAAATCTGTGTTGGGTACAACAAAGGAGACTGTGGGTGCAGATGAAGGGATGGTGACCTGGGCACAGGCTTCTCTAAGAAGTGATGATTGACCCATGGCTGGAAAAAAGATTAACAAAAAATTGCAGACATTCACAAACTGGGCATTATGTGCCAGTCTCAGATTTTAGTGCTTTCTGTGAATAATCTCTGTGAAGTACGGACTCATGTTAACATATAGGTGAGAAACTTAGGCTTAGATACAGTATATAACTTGTTTAGGATCAGCCAGTGGGTGAGTGGAGGAGTGGGTTTTGGAACAGCTTGATTCCAAAGCCTGGAGTCCTAATCACCATGATATACTACTGTTGCCTATTCTCCCTGAAATAGAAGTTAACCAGGTGGAAAGGATGGTAGGAAGGAAGTACCAGGCAGGTGGAAGAGCATGTGCAGAGCCCAGTGGTGGAAGAGAACTGGAATTATGTGAGGAAGCACAGGGAAGACAGAGTAACCAGGGCATGTGGGTGGGGGAGAATGTGGGCTGAGGCAGGGAGGTGGGCAGAGCCAGGCCACATAGGGCCTGAACAGTCACGTCAGACTGTGGCCCTTCCCAAGAGGAAGTCACTGCAGGGATCTAAGCAGGAGTGAACATGATCAGAGTTGGTTTTGAAAAGATCACTCTAGCTGCAGTGCAGACCTTAAAAGAGGGCAAAAGCAGATTTGAGGAGATAAGTTAAAAGCCTTTTGGTTGAGGGTGGAGTTGAGAACAATAGAGGTGTAGAAGCAAGTCCTAACTTTTGGATGTTGGCAGTTTTGATGGATAATGATATCATTTATCGGGCAGGGAACAGTACAGGATGACACTGTTTGGAAGAAAAGGTCATGAATTTGATTTGGGCAGGTTCAAGTTGAGGTGCCTTGAAGATATCCAGGTGTTTTCTAATAGGCAGTTTTATATATAGCTGAGGAGCTCATGAGGAGGGTTAGGGCAGCCAATAGACGGACATATGTGAGTCATTCCAGGAGAAGCTGTAATTGTGCCCATAGGCGTGGGCGACAAGGTCTAGGGAGAGAATCTTTGTATTTTCACTGCCCCTTCCTATGCTTTCTTCCTACTAATTTGCTTCTGAGGAGTATGTGTCATTTTTCTTTGTCAGATTAGCCCCTCTGACTGCCAGCCTGATTCCCTTGACCTTTCCCTAACAACCCTTCCCTCATCAGTTCCATCTTCATTCTATAATCCTCTGTCAAACTTCCTGAAGTCCACTTCCTTGCTGTATACTCACTCATTTTTCACTATCTTGAGTGCTGACTTTTCTATTCTCAGCCCTATTGACGTGTCTTTTTCAGAGGCAACTGTTGACCTATGCACTGGATCCAAGTGCTCATCTCAGGCTATGCTTCTCTGGCTTCTCCTTAGCATTTGATTGTTGCTTCTCTTGTTTAAGCATCCCCCTCTCTGCTTCCCTGGCATTCTCTTCTCAGTTCTCCTTTCTCTTTACATGCTTCTCTTTCTACTTCTCTATACGTGTACGTGTCCCCTGGAATATTTTCTTCTTCCTGCATCTAGACCTACACTTGCTACCTCAGCTATCTTGTTCAATCCTGTGGCCTTAACCATCACTCCCATGAGGACAGTGCCCACAGGTATCTTTCTTGCCAGGACCGAGTACCTCAGACCCGAATGTCCAGCTGATGGCTAGACACCAATAGCATCTCAAACTCAGCATGGCCCGTATCAAATGTTTTCCTTTCCTCTGAAACAAGTCAATGTTCTACACTGTTAATTTTAGTTGAGTTCCTCTTTTTTTCATTAATTCCCTTGAGTGCTACCATACTTACTCTCACTTCTTACCATATTTCCTCTTACCTCCTGCTTGGGTACTTTGCAGTTGTCTCTAAATTAGTCTTTTTCCTTATTCTATCTTGCTCTGAATGAATTCTCTCTCTCTCTCTCCATATATATATGTATGTATGTGCATATATGTGTGTGTGTGTGTGTGTGTGTGTATATATATATATATTTTTTTTTTGAGATGGAGTCTCACTCTATCACTCAGGCTGGAGTGCAGTGGCATGATCTCGGCTCACTGCAACCTCTGCCTCCTGGGTTCAAGCAATTCTTCTGCCTCAGCCTCCCGAGTAGCTGGGACTACAGGCATGCACCACCGTGCCTGGCTAATTTTTGTATTTTTAGTAGAGACGGGGTTTCACCGTATTGGCCAGACTGGTCTTGAACTCCTGACCTCGTGATCCACCTGCCTTGGCCTCCCAAAGTGCTGGAATTACAGGCGTGAGCCACCACGCCCTGCCTAATTCTATATTTTTACTGTAAATGAACTGTATACTCAACCCAGATGATATTGCTCCTTGGCCTAACATCTTTAATGATCCTCTATTGTCACTGAATTAAATACTAACCCTTAGCCTGTTTTTAAGGACCCTCTTAGCATGATGCTGGCATAGCCTCCCACCTTTATCTCCTAATACCATCTGACATATATGAGCCACATATGGCAGCCTTTCCTACAGACTGTGTTACACTTGAAGGCAGACATCTGTGCCTCAAAATCCTTGTATCACCTATACTTCACACTTAGACCATAGTAGTTACTCACTAAAGTTTTGTTGTGTGCATGGAAAATTATATACTAGTTCCTATGACTGTCTGATAATTCCTAGTCCTTGTGTTACCTTGGGGTGCTTCTGACACTGAGGAACCTCATCTTTTTGTATGCAAAAGTGGATGATGTAGACAAAAGTGTCATTTAAAATTGTGAATTTATATCTGTATCTATAGCTGTATTACCAGTTTATTAAACATCTACTCAACCTTCCAGGCTCTATTCAATGCCACTTCCTTCATGAAACCAATTCTTATCTCTGACTTAAGAGCCATTCCATTTTGGAAACTTCAAAGTGCCTCTCTTTCTTACCTTAAAAAAATTATTTTAAGTAATATAGAGCAAGAAAATTTCACGTGGTCCCTAACCTTACATCTATGTTGTATTTGATCATGAGGTTTACTTCTGTTAGACCTTTGATTCTAAACAGTAATTTGAAGACTTGCCATCCCCTCTGGTTCCCCACAATCTGCTTCTGATCCCTAGTTTCCGGCAGTATTTCCCAGCAATCGCCCACTTCATTGAGCGTTTTGTGAACTGGGGTTGTGTCTTGCTCAGATTTAGGTCCCTGAAGCACTTAACATGATGGCTTATCCATAGAAGTTTCTCAATATTTGTGGATCTGAATTAAGTGAAATGATATATTGACGGCCAATATCTTCCATTCTAAGTGAAAAATGAGTCAAAGATTCAGACCTATGTTTATTTTGTTTTCAATAGCCAGAGAAAAGTGACAATGATTTTCTCGTGGAATTGGCAAAAGGAGCAATGTAACCATGTGTACCACAATGAGTAGCTGTCTCTACTATTCAGTTTGGAGAATAAATGAAATGAAGCCATTATGAGGGCGGAAACATAAATATTATGCAAACACAGGCATGTTTTGGTGTAGCTAATCTCTGTGTAATCCTTTCCTTCCAAGCCCACCAGCTCTGCTGGATTCCAGTTACCAACCAAGCCCTGGGCAGGCCCTTCAAATGCATCATGGTCTTGTTTCTATCCCCAGGCCGGTAAGTCAGTTACATAAAATTACATGTTGTTTTCAGGAACCTGTATTTGTGATTTGAAGTTGGTCACTCCTTAATTGGCTAACAGGTATAATTCTAGAATTTTCCTAATTATTCCCATGAATGTAAAATGTTTTTAACCTTGTAGGATTTTTTTTTTCTTTCTCTAGGACGTGATTTACTCCTGGCTGCTCTTTTTAAAAAAATAAACTGGATGACGACCAAAATCATAGGATGAATAAATAGCCCTGATGAAAGTGTTCTGGACAACTCTCCCACAGCAGCCACTGGATTATGGGAAAGGCATTTATAGGGAGAAAGCACAGAGCATGGTAAGCAGGTTCAGATCTGGCCATCAATAAGTCTATTGTTCTTATCTGGGAACATTTTTGTTCATGGAAGTCCTTCAAAAAGGCTGCACCCTTTCAGTTCTGTAGAGGTTCCCAGACAGTGACTTGGGGTGGAAAGTAGGAGGAGGACTTTTTGTTTCTGATAGGGAGCTGAGCCAGGCCTTACTAGGGACTGATCTTGCTCACAGTGATGCGGCAGGCACGTGGTCGACGTGCATATGAGCTGGAGTGCAGAGGTCACTCCTCAGCTGGGTCAGGTGTCATCTGAGTTAGGAGATCCAAATGTGAGGACCAGCAGCTCCAAGTGGGAAGCAAGTTATTTTATTTCGTCCCCAGGATATTTATTTGTAATATGGGTACAATAATTCCTGGGTCTAGCCTCTTTCACAAAGTTGTTACATTGATCAAATCAGAAGTGAGAGAAATTTAAAAAAGGTAACATTGCTATTACAGTATTGTAAGATGCTGAGAATGTTATAGAAATATAGCACGTTCTTATACTTTCATTTCATTTTGAAAGAGGCAATACCCTTTTATCTTCATTAAGTGCCCTCAGAGATTAATGAGAGATGTTTAAATGAGTGTGAATATGTGAATTCCCAGCCTTTCTCCACTGCAGAATGATGAAACAATTCCAAGATGTTCTTCTGGGTTTGAAGTCTTTGCCTGAACACAATTATGCAATGTTTTGAAAGTCAGTTCCAAGATCTCTTGAATTGCTTATAAGACACTTTGTTTATTAAATAATTTTCTGAAATTGATTAGGTTTTAGTGACTCATGGATTCATGCGAACATATGCATGACGTTTAGAATTGTAGAATTAGAGGGTAAGAGATCAGCTAATGCACACTGTGTTTTCCAGAAAAGGAAATGGTGCCAAGAAGTCTAAATGACTTGCCCAGAGCTATATGAAGGTGTCCATGAGAAAACTGGGGCTAAAACCCAGAGCTCCAATTCCCAGCTCGGAGTTCTTTCTTTTAAACAGATTTTCCATGAATATTCTGATTACATATGCTAATTCCATGGTCAATGCTAAGTACTTGGAAAAAACCAAAAATGACATTTTGCCCCCCAGTGATCTCAAGGTAAGATAAATATTTTATAATTGTAATGCATGGTGCATTTAAAGAATGTAAAATTCTCTGTAAAATTTATAACCCAGAAATGCTTTCAAGTACATTTAATCTTTACAATTCAGGTAAAGATTGTTATTTATTTATTTTATGTAATTTATTTTTTTTTTTTTAATTGTTGCCCAGGTTGGAGTGCAGTGGCATGATCACGGCTCACTGCAGACTTGACCTCTCGGGCCCAATTGATCCTCCCACCTTAACCTCCCAACTAGCTGGGACTACAGGCATGAGACACCACACCTAGTTAAGTTTGTTATTTACACCATATATGGAAACCACCAAGTAAGAGAGAGTGGCTTGGTCAAGGCTTCTAAAAATTGAAACAGACTTTAAAAAAGGTTGGGTTTTCAATTCCATTCTTGGGGTTTTTAAAAATGCAACATAAAAATCGATATTTAAGTATTTTTAAAAATGAGTATTAGTCACGGAGTTAAGACTGTCTCTACTTCCCTCATTTGTTTGGCGTTAAGCTGGTGCTGGACTCTGCCCTAGTGTATCCTTAAAAGCTGATGTTCATGTCAGAGCAACATTCCAATCTACAATGGATTGAATTTTCCAGTTTATCAACAAAATCTCACTTACTTGAGAAAGGCTTGTCTGAAATCAGTAGCAGTGGTGGTAATAATAATAATAAACACTTGATGTTTATCAAACACTTATTGTTTCCAGGTTCTGTTCTAGACACTTTACAGGTATTAACTGATTTAATTTTTCCAGCAAGCTTATGAATAGACACCATTATTATCTCAATTTTGCAGATGTTGAGACTGAGGCACAGAAAGCTTAAGTAACTTGCTCCACGTAGCACAGTTAGCAAATGGCCAATAAGTTACTTATATTTAGATTTTTGTTGTTCTTATTAAAAATGTTTACAATGATCATTTTTACATAATAACTCTAGTTGTTCAGTTATTTGTTTTGGGGCAAAGATCTTCCTTCTTTGAACCTCAGTTTTCAACTCTAAAACAATTAGGTTGAAGTGGCTGACCTTGAGGGTTCGCTCTAGTTCTACATGGTTACCAATTTATCACATCCTCTCACATCCTTCTTATGCTCTGTGGACCTAGGCTGTCCTATCACATTCAATTCCCTTCCTTCCCTGCCTTGCTTGATTTCCAGGGATAAACAAAAGTCACACATTTTTATCAGCTTTATTTGTATATAAACATAAGATGAGCTAGACCTTCAAGACTTTTTAACTTGGGGAAAAACAAGGAAACTAAATAACCACTCCTGCTCTCCCCCTTTCTCTCTCCCACTTCTTAAAATACTTGTTTTAGCAAACCCGTTTGTCAAAGGTAATACAAAGTCCTCTACTAAGTAATATGAGGTTCAAAAATCCTACAGTTCTTTCCTTTATCCCATTGTGTTTATACAGACAAAACCAGGTTAAAATCGACACAAGGTCAACTTGAAATGGGGAAAGAGGAAGGTGACGTCACAAAATAAACATCAAGTCTTGTGTACAAGCATCTGCAGAAGAGTTCAGCCTCACCACTTGGGTAATGCTGTTGGAATGTGGTCTGGGTTCACTGTGTTTGAATGTAGGGCCATTTAATATCAGCTAATTCAGGACCATCCTTCTCACCCTCCATAAAGCGTGAGTCCCAGAAATTCTCCCCATTTGTGAGATGGGGAGATGCCCATTTGAGATGCGGGCTGTGAGTTTAATGGTAGGTTTGGGTATGGTTTGAAATGGAATCATCACAAATTGTAACTTTCTTGACTCGGAATCAATGAGCTTTTCAAACAGTTACAGACGTTGGAATTTGTAACTTTTCATATATAAAAGTAACTTATGAGGTGCATTTACCAAGCCTTGAAACAAACCCAAGTACTGAGATAAAAGTTCAAACTATATAGAGTGCTTTGATGCCGAAAGGAACAGAAGTAATTGTTTATATGTGTATTTGATATTCCACCCAGAAGGGGTTAAATCCCTGCTTTAGTTGATGTATTTTCTTCCTTATGAATTAAACACTAAAGTATGTCCATTTCGTCACTTTCTTTACACACCTAACTCTCCCTTTATTGTGCCTTGTCTCCACTTGTCTGCAGAAAGATCTCTCCATATTTTGCTTCTGACGCCAAATAACCGTGATCACTTACGATGAAAGAGTATTGGTTAATGAGATTGTTGAGAAAGTTCTGTTTTGTTTATAAAGTCATTCCTATCTTCTTCATAATGTATCTTTTATCTTTGGACCAAGAGCATTGATCCCACATCTGTTTTTTTGCTGAATGTGTTCATTTGAGGTTGATGGTACCTATTTAAGGACATATGGTAACTATTTAAGGGCTTAATTATTAAATCCTAGAGAGCTGGGTGGAACATGGGGACACAGAGGTTGATTGGGAGACAGATGAAGGTTTCACCTTACTACCTATGTGTCTCCCAGAATCCTTTTACAGAGGGGGTGTGGTGAACTGTCTCCTGGAAAAGAGAAAGATTTATCCTTACATAATTTACCTATGTTTGTGCACTGAGCTGACGTGTACCCCAGTGTCAATGCTAACATCATTTCTCCCTTCCTTTTAGATAGGACTTTTATGAATCAGAGCTGGATTCTGTCAGTTAGAAAGGTGTGTGTGTGTTGAGCTTGGCACACCCTCTTTTCATTAGTGATAGAAGCGCCTGCTAAGGGCCAGGGGTGGGGGCGGGAGTGGGGGTCATGATGACTTTCACCTGGGTTCTAGTTCAATCCGTAACTCAGAGGCAAAGGTAATGACTTATGTATAATCACCGCTTGAATTTTCTGCTCCACTATATTTACATCAGAGGGAAACAAATCCTGTAATACGTACATGGTTTCTATCAAGGATGCAGCACAAATGTCAACAGTGTCCTTCTAAGTCAATATTTGCTAGGAAAAGCACGGGATGTTCTTGGTATCATCATGGTACCAAGGCTTCACAAACTAATAAAAACACTGAAATTGTTACATATTCATACACAAGTACTATGAAGCATAACAGGAAAAAACAGGTCTATATTTTCATAAAATTAAATTCACACATGCTCTGATAGGCAAAAAGTTTTGTACTTACATAGATCATGGATGGAATTTCTGCTCTGTCTCTTGTGGGGTAAAGCAGCTTTAAGATTTTATTGGAAAATAAAATTTCTTCTTTGTTGGATTCCCTTCAGATGAAACTGAATAGATGAATAATGTATCTGTTTTATGACAATTAAAAAAAAGCCCTGTAATTTGTACAACTGTGAGTGAGAGGAGTCAATTGACATTTGAAGCAAATAAGATAGATAATGAGAGGATAAATGGGTGGAAAATTCCACAGCTCAAAATCCCAATGGTTTCTTAAGGACAAAATTGTTACTTGAGAAGGCTCTGCTGAATTTTTGGCATTCCTGCATTATCTCACTTTGAAGATGGAATGTAAACTATGGTTTTCATCCAGTATCACTGTTCTCTGAAGTAGATTCAATTTTATTTGCTGAAAGTTTTTGGTAACGCCGATTTCTCTAAATTTAAGTAAATAGTTAATGTTTCAAAGGCCATTATTAGTCTCTCTTAGTGGAAAAGAGCGGTCTCATTTTCGGGAAGTCCATGGCAAATTTCCTTTCATGGGACTCTTACCATTAACCCAGAAAGAGACTCACTCTTATCTACAAAGGCTTTGTTGAAAATTTTTGCTACTTGTATATTCTATTGCAAATCTTATGGGATATTGTTAAAAATTCATTTGCTGTAGACATCAGGAGGATTGCCAACAGGTATGCTCAGTGGAGGCTGGGGAAGAGTCTAGTGCTGATGGTGAGGATGAGTTCTTTTGTCCATCATCCTGAGCAGAGCAGTTTCATGGATACATTTGGTGCCACTGATAACACACAAGACTTGCAAGTTTAAGTTACTTTTACTATTTTTTGCTGCAGAGTACGATTCGATAATTTTCTAAGCATCTTAAGCATTTTCAAATTGAAACCAAAATTACCAAAGGAAAAATCTAATAAAACTTTAATGTCTTTTTACTTGCATATTTATTAAAAATAAATAGAGGAAAGATTTTCATGGGTTATTATTTATTATTTTACTTTATTTTATTTAATTTTAATTTAATTTTATTTTATTGAGACAGAGTCTCCCTCTGTCACCCAAGCAGGAATGCAGTGGTGTGATCTTGGCTCACTGCAGCCTCTGCCTCCTCTGCCTCCCGAGATCAAGTGATTATCTTGCCTCAGCCTCCCCAGCAGCTGGGATTACAGACACACACCACCAGGACTGGCTAATTTTTGTATTTTTGGTAGAGACGGGGTTTCACCATGTTGGCCAGGCTGGTCTCGAATGCCTGACCTCAGGTGATCCACCTGCCTCAGCCTCCCGAAGTGCTGGGATTTACAGGTGTTTAATGGGGCTTTTAAAAAATAAATATTAACTCATACATGCAGAATTAAAATTTCTCTTCTTGTGTTTGTATCACTAAATACCAGATACTGAAAGTTATCCTTAAACATTGGTTGTTAGTAAGATTATTTCAACTAACTAGGGATTTTGATATATGATGCAAAAAGGTCAGTTTTAAGGACACTTAAAAGATCCTTTAGCATCAATGACATAAAAGTATATGTGTATATATATATATATATATATATTTGAGAGAGAGAGAGAGAGTGTCATGTGCTACACAATAATGTTTCAGTTAAAGACAGTCTGCATATTATATGATGGTGGTCTCCTAAGATTATAATGGGGCTAAAAAATTCCTACGGCCTAGTGGTGGTAACATCATAATGTAATGCATTACTCACGTGTTTGTGGTGATGCTGGTATAAACAAACCTACTGTGCTACAGTTGTATAAAAGTATAGCAATGTGATTATATAGTACATAATATGTGATAATGATAATCAACTATGTTATTGGATTATATATTTAATAGACTATACTTTTTATTGTTATTCTTATTTAACAAAAGTTAGCTGTAAAACAGTCTCAGGCAGGTCATCAGGAGGTACTCCAGAAGAAGGCATTGTTATCGTAGAAGATGACAACTCCATGTGTGTTGTTGCTCTAAAGACTCTCCAGGGGGACAAGATGTGGAGGTAGAAGACAGGGATATTGATGATCCTGTCCCTGTGTAGGCCTGGGCTAATGTGTGTGTTTGTAGTTAGTTTTTAACAAAAAAGTTTAATAAGTTAAAAAATTTAAAATAGAAAAAAGCTTATAGAATGAGAATGTAAAGAAAAAATATTTTTATGTAGGTATGTAATATGTTTGTGTTTTAAGCTAAGTACTATTATGAGTCAAAAAGTTAAAACAATTAAAAAGTAAAAATATTACAGTTAACTAAAGTTAATTTATTATTGAAAAATGAAAACTATTGTTTAATATATTTGGTGTAGCCTAGGTGTACAGTGTTTATGAAGTCTACAGTAGTGTGCAGTAATGTCCTAGGCCTTCATGTTGACTCGCTGACTCACCCAGAGTAACTTCTAGTCTGCAAGTGCCATTCATGGTAAATGCCCTGTACAGGTGTACCATTTTTAATCTTTATTTATTTTCTTGATTTATTTATTTTATTTATTGATTTATTTATTTATTTTTGAGACGGAGTCTTGCTCTGTCTCCCAGGCTGGAGTGCAGTGGCACTATCTCGGCTCACTGCAATCTCCGCCTCCCGGGTTCACGCCATTCTCCTGCCTCAGCCTCCCAAGTAGCTGGGACTACAGGCACCTGCCACCGTGCCCATCTACTTTTTTTGTGTGTTTTTAGTAGAGGCGGGGTTTTACCGTGTTAGCCAGGATAGTCTCGATCTCCTGACCTCGTGATCTGTCCGCCTTGGCCGCCCAAAGTGCTGGGATTACAGGTGTGATCCACTGCCCCCGGCCTCCATTTTTAATCTTTTAGATTTCTTTTACTGTACTTTTTCTATGTTTATATCTGTTTAGATACACAAATAATAAGCACTGTGTTACAATTGCCTACAATATTCAATACAGTAACATGCTGTACAGATTTGAAACCTAGAAGCGATAGGCCATACCATATAGCATAGGTGTGTAGTAGGCCATACCATCTATATTTGTGTAAGTACACTCTATGATGTTCTTACAATGACAAGATTGCCTAACAAAACACTTATTAGAATATATCCCCGTCATTAAGGGACACATGACAGTGTATATCGTTTCTCAATCTAGAAAGGATTCTGAGAAAACGGTTGGTATTCAAAGCACGGCTGGCCACTGCTGGAAGAACCTGATGAACTGCATCACAGGCTTTTCACTTAGGACTAGGTTATATGTTACGGATATATATGTATAGACAGAGAATTGCTCTATTGGCATGAAAGATCCTGTAGCTCCTTCAGTCCACTTTCTTCTTCTAGAGTTTTGTTAGATCCAACAGCATGGTACCTAAGAAAATCATTAAAGTGGGACCTCAGGGTGTATTGTCTTTTCCTTTACCTTTGAGAAATTTGAACCAATAAGGAAAGTATAATACTGATAGTTTTCTATAACACCATTGCTGTATTAGTTAAGGAGGTTCTTTTGGTGAGAAATCACAGAGAGTGACTTTAAACATAGGGAGTTTGTTAAAATGATCTGGAAGACTCTCACAGGATCTAAGAAAGAGTTGAATACATAGGTCTTGGGAATGTGAGATGCCATGGAAATGTACAGACCGTGTCAAATGACTCAGTTCTAGGGGTGCTGGGTCTTTTAGCAGCAGATTCCCAATTCTTCTAGGAGAAAGTCTGAATGAGCCAATGTGGGTCACTTTGGATCAAAGAGTTATGGCGCGAGAGGCACTAAATATCACGTAGCACGTAGCACTTCGGGCTTGGCCCCAAGAAGAAGGCATATAATTTACTGTAGCTGGGCAGCCACCATATTAGTGAATTTAGAAATTATAGCTTCCAATTTCTACATGAAATGTTTATACACATGCACACATACATGGTAAAAAAACCCACATGGTTTCTTATACATTCGGGAGCTATAGTTAGCATGTTTGTAGGGAGAAATTATTGCAATATCAAGTAAGTACTTTCAAGGAATATTATCTTCACTAGCATAGCCGCGCCATTTCGTCAGATGCTTACCATGAAGTCATTGGAATAGAAATGTAGGAAATGGGAAATAACGTATGCCGTAACACACACTGAGTAGGCAAACACATATACAAGTCAAAATGCCCCGTGACAACAAAACCCCAATCTATATATGTCCTTGGCTTCACCCATGGGGACTCAAGAGTACTTGTTAATTTATTCACTGAATTGATTTATCTTTCTTTCATTTTCAATTTTATTTTATCGTGGTAAGAACACTTAATATGAGAACTACTCTCTTAAAACATTTTTAAGTGTGTGCAATACATTACTGTTGACTACAGGTAAAATATTGTACAGCAGATTTCTAGAGCTTATTCACCATGCTTGACTGATACTTCATGTCCATTGATTAGTAACTCCCTATTTCCCACAACCCCCAGTCCCTGGCACCACAATTCTGCTCTCTGATTCTATGAATTTGACTATTTTTAGATACCTCATATAAATGGAATCATGCCGTGTTTGTTTTTCTGTGG